>NC_067474.1:19716325-20461950 GCF_947179515.1 Apodemus sylvaticus | reverse complement strand
TCATTGTAAAGGTGTTTTACCTCCCTTGTTGGGTTTATTCAAAGATATTTTATTGTGTTTGATGCTACTGTAAGTACAAGTACCCATGATCTATCTATCTATCTATCTATCTATCTATCTATCTATCTATCATCTATCTCTCCCCCTCCCTCCCTTTCTCCCCTTCCCTCCCTCCCTCCCTTTCTCTCCCTCCCTCCCTCTCTCTCTCTCTCTCTCTCTCTCTCTCTCTCTCTCTCTCTCTCTCTCTCTCTCTGCTGATGTATAGAAAGGCTACTGGTTTTTGTAAGTTGATTGCGCATGCTGAAATTGTTGTTTCTCCAAGTTTTATGGTAGAAACTTTGAGGTCTCTTATGTACAATATCACACCATCTGCAGATAGGGATCCTTTCCTATTTGTACCCTTTACATTTCCTTCTCTTACCTCACTGCTTCGGCTAGTGCTTCTAGCACTGTATTGAAAAGGACTGAGGGAGTGGACAGCCCTGCCTTGTTCCTAATAAAGAGATTGCTTTAAATTTTCTACATTTAGGATAATGTTGGCTGTAAGCTGGTCATATGTCACCTTTATTATGTTGAGATACGTTCCCTTCAGTCCTACTATGCTAGGATTTTTATCCTGAAAGTATTTTGGATTTGGACAGAGGATTTTTTTTTGTGGCCATTGAGATTGTGTATTTTGTCTTTAAGTCCATTTATATGACTTACTATGTTATTTACTAGTGTGTTGAACTAGCTACATTTCTAGGATCCAAAACTAACTTGATCTCTTGGATATGTGCTTGTATTCAGTGTACCAGTATGCTGTTGAGGATTCTTTAGGTTCAAAAGGGATATTGGTATGTAGTTTTGTTTTGTGTTGTGTCATTACATGATTTGGGTAGTAGAGTAATACTGGTTTCACAGAAAAGAGTTTAGGAGTGATCCTTTATTTTTATGAAGAAAAGAGGATTGGTTGTGGTTTTTTGAAAACCTGGTATTTCTACTGTGAATCCATCTGATCCTGGTCATTTTTAGTCAGAATGATGGCTTTTTCTTACCATTTCAATTTACTCCTGTATGTATGTATGTATGTATGTGTGTATATATATATATATATATATATATATATATATATATATATATATATATATATGATATTTTGGTTTTTTTTTTCAAGAGTGAGTTTTTCTGTGTAGCCTTGGCTGACCTAGAACTTTCTCTGTAGACTAGACTCACAGAGATCTACCTTCCTGTCTTCAGAGTGCTGGGATCAAAGGCATGCACCACCGCGGCCCAGCTGCCTTACTGTTTAATATAGATACTTGAATATAAACTTCCCACGTAGGACTGCTTTCAGTGTGTCCCACAGGTTATGTTTTCATTCTCACTTATTCTCAACAATGTTTTCTTTTAGCCCATACATCATTGAATAATGAGTTGTTACATCTCCATGAGTTTATGCACTTTTTAGTTTTGTTTGCTGTTTTATTACATAATGGCTGCATAGGAGACATTGGATTAGTTCAAAGGTTTGGTTTGTGTGCCAGCATGCTGTCTATTCTAGAGAAGCTCCTATGTGCTGCTGAGAGGATATATATTCATTGGTATTTTGGTAGAATATTCTATGGATATGTTAGAACCATATGAGCTAAGATAATATCCTGAAGTTTCTCTGGTTTTTTTGTTTGTTTTGTCTTGTTTGTCCAGATGACTTATCTACTGAAGAAGGTGGGTTGTTAAAATTATCTACTATGATTGTATCTGTGTTAATCTGTCTTTAATTCCATTGGTATGTTTGTAACTACATTTGGCACATTGGAGTTTGGTGTATATATATATATGTATGTATGTATGTCTAATATTGCGATATTTTTCTGAATAATTGATGTCTTGATTAGGATGAAGTACCTTTCATAGTCTCTTTAATTAATTTCTGTTAGATATCTATTTTTTATGTTAGAATGGCAAACCTGTTTTCTTCTTTATCCTACTTACTTGGAATACTTTTTCCATTCATCCAGGTAGTACCTATCTTTAAAGCTGAGAATTTTTGTAGACAACATATAATGAATTTTATTTTTTAATCCACTAATATTTAGTTATTACTTAAAGGTATGTGTAGACTGCAGTGTGTTTGGTTTTCTCTGGTCCTGTTTGTTTGGTTTTATTAAATTAGGCTTCATTTCTTCTCTTTCTCGAGTGACCTGGCTGTGCTTGGCCGGGCCTCTCCTCTGTTTGGTTTTGCTATTAGGATTCTGTTTAGTAGCTCTGCTTGGTTTTGTTCTTTAACTTGGACATGTTTTTTGATTTTTCGTTTTCCAGGATGTTTAGACCATGGAAAGTTTTTCTTTCTACTGCAACTATGGCACACACTTTTGCCGGATACAGTAAAAAGTTGGCAGTTGGTCTTTTCAAACGTGGGCTGCATTGTTCCAAGTTCTTCAAGCTTTCAGAGTTTCCACTGCAGAATTAGGAATTGTTTTGTTTTCCTTTGCATGTGACTTGTTTTTTTCTTTTGCAGTTTTCTCTGTTCAGTACATTTAGTGTGTTTCGACTGTGATACACTGTGAGATGTTTCGTTTTGGCTCCTGCCTAGTTGAGGTTGTGTGTGCTTCTTGTGCCCATACCTTCTTGTATGTGTATGTCTTTCCTTAGATGGTGGACGTTTCCTTCCATGATCTGGTCTGTGCTACTCTCTTGGGATTCTTTTCATTATGCCTATAATTTGAAGATTTGGTCTTTTGATGATGTCCCATATTTCCTATAACATCTTTCATGTATGTTAAAAAGTTTCATTTTCTTTGCTTATTTAATATAGATCCTTGATATCTTTAAGTCCTGATATTGTCTTCTGCTTGGAAGATTTTTCCCCTGAAATTTCTTATTGGGTTATTGAGTTTTTCAATTCATCTTGGCTTCTGTTTTTCTTCAGTTTCCATTTCTTGATTAAATTCAGTTTTGAAATCTTAAATTATCTTTATTGACATTTCTTGGATGTTTCTCAGGTTTTTGTTATGCTCATGGACTTAAATGAAGTGTTTGTGTCTTCATTAAATTCCTAAATGAATTATTTGATAAAAAATTTGATTGTTTTTAAATTGTACCCCAAGGTTCATCTAGGGAGTTCAGTAGAGAACACTTCTAGAGGACTAGTGAGTGAGAAGACATGGTGCTGTGGTCTGTTTATTTGTGATTTGACCTGGGCATGTGGACTTCTTTGATGTGTCTGGTGTTAGTCTGGTCTTCCTTAGATGGGGCCAGTGCAGGAGATGCACCACCTGAGCTAGCTCAGGTAAAGCTGAGGGAGCTGTTTAATTGGACCCAGGAAAGAATGCTTCCAAACCACAGTTCTAGATGTAGGCCAGGAAAGGAGAATTTACAGATGAACTTACTGCTGCAAGTCTACAATTAGACAGACACAGGTTGAATGGAAGAAGTTAACTTTTTATAAAGATTGTGTGTGCGTGTATGTATGTGAGAGAGAGAGAGAGAGATGGAGGGAGGGGAGGGAGGGGGAGAGGGGAGGGGAGGGAAAGAGGGAGAAGGAGAGAACGCGCACCTGAGTGCAAGTATTCCTGGAAGACAACAGGGCATTAGATCTGCTGGTAATTGGAGCTACAGGCGTTGTGAACTACTTGGTTTGGGTGCTTGGAACCTACATCTAGTTCATTTACATGAGCAGTGTATGTTATTAACCACTGAGCCATCTCTACATTCCCACAGACTTAATTCTTTTTTAGACTATTTTATGCCATTTGAGAATAGCACTAAAACTTCCTGAATTATTTCACATATTTGTATTTTTTTTCTAGCATCCTTAGAACTTTACTTCATTTTAAGACAAACAGCCATTTGATAAAGTATTGCTAAAATGTAATACAATCACATTAGCTGTACCAGCACATTGCAATTTTTATCATTGTGTGTGGATATTTTAATGAGCCTGGGATATACATAGTTAATGAGTAATCTGACTCAATTTATCACTATTTCTTCTTAGGTCAATACTATCAATTTAAATGCTGTAAGCACACTGTTAGTTTCTGGCACCAAAGAAGGCATGGTGAATATTTGGGACCTCACTACAGCCACTTTATTACACCAGATTTCATGTCATTCAGGGACAGTATGTGACGCTGCTTTTAGCCCAGGTAGGTGTTTTCAATACAAATGACAGTTCACTTGAACTCTGAAACTAGAAGTTCAATAGAATAACATTCCTTACTGATAAAGAGAGGTTTTGTCTATAGGCTGGTTCATGTGTGGATACATGTACTTTGGCACTGTTAATTTATAAACTGGATATTGCTTTTAATTCTTCACCTGGAGGAATCAGCGTGGATGATGGAAATGAACTCATTATCCAAGGGTCATCTCCACTGAAAACCAAATAAACCATTTCAAGAATACAGGGAACTCAAGGAAAATGACACAGGGAGTAGATTCAGAAATCAAGCCACATTCTGAAGCAGCTGCTTGTGTCTTTGTGGTAGATAGTCGCCATGTCCTCAGCACAGGCGTAGACGGCTGTCTGAATGTGATGGATGTGCAGACGGGCATGCTCATCTCCTCCATGGCCTCCGAGGAGCCGCAGAGGTACAGTTGCCGTGTGTGTGTGTGTGTGTGTGTGTGTGTGTGTGTGTGTGTGTGTGTGTGTGAGATCATTTCATTTGGTCATGTTTGACCAGGGTCACATACTTCTTTTATGATGGACTGTCTCCTGATCATGCTGGCAGGTGCTTTGTCTGGGATGGAAATTCTGTCTTATCTGGAAGTCGGTCTGGTGAGCTACTTGTTTGGGACCTCCTTGGAGCAAAAGTCAGTGAGCGGATACAGGGCCACACCGGTGAGTGGCGTCCAGTTACCTTCATCTGCCCATGAGCCCTCTGACGCAGGCCCTATTTCTAATAGGGAGGACTCTCTTAGGCAGACACTAGCCCATGTGTTGTCTGCGTTAACATTTCCCCTGCACATTCTGATTGCCCAGTGGTTATGTCCTTTAGTTTCCTTAAGGTTTATATTTGCTTTGGCCTCTGAAAGAAGTCTTTACTTTCACATAGAGAATTAAAAACTATGGCAAAGCTATATGAGTAACTGATTTTTAAAAATAACACAGTTCACCAAAAGACAATGCAGAAGTGAAGTACCATGGACACTAAGGTCTCCTAGCTCCTGGTGTCAGGCTGCAACCCTACATGCCAGGGGTGGTTTGGCAGGGACTCCCATGTGGCTCTTCCTGAAAGCACTGTGTGGACAGAGCTGCACAACACGCACAGTATCATGGACAGCTCTTCTGCTCCCTCCCCTCTCTCTCGCACACTGCTGGAGATCCCCGTGTAGTGTGCTCACACCGCACACTCTCCCGGTCCTCTGGAGGACTGGCTTAACTGAGACGAAACTGCCTAGCTAAACTCCCCCTCCTTAAGCAACTTTCATATGCTTTATTTCTTCTTAAACCTATATCTTAAAGTTATATAGCTATGCTTCCCCCATCCGTTTAGGTTTCTTAACAGCTACAGGTTTTATTTGAACCTTTCAATGGAAAAGACATAAAATCACATGGCTGGCAACAGGCTGCCCACTTACCTTTCCATAAATTTCTCAGTGTTTCTTTTTACCATTGGCAAGCTGTGTGTTTCCATCTATCATTTTGTGTTCAGATTCATAGTGAAATGGCTCACTCCTTATAAGTTCTTTGTAGAAGCAAGTGTTTTTAAACTTGATAGTTTATAACAGGAACACAGAGCTCAGAAGTCAGGATGGCAGGCACCACGTCTGCCTTTGGTTGCACTCCTAACAGAAATGTCTTTCAGGTGCTGTGACATGCATATGGATGAACGAACAATGTAGCAGTATCATCACAGGAGGGGAAGACAGACAAATTATGTTCTGGAAATTGCAGTATTAAGTGCCTTTTCCTCTCTATCAAGATCAATTCTACTTAATGTATTTTTAAACCAAACTTTTACTGGTGAATGTGCAATGATAGTACTTAGAAGTTTTACCACACGAAGAATTTGTGGTTTCAACTTCCTAAATCATGGTGACTTCATTCAAAGCCATCTGTTGTCATCCATTAAGCAGATAAAACATGGCAGTGTTCGGGGAAAGGACAGAGGACCGTCACACATGACAGCAGTTAGAAGACTACTGGGTATTTAGGACAAGAAAAATACCCAGTTGGACTGAGGAGCATCAGCCAGCACTGGCCAGCTCAGTCCCCAAGGTGTAGAAGCCTCTGATCCAAGCTGCCCAGCTCTGATGGTAACGCGGTTCTTTGATGTGTTTTCATGGACTGGTTCCTTCCTGCAGTGCTGTGTGCCCAGATTCTACGAATCTGGGAGAGGACTAGCTGTTCTTATGACAGTAAGTCTATTACTGTGTATAGCAATGGTTTATATTTCATTACGCTACTAAATGTTCATCTTTTCTACATTAAAAATATTTTTCTGTAATGAAAGCACTTTTCGTCTTATTTCAATAATTTAAGAATCACAAAAGTATTAACCCTTCTACAAAACCATACTTAATGACACAAATACAATTTCATTTCTTTTGGATCTACATTCAGAACCAAGTCCAGAAAGCAAGGTAGATAATAAAATGGGAATTATAAATTTCTAACAAAGTAGCCTATATAGAAACTGCACTGATTTTCTTTTTACATTCATTCTCTCAACAGCAACTACAAGATTAAAAATTTTCTGTGCCATTGGAAGCATGGTTAGAGTGAAAAGGAAAAATTCTTGAACCAGAATTTTTGGTTCAGGAAGTAGAATCTTGAGTTAGTTTTGAGTGTCACTAATACATGTGGACGGTCTCCAGACCATGGTCTGGAGTTACAGCAGCCTTTCCAGGTTCCTTCACTGATGTCAAGTGCGCAGGGAGAAGGTGGCCACGGGCTGCCAGTAAGGGCACCCAGCAAGTATATTCCCAGGCAGTCTTAGCTAAGACTGTTCTTAGAGACCCTGGGTGTTATCCTCACAGTAAGTTCTGATGCAATCACAGACAGACAAAAATTTAACATTTTTATACATTTAATAAGATAATATCACATATAATAATAGGATAGGCACAAACTAAGAAAGAAAAAAAATCAGGATAAAGTGTCCTTGCCATTTTTGTTTACAGAACGGAGTCAGAAAATGGAACAAATTAAGATGACTAGGGAAACATTCTAAAACCACCCCAGCCTAGCTAAAGATACATAATGTTAGGGCTCAAATGCCAAACTAGGTATTACCCACTTAATCTACAGTGAAAAAGAGACTCCAAAAGTTATTCTATTTAGTATAACAACTTTTACATGAAATATATAGCAATTTGTTTCTCAGAAAGCAGTAGGGCAGTTCTTAGGCATTTCCTTATTGGAGTGACTAGAAAATCTTGATACAACTAGGCAGCTCTGCTTTACCAGTAAGCTGCTCAGGGCTAGCACAGAACAGCTTAACAGAGAGCTAACATCTCAGGTTTCAGAAGGCAGCAATAATTCTATTTTGGCTTTTATTCTAAATGCTTACTGTAGTTAAGGCGACAATCGAAGCATATTAAGTGAAGGTAGTTGAGATTTAGTGACAATCATTAAAGTCTCCTGCAGTCTACACACAGCTGTATAATGCTTTTGTGGAATGAAAACAGTGTTGATTAATTGCAATTTTACACACTCGCACAGAGAAAACTTAAAAAATAACTATCAAAGGCAATCATTCTAAACGTACTATGCTGACGTACTGAAGTCCAGTATGCCACAGAACTGAGCACATGACTAGCACTGTGCTTTGTTCTAGGAGAAAGCTGATGGTTCTCAGACACAGCTAAGCCTACGCCAGTCATCCTAATCACCATGGCTTATGTAAAAACATCAGGGTCCCAGGAAAGAACCACGTCTAGGAAAGTCAGTAAATCTTTTGAGTTTCACATCTGTAAAACCAGGCTAAGGCTACACACCTATCTTAGCATCTGAAGCCGATATCAGACAGAGCGAGGTTCGCAGCTCTGATGGAAGATAGAAAGGTCCATGCAGCAGATTCTCCCTGGCTCCGGGAAAGCTTCGTGTGCGAAATAGAGAAGTTGCCGAAGAGGAAAGCTGGAAGCCCCCAGCTGGGGCGTGGCGCACTGGGCAAGGCTTTAGACTTCAGGAATGGTGTGATCCATTAGGCTCTTCATGATGCTGGGAGCCATCCTACAAGAGAGCCACTCATTACACAACTCAGGTCCTAGTTTCAAAAATGCCCTGTTACCCCAAGACAACCCCAATTCCAGTCCAGCGCCTGTTGTCATCCATTAATCTGAGGAAGGAGGAAAGGGGTCTTTAAATGAGCTCAGCTCTAAGGAAGTGATAACTGAGTCGTCACAAACTGTCCAGAAAGAACAGAAATTTCCATCAGGGACAGACATGTTAGAGACCGCACGAGACCTTTACATTAAGACTGGCTGTTTAACTGAAACAGCAAGGATGTGATGAGTCAGAAGAACGGAGGGGGATAAGGGACCTACCAGTAGTTAAAAAGAACAAGAGACTGTACAACAGCTTTTTTCCCTGCTCTGAGGGTAGCTAGCTGCATTCTACCCCAACCCCAAATTATAGACAAAAATTCCATTACAAAGGCTATGTTTGTGTCTATTCCAAATCTCGCTTTCATGTGCTCTACAAGCGCTCTGGAAGAAGTGTCTCCGAGATCGCATGGGAACAGCTATAGAGGAGCACAGGCGCTAAAGTTCCGGACTGAACCGCCCCTGCTGGCCTATAGCGTTGCACCTCTCTACTTCCTGAAGTATGGGAAAGAATAGCAATGGCCACTCTTCACACCTCAGAGGCAAGCAGTCCATCATGAACCACCATGCCGAGATTTCTAAAATGCAGAAGACCTGCAAGCTCAAAGTAGTGTTGACATTTATGTCAGATGCTGGCGAGCATGAAGCTGCACTTACCGTTTAATAATATGTTCAAAGATAAACGCAGGCATGATTGTGATGGTAACCACAGTCCCAGCTGTGGACAGTATATCTGCAATCTGAGCGTCCTGACAAAACACAACACAATTACATTTCACTAAGGCTTTATTTAATAGACATAAAACTGTTAGGAAACGCACTATATTTTGATGTCTTGCTGATATCTCGAGTCCCAATCCCTTGTATGTCTGAATTTTAATTTTACTCTTACAGATACAATTTTCTTAAGCTAGTAACAAAGCTGAAGGTACTGAGTAAAACTCCTTACTTGAGAATAGCTTGTCCCACACAGTTAACTGTGTTTATGGACTAAAGACTCAATCAAAACCTATAAAAAACAAATATTACTATATACCAAGACTTACTCCTTTTCTATATTTCTGGACTGAAAAAAATGGACATGCATCCATTCGGAATGCCTTAAATATTTCCCTGCCCATGTCTCCAGAGAATTCTAGCTTAAGGAATGCCCGGGGGGGGGGGGGGTCAACACAAAAGCCCCACCACCTAAATGATGTTTTCTACAAAACAATGATACCGAAACCAGGGTCACGTGAGTCCCTTACCTTCAAGCCAATGACGTTCTGTCCATTGATCTCGCAGATGTGGTGGTCAGTGAGAAGGCCATTTCTGGCAGCAGAACTATCTTTCACTATGGATGTGATCTTTCCACTTTTAAAGATAAAGCCAACATGCCCGCTGCTGTCCTTGTGCATAGTAACTGTCCGTTCAAAAGGCCTAAAGCATAAGGACTGGGTTAGACTGAAATTCCAACTTCATACTTCAACAACATGACATACCTACTGACTGCCACATGGCATGTTTTCTTACATAGTCAGTGTTAAGTGTTTCTGATAAAAAAAAAGTTTTTTTAATAATCTATTATGGCTACACTGATCCATAATACTCTGGAAGGTGTAGAGACACCAATCACCTCTTCTAAAAACAAAAAGACAAAACCTTTCTCCCAAATCAGCATATCCTTGAGCCAATAACCACAAAAAACTTTATTTTGACCTCTCTCCCAGATGAGTAATATAACCACAAAACTCAAAATTGCAACCACTTTGAAAATTAAAACAATTGAAAACAAATGGTGTAAACTAAAATATTGTCTGTGCCTATTCGTAGGCTTTTTCTATTCTGTCATGCCAGGAAATTAACCCAAAATTCCTGAGAAGCCCACATTAGAGAACATGAGTCAGTTATCCTGCAGACGTTTTTATACCACCTTAAAAACAAGTGGTTCACACTTCTGTCTATATCTGCTCATAAGCAGTCAAAGCAGGATTTAAACCCAGAATTCTCGTGGAGCCCACATTAGACAGAATGTCTTATCCTGTAAGACTTATTAGAGCAATATATCTTTATACCAGCTTTAAAGCAATTAATTCAAATTTTCACTATATAGTTGGGGCTGGAGAGATGGCTCGGCGGTTAAGAGCAGTGACTGCTCTTCCAGAGGTCCTGAGTTCAAATTCCAGCACCCACATGGTGGCTCACAACCACCTGTAATGGGATCTGATGTGGGTGTGTCTGAAGACAGCTATAGTGTACTCATATACATAAAATAAATACATAAATAAATCTTTAAAAAAAAAAAAAGCAGGTAGTTTTTACTGTTAAGCTCTTGGCCTAGAGCAGCCATCCTGTTATAGCATCTATCTGCTGAGCTCTCTGCCTGGAGCCACAGACACTCATTAATTAATACCTGTTCATAGCAGATGATTAGCACTGCCCTCTTTACTTGGAGTCAGTGACTAATTTTTCTAATCCTAGTTCCAAACTATGGGTGAAATTCCCCACATGATTTGGACAAAATCTGTATATAAATCTATCCTAAAAGCAAATAATCCCAATATTATAACCTCACAGTTAAATCCATCTGCCCCAAGATATAAGCAGCTTCCATTCTCCGGCTCTCTGACTCAGAGCAGCCATCTTGCCTCTTTCCACAGCAGGGAACCTCAGAGCCCTCTCTCTTTGTGTCAAGGTCCCAGCCAGTGCCACCTTTCTCTCACTTAGAAAATAAAACTCTAACTCTTAGGCTAATAATCTTAAATTTCTAGTGGATTCTTGCCCAACGTGTTGGTTTGCACCTGTTGTGGGAAATAATAAAACATGGAACCAACCCGCACTATGACTGTCTACTTTTGGGGCCCAGCTCCCTGCTGCCTCCAAGGCTAGCCCCAAGCAGACACCGCCCACCTCTGGTTCTCCTGCTGAGGACCCCACTCCCATTCCCAGCCATTCACCCTGTGGTCAGCAGTCCCAAATCCCAGTAACCTAAAATCAAAACTCTAGAGGCTTGTCATTTATCAGTTAGATTTATATCAGTAAACTCTCACCCCACAAAACACTCAATGAACTCAGAGCCAATTGATATTGATATAAATTGCCCACCTAGATAAGTCAAATTGTCCTATAATTATCCATCCTTTGTAAGATATTCATAGGCACCTGTGGCTATTTAAAGCCACTCAGAATCTGGATTGTCTTTCTCTTCCTCCATCTTCCTTCCTTCCCCTTCTCCTTTCTCCTGTCTCTGCTTCTGAAACTCTTAGCTGCCTCCCCTGTCCAATCACAGGCTTTTTGTTTATTAATATTAAATTAATTGGGGGAAGACTCTGCTACATATATAGAACACTTAGTAGCCTTTTTCAGTCACATGATTTGACTGATATGAGAACATAGTGCTCCGAGGAGTTATCAATACACTGTCCCTCTACAGTCCAGCATACCTTGCATTAACAGTGAGATAGCTTTCCACTAAACCACTGAGTCCCTTCAGCACTTCTGGGAGCCAGCTCATCTTAGGACATTTAAATCTTAAAACTTCATTGTATTTTTCACATCTCAATTTTGAAATGTTTAATAGATTTCATTTGGTTCATTTATTGATTATGTGTGCATATGCATAGAATGGAAGCAGCAGGAGTAAGCGCTCTCCACCATGTAAGCCCAGGGAACCAACCCTGTAAGCCCAGGTTACTAGGAGTACAGGCAAAGCTTTGCTCTCATTTGAAAAACCCACCAGAGAAGCAGTCAGAGGGGTTCCTCCAGCCTCACTGGACGGAAGGCACAAGCTACAGTTAAAAAGGCCTCGAGCGAGCGGTCTGCCTCAGAAGCTGTCATCCACTTAACACGAGCTCGCTTTCTGAAACCCTGCCATGTGTCACTGTAAGATTTTAAGGCCACCTGTTTTGCTTGCAATAAGAAAGTCTGCAGCTGTGCCTCCCTATTGGCCCAACACTTAAAAAAATTTTTTAAAAATTTCATTCAAAATAACATTTTAAATTATTTAAGAATATATCTAGGCAAAGATGTAAAAGACATGTCTGTACAGTGACAGACTCTCGCAATGCAAAAGATACTGAAAAAAGAAATCACTGAAGATAGGTGATGGAAAGTCCATGCAACTGGATTGGCAGCATTATTATAAAAATACCTATACTACATACAACAAATTAATTTATAGATTTAATGCAACACCTATCAAAATTCTAATATTGGATTTTATAGGTTTAGGAAAAAAAAAAAAAAAGACTTCCTTTGGAACCTTAAAAGACCACCAACAGCCAAAGCAATGCTAGGAGCGGTCACACGGCAGGGCTTTACAGTGCTCAGCGGCAGAGCCTCCACTGCTACCGTCCTGAAGATAGCCTGGGGCTGGCCCCGCCCTGAGGACAACAGCCTGGAGCTGGCATAAAGGCCAGATCACCACAACAGAGCTGAGTGCCCATAAAGACAGTGCCCACAAAGACGGGCTGGCTAGGGCCACAGAATTTTTGGCAATAAAAGCAAATCATATAACAAGGGAAAAAAATCAATTCAAGAAATAACACTAGCAAAACTGCGTTTCTACCTGGATAGATGAAATTAGATGAACTTGGTACAAAAATAAAATAAAAATGGACGGGAGTTCTAAAACCTAAATGGCTCCAAGTTGTAGAGGAATCCATAGGGATACCCTTCCTACAACTGGGGTCAACACTGACGCTGAGTAGAGCAGCAACAGTAAAGGAACAAACCCCAAGAATCAACAGATGGGACCACAGGGAAACAAAGTATTTCTGTACCAGAGGAACCAAAGAGCAAAGCAAAAGGCCACAGCCTTTACTACACTTCAGACAATTCAGACAAGTCACTAATACCCAGAATTTATAAATAATTGCAAAAATTAAATACTAAGGAAATAAAACCACCACAGATGGCCAAACTAATTTTTTTTCAAAATAACTTAAAATGTCCAGTAACTATTTTAAAAGGGGCAGCTGGGAGGTGGTGGCACGTGCCTTTAATCCCAGCCCTCAAGAGGCAGAGGCAGGTGGATCTGCAGGGACAGCTCGGTCTACAAAGTGAGTTCCAGAACACCAGGGCCACACAGAGAAACTAAGCCTTTCAGATCACAAAATATGTTCAATATTACTAGCCATCAAGAAAATTCAAATTAAAACTACTTTGAGATACTATCTCCCCCCTCCACCTTTTCAAAATGGCTATTATCAAAAGGCAGGGTACAAATTAATAAAGCAATTGTGGACGTTTCTCAAAAGAACATTAAAAGATGGAATCAGCACACTCCTTACTACTTCATGCCTAGGCATACACTACTCAGAGAACCCCACCCCTGCTGCAGAGACACTTGTGCTCCTACACTTAGTCCTGCGCTGGAATTAACCTGGATGTATGGATAATGAGAATTATATATATAGTAGCATATTATTCAGCTCTAAAGAAAAATACATTTATAAAATTTGCACACAAAAAAATGGATGAACTGAGAATGTACAGTACTACTTAAAATCACAAAATCTTAAGAAAAAAGCACTTTCTTCTTATTCGGAGCCTAGGCAATAGTGTGCATATAAACAAAGGTACACACGATACAACATGAAAAAGACCAAGGAATGGTAAATATCAGGGCAAAGGAAAGGACTAAATACAGGAAGTCAACAAGCATTATAAAAGAAAATAAAATGATTTCATTTTCATTTTCTCTCATGAATTTGCCTATAGTGGTGAACAATTCAAAAAACCATATTCTACAGTAAAAATATAAAGTCCATCTGGAAGCTCCACAGCTTCTGTTCCAAACAGCTATACTATCTGTCTAGAGATTTACTGAGGTTTACAGTCTGGGGGTCTGGTTAATTCCAACATGCGATGCCTTTTTATTTGCAACATTACTGTTTTTTATATAAAAGACACAGGTGGGTCCTGTGCGTGTGAGTGCAGGTGCCTATGAAGAAAGAAACAGATATTGGGGCCCTGGAGCTAATATGACAGGCAACTGTGGCCTGCCCTCCTTGGGTGTAGGAACAAAACTTGGGTCATCTGGAAGAATAGTGTATACTCTTAACAAAAGACATCTTGCCAGACCTGGTCCAACTTTCATGAAATTCTGCTTTACACATTAAAAAAAAAAAAATTACAGACTTTTCCATTTTTTATTATATTTAGCAATTTGATAAACATTTTTTGATCAATGTCATTTTTACTTCAAGAAACTCCCCCTCCCCAGGTTTACTCTAACAGTGGATACTGGTCTTAACACTTGTGGGAGCTGGGAAGAAGAGGCACATCATTTTGTGCAAAGTATGCAGGTTAAAAGTAGACCACGTACCATGCACAATGATTCATCCTCTTTTACCTAACTACACAACCACCTCCGAGACCAGATTTGGCTTCAAAACTGATTCCTTAGGAACTCTGTGACATTCAGTCCTCATGACAGCAGTGTGCTGCAGGGAGCCCACCGCTGCCTTACTACATCAGTTACTTCTCTAGCATACACAACCTTTCCAGAGAGATAGACAGGAAAACCCTTGATTAGAGGGCAGGTTCCAATAAACAGGGTAAAATGTATATGCAAAACTAGAATTCTATGAAAAGAATCTAATTACATCAGAAAAACACATAACTGCAAGACTGTAATAAATCAGCATTATCCTTAAAAAATAAAAAGTAGGAAACTGTATTTACAGAACCCTGACAGACCAGGAAACTGGAAGCATAGGCTGGCATCTCAGTGTCCCCAGTGGCTAGCAGCTCACCTGTCACGAATGGTCATGGTGATCTTCTCTCCAAATGCCTGCTTGAGCACCTTGTGTGCCTTATCGGAGCTCCAGCCTGCACAGTTCTCACCATTGATCTGGAGCACCTGGTCCCCAAATCTCAGCCCAACCAAGGAGGCTGGGGAATTAGCCTGGACCAGTTGAACAAATATACCCTAGAGAACAAGAAAATAGTTTATCATTTCTCACTGCTATGGGTAACTCCAGTTCCTGGGGATCAGGCACCACTTTCTGACCTCTAAGGATACAAGGCATGCATGTGGTACATGTACATACATGCAGGCCAACACTCAACACAAGCAAATAAATTACAAAAACAATTAAATGATAGGTTGAGGTAACAATTTCATATTTTTTTAGCTTGAAGACCACTTTATTCATCTCTTAATAAAAACTGGAGTTAAACAGACAAAAAAGTATTTCTAACAATGAATTCACAGGACATTCACATTTATGTAAATTCAATCAGATTTTGAACCAAGCACAAATAGAGAAGAGGAAGGCTAGGGAAATCTTTCTTACAGTCTGGGGCCAGACATGAGTTCTGCCAGGAAGCAGTATGAACAGGCGGCACCCCACTGACTTCTGCCAAGCAGGTAAACTAGAATGGGGCTGACGGCCCCCAAGGCATCTCTGCTGAAATACACCCCACTCAGGCTTCAGACAGGTCCGGGCTTTACAACAAGCATGATGATGTGTCTTAAGACATGTATAGTGGGTGTAAGGCAAATAACCTGCAGAACCATCTCATAAATAATTATCACTTAGTTTAAAACTGTACACCCAGTTCTCACTGGTCCATTTTTCCTTTCCTTTCACATAAGCTGCCCCACGTGAAGCCCAGAGTCCCATTGTAGAGGGGGTATTACAGCTGGCCAAACTATTTTCAATTCAATGTTTTGACATTGATATTCTGTGACCTATTTAGATAAATTCAAAAATATACTTACATTATCTATTGACTTCAGTCTGAGCCCAATTTTTCCATCTTGATCCTTACACAAAATGACTTCACGAATCCCTTGCTTAATTTCTGCTCTCCGAATTCCAGCGTCATTACCTGTCACAGGTGCTACCATATAGTTCACACTGGATGGTCTTGCTACCAACTGCTAAAAAAAATACAAAATTTGACAGTAGTTAGAAACACAGCAATTACCTGTTAACACACTCAATTATAGTTCTTACAAATATTGCTCCATTAAAAATTCCCTCAGGTGAAGTCTGATTTCCACAACAATGACAGTGTTTTAGTTCCTCCTTCTGGTCATTTCCTCCTCCATTATCCTTGGACAGAGAAGACCCCGTGACTTGTTCCTTAAGTCAGGGGGCACCCCTGTGTATAGAATCATCCTCCACTGCTGAACTGCCTCAGCTAGAGACCACGTAAGTGGAGATCAGCTGTCTCCAAAGACTGCATTGCCCAACGAGGTCCTGCGACCTCAGACTGGGTAAGTGGACTTCCATGAAGTCGAGGACGCACTGAAAGCCAGGCATGAATCATCTCTCAGAAAGCACTCGGCCACCAGCAGCTACACTGAGGTTTGCCTTTATTTCAAGCATATTTTCCTAGAACTTACACGTCACACTAGACTTTTGCAACATTCTCTTTTCAGAGATTTTTCTGGGATATAATCATAAAATTACCAATTTAAAAATAAGTTCAATATGAACAAGGCTTTAAGTCAGGAATGAAATAAGAAACAACATAAAAACATATTAAACTACTCTTGACAAAATTCCCGTGTGTACACAATGGAATCAGGCAAACCAAGGCGCCAAGAGCAGGGCAGTACCGTGGCTGATCTTATACCAAAGGTACGTCAGCTCCACATGGACCCCAAAGCCCTAACTGTGGAGATCTGCTGAACAAAGAAAACTGGGAGAAAACACAAGACAAATCTCTTTGATACCAATCTTGGCCATGATTTTTGTATGTAAATAGAGCTACATCAAACTTAAAAAGATTCTCCACAGCTGGGGTGGGGCATGAGGGCGCATACTCAGAGGTAGGTGGTTCAAGTTTGAGGCCAGCCTCAAAACCTCTCTCAAAACAAGCAAAAAAAGCTCTTCACAACAAAAGTAGTATTCACCAAACTGAAAGCAACCCATGGAATGGGAGAAGTTATTTGAAAATGATCATATAGTAAGTGGCAAATACCCAAATGCATAAATAACTCAAAACTCAGCAGCAAAAAAAAAAAACAAACTCAATTTAAAAATGGGCAAAATGCCTACATACAACCTTTTCCCAAAGATAACAAATGGGTGTGTGACAGATCATTTATCATTAGAAAATCAAAGCCAGAAGAAAATGACATCATAGCCTCATGTGTCAGTAGTTACTCTAAGTACGATCACTTCATGTTCAGGCTCCATTTAATCATCAGGAGAAACTAAATTCAAGGTCCCAGGCCCTAGGGGAGCTGGGGACTTCCCAATAGCTGAACAGCTTCTATTATAAGGAAACAGCTGAATGAGTCCAGACATCTCAAGGACAACAACCGCTCCATCTTGCTGGTGGGGTCAAACTAAGTTCATGTTCCCAGACCCAGGAACCTCCTCCAGTTTGTGAAAACTCCCTTGCTAACCCCTTATGTCAAAATACCTTTGGACAAGGATACAACCCACCCCACTTCCCCTTGCTTTATGGTTTCATCCTTTAAATATGCCCTACAACATCCTTTCAGGGTTATAGTTCAGATCCCAAGTCTATTTGATCAGTAGTGGCTTGATTAGTAATTTTTGTCACCTGCATTAACCTGGTGTTCGAATCACACTGGATTTATGTTGGATTTAAGCAGACCCCACAGCAAGTATTATCTATCAAAAAGAGAGTGCTGATAAACTCTTGTGTACTATCAGACACTGCACGTACTTGGAAATCAATACTAAAATAATAGGTATAATTGGCTTTTTTTCTGTTAGAAGATAAACTTTATAAATATAGCAATTAACATTTTTGTTTTCTCCATGCCTCTTTTTACTTTACTGTTGACTTTACATTTTTTCTTTAAATTGTTTTAAGCTTTATTTTTATGTAATTCATCTACATATCTGTATTTGCCACTTCTATTGGTGCCCAAAGGGGTAGAAGATGTCATATCCTCTGGGGCTGTCTTCTGGAAGAACAGCAAGCACTGTAACCACTGACCATGTCTTACAACCTGCCTAAGCGCTCAGGGCTGCGACTAGCAGAAACCCTCGTCTAGGTCTCAGCTGCCGCAGGCTCCATCCCTAAGCTGTCTAGGTTCCTGCACCTCATCCACTCCGTTCTAGGACAGCAACTGGCTTTCTATATGCGTTCTACTTTCTCCTTGGAAAATCTTTGACCATTTATCTAATTTCTTAAATTACCTCAGTTGAAACACTGTTTTTTCACCTGGGTAATTGTTGGGCATCAGTTCTAATGCTTACTTGTCTTCTTTCAGCTCTGAAAATCTGTGCTTCCAGACCTGAGGGTCCCAGCTGGCTTGACTGGTAATAAAGAACTGGTGTACAACCAATGGCCAGGCAGAGATGGAGGCTGTACGTTTAGATCAGAGGGTTTTGTGCAAGCAAGAGACTGAGAGAAGGGAGAGGGAGAGGGTAAGGAGAGGAGACTTGCTGTGATGGGGAAGCAGAGGGATCAGACATAAGAGCTGCAGGAAAGAAAGCAACCAGACATATAAGAATTGGGGAAAGGGGAAGCAGAGATAAAATGTCGATGTAGCAAGTTGATGCAGGAATGTCAGAGGAGAGGATGTGCTAGCCCTAACCATGGGGACCTTTGAAAGTGCCCAGCCATTGAGCAAGTTAGACATATTAAAAATAACGCTGTGTGTGTGTGTGTGTGTGTGTGTGTGTGTGTCTTTCATTCTCGAATCTAGACAGCTCTGGCAGGTAGCTGAAGCATGACCCACCAGAAGCCAAAGTGAATTAACTAATTCACCAGTACAGATCATAAATAACACAAGTAAGCTTTCAATAAATATTAAAATTTCAATATATAAAAGCCAGGTACTGTATTAAGCAGTAGTAAGAGGATAGAAGTGGATTCAGCCATGAAGCATGTAACTATAACACAGCAAGAGCTATATGCCACATCCAAACCTAGGATCTCAGTCTAATTACAATAAATAAATAAATAAATAAATAAATAAATAAATAAATAAATAAGGCTTGTAATTACAGGAGGAGGAATATTATGAATGTGAGCAAAATATGATTAATACACTGTTTTTGTCTTCAGACACACCAAAAGGACATCAGATCCCACTACAGATGGTTGTGAGTCGCCATGTGGCTGCTGGGAATTGAACTCACAACCTCTGGATGGAATGTTAGCAAAATACTATGGCATATATGGCATATATACTTCAAATGACTAATCCATCCAGAATGAAATTCTATCTGGAGCAAAACATGCTGTGAGGTACGTTAAGAAATAACTGTACTAGTTAATAAGTCTATGTCAGAATTACAAACTTCAGTGCAGTTATATACCTAGAAAGGATAAAACTAACTTAGAAACACGGCAGGGGCCGCATCACAGTGTCTTGGGAAAGGATAAAATGCAGAAGACAGAGGAGAGACAAAGACCTAATAAATTCGACAGTGGATGACAAGGTTCAGAAATACATCTAGAAAGAATTTTATAATCTTAGGAGATTTTAACCCTAAAGCTACAAATCTGTGAGTTTTTCTAGAAACGAGTTTACACCTAAGATATAGCACATTTTACGGGATTCGAGATTATACAGTACATACCCCTTGTGTTGCTGCTCCAGCGACCATGGGCATGCTTTCACATAGTTCAGCGTCATTTAAAGACAGCCCCATGTATTGAGAGAGCTCTGGATACAGTTTAGGATACAGATCTAATGTAAATAAAGAAAATGGCATTGGCAGAATATTCAAAATAACAACTTAGTATGGACTTGCTATGTTTAATTTTTAAAAAATGAAGTACAAAGATTTAATGTATAAAATGGAAGGTTATCTTCCCATCTCTGCCAATTAGAATGAAAAAAATCCATAACCACTTTAATGCAAACATCGTAAAATATATCAGAAATAGTCTTAGCTTTCTAAGCCCGTGAGTCATCCATTTGTGGCCATGAGGCACTTCAGGACCCACCACAGTCTGCAGGGGTTCAAGGCAGAAGCAGGAGGATTGCCACAAACCTGAGACCAGCCAGGGCTAGATAACAACACCTTCAAAGTTGAAGGTAGTCTAGCTATCAGCAGACCTGTGCGAGTCATCCCGTCCGCTTCTGACCCTGCTGGAGACTCATCCTACACAATACCACCCCACACTGAGGGCTGCTGCACTTCTCTTAAGAAAAATAAGAACAAAGTGTGTATGTTCGCAGTACAAATATAAAATGCAGTGACAGAAATAAGAGACACAGCCAGGTAACTCCTCAAAGGTAAAAATAAGTTTCCAAATAAATGGCCTGGCCCTTTTTTAACATAACCATAAAGCATTAGCAATTTGGGGATTATGACACCAATTCTTCAGATCAGAACACAGGAAGTGTTTACTGTCTTAGCCGCTTAACTCTCTCCTTAAACAGCTGCAGGGTGGGATGGGAAGGTTCCTCCCAAGTGATAGGAGACGAGATGACAGTGTCAAAGCTTGTGATGTACTCTGTCCTACCACGTTGAGAATGGCAGGCTTATTCCAATGACATGGGACAAACTATGTTTAAACATTAACAATAGTTAACTTTTCTTGAAGTAAGCTACTTCCAAAATCTTTTTCTATGATCTATTTTGACTTCAGAGTAGATTCATTACAAAGAATAAAGTTAAGAGATGGCAGCTCAGAACATGAAAGGCCACAGAAACTCAAGTTAACCATTTACTTTCTCAAAGTCTCAATGTCTTACAGAGAAGCTCTACCCTGAAGCCCTCTGGTGCAGAATGGAAGGAGGACTGATTATGGTTTATGGAGTCTGAACAGCAACTTTTTTTTTAAAGATGTATTTATTATATGTAAGTACACTGTAGTTGTCTTCAGACAGTCCAGAAGAGGGAGTCAGATCTCCTTACAGATGGTTGTGAGCCACCATGCAGTTGCTGGGATTTGAACTCAGGACCTCTGGAAGAGCAGTTGGTGCTCTTAACCACTGAGCCATCTCTCCAGCCCCTGAACAGCAACTCTTAGTTTTACAGAAAATCCCCAAAAAGAAGATAGTTGGAAACTTCGTGAGTTCCCTGTCAAAGTAAGAAAGGGGCGATTGAGGATGCAAGAGCGCGGCAGGTGGGAAAGACGACGTCCCATGGGAAAGCACGTTTCCCACTAGTGACTAGGCCACGCTAAAGATTACGAGTCAAACTAAGAACTTTATTATGCCCTAAGACTCATCTGCATACTCACAGATCATTCTTGATTAAACAAGTGATTTCTTTTATAAAACATAACATGTCAAAGCAAAATCCTAGATTCTGAATTTCAGGGGAGAAAAAAAGCCTTTATATGTATTTATATGTATGTCAAAAAAAAAAAACAAAAAACCAAAAAACCAAGTCCAAAGTATAACCTACTTCCATCTGCAGGGAAAGCAGTAGACGCATCCACCAACACAAATGCTTGGTTGGCAGGATTGGCAGAATAGGCATTTTGAGCCTGGAAAAGAAAAGAAAATTTTAGCAAATAACAAACATACCTACATCTTTCTTACATTATTTACATGTTAAATCGAGTACTTCCCAAAACAATTACTCAAGGTTTCACTTTAAACACTTCAGTAATCATTTTCCCTTAAAGAAAATCTGTAAATTAAAAACTTTTGGAATCCCTAAGAACTGAATGACGCCACTTCCCACATTTCACAGTCAGGGCCTAAGAGTGCCTGGGCAAACACCAGCTGTGCACCCTCCTCTCCTGGTCTCTGAGCCAGGCCTCAAGCGCATCACAGTTAGCTGGTGTTACACACCGTCCACTCTGGGCATCCGTCCTTGCCTCCACCTCCCAAGAACTGGGTAAGAGGGTGTGCTGCTGTGCTCAGTTTATTTCATGCTGGGGAGGGGCTACATCCAGGGCTTCATCGCACCAGACAAGCGCAGGCTGTTAAAGAGTTTGGAATTGAAAGAAGTTCTACAATTATGTGGTGCTGAATGCAACAGCATAATGGCTACTGTAGAATAATCTACAAAATCTGAACTGCCAGTTCACTGCTGCTGTGGTAAAAAGGGCCAGACAAGAAGAAGGAATGTTCCACTCTTCTGTAACTTCTTGCCAGAGAGGGAAGAAGGGAGGGAAGGAGGGAGGGAGGAGGGAGGGAGGGAGGGAGGGAGGGAGGGAAGGGGAGTGCTCTAGAGCAGGCCCAAGTTCAGTAGTTGCCAGCACTGGAGCCTAGCAGGCCACAACCATGTATAACTAGAGCTCCACTGCCAATAGATCTAATGCCCTGACTTCCAAGTTGACTTTCAATAATATTTGTACTCAGGCGCATGTACACACACACACACTTACTTTTGTTTATCTAAGAAAGAAATTCTAACCCAGGGCTAATAGATATAGAGAAATAAAAATGAACTTCCAATCAATATTTTAGTCTACAAAGACCTAAACAGACTTAGGAATACACCAACAAATGCATACTTCCTGTTTCATTTAACAAAGGAAAACATTATGAAACATTTTTTTTAATTAAAAGCAAACATACCTGAATTACTTTGTCTACCTTCAAATCTTCAAGAGATGGATAGAGAGACATTTTTGCAGATATTTTCTTAAAAGAAAATGAAAAAATGTATCACACAGTATATAGCAACAGATGTTTATATGCATATAAACATTTAACAACTGTTTAATACAATAAACAAGCTCAAAAACAAAACAAAATAAAAAACAACAAAAAAACCAATACAATGGGTCTATTTAAGGTATAACATAGTTAGCAGACATTTAACAGTTTTACCAACTGTCTCTCTGTTCCCATAGCTATTCATCTTGGATTTTAAATGTGAAGAAAAGCTCCCTTCATTTCACAAGTTGTGAACATCAAAGAAGAAAGGCATGTGGCTTACCCTTAGCTGACACAGTGCCCTCAGCTAAGCCAGGGCCAGGAAATGACCTTTCTCAGACCCGGCTGGGCATGGACAGACATACTGCCTTCTAACAAGGGCCAGGAGCAAAGAGCACTGGGAAGATACTCATGGTAGATGGAAAACCTTAACACATGCCATCTATTGTTTTAGCAATGGTTTTACCTAAAGGAAAGGGATGTAAAAAGGAAACTACTGCTTTTCATTGTCAACATTTCTATACAGTTCAATGTTTGTTAAGATACCATATCTTGCTTTTTGCAACAACTTAAAATAAAATTATATGAAATATTACACAGACATGTATTTTAAATTTTGTTTAGCTATTCGGAGGTAAATACCTGAGTCTTCCACTTAGCCAAAGAAAACAATGTATCCTAATTGCTAATAGGTTTGGTATTACTGGGCCAGCTCCATCAAACTCCTGGTTCCAAGTCTATTCTTTATTTCCTGCTCTCTGGAAAGCCAGAGCTGCACCTTTTAAATCCTGCCCTGCTGAGAGGAGGAGGACGCTGAGCGCTCAGAAGGGCCGCGGCCACTCAGCCAAGCTGGAGTCTGTCCACTCTCCACCCAGGCTCCCACGAACACGCTTCTCTAGCGGTTCCCACCACAGGGAGAAGATTCCCCCACGTTGAGCTGTGTTGAGCAGAAGAGCAGGAGAAAGGCACCAAGCTCTCTCCGAGGCAACAGCTCGCCCAGAACCCCTTTCACATGGATCTGTAGAGAATTCTATAATGTGACATGCTAAAGTAAAAACTCACTGTTTAAGTTCGACCCTGTCTACTAAGGAGCATCTCACAAGACTTAGAACAAAGCTATCAGCAGGCAAATTGTCCCTCTGTGCACCTTCTCAGTCCTAGTAGTGGTTACTTACTAAAACAAAACTGCAGTGAAAGACATGAGTTACTGGCCAGGGCTGCCTTAAGAGACTCCCAAAACATATATTCCAAGGCTACTGCCCCAGATGGAATATATGGACGGTGAAGACGACGCCACACACGTCATAAGCCTAGCTAGCTACTCAGCACTAGTGAAGTTGGGGGTGCTGGAAGAAAACCTACAACTACGACTTTACTAAACCAGCACAATCCATAACTACATTCTAAATATCTGTCCTCAGAAAGCATACTTTCACATCAAGAAAACTTCTCTTTGCAACAGATAAAGAGTAATACAGAAAACCACAACCAATCAAAATGCAGTGTTGTGAGGCCCAGTCCCAATGGATACATCTCCAAAACACTCCTGTACCCAAGGCTCAGGGAACACTAAGGATCTAGAGGGGGTGAAAACCTGTTGGTGTCAGAAACCAGGGAGCTGTAAGACTATGTATCCTAGCAATGTCGAAGCTACGCCCATAAAAGTCTCACCAACACAAGTGCCTATCCATGAGCTGAATAAGGTCAGTAACATGCATGCCAGTGCAGACAGGGAAAGACCACAGGCCTCAACCCTACACAAAGAAATAGACAATTAAAAATGCTGGGGGTGGGGGTGGGGGTGGGGTCTCCCCCAGGGAAGAACATACTAATTGGTTTTCCAATTTCAAAAGGTCAGCCCTGGAAGGTATACATACAGACTGTGCAGGTTATATTTAGGAATACAAAAGTAACTACATCATACATGCACATGATAAAAATTAAAAGACACCATGAATTTGAAAGATGACATGGGGGTTATATTGTAGGGCTTGGAGGGGGTAAAAGGAAGGGGAGATGTTTTAATCGCTTTATAATCTCAAAAATAAAAAGCTGGATGTGGTGGCACGTGCCTTTAATCCCAGCAGTGAGACGCAGGGAAAGCAGACCTCCAAGTTCCACACCAGCCTGATCTACACAGCAAGTCCCAGGACGACATAGAAAAAACCTGTCTCAAACAGAAGTAAACCTCTACCCTTCCTAGATTCTCCACAGGACTCTTTCCTGTTCACTAACCAATCATTTATTCAATAATGCTATAGGTACTAATTCTATACATTAAACCTTATTAAAAATCATTAGAGGTCTTGGCTGGGCAGTAATTGACATTTTACTACCATTCACATACAGAAAACTCAAATGCTTTTTAAGAATTTATTTCTCATATCCACATGAGCTGTATAATCATCCACTTCTAATACTGGAATACTACTTACTCAAATGACACCTCCCCTCTCCCCCATGCCATCCACACTCCAGCCTCAGCCAACTACTACTATGTTCTTGATAATCTAACATTTTTTATTACTGGTAAATAATATATATGCTTTAAAAACTTTGTATAAAGATATGTCTTTTATACTTTTGTTATATAGCTAAGAACATAATTTCTAAATTAATGTAGTACCTACATTAAACTTTCTTGTAAACAATCAAACTGTTTCTAAAAGGATTACACTGTTTTTATACTCTCAGAATTCTAATTTCTTCATTTCCTTACTGCTACAGTCTGTGGTTCTGGTAACAGCCATGCCAGAAGTGAAACAGTATCTCAATCTGGTCAGAATTGCATTTTCCTAACAAATAATGGCATCCTTTCATGTGCTTGGCCACTTGCAGACCTTATTACATCTACATCTTCTGTCTATAAAGAAATAAATGCCTACGTAAAACCACTGCCTGATTATTTAACTGGATTAGTTGTGGTTTTTTTTTAAAGATTTATTTATTTACTTATTTATTTATTATGTGTAGAGTGTTCTGCCTGCATGTATGACTGCAGGCCAAAAGAGGGCACCAGATTACATTATAGATGTTTTTGAGCCACTATGTGGTTGCTGGGAATTGAACTCAGGACCTCTGGAAGAGCAGTCAGTGCTCTTAACCTCTGAGCCATTTCTCCAGCCTCATAACTGGATTTGTTTTTAATGGTAACAGTTCTGCTTAAATTCTAGGTATCAGGTTCTAAATTCATTCAGGTTTCAAAAATCAATGGAACTGGCTAGTTTATAAATACAAATTTAATTCTCAAAGTTCTGCACACTAAAAAGTCCAAAAACAAGGAGAAGTGTCATGTCCTGTGCCAATGAGAGACCCCAACTCAATGTTTTTAGACCCCTAAACAACTAGCCCAGGACAGAGTAACTTGTTTTTCTGCTTTCAGTTTGAGAGAAAGATAGCCCACTCAGTTCTAGTTCTAGGTTTAACTATACAATGCCCCAAGGATGTTTGCTCCAGATAATCTCTAACCTTCCTTAAGGCTAAAACTATAGCCTGACTTCCTCATTCTGTACTTCCCTGTTCCAAGCATAATTTGTCCTCCACCCCTTGTCTTGTGATTTTTTTTCCCCTTGAAATACCCCTGACTTCAGTTGCACAGGGTCCAAAGTCCTCTACCCCTGTGTGTTGTATGGCTGTGGAACCCAGAATTCTGGAATAAAAAAACCCTCTTGCTATTGCATCGAGACCGTTTCTCGGGAGTGATTTGGGTGTCTCCTTCCGAGGTGTGGGGCACTGGGGCACCCTTGGTTTTTGGGGGTCTTACACCACACACAGCAACTTTTCATTGTGCCTTCACAAGGCAGAAGGGACAGGGCAGTTCTGTGGTGTTCCTATTATAAAGATACTAGCTCTAGTTGTAAGAACAAAGCCGTCCAAATCTCACTCCCCAAAACTCACTTTCACTTTCATGCTTATAGAACTTAATGAAATTTGAAGGACGGTTTACATTCAGACATATCACATACTCCTATCTGATAGATTTTCAAACACTTTCCTTTCATTCTTTAGACTGCCTTTCATTTTGAGTGTTCTTTGTAGCATAAAAGTCTTTTGTTTGATAAAGTTAAATGTGTTTCCCCCCTCCCTAGTTATACTTTAATGACAACAACATACAGGAAGGAACTCATGGTGGTTATAACAGTGCTTTGGTCTATGAATTTTGCAGATTTAGCTATTGTATTTGGATTTTTGATCTAGTTTGAATCATTTTGGGTTGTTTGTTTGTTTTACACAATTGAAGCACTGATGCAATTTGATTCTTTCTGCCTACATATCAAGATGTTGTTTCTAGCAATGTTGTTTTTTGAAAATAATAGATTTCAGAAAGAATAGAACTCTACTTTGAGAAGAATGGCTTTGGCAGCCTAGTTAAAATCAGTTGATGGTTGATGTGTCATCTCTTGGCCTCTTGCACTGGCTTCCTCTTTACCTGTCCTGCTCATTACTGAACCTCTACATTAAGTTTCGAGTACGAACTTTCCCACACCACTCTTTTTTTAAGATTCTTATGATTATTCTATACACATTTCAGTTTAGTGTGAATTTTAGAATCTAGTTACTCTCCCCACTCCTGACCTTTTAACAAATTTTAAGTATAGACTTGGCACTTATAAGCATCTCCTTAGATCTGGGGTAGAGATAGCTGAGTGGTTAAGAGCTGGCCCTGCTCCTGAAGAGGACCTAAGTTCAGTGCCCAGCACCTCTGTGGGGCAGCTGCAACTGCCTGTAACTGCTCCGTAAGTTTAAATACATTCTATTTTATTTTTGTCTCTGGTATTTTCTAGTTTCTCCTTCAATTTCTTCTTTTACCCTACAAAGGTGACCTTTTTGACCTTTACTGTGGTCAAAAAGATGCTTGATATTTCAGGGTTTTTTAACTGTTAAGATGAAATGACCTGCACACACACTTAAGAGGAAGATGTCTTCTGTGAAGTGGATGGGCTGTCCAGTTGATGGCTTTAGGTCCTTTTGGTCTACAGTACCTCTCAAGCCCTCCCCACTTCCTAATGCTCCATTTGGATATCCTGGGCACTATCAGAGCTCTGATAAGGAAATCTATTATGCTATTATCTGTTTCTCCTTTGTCCTAATTTACTCTATGTATTTTAAGGATCTGAAGTCATAAGTGCCCGTAACTGTTTACCTACTGGGTGCTTTCAGCATTACAGCACCACGCCTTTGTTTTTAGTGTCCTAAGCCAGTGGTTCTCAACCTTCCTAATGCTGTGACCCTTTTATTCAGTTCCTCATGTTGGGGTAATCTCCCTTAAACCATAAAATTATTTTTTGTTGCTACTTCATAACTGATATTTTGCTACCGTTGTGAATCATAAAGTAAATATCTGTGTTTTTTCAATGGTCTTATGCAACTCCTGTGAAAGGGTTGTTCAACTCTCAAAGGGATAACTACCACAGGTTTAGAACCATGCTTACCACAGGAAACAGGCTCAAGTTTAAGTACTTTGGTCAAATTAGTAAACTTAGAGGAAGAGGTCAGAAGGACTCATGCAGAGAGCAGATAGAAGGTCAAAGACTTAGAGCACGGTTCTCAAGCTGTATGTCACGAGCCTACCCACGGGGATTGTATGACCCTTTCAGAGGGGTCATATATCAGAATCCTGCATGTGAAATATCTATAAAGCAAAAATGCCTCTAACTATAAGCCCCACTTGCCCAAGGGCAGATAACTTCCTGGAATGCTGGGGGCTGTTGTTCATAGCATAGCAAACCAAGTGTTTTCACTTTTGTATACAAGGTTGGTTGCCCCAACTGCGCATGATATGTTTGGCCACACATAAGCAGGAAGTTTATCAGGATGTATGAAAATGGGAAGTATATAGCCTTGTGGATTTGCCTTTATAAGGACCTGACCAATGTAACTCACAGTCATTCTCTAGGAATCTCAGGGATAGACCTGGCCAGTGGCCATCATTCTGGCTAGCATTTAATAAAGCTTGCTTCAAATTTGGCTCCAAAATTGTGGTAGCAGTCTTATTCTCCCCCCCCCCCGCCCCCCCCCCCACCGTGGGATTAACAAGTTCTGTATCAGCATGATGGCTACAAATCAAGTGCTTCAATAATTTGACACTACTCAAATCTCAGTAAAACACGACTTATTTTCAGTTTATTATAGAGCATACAAATGCAATAGAGATGCAGCAGATGGGAGAAAGGGACTCAGAGCAGGAGTGGCTAGCCAATCTCACAAGCCACTATGAGAAAGACTCTCCCATCCCTGCAAACAAGCACTCTGCATTGGGACCAGATGATCTCTTGTTTTAGGCCAATTCCAGTTGTGTTTTGTTTCTTTTTTCCATATAAAAAATTATCTGAATAGCTTTCTTCTAGGTGAACAAGAGTGTTCTCAGCCTTTGCTAACACTGCTCCTTCCCTCAAGCCTCTACACTGCATGTTGTTCTACTTCTGGGCTTGAGCAAAGGGTTAGCCCTTCTGGCCCCTTCCTTCCCTCTAAGAACTGTCTGAGTTCTCGGACTAGGATTTGAGGCTTCCAATCTCCCTCCTGCTGCTCTCCCTTGCGGTTCTCACCTTGTTTCTCCTCTGCATAAAATCTATCCAGGCTTGTTTGGCCTAGATCCAATGAGATGTCACAGATCTCACCATAGCAATTGCTCTAGCAATTTTCCTTTAGAATAAAGTCACCTTTAACTCAGCAGTCCAGAAGAGAGCTACTCACACCCCTTCTTCCCTCAGCCATCCTAGCCTTCTACACAGCCACCCCTGAACCTCCCCAAGCAGCCCCAGCTTCCCAGCTCCACATAAAATTCCTCCCGAGCTGGCAAGAGCAGCAAGGACACAGGCAGGAGGCTCCTGGAGAGAACCGGGTCTTCAATGACATCCTTTTGCATGATCAAGACTGGCTCCAACCTCTGCACCCTCTAAAAAGTTTTTTACTTTTGCGTAAGAAACAGTGCTCCAAAACTCAAAAAAAAAAAAAAAAAAAAAAAAAATCACTCATGCTCAGTGTTTATCATTCTAGGGGGATGAAATCACAGGCATTTATCTTCCATACAGTAACTGGAAAAACAAATAGATCCTTTTCAGGTTGAAGTGGGTCATTTAATTACTATTTCCACAGCAATCAATTATAAAATCACCCTAAGCAACCTGTACTGCATCCTATAAATTACTGCATCCTTTGCTGTAAACTGTTGTCCGACTTCCCACCATCCCCAGTCACAAGGCTGAGGGAAAGCCCCTGCTCTAAGTCTCTGATCTGATTCCAAGTGTCAAAAGTATTTAGCTCTTTTTGCAGAACCATGACTACTCTTGACTGAACACTTTACAATGACCAATGTGAATTACGAGATTACATCAGTGAAGAGTTCTCATTTTAATCCTTTATGACTCCTATTAAACCACAGAATTCTGCTTCTAGGCCTTCCGTTCAGGAGTGATGGCATGATACATCACCCGGTACTCCTGAAATCAAACCAGCACTGAAAGTCCTCACCATCTGTGGGGGGGTCTGCCTGTAACCTTCTGCCCTGTACTCATCTTAGTCCTTGGAAAGAACCAATCCTGTCAACAATCAGCTTACTCCATAATGGTTGAAACCATAATACTCTGTCACAACTTACGAAGAGCCCTGAACCCATGGGATCAGTAAGGCCTTAGAAAACAACCCCCCCCCCCAAAAAAAAAAAGATTTTTCCTTTTTCCCTAAAGATTTGGGCAATACCAGACTCTCCTCAAAACATGAAGACAACAACAAAAGAGGAAAAACTGTGAGCCAAGCTTTCTCACAATCAACTGCTCTGCTGTTGTTCAGAGCAATCCTATTATTCCCGTAGACATAGTTTGGAAAACTCAAGTGTCTGATGAAGTAACTTCTAGACTAGTAAGAATTTTCTATCTGTTCCCCAACACATATATATGTTGCTTAGGCCCACACAAAAACTAAAATAAGGGAAGTGATATTTATTTTGTTGTTGCTGCTGCTGCTGCTGCTGCTGCTGAGTCTAATAAGAAAGCCAGAACTCTGCCCTCAGCCACAGTTGCAGAGAAGAAAGCTAAGGAGAAAGGCGATGCATGTGAAGCCATTTGGAGAAATCTGGGTCTAAGATGAAGAACCCAGTCATATACACTTGGAGGTTTTAGATGAAAACCTTCTAAACAAAATTCTTCAAACCTGAGAATCAGTGAGTAAACAACATACTTCTATTTAGTTGGAGAAACAAAATCCCATAGTCAACAGGAAGAACTTTGTCCTGCAGTATTTCTAGAAAAGCTCCATCCATCCATCCTCTCTCACTAATCGGACAGTATAGTTTTTAACAACTTTTATTTGTATTCCAAATTTACTGGGCAGGATTTGTAGAGACCAACTACAGATAAATAAGAGAGATGACCCGAAGGAACTAGTAATGTAGGCACTTTTAAAAATCAACTGCACCAACTATTTTATTTAATGTTTATAAGCCTAAATGAAAATTCTCTTTAAACAAGGAACAATAATGGGTACTCCCTCACTATAATCCTAAGCCAGACAAGTTATTAAAGATATTATATTTGACCACAGAAATAGAAAATTATCAAACAGTACTGGCATAACTCAATGATCATTGAGATCTGGAATTAGTATTGTGTTTTGATGCCCCAAATGCAATAAAACCAAAAGCAATGATGTGCTGGAACAAAGACAATTGTTGAAATCTTCACAATGGTTAAAGATAGGGCCACACATTCTAATTGGGGAAATTAGCTCAAGTCACGTATGTGGCCCATTTCAACTCTGCATAGTCAAACCCAGATACTTTGGAATGGCTTAGTTTTCTTTTGTTGAAATCACTCTTAAAATTTTTGATAACATTCCACTATGGAACTTTTCACTTCGGACAACTGAACATAAAATAATTTAAAAGCATAAATAAGATAAAGTGCTGTGTTCAACTCAAATAAAACAATGAGGGAGCACATTGGGTGTCCTGAGGGACATTCCTTGTAGTTCATATAATTGTCAAAGAACATACCTGAATCAATCTTAACATTCTGTGACCACATGGAAACATACATACACACACACACATACATACACACACACACACACACAGAGAGAGAGAGAGAGAGAGAGAGAGAGAGAGAGAGAGAGAGAGAGAGAAAGAGAAAGAGAAAGAGAAAGAGAAAGAAAGAGAATACACTTAGGTCAGATCCCAAGAGAAGTATTTGACTTTAGCTAATCTTTAGATATAAACTACTTCAGTCATTAAAAACAAAACAGTTCCCAGGAGGGGGGTCAAAGACTGGACTATATAAAAATAAAAGTAATAATTTTAAAAAAAGTTCCCAAGTTCCCTAGTTTGATAGAGTTCATGAGAGAGTTTGAGAGCTGTTCTTTTAAACAAATATCCAAGGGGATTCTGATGGTAAGCCAGAGAACTGCGTCCATATGAGTCAAAGACTAATGAAAGATATTACAGGGTCAACAGAAGGGACGCTGTTCCCCTTCATAACGGCTTTAAGAAGAGCTGGAGCTGTTGTGATGTGACAGGAGTCTTGAGAAGAAGAGAGTCATCAGCTCACAACATGGAAGGAGTTTCTGCTTATTCTCCGTCAGGAGTGGGGTCCAGGAAGATCCAGACCATGTACACTGGTAGGAGATGCTAAGAAGGTGGTGAAGTATAGAGCTGTCTTGAGGCTGGGCACCAGGGGCCTAGGTCTCTGGCAGCTCTGTGTGCAGGAGCTCCAAGGAGCAGGTCCTGTTCAGTTGGCAGCACCCATTCTTTGGGCAGCTGACAAAACCACTAACTCCAACCCCACAGGGATCTGCTGACTCTGGCCTCCACATACCCTCCACTCCCCACGTACATGTACATACCCACAACAAACACAACATTTTTTAAAAAGCTACAAAACAGAAAAAAAACCTATCACTTTTTAAATATAGTTATTCAAAGCCTTTTACAGCTTTAAGAAAGTCAAGTATAATAGGAGTATCTCATACAATTTAGATATCTGCTCCAATTATAACTCCAGACACAGACCGATTCATATCTTCAGTTGCCACATATTTGCAAAGGGCGACACTCAGCTTAGTCACTGTGACACTGGCCAAAAAAACAGCCAAACTTAACCATAACTGAAAGTTATAATCCAAAATATTATCACTAACTGGAAAAACGGATGCATACAGCAGAAAAGCATGCCACCCTCCAGTGTTAAACTAAGGGAAACATATTTCCATGTCTGTCCATAGAGATACTACTACCTGAATGAGCACCTAAGACCTTACAAGAACTGGCTTGCCAGAGGAAATATTGGCTGGTTGGTGGGCACACGCCCACAGCCTATTCCAAGCACAGGGGAGATGTTAGGCTGTACACTGTACACTTTTTAAAGGCTTAAATTTTGAGCCATATGCTTACTAATTACATCCTTAAAAACTAAAATTGTCAGTAAGTGTTGCAACATTTGGCAATTAATAAACACAGAGAAATATTACTAAATGTGTTAAGTATTTTAAACTATGAGGGTGTCTTTTACAGTCTCTTGATGTTTTCTACCTAAGAGAAAGTGGCAAAAAACGGGGGGGGGGGGGGGGGAATTGGTGAGGCATGCTCATTTTAAAGGGCTGCTTAATTAAAAAGTGCATCAAAATGTTAATCAGCCCCTTCTGGTTCATGATTTTTAAATCCTCTTTAATAGATCCAGCACAGCTAAAATCTGCTTCTAAAGTAACTTTGGCTATAATGGAGTAATTGTTTACTGAACCTTGTAGTCATTCCACTTCCTTATTTCCTGGTGCAAATCATCTGGTCAGTACTACTTATGTGCCACTTAAGACCTACAAGTTTAAGGAACGAAGGTTTTAACAGAAAGGAAAGGCATATTTTTAGTCTGTCCTCATCCTTCGATCGAGACAATCTGTTTAACGATATCACCTTGACATTTAGAAAGCAAGACAATTGGCCAGGGCAGCTGCTGTTTTCAATGTAACTTTCGTTCTTAAACATTTGTTCTCAGTGTAAGCCGCGCGTGTTAAGAATTTCAAACCCTACACTTTCTAAGTAAACAAAACGGGGGTGGGGAAGCTATGTGTCTGAAGACAGGACGAATACAACAAACGACCCCGCACACTCCACGGCTCCATAACTGCACTTCTCAAACTGGAAACTTTCCACGTCCGTACGCCTCCCTCTGCCCGGTACTAGAAGGAAATGCTCTACGGGGATCTGAGTCACCAGACCTCCGGACCGCTCCTTGTGTTCACACCCGCCGCAAGCCCTGGCTCTCCCCGCCCCCTCCGAGAGCAGCGGCTCGCCCGCTAACCGTTGTCACCTCCGGTCCTTCGCGCCCGCCCGTCCAGACGCCACCAAGAGCGCGCCCCAGTGCCGGCGCGGACCCGGCCAGACACACCCGGTGCCAAAGTAGAGCGCCCGACCAGCTTCCGAGACGTGCCGGGGCCCGGGACCCCGCGGCCACTCACCTGCCCCGAGGACCGCGCTGCTCCTGCCGCCCGCTCCGGCTCCACACAACTGAACCTCAGGGCCCGCCCTGCGCGTCATCACCGCCCCCGCCTTCCGCCGCGCAGGCGCACGCGCCGTCCCCATGACAACGCGGCACAGCCCGAGCGGCCCCCAGCCCACCCTTCCTCCACGAGATCCGCCCAAGACCCCGCGCCAGCCTCGTTTCCCTGGCAGCCCCCGCCGCCTTTTACTACCCTTTGTTCCCAGAACGAATGCTCATTGGCTGCTGACTGTTACTCTCGGTATTGATTGAACACACACACACACACACACACACACAAATAAATAAAAGCCACATTCTAATCTTAAAAATACAGGCTATGTGCTTTCTGAGAGTTGATGGTGCTGTTAGGGGAACTCAGATGTTTGAGATCTACATTAATATGTGAAAATGACAATATCGCATTCCATGGCTGAGCCATTACCTGACTGTTTCCTAGTAACAGTATATGACATCATTGACATGCAAGCAATTGTCTACCTAAATTATTCACCATCACGGTAACTTGAAATTTTATCTCTGGTAACTAGTACAACAATAAGCATTACATGACAAGAAAAACGAAAATGTGATGCTCCGGGGGAGCTTATGGCTTAACTGATGAAAAACTTGTAAAACAAGTTTACGGGATTAAAAAGGAAAGAATACAGTTCTATTCACAGCTGGCATGATTATCTGTGTAAACAAGGACAGAATAAACACCGTTAAGCAGCTACAGCAAGGTTGCTGGGATACAAGGTTAATATACAAGAGTCAATTACTTTCCTATCTGCCTGAAAGGAGCAATTGGAATTGAATATTAAAAATATATCAAGATAAAATACTTAGCTACAAGCCTAGAAGGATGTATATCTTCGTGAAGGACAACTCCTGATTAGAATTTAATACTGTGGAAATAGGCTGGAATCCTGAGGAAGATCACTTTATCTTGGGCTAAATCCTGGCTCTCCAGAACAGCCATTCCTTGTTCCCTTGTGTCTAAACTAATGTCTTGTGACAATAGATAAAATATCTTTAGAATCTATTGATAGCAGGCAACTAGCTTTTACCAATCCAAAAGCTTAGAATGTCATCAGAAAACACCTGGGGTCTTACAGAAAGGTTCCCTGAACCTCACCTCGAGCTCCATGTACCTGCCTCTCTGATATACGCAACTACTTATTGTAAACTTTCCTTGACTGATGACATCCTCTGTTCTGTGAAACCATGAACACTACTTGAAACGTTGGCACATGAAATTTGAGGTAACCTAAATCTGTGTTCTCAGGCCATGGTCACTCAAAATGGTTCCAAAATAAACTATCTCTTATCCCCTTTAAGATGAGAGCTGTGGTTTGTTTATGTTGACAGAGAGTTCTAAAGAAAATAGGAGATCTGAGTAAGTTGGAAGATGCCCCACCTTTATAAATAGGAAGAACCATTTTGCTCTTCTTATTTATAGGAAGATGTAGGTTATGTCTACTACCTATAGATTCCATCCAATCTCAGTCAAAATCCTATCAAGTCATGGATACCAACAAACTGATTTCACAGTTTATAAGAAGAATAAAAGACCAAGATTGGCAATATGGCTTAGTGGGGCAAACACATTTGCTGACAAACAAAAAAAACCTGTCAACCTGGAAAGAGAGAGCCAACTTGAAATGTTGTCCTCTGACTTCACACGTTTGTGCTGTGTAGCATGAGAACTGTATACATATACACAGATGCACACACAAATAATAAATAAACTACTCTTAAAGGATAGTGAAGAAGATAAAATCTGTAGCTTGATGGTGTTTTACTCTGGCTACAAGAACGTATTACCAAAGGTTAGGTGGTTGGAGCAAGAAAAAACATTTCCCTCACAACTGTTGGAACAGGGGATACCTGTCATACCTTAGGTCTATATAAAGACCTTGGATCTAACAAGAACCAACCTCCTGATTTACAGATAGCTGTCTTCTCATTGCATATGAAAGACAGGAGAGAAAAACAAGAGGGTGATGAAGAAAGAAGAACTGAAGCGGAAGGGAAGAGGGCAGAGTTCATGAATCACACTACAGAGTGGCCTTCCATGTAGGAACTGGGAATTAGAGACACAAGCATTCTGTTCATAGCAGCAATACTCAATACAAACCTCCACTGATGTTGCAGTAATAAAGAGAGAGGAGATTTGACAGGCAAAAGAAGCAGAGAAATAGAATAACAAATGTACCAAATAGATCTTTGACAAAGAAGCAAAGAAGTCTTGCTTCAAAATCACACAGCTATGAGTTTGATGCCCCAGCATCATGAAAGAGAAGATGAAGAAGAGGGAAATCTGGCAGCAGCCATTTCTCATGGCTATGGGCAAGCAGTGGATGTGCGAGGGGAGAGAGGAAGGGAGGGGGGTTGGAGGATGGGTAGGTCCTTAACAAGTGGATGTCCTCAGGTAAAAATGGACCTGGATATGGATTTTAGACATGTATAATAATCACTTTCAGCCTGGTGATAGCAGTGCACGCCTTTATTCCCAGCTCTTAGGAAACAGAGGCAGGAGGATCACTTTGAGTTCCAGGACAGCCTAGTCTGGAGCAAATTCCAGCATAGCCAAGGCTATACAGAGAAAGCCGGTCTAAAAAACAAAACAAAGCAAAAACAAAAACAAAAGACAACATGGATAAATTTTAAAATTCGAATAGTCTCAATAATAAAAAAATCAATTTGGCAAGTGTTAGAGGAGAGAACCTTTAATCCCAGCCCTCCGGAGGCAGAGCCAGTAAGATCTGTGAGTTCAAGGCCAACCTGATCTACAAACAAGATCCTGGACAGCCAAGGGTTACATAGAGAAAGAGAAACCCTGTCTGAAAATAAATAAAAACTGGGCAAAGGGTCTGAAAGAAGATATAGATGGTGAGTAACTTGAAGAGAAATTCAGAATCCTGTAAAATTAGGAGACTGCAAATTTCAAAATGAGACCACAATACCCATCTATCAGAAAGCTAAAATCCAAAGCACTGATAACACCGAATGCCAACTAGAGAGGTCAAACACTCAGTAGCCCCCGCACTGGAATGCCAACTAGAGAGGTCAAACACTCAGTAGCCCCGCACTGGACAGCAACCTAGAACTTCCTTACAAATCTAACTATAATTTTGTCAAGTGAATCATGCTCAAGAAACATTAGCCATGCCTCTGGGCACTTAACTGAAAAGTTATGTCCACAAAGCCACTGCCCGTGAATATTTATATCAGAGTTATTTATTATTACCAAATCTGGTCACAAGATGTTCTTCAAGAGGTAGAGAAACAGTTGGGCAAGGGTTCCATTAGTAAAATGCAGCCTTATAGAACTACATATCAGAACTCACATAAAAAAAAAAAACGTGGGGTGGTGGTCAAGATTATAATCTCAGCTCTTGGGGGGCAGAGACAGTTGGATTCCTGAGGTTCAGTGGCCAGTCAACGTAGCCTAGTCAGTGAGTTGCGGACATTAAGAGATACTGTCTCAGAAAACAAGGTGGACAGTTGCCAAGCTGCGTGTCCGGCTCACCGCTAGGGTCCCAGGAGTGTTGCTCAGAGTAAGCAGATATAGTCCGTAATGGATATCCCCAGTTCCTGTTTTTCCCCAATGGGAAATAGCGGAGTCTGGGACAATTGCCGTGGTTCCCAATCTCCTCTGTAGCCAGCGCCGCTGGCATGCTGCTGGGAGTTGAGAACAGAGGTCCTTGTCCACGCTTTCCCAGGGGTTTCATGGGCCAGGCAGGTAGGGGAAGGCAGAACCCTGTTGGGGGCTGAACCAGGTTTATACGGAGGGGCTGGAAGAGAGAAGACAACCCCCCCCCCGGGAGATTTAGGCATGACTTTTATGAAGAAGTGCTCTTGCAGTGCAGTCCTTGATGAAGAGACAGTCCTTGCTTGTCCAAACTGCTTTATTTGATGGTGGATGTGAATGCATACATCTTACTCAGGAGGAACCAGGGTTTAAATACCCTTTGCAGGAGGAATGCCTAGGAATGGAAGCTCATTGGCTGAACACTCAGAGCCTATCTAGATACCTGATTAGCATAGAGAACTCCAGGGTTTTATGCTGCTTGACTTTCCTCAGGTAGAGGTCAGTGTGGGGGATGAAATCAGGAAAGGAGAAAACCTGCTTACAAAGGAGTCTCCCATTTTACACCAAGCTCGGAGACTTGGTGGTCATGGTGGACTTAGAAATTAATTAGCAGTTTTCCCACAGACAGTATCTGAGGAAGAATATAATACCCATGGTTGACCTTTGATCTTCCCATGTATGAATGCAAATGTCCATGTGCACCTGCATACATAGGTACATGTGTGAACTACTGTGTACATGTGCAAATGCTTGCACACACACAGACACGAACATACACGCATACACTCATACACTCATGCATGCGCGCGCGCGCGCGCGCACACACACACACACACACACACAGAGGCATGCATGCTATAAAGCCACAAAAAGACATGAGAAAGGTCACTGTGGCAGGACATGGCTTCAATGCCCCATTAAGAATACAAGGATAGGAGGACTATAAGTTCGGGGCCAGACTGGCCTAACCTAGTAAGTTCTTATTTGAAAGAAAGCTATTTAAGTGCATTTTAGAACCTAACCTAAAATTACTACAATGCTGTTTGATCCAACAATATTCAATTCCAGAAACAGCAAAATTACAGACAGTAAGAATACCAGGGACCACCAAGAGGTTGAGGAAGACAGAGAAATGTGAATTACAGAGATCTGTAGACATTTTAAGTGATACCATAACAGTAGACACAGGATATTAAGAATTTGTCAAAGAACATAGGACAGAACTTTGTTTTATATGTGTGTGCATTTATTTGTTACCTATTTATATGATATACATGTAAGTTTATGTAGTGATCTATGTGATTTTTTTGTCCCCAGCTCCTATCACAAATCTTCAAACCTCCTTAAACTGTAGCTTTCTGAGTGACAAGGGTCTTTGAAAACTGCATGAGATGGTTTATGGCTGGACCTCAGTGGAGGGCTCTGAAGAGTTTCAGGTTGGAGTTAGTCACGGAAAGGCCAAGCATGTGGTTAGAACTGAAGCTTTCAGCCACAACCCCTGACATCCAAAGAGGAGAGGTCGGAAGTCTAGTTCCTGCACTTGGCCAAACCATGAAATCCCAAATAAAACATCTCTGCATGACGGCTCCTGGAGCCTTTGGTGGGTAGGAAGTGCTACGTTCAGGCCTGTTCCACGAGGGTAAGGAAGGGCTTTTGCTAGTTTGATCTCCAGACCTTAGCTTTTGTACTTTTTCATCTGTCCAGCTGTCTTCTCTGTAACAAAACTACTCTCACAAGTACAGTCCCCTGGGTGGCTTCGGTGAGTCATCCTAGCTAATCATTGAGCCTGGAGGAGGGGGATGGTGAATACTTTCAAATATGTGCCCTAGTTAGAAGGCAGTGTGAGCAGCACGAGGAAGACAGAGCAATTTTGTTGGAGATCTCTGCCTAGCTGGGGTCTGTTGGGAACCGGAAGCACTCTGAATCAAAGTTGAATTGAATACTGGAACACTCGGTGCCAGAGAATTGTGGACAGAACAGAACATACTGTATAGCACACAGAGGACTCTGATGAAAACTGTGGTTTTCAGTTAATATTATATCCATCCTGACTCATGCGTTGTACTAAACTTATTACTGCATAAATGTACATTTAGTACGGAAAGCTGTGTTCAGTCAGAGTAGAGGGAGTATATATGAACTCTCCATACTATTTGGTCAACTTTCCTGTAAACACAAAAGACTGTTGGCTGCTTGTTTGGCTTTTAGAAGCAGACTTTTTCTGTGTATCTCTCATTATCCTGTAACTCACTCTGTAAACCAGGCTAGACTCAAATAGATCGAACCAGCCTCTAACTCAGAAATCCACTTGACTCTGCTTCCTGAGTGCTGGGATTAAAGGCATGTGTCCTAACACATGCCTCAAAGCACTGCTTTAAAGAATAAAAGTAATATGAAACTAAAATACAAAGCTCTGATAGACATTTGATAAAGAAGAAAACATCAGGCACTACAAAATGATATTAGAAGGGAAGTGATATTAGTATGGAAGTTCACTAATGCCTTCTTGGAGATGTAGCGTTTTAACTGGAAGGGTAGGAATTAGCCAAATGAATAATGGAGGAAAAGTATCCCGGGCAAAGGACAAAGCACTGGAAAAGCTTTGCAGTTGTTGAACACAACCTTGATGCACTTGGCAGCTGAAAGGCCACTGTGCTTGAACACCAGAATAAAAGACAAATGGCTAAGATGGGACTGGGCAGTAGGAAATACTTCCTGCACACAGAGAGCATGACCAGCCGCATTAAAAGCACTGCTCCTGCTGATACATGGAGGACAGATTACAGGCAAGTCTACATTATGACTTTCATGTGGTCTGGCCCCCAGGGGCTCATTGCTGATCACCAATATGATGAGTAAGAAGTATTTGGAACCTTTAATAGATGGGGACTAGTTAAAGGTGATGGAACACCCATTGGTGGCATACTCCTCTTCTGCAGTTGGTGACTTCTTTGTATTTAGACTAAATTGCGACACAGTCAAGTAGACCCTCACCAGAGCCTGGACAGATAGATGTCTTGGACTTTCAACCTCCAAAGCCATGATCTCAATAACGTTTTAAAGTCCAGCTTTAGGAATTTGGACATAGCAACTGAAAGATGAACTAGTACAGAAGACCTCTATAGCAATAGTTGTTTCAATTACTGTGGGTAGAGATACAGAAAATTTGAAATTTAAATAACTTTAAGGAGTTAGAAAGACTTCATGATTGGTCAGATGAATTACGGGGGAGAAGGGGGATAACTAGATGATTGCCAGTGTTTTGACATAAGCATGCTGTTCACAGGGGCAGACTTTCTGAGGTAGAGTACACTGAAATGAACACATGGGAGAGTCAAGAAGACTGGAAGTTTGTAGGATTGATTAGATCTGAAGGAGCGTGTGCATTATCAGTTGTGAGTTTACTAACACTGCCTGAAAGATGTCTGGAAAGATGGCTCAAAGTTTAAGAGGTTTTACTGTACATGACTCTCATATTTGAATAATCTTTACGTAAACATAGTAGGATTAAAATATTATTACTTTAGGTACCAATGAAGGGCCACCAATGAAACACTCCTTTAGTCAAGAGTCTTTGGCCTGGGTGGAGAGTCAATTGCCTGGCCAAGGGGCCACCACTTAGGAAGGTAGAACCCTTCCTAAGAAAGTGGGGTTACCTTAAGCCATGCTAAAGAGACAGGTAAAATCATTCTCCTCTAATGGGTTAATATTCTTTTACTTTCCACAATTCCTGTCCCCAGCACAAACTCTAATAGAGCACAGTCATGCTGCTTAAATCTGCCTACTTTTCTGAATTATTCAGAAGTGTGTACTTTGTCTTTTCTTCCTTCTATCCTTGTACTGTTCGAACCTCACCAAAACACCCCATCTCCATCATGGGTCTGCCTGTCCCCTATTGCTGACTCCATACCAGCTAAGGAGCATAGCAATGTCCTTCTTTATCCATTCTCCTCCTCTGAACAGCTTTCTGACTAAATGAAAAGAAATAAAAGAAGAAATAAAGAGAGAGAGAGAGAGAGAGAGAGAGAGAGAGAGAGAGAGAGAGAGAGAGAGAGAAGGAACTGACTTCCCTAAGTCTGGTGGAGGAGAAAGTTTATAATAGATATGTGGGAGAACAGAGACAAGGACATCTGAGAGTCCAGAATAGACATGATCCTGAGCTAGGTAAGGGGTATGGAGAGAAGAAAAGAGGGGAACCAGGTACAGCACCTATGGGTCCCAAAAGAGCACAGGAAACCAAAATGGCTGGATTGTATAGGGAAGAGCAGCTGGGGGGCAGAGAAGCCTGGCCTCTTGGGCTGCAGAAGTTTAGGGTGTGCCAGCCAGGAGGGCCTTGTGACAGGGTGGGCCTGAGAGATGCAGGAAGAAGCTAAGGACCAGGTTTGCTCTGATACAGCAAGTAGCCAGAGTCTGTAAGACTAACTTCTACCCTGTGATACTTTCTTTTAGGTTCTAATAAAATTGTCTCAAGCTTCTGTTTGATTCCATTTTAAAATTCTTTTCTTATTTTATTTGCTGCTTTCATTTCATGTGCATTGGTGTTTGGCCTGCATGTTTGTCTGATTGAGTGTGTCAGATCTGATGGACCTAGAGTTACAAACAGTTGTGTTGTGAGCTGCTCTGTGGGTGCTGGGAATTGAACTCAGAGTCTCTGAAAGAGTGGTCTTAACCACTCTTAAGAGTATTCTTAACCTCTGGACCATCCCTGTAGCCCCCTAAAGTTATTTTATTAATGGGATTAAGAGTTGGCCCTGGTTTCCTTGGTATCATCTAGTGACCCTAAAGGGATCCCCCAAATCCAGTATCAACTGCAGTTTGGCTAAAGATGGGATTTTCAGTAACTTGATGTAAAAGTAAATCTGTAAGCTTGTATATAATCTAGCTATCATTCTGGTAGCGCATGACCAACCACGCACATAGCAGCTTGTAAAAATCACCTTCCTGTTTCATGGTATGCCTACAGTACAGTACTATCTCCTTAGTATCCTATGCTATGCCTACAGTACAATGCTATTTATTTGAAGGAAGTAAAACTGCAAGTAATTATCAGAAAAATCAATCTTGAGAACTGAGAATTTACTTGGTTCAAGCTGCCTGGTGCTACTAAAATTAGTGTGGCTGCTCTCTGAAGGTTTCCTTTTACCAGAAAGCACAGAGGAGTTTATCACCCATAGGTCACGTGTTCTGCTGAGTGATGTAACTTCCTCTTGCAAAAGTCTCAGCCACATGACAAAGTAGCTTCCTGAAAGTCCTTAGGTCAGCCTTTGTTCTAGAACACAACCCCCTGAAAGTGCTCATTATAGCAGCAAGATTGTAAACATTTTGTTAAACAATAGACCACCTAAAACACCCCCCAGCTGCCTTCCTCTGAGGAAAAAAAAAAAAAACCAAAACCTCTGGTTGCTGTTTTTTTATATTCTTTATTCCTTCTATGAGAATTTCATACATGAATACAATGCATTTCGATTATAAACCCCTCCAACTCCTCTCAGATTCCTCCCACCGACCTCCCTGCTAACTTCCTGTCCTTTTCCTGTTTTTCATAATCCAATGAGCCCACTCATAGAATGAGACATTGCGTGGTGACAGCAGCGGGAACGCCCCATGAGATGAGGGCTTTGAACAAGTCTCGGTCCTATCACGTCCTTGATGTTTACCCAAGTTCTCTACCAAACAGGTTTTCCTTCCAGAACATCTGGACCTCTGGAATGTCACAGCAGTTAGAGCTCACAGCAGTGTGAATACCGCACTAAGGTCGTAGAACCTGTGAATTCCACCTGTTAAATCCCCAAGCCTAAGTAAGTGGGTCCAGGGCTTACTTAAGCAAGAACAATGACTCTCCTTGCCCCAGTAGTCATTAACTACCTACCAATAGTTAGCAAAGGGGTGGAGCCTGCCACATTCATCCTGGAATTACGACTGATTAGATCTTCTACAGGTCTAACACAGGCAACTGCAGCTGCTGCATGTCCTAGAGAGTGTCACGGAGAAGAGACTATGGCTTTGAAAAGAATTACATCACATTTTGCATGACACTCTAAATGCAAAAGGGTGGCACCATATTTAAAAAGAACATTGAAGCTTGGTAGTGCTGCTCAGTAGTAGAGTCCTTACCTACTATGAGAGGGTGTGAGTTCAATAAATAAGCAAATAAACAAACAACACAGAGAACAGTGGAATAAATCATTGTGTGAAGCCTGGGTATTTATGAAGGTGAATACTTATTCCTTACTATCATTTAAAAGACAGACTTAGCAGAGATGATACCTGTGTAAGTTATTAAGTCCCCATTGCTAAAGTGAACATTACAAGGTTATTTTAAAGTTGTTCTATCTCAGCATATGTTTTCATTGTGAAACATTGTCTATACTATAGAGTCGTATAACCCATACCTCTTAGAAGTGGTAAAAACTTAATCAATGGAAGGCACATTAAACACGATTTGTACAATATGAGTTAATTAGTTCAACACTTGAGTCCCCAGACCTTTTCATCAAAACCTCTTAAGAAGTAATGTATTGGCTTCTGTCATCCCTGTACCTGTCCCCCCCACCGCCTGCCAGGGACTGACTGCAAAGGGCTTAGGCGTGTGAGGCAAGCACTTTATCACTGACCTACACCTCTAGTCTGGCCTCTGCTTTTCTAAGAAACTAAAACAAAATTTACTTAGTTTTGAAATATCTTCCCTCTGTAAAATATATTTTTAAATGTATATAAAAAAAGTTTAAGGCAGTGTTAAAGTGACTTGTGACTTTCTCTAAAAAGGAAGTTTCAATCATTGCATGGGTTTATGGTGACTCAGTCACTGTGTTTCAAAAGTCTTTCTTGTCTAGTTGGCTGTCCTGAATGATACTTATGGACAGAGGAAGTTTAAGATGTATTAGCCCATTTGAAACAAGATTCCTGTAACAGAAAATAAAAAGAAGCAATCAATAATGTGCAAGGATATATTACAGCAGCTTTGATACTGACATGTTAGTAAGAAGGAAGTAACACACTAGTGTTGAGGCCAAGTTTTACAGGCATACTACAGTACTAGGTGGCTACTTACACTCAACTTAAATTTTATAATCTCTGGACTAACTATTTAAGAACACCCTAATAAAGTCATTAACAAACCTTTTCCAGGTATGTGTCATGGTGACACTGATGCCATCAATTATTGATCAGTCCTTTCTTAGGACATGGACAGAACTCCTTCAGTGTGCTAACATTTTTTGCTTCCAACTCTGGAATTCTCTCCAAGACTCCACTCTAAGCTGTGACTATACATACCCTTAGGAAAGGCGCCAAAGGATCATTTCCAAGTTCTTCAGAACAGATGTTTCAGATGTTCACACTCAGCCACACATTTGTTTACACATCCAGGGAAGTACAAGATTTCTAATCATATTCCTATAGACAATCATATAGTTCTTTTATTTTCCTATGTGTGGAAAACTGAGCAACTACATTAATCCAACCACTGGATCTTAGCCTTTAGCTCTTGCTATAGCCTTTATACAGTTCTACATTTTATCAGGAGTGGTCTTTTCTTCCCTGCTGTCTCTTGAGTATTAACCATCCATTCATCTGAATGGAAACCGCCCAAGAGCTGAACTGGCTTTCCTTTTTGTTGTCTTTGACCCTGGAGCAATGCTTGAAGAATTGGAAAGGTTTCTGTCTGTAATAACCGTATTTCCTCCCCCGCCACAAAGTCTATACTATTTTTTCACATCCTAACATTTCAGACCTTAAGGTTTCTGTGGTCATGGTGTGTAGAAAAAAAATGTAAGTTGAGATGCTTTTCTTCATCTGTTCAAGTTCAGTCACGTGCTATCGTTGTCCCAGAAGAAGACCGCTACCTCCCTTGCAACATTTGCAGTGACAACATCTAACTGTTGTATTTTTAACTTAAATTGTTTTTCTTGTTGCCAATAAAGATGTTTTTAAAAAGATCATAGGAAGATAAAACTCAAGACCACCAAAGGCTACAAATGGAAGACAAAGAACCCTGTGTTTCTGGCTCTTGTATAAGAAGCCTTACATCTCAGCACATGTAATTGGTCCAAAGCACAGAACATCTATGTAAGAGTCCTAGAGAATCAATCAACAAGTAGATCTTGGGAGCAAGAGCTCTGTGGGATTCCAGGCACTGGAAGACTGAAGAGTTAGACCAGCATTTAAAGCTATAGCCTCCATGAGCATTCCCAGGAAAAGCAATGTGGACGAACCCCAAGCAGAACTGTCACTGGGTTTTCTAGTAAAGAATACCAAGATGGGATCCCAACTATGTTTTGGGAAGGTAGATTGATCAGCCAATCTAGGTCACTGGCATAAAACTGAGATTTTATTCTGTGTTTAGCATAAATAAACCTATTTTTAGTATAAGCCTGGGGGCTGGAGTCAAATACTTACAAAGCACAAAGGGATGAGTTTGGCCCGAGAACTAGTAAGGTTGAAGCAGGAGAATGACTGATGCTTGACTGGCAGCTAGTTTAGCCTAACTAGAAAACTCTAGGTCAACCAAAGAGAAACCCTATCTCATAAAGAAACAACAACAACAAATTCATGAGGTGGCTGGCTCCTGAGAAAGAATGACACCCAAGGTTGTTTTCTGGTCTGCACATACATATGTGTGCAGATGGGCACATGTAAACATGTACTCTGCACATACATACACACACAGAGCATTATTCTTATTAGTTAAATCCCAAGAGCCATCCTGGGGTCCATAATCCATTCTACACAGTGAGGAGATAAAGATACCTGCAACTGTCATTTGGTTTGGTTTGGTTTGGTTTGGTTTGGTTTGGTTTGGTTTGGTTTGGTTTGGTTTGGTTTTGAAAGTTAAATTAGAACTAGCTGTTCATATCCTCACATATTATTTATCTCAGTGTCTGCCTAAAAGTTGGTGTCACTTTTCTCATGCTCAAAACTCTCCAGACACATTATTTATTGTGGTTTGTGGTTCCTTCGATTTTAATTACTGATAGTATTAGTAAAAATGTTCACAGAAATTTCTAGACATAAATAAGTCACTAATTTTGAATTGCTCTTTTGGGTATAAGAAGAAATCTCAGACTGTCTGCTTCATCCTCTTCTTCCCTACCCAAGATGTGACTTGCCTTGTCCCAGTGTGTCCACACTGCATATGCCACTTAACTACTAGTCCTTTCCATCATATTGGCTATCAGACTCACGTGACGTACTGTAAAGCACATGCCTCAGTCACCCTTTCACAGTAGCCACCAGATGTCACAATGCCTACAGCATTTACCTCACCTCTCACTTCATCCCAGTCTGAACAATATGGCATTGGTGCTGGGATCCACACGGCAGCAACTGAATATCCAGGGAACCACCAGTAATCAGGACATAGGGCTGTTATGTAACTTATTATGTAACCAGCTCTGGCAAGAGGCCACTTTTGTGTGATCCTCTATAAAACGTTTCTATTATATGCTACTAAAAGGCGTACGCGCATGCACACCTGCCAGCGACTCTGCTGGCAGCCGCATCCACACACCGTTTTTGATCTCCCACCTTCTCATGATCCTCAACTCCTTGCCCCCCTGAACTCCACCTCAGCATTTGGGATAGGCACCATTGTGGGGTAGGACCCCAGAAATAAATGAAGCATCTTCCACAGTGGTTGAAGGAAGCATGAAGGAGGTGTGCCTAGAGACAGCATTTGATATCCTTTGGAAGCTTTTCTTGCCTACTGAACTCCCAACAGGAAGCTGGAATAAGGTTCACAGACTGTCCACATCCTGTGGAAAAGGGGGCAGGGGTGGTGTATGCCCTGACAGGAGAAACAACAACAAAACAACAAGAACAACAACTACAAAAACAGCAGTAGAAGAGATATGGCAGCTGGCCATAAGGGTACCCTGCAGTAGGAAGCCAGTGAATGGCTAAGAGCTGGAGAGAAGTTGGATTCCTTGGGAGAAGTTGGAACCCAGGGAATGTGATTTAGAACACTAGCTTCCTAGAGCCCACCAACTAAGCTAAGCCCCCCCCCCACTGTCGTAAGCTCCACTGGCAAATAAGCAGAAGACAGAGCAGTGTCTGGGTCAGTGTGGTCAGGCCCAAGGCACATGACAGCCACAAACACATGATCTCCATTTCCTATAATCTCACAGAGCTGCAGCAGCTTAGAAAGCAGGAAGAGTCCAGAGAAGCCAGTCCCTGCCTGATTGCTGCCCTTCTTCAAGACAGGTGAAGGCGGCAAACCACAGAGTGGTAGAGAAATTGACCTCCATCACCACCCATAGATCTTTAAGGAAATGCTTGCCTGTCTTGAGACCACAGAACCTGGGAGGACACTTGATAATAAACTGGGTAACAGCTGGAACTTCTCTGGTTGGTCTGATGCAGACTAGTTGCCAGGGACTATATATAAATGGACTTCGTACACTGACTTTATTCAGATAGTGGGGGCTATGTTTGATGTAAACTCCCAGAGACCTACTACAAAGCATTTTTAGCACCAGAATGAGGGGTTTGATTTTTGCTACTGCTCTGGAAGTACATTTGGGTCTTTGGCTGCAGTCCTGTGTAGGCCAGTGTATACAATGCTGACCACAGACCTGGGCAACATAGAAGGCCAGAAAAGGGGGCAGAGCACTAGGAGCTATTCAGATGGCCCCCAAGGGGGAAGAGCACAGGCTAAGTCACCCTCCAGGCAGAAGTCAGGAGCACAGATATGAGTAGAACTCATTCTAGCAGGGATAGAAAGGGGGGGTCGATCACCAGCTAAAGGAGGAGCTGTTAGCATTATGGAACCAGCTGAAGCCCCCCAACTCCCCCCACTCCCCCTATTCCCTCCACACTCCCCCCACCCCCTGTGGTACCAGAGGTTCCTTAAGGACATGGATATGAAGCCTGGGCCAGCAGAAATATGGAAGCTATTTCTGCAGGGTTTTCTGGCACTACTTCAGTTGGGTTTCCTTGCCCTTTGAACTAGGAATGCAGCTCAGATACTATCTACGGATCATCTGGAAGACTAAAGGCCTCATGTTCAATTGTCCACCAAGGTACGAAGAGTGTTGGCCCTTATTGATACTGGGATTGAGTGTACGTTAGTTCATGGGCACTTTGCTCTCTTTCTTAGGCTGACTGAACTCTTTGGTAGCCAAATCACCAAGACTTCCTGGCCATACACACTAGATGTGTCTCTAGTGGCTAAATATATACTGGGAAAGGATATCTTCTGAGTACTGGCAACCCTCCAAATGGAAGCCAGTGAATTTACAATGTAAGGGCTGTGAGCCAGTGATATGAGGTCATCTACAGCACTACCCACAAACACTGCCAGTCTCCCAAGTGGGGTTCAGGTATACAGATATCAGTGACCTCGGGAGAGTGAAGAGATTACTCAGACTATTTAGCAATTAGAAAGAGCTGATATGATAATAAAGACAGCAAAGTCCTTTAAACTACCCTGTGTGGCCACTGAAGAAGTCAATGGAACATGGAAAATGATTGTGGGGTAAAGGGGACTGAAAGAGGCAATTCCACTCATGTGTGCTATAGTGCCACCATCATGGACTGATGGATCAACTGACCCGTCTTTGGTTAGATACCACCATGTGACAGACCTGGCAAAGGCTCTTCTCTCCACTGGCATGGTCCTGGAGAGTCAAGAAAAATTTGCCTTCACCTGGGAGGGTGATTCATAGGCAGCTCTCAGGCTCACAGATGCTGATTCCAAATCTGCCAGAGAATCAGAATTTGGCACAGTCTTGTCACTATAACAACACAAAGTGACTGCCTTGGGCTGTTTTCAGAATCCCAAGTCCCAAGCTACCAAACTATGGCAAATGGTGAGCTAAGCAAATACCTCTGACACAACGATGGATGCTCGTTGTGGGGCCACCCCAGGTGGGAAGAACTTTAACATCTAGGAAAACAAACAGGAGTCTGTGACAGTCTTTCATGTGACTGGATATAAACCTTTACCCAGCGTAGGAGTATGAGGGCATGATAAGGCCAATGGGTTAGCTAGTATTCTGTGGATACAATGGCCAGGGAGAGAAGATTCTGCTGTATGGCTATACTGATGACTAGGACATACAGGAAGCAAGGCCATGGCATAGATAAATGCTCAATGGAAAATAAGTCTTCTGAAGGAAGGGATGTGGAATACTGTTCAGCAGTGTTTTATGTGTGTCCAGGCAATCCCCAACAGTAGTGACTGGCAATAGAAGCTAGTTGAATCAATGGTAAGAGACACCACTCAATGCATAGCACGTTGACTGCATCGGGTACCTTCCTGTATCTGAAGACTGTGCTTATACTTTTACAGGTACTGATATGGTGACAGGTCTCTTGTTCACTGATCCTGTTTCCCAGGCTGACCAGAAGGCATCCACAGCATCTCCAGTAGCCTAAAGTGAACCGTGATACTTTAGGATGCAGAGCCTGATTACTGGTCAAATGTCATTCTTCTCTATAGTGTTGCTGTGGACGATGGGTCCGAGAAAGGTTCCTGTAGGCAATTCTAATAAGCTGCCTGGGGTATGTGGAATGAAGGGAATAAAGACTGTAAGGGGAAGACAAAGGTTTAGACATGGCACCAGTGTGGACATCCAGAGTGACATGGTTAAGATGGCTGCTACCAAATGGCTGTGGAACCATTAAGTAAGCAATGAATGCAAGTGGTATATAATTCTTCATATACAACTCATTATATGTTGATGGGTTATATAACTCATTCTGGAAAGAAGCTACTTTGGAGTGGTTATATATAAAATGTCCTTGGGAGCAAGGACATATGACCCAGCCCTTCATAAATTATGTCACATCTTCCATCAGCTGCACACATTGCATTTAATCATCTGGCTCCTTACTAACCTCTATCCTTGGCACTCAAGATGGGCCTGTTAACACTGGCTCATCTCCCAGAAACACAGGAAGATGCTAAGTAGTTAGCTATAGATAGCTCAGGAGAGGGGGAAGAACTGTTCCCTCTTACTTCAGTCGATGGTGATTGCCTTACATTGAGTGAAATATTTAAAAAAAAAAAAAATGGAACCAGCACATTCCTGCTCTTGTGCCTCTGCCCCGGTGGCCTGGCCAGCCCTGCACTGGTACGTAATGGCCGACCTGCTTTTATCTCGTGGAGATTCTGACTCTGAACTCCACAATCTCTCCACCCAGCTCACTAGGTTCTCGCTGGCAGGTCGCTACCATGCCAACCCCATGCTTCAAATCCCCCACGGCCTTTGTGGTGCACATCTGGCAAACCCATGCTTTGCCACTGTACCTTTGTCTCTTGAACCCAGAGGAGCCGCTGTGTGAAGGAAAACACAACACAAAGTTTGTTCAGAAACAATGGTAACTCAATCTCTGGGAGCAACAACTAAAACCTAATCTTGTTAGGTTAGGCCTTGTTAAAATCTGATTCCTCCGGTGACGAATCCTTGCAGGTCCACCATGATACTGGAAAACTCTAGTAGTTGTATCTTACCACACTGCCGTCTCAGTTCCAAAAGAGACCTAACTCTCTTCTGCTTCCTGTCTTCTGTCCAACCAGAAGTCCCGCCTACTCACCCAGTGATTGGCTCCTTTATGCATTAGGGGATTGGTTCTCAAGAACAGCACCAGGCCCATCCACAACAGGTCTATGCTATTATGAGCATCTTACTTATACTCACTATGTCTAGTTTATGAAATAATTTATGTTATAGGCCTGTATGGATAGAAAGTGTATAGTATATACATTTTATATAGTATATAAAAAGGATAATTCTGCCCTAAGTTTTAGAGCATTGCAGTGTCCTGGAATGGATCCTATACATGAGGGGGGAACTGCTGTGATCCTTCAGTTCTTAGCTCTAGTCTTGGTCTTCCTCCTGGCAGCTACCTCTCGGACCAGGGGGCAGATGGACAGGTTGCACCTTAGGAGGCCATATGGCCATCTGCCTTTGGTTTTGCTGGGCATCCTCCTGAGCCTCTACCCCACAGCCCTCTTGTGTTGAGTTAGGGAGTTCCAAGCCCTCTGCTCTCTGTGTAGGCAATGCATTGTCTACCAGCTTCTTGAGAAAGCTACTACAAAGAGACTACAAAGAGACATGCTTAAGGCTTTGCCGCTATAAAGATTTGAGTATAGATGTTAAATAAAATGAAGCCATGGAAGGAGGCAGGGAGTGAAGCAGGCTAGAAAGCCAACCTTGGCTGGAAAATGGTGTTAAGATGTGACAGGGGAATATTGCATATGTTCTAGTTTGCCTTGAGATGATTCTTGCTTTCTCACTGTAATTTCCTCATAAAACCTCATGGGTCTAACAAAATGTTTTCTATAAAAATGCGTGCTATAAACAACATGGCAGATGGCATACACAGGCTGGAAGGCAGAACACAGTGCTTAGTGTGTTCTCAAATAGAAGCAGCAAGGCAGCTATTTAAAAGCACGCCCCCCCCCCAAAAAAAAGCATGTCCCCTGCCCAGTCTTACTTTGAAGACAGGGTCCTGTCTCCACATATTTAAGGTGTGTGTGTGTGTGTGTGTGTGTGCTTTGACAGATCAGCTTTGTAAAAACGAAAAGCTTGAGTAAGGGGCTATCACCATTTTGATTTTGATTCTTTTCTTTTTCCTCCCCCTCTCTCCCTCCTTCTCTCTAACCTTTCCTTGTTTTCTGGCAGCTTCCTTATCTGTCATCACACCTCACTAATCATAGCCATCAAGAAACTCATAGCAACTCTGGGGAAAACTCACACTAAAGGGAGTCCCCACTTTTAAGGTTTTCTTATGGCTTGTGTATTGTTGAAGCCTTTTCAGTAATTGTGGAGAAAAGGTTGTCACTGATTACATGGGGGTGACTCACTGGGGACATCCCATGGATAGGATTCAAACTGTGTTGATATTAGTGCATTACATCATTTCCCCACTTATTAATTTCATGTGAGCCAATTCACATGACTTAAACAAATGATTTTTTTTGCAATGGTTTCCAATGGCCATAAAGATAAGCTTCTTTTTTTTTTTTTTTTATTCGATATAATTTATTTACATTTCAAATGATTTCCCCTTTTCTAGCCCCCCCACTCCCCGAAAGTCCCGCAAGCCCCCTTCTCTTCCCCTGTCCTCCCACCCACCCCTTCCCACTTCCCCGTTCTGGTTTTGCTGAATACTGTTTCACTGAGTCTTTCCAGAACCAGGGGCCACTCCTCCTTTCTTCTTGTACCTCATTTGATGTGTGGATTATGTTTTGGGTATTCCAGTTTTCTAGATTAATATCCACTTATTAGTGAGTGCATACCATGATTCACCTTTTGAGTCTGGGTTACCTCACTTAGTATGATATTCTCTAGCTCCATCCATTTGCCTAAGAATTTCATGAATTCATTGTTTCTAATGGCTGAATAGTACTCCATTGTGTAGATATACCACATTTTTTGCATCCACTCTTCTGTTGAGGGATACCTGGGTTCTTTCCAGCATCTGGCAATTACAAATAGGGCTGCTATGAACATAGTAGAACATGTATCCTTATTACATGGTGGGGAGTCTTCTGGGTATATGCCCAGGAGTGGTATAGCAGGATCTTCTGGAAGTAAGGTGCCCAGTTTTCGGAGGAACCGCCAGACTGATTTCCAGAGTGGTTGTACCAATTTGCAACCCCACCAGCAGTGGAGGAGTGTTCCTCTTTCTCCACACCCTCTCCAACACCTGCTGTCTCCTGAATTTTTAATCTTAGCCATTCTGACTGGTGTAAGATGAAATCTTAGGGTTGTTTTGATTTGCATTTCCCTAATGACTAATGAAGTTGAGCATTTTTTAAGATGCTTCTCCACCATCCGAAGTTCTTCAGGTGAGAATTCTTTGTTTAACTCTGTACCCCATTTTTTAATAGGGTTGTTTGGTTTTCTGGAGTCTAACTTCTTGAGTTCTTTATATATATTGGATATTAGCCCTCTATCTGATGTAGGATTGGTGAAGATCTTTTCCCAATTTGTTGGTTGCCGATTTGTCCTCTTGATGGTGTCCTTTGCCTTACAGAAACTTTGTAATTTTATGAGGTCCCATTTGTCAATTCTTGCTCTTAGAGCATACGCTATTGGTGTTCTGTTCAGAAACTTTCTCCCTGTACCGATGTCCTCAAGGGTCTTCCCCAGTTTTTTTTCTATTAGCTTCAGAGTGTCTGGCTTTATGTGGAGGTCCTTGATCCATTTGGATTTGAGCTTAGTACAAGGAGACAAGGATGGATCAATTCGCATTCTTCTGCATGCTGACCTCCAGTTGAACCAGCACCATTTGTTGAAAAGGCTATCTTTTTTCCATTGGATGTTTTCAGCCTCTTTGTCGAGGATCAAGTGGCCATAGGTGTGTGGGTTCATTTCTGGATCTTCAATCCTGTTCCATTGATCCTCCTGTCTGTCACTGTACCAATACCATGCAGTTTTTAACACTATTGCTCTGTAATATTGCTTGAGGTCAGGGATACTGATTCCCCCAGATTTCCTTTTGTTGCTGAGAATAGTTTTAGCTATCCTGGGTTTTTTGTTGTTCCAGATGAATTTGATAATTGCTCTTTCTAGCTCTGTGAAGAATTGAGTTGGGATTTTGATGGGTATTGCATTGAATCTGTATAGTGCTTTAGGCAAAATGGCCATTTTAACTATATTGATTCTGCCGATCCATGAGCATGGGAGGTTTTCCCATTTTTTGAGGTCTTCTTCCATTTCCTTCTTCAGAGTCTTGAAGTTCTTGTCATACAGATCTTTCACATGTTTGGTAAGAGTCACCCCAAGATACTTTATACTGTTTGTGGCTATTGTGAAGGGGGTCATTTCCCTAATTTCTTTCTCAGCCTGCTTATCCTTTGAGTATAGGAAGGCCACTGATTTGCTTGAGTTGACTTTATAACCTGCCACTTTGCTGAAGTTGTTTATCAGCTGTAGGAGCTCTCTAGTGGAGTTCTTTGGGTCACTTAGGTAGACGATCATGTCGTCTGCAAATAATGATAGTTTGACTTCTTCCTTTCCAATTTGTATCCCTTTGACCTCCTTATGTTGTCGAATTGCCCGAGCTAGTACCTCAAGTACAATATTGAAAAGATAAGGAGAAAGGGGGCAGCCTTGTCTGGTCCCTGATTTCAGTGGGATTGCTTCAAGTTTCTCTCCATTTAGTTTGATGCTGGCTACCGGTTTGCTGTATATTGCTTTTACTATGTTTAGGTATGGGCCTTGAATTCCTGTTCTCTCCAAGACTTTAAGCATGAAGGGATGCTGAATTTTGTCAAATGCTTTTTCAGCATCCAATGAAATGACCATGTGGTTTTGTTCTTTGAGTTTGTTTATGTAGTGGATTGTATTGATGGATTTCCGTATATTGAACCAACCCTGCATTCCTGGGATAAAGCCTACTTGATCATGGTGGATGATCGTTTTGATGTGTTCTTGGATTCGGTTGGCAAGAATTTTATTGAGTATTTTTGCATCGATGTTCATAAGGGAAATTGGTCTGAAGTTCTCTTTCTTTGTTGGATCTTTGTGTGGCTTTGGTATCAGCGTAATTGTGGCTTCGTAGAAGGAATTGGGTAGTGTTCCTTCTGTTTCTATTTTGTGGAATAGTTTGAAGAGTATTGGTGTTAACTCTTCTTTGAAGGTCTGGTAGAATTCTGCACTGAAGCCATCTGGTCCTGTGCTTTTTTTGGTTGGAAGACTTTCTATGACTCCTTCTATTTCTTTAGGCATTATGGGACTGTTTAGATGGTCTAGTTGGTCCTGATTTAATTTTGGTATTTGGTATCTGTCAAGGAAATTGTCCATTTCCTCCAGATTCTCCAGTTGTGTTGAGTATAGGCTCTTGTAGTAGGATCTGATGATTTTTTGGATTTCCTCAGTTTCCGTTGTTATATCTCCCTTTTCATTTCTAAGTTTGTTAATTTGGATACTTTCTCTGTGCCCTTTGGTCAGTCTGGCTAAGGGTTTATCTATCTTGTTGATTTTCTCAAAGAACCAGCTCCTCGTATTGTTGATTTTTTGTATGGTTCTCTTTGTTTCTACTTGATTGATTTCGGCCCTGAGTTTGATGATTTCCTGCCTTCTACTCCTCCTGGGCGAAATAGCTTCTTTTTGTTCCAGGGCTTTCAGGTGTGTCATTAAGCTGGTAATGTATGCTCTCTCCATTTTCTTTTTGGAGGCACTCAGGGCTATGAGTTTTCCTCTTAGCACTGCTTTCATTGTGTCCCATAGATTTGGGTATGTTGTGTTTTCATTTTCATTGTGTTCTAAAAAGTCTTTAATTTCTTTCTTTATTTCTTCCCTGACCAAGGTATCATTGAGTAGAGTATTTTTCAGTTTCCACGTGTATGTGGGCTTTCTGTTGTTTCTGTTGCTATTGAAGACCACTTTTACTCCATAGTGATCAGATAGGAGGCATGGGATTAGTTCGATCTTCTTATATTTGTTGAGGTCTGTCTTGTGACCAATTATATGGTCGATTTTGGAGAAGGTACCATGAGGTGCTGAGAAAAAGGTATATTCTTTTGTTTTAGGATAGAATGTTCTATATATATCTGTTAAATCTAATTGGTCCAAAGCTTCAATTAGTTTCATTGTGTCCCTGTTTAGTTTCTGTTTTCCTGATCGGTCCATTGAGGAAAGTGCAGTGTTGAAGTCACCCACAATTATTGTGTTAGGTGCAATGTGTGCTTTTAGTTTTAATAAAGTTTCTTTTACAAAAGAGGGTGCCCTTACATTTGGGGCATAGATGTTCAGGATTGTCAGTTCTTCTTTTTGTATTTTTCCTTTGACCAGCAAGAAGTGACCCTCAGGGTCTCTTTTGATGACTTTGGGTTGAAAGTCAATTTTATCTGATATTAAAATGGCTACTCCAGCTTGTTTCCTGAGACCATTTGCTTGTAAAATTGTCTTCCAGCCTTTTACTCTAAGGTAGTGTTTGTCTTTGACCCTGAGGTGTGTTTCCTGTAAGCAGCAAAATGTAGGGTCCTGTTTACGTATCCATTCAGTTAGTCTGTGTCTTTTTATTGGGGCATTAAGTCCATTGATGTTAAGAGATATTAAGGAATAGTGATTGTTACTTCCTATCATTTTTGACGTTATTTTTTTAAATTTGAATGCTTAACTTCTTTTGGGTTTGATGAAAGGTTACTATCTTGCTTTTTCCAGGGTGAAGTTTCCCTCCTTGTATTGGTGTTGTCCTCCTATTATCCTTTTTAGGGCCGGGTTTGTGGATAGATATTGGGTAAACTTGGTTTTGTCATGAAATATCTTAGTTTCTCCATCTATGGTGATTGCGAGTTTTGCTGGATATAGTAGTTTTGGTTGGCATTTGTGTTCTCTTAGAGTCTGCATGAGATCTGCCCAGGACCTTCTAGCCTTCATAGTCTCAGGTGAAAAGTCTGCTGTGATTCTGATAGGTCTTCCTTTATATGTTACTTGGCCTTTTTCTCTTACTGCCTTTAGTATTCTTTCTTTGTTTAGAACATTTGGTGTTTTGATTATTATGTGACGGGAAGTATTTCTGTTCTGGTCCAGTCTGTTTGGAGTTCTGTAGGCTTCTTGTATATTCATGGGCATCTCTCTCTTTAGGTTAGGGAAGTTTTCTTCCATAATTTTATTGAAGATATTTGCTGGCCCTTTAAGTTGTAAATCTTCACTCTCCTCTATGCCTATAATCCTTAGGTTTGGTCTTCTCATTGTGTCCTGGATTTCCTGGATATTTTGGGTTACAAGCTTTTTGCATTTTGCATTTTCTTTAACTGTTGAGTCCATGGTTTCTATGGAATCTTCAGCATCTGAGATTCTTTCTTCTATCTCTTGTATTCTGTTGTTGATATTTGTATCTCTGTCCCCTGATTTCTTCCCAAGGCTTTCTATCTCCAAAGTTGTCTCCCTTTGAGTTTTCTTAGTTGTTTCTACTTCTGATTTTAGATCCTGGATGGTTTTGCTTAGCTCCTTCACTTGCATGTTTGTGTTTTCCTGTAATTCTTTAAGAGATTTTTGTGTTCTCTCTTTCATGAGCTCAGCCTGTTGACCAAAGTTCTCCTGTATTTCTTTAAGAGATTTTTGTGTTTCGTCTTTCATGACCTCAGCCTGTTGAGCAAAGTTCTCCTGTATTTCTTTAAGTGTTTTTTGCATTTCCTCCTTGTTGGCTTTTGTATTCTCCTGGATTTCTTTCAATGATTTTTGTGTTTCCCTTGCAAGGGCTTCTACCTTTTGATCCATTGTCTCCTGAATTTCTTTATGTATGACCTTCATGTGTTCCTGTACCAGCATCATGACCAGTGATTTTAAATCCAAATCTTGTTTTACTGGTGTGATGGGGTATCCAGGACATGTTGGTAGAGGAGAATTGGGTTCAGATGTTGCCATATTGCCTTGATTTCTGTTAGTGACGTTCCTGCGTTTGCCTTTTGCCATCTAGATCTCACTGGTGTTAGTTTATCTTGTCAGTGCTGGACTCACCAGTGCAAGCTGCCCCTTCCCAGTTGGCCTCTGGTGCACAGCTTACCTCCTGCACTGCTTGTAGACAGTGTGCTGCTGCCCAGGCTGTTCAGATCCCAAAGCAGGCACCCGAAGGCTCCCGCTGGGGCCCGCTGGATTCACTGGAGCACACTGACTTCTCCCAGCTGGCCGCCCGGAAGCCCAGCTAGCCACTTGCAGGACTTGGAGATGTAATGCTGCCGCCCAGACTGATCTGGATCCGGAAGCGGAGAGAGTAGAGCTAAGGGCTTCTGCCTGAGGCCTTGCCCCAGATTGTGTCTGTGGAGCAGATGGAGCCCGTGTGCACTCCCAGGGAGTGCCGACGGTGTATGCTACTGTGACCTCCCCTGAGTTCCGCTCACTCCGCTGGGCAGCCGATCCGCCAACCGGGCTATCGCACACAAGGTTAGCCTGGCTGCCCAGTCCCTGAGTCCAGGCAAAAGCCTGGGAGGCCAAGGTCCGAGCAAAGTTCCCCGACGGCTTTGACTGTTAATTGGGTTTGCCAGGTGACTAGGATGGCGGGCGTGTGCGCCCGCGCTCCCTGAAAGCGCCGGGAGAGTCTGCTTTGCTAACAATCACCTGGGCGGGTTGACTCACAGATGGCCCACCAAGCCGCCCAGTTCTTGGGGTCAGTCCTGTGCCTTTTGGGGCCTGGACCCCCGCTTTGTTAGCCTTAGGCTATGCCTGTTACAGGTCTGCCCGCCTGAGCTCTCTGTCGTCCTGCAGGCAAAATGGCGGCGGCGCGCTCGCAGGCCTGGGCAAAAAACCTCCTGGTTGGGTTGGCACCCCGATGGCCCCCCGACCCGCCCAGGGCCTGGGTGCAGGCCAACGCCCGTCGGGCTCAGACCACCGCGGTGTTGGCCTCGGATTATGTTTGTGTACCTCAGTCCGATCCGTGGAGTACGGAACCAAGATGGATCCTCCTCTCCTGACTGGTGGGAGGCCGAGTTCTGAAGTGGCCTCCGTGCAGGAAGATAAGCTTCTTTGAGGAGGGGATTTATCCTCTCTCAGAGGTGAGCCCTTTTATTGGTTGTCCACTATAAAGTGGCCATCCCTGAAAGCATATATACAAAAACTACAAAACCATACTTGGCAAGTAGTATTTATGTATTTCTGTACACACACACACACACACACACACACACACACACAGAGAGAGAGAGAGAGAGAGATGCTATCAATTATCAATTTTGGTCGAGGCCTGGGAGGATTCCTGGGTGGGCTTGAAGGGAGGAAAGGGAGGGAAAGTGATCTAATAATATTTTAGGCAGATGATAATCAACTAAACAGATGAAAATCTGTGACCTATACTCTGGGTGGGGCACTCTGCCATGACTGAACCCTTGCTCTGGGGTTCTCTGTTTATTCTTGCATGTTTGTGTACATGTGTACTCATGTGTAATCATGGATACATGTACATATGATTGTGCATACATGTGAAGGCCAGAGAACAACCTTAGGTGTCAGTCCTCAGGCATTGTCTGCTTTTTCCCGCCCAGGATGTCACTGGCCTGGAGCTCCTTGTGTAGGCTAGACTGTAGGCTGGCTGGCCAATATGACAGGGTTATTTGTGGGATCTGGCTAGAACACAGTAAGTGCTTTACCAATTGAGCTATCCCAGCCCCCTCCCATGAACTCTTATATTACAGTATATGTGTCTGTAATGGGAGGGACCAAGTTTTCTAGATCTTTGAATTATTCACTACTTAAAAGATTTTTTTTGGTATATTATATTCATATCTTTACTAACAGTGTGAAAAATACAGAAAGCCAGTTGTCTTACAACCATCTATCTGGTCACCTTCATTCCTTAATATTAGGAACCTGGGAACTCTGCTGGGCAAAACAGTGATATTTTAGACCTTTGGCAGCTAGATATAACTGGTGCGATATAAGTGTTTTGAAACCTCAAGGAGGTTTTGGCCTTGTCAGCCTTAGGTCCCTCCTCTTTCTGGAATGTGGTAACCAGCAGAGCAGGAATTTTTGTATCCTGAGATTTCACTTCTAGATTCCTTTTTGTGTGATAACAACAACAAAAAAATGTTGGCTTTCTGTCTTAGGGTTTTATTGCTATGAAGAGACGCCATGACCTAGGCAACTGTTAGAAAGGAAAACATTTAATTGTAGCTGTCTTATAGTTTCAGAAGTTTAGTCCATTATCATTATAGTGAGAAGCATGGCAGCATCTAGGCAAATACGGTGTTGGAGCAGCAGGGATTTTAACATCTTGATCTATAGGCAACAAAAGGAGACTATGCCACTGGGCCTAGTTTGAGCACATATGAGACCTCAAAGCTCCCTTTCACAAAGATACACTTCCTCCAACAAAGCCACACCTATTCTAACAAGGCCACACTTCCTAATAGCAGTATTCCCTATGGGCCTATGGGAGCCAATTATATTCAAACTGCTCCAAGTTGCTTAAGGGGCTTTATCTTAGGCCTCTGTGAACATCTGAATAGAATCCTAGCTAGATCAAACACACTTTCCCTTCGCTTTTTGAAAAGAAAAAGAGAGGTGGAAGAAGAATTAAAGAGCTTTGGGGGAACATTTTTCCCCTAAAATGTACTAGTCTAAAATGTGTTGGGAGCACAAATGATATAGCAAAGTATTCCAGGTAACAAAATGTCATATGTCAAGGGATGTAGGAAGTTTCTAGAAACGAGAAAAAGCAAAGAAACCAATTCTTCTGTACAGTGTCAAAAAGAGACCCAGATCTGGAAAAAAAAATCCTCCATTTCCGAGTTCTGATTTTCAGATCGTAAATTCATAGTGTTGTGTTGTCTTATAACACTGAAATGATCACAATTTGCCATGGCAAAAAAGGAACTAGTAGAGTTCAAATGGCGCCTTTCTCCATCACTAATGATGCTTCAGGTTCAGACCATCTCTTTCTTATGCTATGTTCGGGGACATTTCATGCCACTTGAACTCACCAGAGTTTTCATATAAGCCGGTTTCTTCACATTCTCAAGTGCTGAGGACATCTTTGAAAGGCCTCCTTCTGCCTTGCTACATCACTGCGGTGCGTGCGTCTTCTATACTGCTATCCATGACACTGCTGAGCTTACCTGCTGGGGACGTGACCTGTGGGTGCCACATTCTGCATAGCTGGCAGCCCCTGCTGCTGAGAGCAGGAGACACTCAGAAGCACAATGACAATGATGATGATGATGATGATGACTACTACGAGGACGCCGATGGCAAGGGCGGTGGCGGCGACAGCGGCTGTCATGGAATGGTTTCTGCTGAAATTTCTCAGGGCAACCACACTGATGGGCATCATATTAAGCCCTAAGCATAGGCAGAAGAATTCTAATTTGGATCATGCCCATTTTAGAGCAACTATAACTAAAGATTAAGTAGATAAAGGAAGCAAGAAAGAGTATTTCTCAGGATTTGTCTACACATTCTTTTCTGAAAGATTTGAGGCAAATTAAGGAAGTTAAAAATGATTATACAAAAGAGGATGAATGTCCTCTCAATTTTTCTCAATAATGCTTTTAAAATACTAGCAAAATCTGTGGTTGAACTTAATGGCTGGCATATAATATGAAAAAATACCTTAACAATTATCTCACTATCTCTATATAGCTTCTAGGTGCTAAGGATGAGGAAATTCACACCCTTTTCGGCTTATCTCATATTAAAGAATGATTTTAAAGGTCATAGGTTATGTCTGATGCTGCCAGAAGGGTATACATTAAATGCATCTGTTGATAATGTAAGCATTATCAGAAAGCCAGGGGTGGTGGCTCACACCTGTAATTCCAGCTCTCTGGAAATTGAAACAGGACAATTGTCAAGAGTTCCAGGCAGACCCACAGAATGAAGTCCATAGTATCGGGTGCACGATGGTTACACAGTGAGATAGTGTTTGCCAAATCAGAATGAATGTGAGTCTAACCACCATATTAGTTTCTTTCCTATTATGGTGAAAAGGCACCATGCCCAAAGCAACTCAAAGAAGGAGAGGTTTGTTTTGGCCTGAGGTTCCAGACTGGTAAGGATCCTTCATGGCATTGAGGCTTGGCAGCAGCAAGAAGGCAGCCAGAACAGGAAGCTGAATGCTCACATCTTAACTGCAAGCATGAAAAAAACAGAGACGACTAAAAGAAGAAAGGCCCGTTCACTCCCCAGTGATGTAGTTCCCCCAGCAGAGCTAGACTTCCTACACTTCCCCACACAGCATCCTTGACTGCAGATCACGTGTTCAGATGCCCAAGACTCTGGGACACATTTCCTATTCAGACCACTATGACTCCTAAAAAAAAAAAATCGTAGTTTAAAGATTTATAACACCTATATCACAGATTAAAAATGAAATAAGAATTGGAATTCCCCAACCCAACACAGGCAGGAAGAAACAAAACACAGCAGTGGTTATTGGGAAACAAACAAACAGAAAAATCGAATGAGCAGGTGTGACAACCAAATAGAACATGAGAACAATATTTTCTGTCTTTTTTTCCCCTTTTTTTCCCTTAGACTGTTTCTCTGTGTAGCTGTCCTGAAACTAGCTCTGCAGACCAGGCTGGCCTTGGACTATGTAGACCTGCCGGCCTCTGCCTTCCCAGTGCTGGGATTAGAGTATGCACCATCACCTGGTTGAAAAGAATAGCCTTATTTTAAGAGACTTCTAGAAACTCTACTGCAACATTAAGAAGTCCAAGCTCTTTGCATAAATGGGATTGGATTCAATTCCCAGCTTGTGCACGTCCACACACACTTTAACCCAATATCTATCTATCTATCTACTATCTGTCTATACATGTGGATGCATAAGTATATATATACATACATATATATATATATATACACATATATATATATATATATATATATATATATAGAGAGAGAGAGAGAGAGAGAGTAGACAGACAGCACCAGATGGATACTTTGGAAGCATATGAAGCAAAAGCTGAACTACATAAGTGCAAACTCCATTATAAATGTGATCATACTTTTTGAAATTGTTTAATGAGAATGATCTTGTTGAAACAAATGATAGTGACAACTGGTATCTATTCATTAGGCTTTCAAGCAGTGTCTGGCTAATTGCTATGTGGCCTGATAAAGTAATCAGAAAACATCCAATAATGTTTAAGTATAAATTATTTCTACCAGTGAGGAAAACCTACACTAATTATTTTCTGAAAGGATTGATGGAATCCTTAACAAAACTTGCTTCAAGTTTACAAGTGTGCTATATGAGAGGAAGACCATAAGGAATATTTCACTATGGCCAAACAGTCATCACAAATTCTGTGGATAGGGCTTGAGAGGTGGCTCAGTGGTTAAGAGTACTAGCTTCCCTTTCAGAGGACTGGGATTCAATTTGCAGTACCTACATGGTGGCTAACAACCACTTATAAGCCCAGTCTCAGGGGACCTAACGCCCTCTTCTGGTCACCATGAGCACAGCATGCATGTGGTACCCAGACAAAACATCAATACATATACAATAAAAACAAAGAATATTTTTTAAAGAAAAGCATGTAAACCAGTGCAACGATCACAGGAGGGCTAAGTGGGTGTAGAAAATAATCAACTGTGACATGTCAAGGGACTGTATCAGGATGTGGAAGAGATGGACAACAGAAAGCTCTAGGCACATTTCAGCTGTGCACCGTTTCCCATTGAATGCACTGCAGCCACCAGAAATGCTTAGCTATTTTCCTGGGTTCAGTTTTTCAAGCTAGCACCTATGTCGAATCAGTTGGCACCACAAACTAAGCAGAGGCAAGCAATGAGAGGCTGACACATCTCCACATAGTTGAAAGGCAGTAATTGTAATAAGGATGGAATGTTAATATGCATGCCATCCAGGAAACAGCATCAATAAGTGCAGAAAAAACGGACAAGAGACCCAAAAGCATGCCTCAGTTCTGGTGGGTCTTATCAAGAGCTGTGGTATTTAAGATCTGGGATCTGCCCAGTTTCAGCCTCTGCTTAAATAGCCATTCTCTATTTTTTTTTCTCCCAATTTAAAATTTTAACCTTTGTGGATGATCTATATTCTCCTTTCCTGTGTTTATCATAGTTCTACAGGATCTTACAGTTCATTGTAAAAACACTAGCAATAGGTCTCCACAGTTTCTGGAAAATCTTTCTTTTAAGCCTAGCAGTAGTAGCAACCATAGCTTAGTTCCACAGCTTCAGAAAAGTTCAAAGAGCAAGGACCATTAGGCTAATGAAACCAAGGACTGTCCTTTTTCATACTGCTAGGACATCACTACACACTAACAATAAAGGACTGAGAAGGTGAATCTGATGTCTGGATCAAAACTAATTACAGTGAGAAATAACATCATTACATCAATAGATTAAATATCAGAAATCTATATCAGTTTAAAGTTAAAATTAAACTGTGATCTCAGTCTATGAGAGAATAATATGCTATAAAGAGGCCATTGATGTTGGGCATACATCATACGGTTTGATCATAGTCCTTGGAAGTTTGAGGCCTTCCTGGGCTACATAGGGAGACTCTATCTCAAAAGAAGAAGGAGAAGAATAAAAAGAATAGGAATAAGAGAAATAGAATAAAAAAAGAATCAGAATAAGAATAGAAGGAGAAGGAGGGGGAAGGAAATAATTGTTGTTTATAGTTAGTTATTAAACAAACCAAACAATTGGGTGGATACATTACATAAGTTAGTAAACAACTCAGAACTGACTAATAGTGCTTCCAAGCCTACTGGATAAAGCCATTTGTGGGTGACAGCCTTTATGTTATAGCAGGAACAGACAACATTTATCCTCTGTCACTCTGCCTTAAATAACAGCCAAATAAAAGAGATGTCATGTTCTGAGCCACAGAATATGGCTAGAGACACATGAAAAACGGGAGTAAATATAGAAGCACACAGACAGTGTGTCTTCCATGCTAAGACTCCTTGCCCATTTGCCACATGGTAAAGCTTCATTTGAGGGGGCGGGGCGAGGTAAACCAAGCCATCTTCACTGTCCAGATCTCCAGCACTACGGTGATGTCTAGATACAAGCTGGCTGGGAAGTCAGAGTACAGATATCTAGATATCTGACTATTTATACGAGCTTAAATTATGAGCCTGTGGAAGGAATTTGGTTGAAGAACGATTGCAGCTGGGCCACTATTGTAATATTCTGAAGCTCATTGTAATATAAAAATAACTGATTTGCTTATTATGAAAGGTATCCCTAATCTTCAACCAAAAATAAGTCAAAATAAGAATTATATGGGACTCAAAAGAAATAGAGCCTTAACAGCAAATATTAGAAAGCAGAAGTACAGGGGAGTCTCTTGGAGCTTTGCAGACAGCAGAGAGATGAGGTGTGGGGGGGTGTGGTGGGGTGGGGGTGGAGGAGGCAATTGGGCTCAATAAGACTCAGTACCCTGTGATGGTTCAAACTTGAATGGTTTCGCCCCGGCATCTGTGAGCACAGCACAGTTTGGTGAAAACTGTTTTCGTGATGACCCACTCAATACCTCATGCACAGGAAAGCATGCATGAGTCTCTCTGAGAAGCAGAGTGTTGAGTGCACAAATGTCCTCACACCCACAGAACACTACAGAACCAGGACTGTTAAACACGCAGAGGCCAGGCCTCGGGGAAGAAAATAAAATAGCAGTTCTCCTGCCCAGAAGGCTGGCAGTGGGTATCTTTAATGACCTGGTGACCTCTTTGCTATCTTTGACAGCAGACCTCACCCACTGTTTGCTAGCCTTCTGGGTAGATAAGGAGTATTGCATTCCTTCCCTTGAAGAAGGAGCCCTGTGTGTTTACCATTCCAATCTCACCTAGTGAATGTCTGTGAGCACAGAGACCTCCATGACCCCTGGGTAGAAAAGATGGGACAGACTCTGTTGTGAAGGAGAGGAGGTCCTGAGGGACTGGCTGAGGGGACAGCGCAGCTTTAAAAACAACAGAAACAAAGCTTCTGAGAGTGGGTAGGACACCACCCAGGCTCCTGTCCCAGACCCTCTGCAGGGGCACAGAAGCTGTCATCTTCTTCTTCTGGTTCTTACTTGTTTTCTTCCTCTCCATCACGTCTTCCCTTCTTTTTTCCCTTTGATTTATTACTGATTCTTTCTCCTCCCGTCCCCTTCCTACTTTTTTATTTATTCTTCTATCATTCTTCCTACATCAAATTTTTAACCAGTAGGGTTTTTTTTTATTTTTACTTTATTTTTTTTTTTTTGCAAATTTCTTTTCTACAGCTGTTAGTGGGTGTAGTACTTGGATGTAATTGTGTTTCTATGTCTGGCTTGCTTTGGCCGTAATGTGATAATTTGTTTTCTCCTTTCTGGGTGGCATTTGGGATTGAATATTTAAGAGAAGGCTGCTCAACAATAAGATACTTCGAGTAAAACCAGAAATGCTATTCATCCCAACCGTTGCCCAAATTGAAACTTAGAAACAACAGACATATGAGAGGCAAAGCAACACAACTTATCTAAATGTTCTCAGGTTTTCAATGATTGGAACCAAAATGTTTAAAATGTTTGAAATATCAAAGAATTCATAAGTATGCCAGAAAAAATGGACAAAAAGTCTTTAAAGATACAGCTTTACCAACTATGTATTAGACAGGGGATTGATATTTGATTTATATGAAGAAATGAGAACTTTACCCACTGCCACTATCATGCAACCAGTAACCAAGCTACTGAGCAGAAGAGGCAGTTTAGAAGAAAAACAGAAGTGACCTATACACACCTCTGAAAATAACCAATATTTTTAACCAGCATGGAAATTAAAATTAAAATGGCTTTCTTATTCCTCCTTATTCCAGTCAGAGACTGTTGTCAAAGAAACAAATAACAAATACTGGTGAGGATCTGGAGGGAGAGATTTCCTGAGTTACTGCTAGGGGAAGAGAAAAGTAATGCAGCTACTATGGGAACCACTGTGGAGGTGCCTCAAAAAACCTAAAATTGCAGCTACCACGTGACAAATTACATAACCCGTGGGGGTAATATAAGAAGCCCTCTCAGTCAGCACGCCCAAGCAACGCTTGCACATGCATGCTTAGTGCCACACTATGTTGCTGTTCACAAGAGCTAGGAAGCAGAACTAGCCTACATAGTCATCAACTGACCAATGAATAAAGAAAGATAGTATGTGTAGGGCAGAGAGACTTCCCTAAGCTGTGAGAAAGAATGGATTCATGGCATTAGAAGAATGGAACATTGACTGAAACAGAACATACTCAGACTGAAAGCATTTTCTCTTACGTGCATACTCTGTGTGTATGCATTTGTATATGTGTGTTTGTGTGTGTGTGTGCAAGCATGTGTTTATGTATGTTTGTGTGTGTGTGTGTGTGTGTGTGTGTGTGTGTGTGTGTGTGTGTGTGTGGTTAGAAATGTGGAGAGGAAACTGTGAGAATGGAGGAAGGGATCTTATAGAGTGGGGAGGGAGAAAACAAGAGATCAATAGAATACATATGACATGAAAGAAGAGAAGGGAATATCTGAGAGAAGTGAGGGGACCAGAGAGGGGAAGACAAAGGTTAATAACAAAAATATAATGGCGCATATTTATGAAAATGCCATAATGAAACCCATACCTGTTACAGGAGATACCTTAGCAGAATCACCAACTGTGGGAAATGCAAACTTATTTATTTATTGGAGACAGGGTTTATTTGTGTAGGTCTGGATGTCCTTGCTTTGCAGACCAGGCTGGCCTCTAACTCAGAGATCTGCCTGCCTCTGTCTCCCTGGCGCTGAGATCAAAGGCATGTGCTACCGTTGCCTGGCTGAGATAATATATTTAAATTTGCAAAATAAAGTAACTTTCATTACTACATCCAGTATTTTACCCTTTAAAATAAAAAGAGAAATAATGACTATGCATGTGTCAATCAACACATGGTAAAAAGAATGGCTCATGGTGAACAATGAACTGCCCCGGGAACTGTATGAGAGGCTCCAGGAAAAAATGCAGAGTGCCTTTTACCTCAGCTGCATTTTGTTCTCTGGATTGCTCTTAGGTGTGATTTTGTGCCTACTGTTACAAGTTGCTAAGATATGTTTATTCTTGCTGAATGTCATATCATAGGTATAGAATCCAAACTGGGGAAAGAACCCAACATTTTAAATCACAAAGATGAAGCCGGGCGGTGGTGGCACACGCCTGTAATCCCAGCACTCTGGGAGGCAGAGGCAGGCGGATTTCTGAGCTTGAGGCCAGCCTGGTCTACAGAGTGAGTTCCAGGACAGCCAGGGCTACACAGAGAAACCCTGTCTCAAGAAAAACCAAAAAAAAAAAAAAAAAAAAAAATCAGAAAAAAAAAAAGATGAACAAAGAGGATGCTAAACAGATCTGTTGATAACACTAAATATAAATGCTCCTAATTCTCAAGTAAAGGGAAAAGGCTGACAGGATGATGATGATGATGATGATGATGATGATGATGATGATGAGAGAGAGAGACAGAGACAGAGACAGAGAGACAGAGAGAGAGTGAACTGAACATGATATTCCAGGAAAACAGAGTCAAAAGAAAGCAAGAGCAGCTCTGCTCACATTTGATAGAGGAGATTTGAGTCAAAATCACTCAGAAGAGGGATTCAATCAATATTAACAAAGGGCACACACTATCAAAGGCTACAATGACAGTAAATATCTGTACCAAGCGCTGGTCACTCAGACTCACAAAGCAAATGCTACTGGACACAAAGTGACAGAGAAGTACAGATACAATAATAGCAGCTGACTTCAGTGTCCCAGAGATAGATCATCCACATTAAAATAAAAAAATTGAAAAGAAATCTGAATTATCTCGCACTATATGGCAAATAGACATATGTCAAAACTTCAAGGCACATTTTTCTCAGCAATCCATTGAACTTTCTCCAAAATAGACCATACATAAAGTAATAAACCATTTGTTAGCAAATAAAAATATGAAAATGACTTCTTGTATCTTAAATCCTAGTGAGAAAAAAATCAGAAATCAGTAGCAAGTGAAACTTCAGAAACTACACAGATACTTGGAGACTACACCAACACACTTAAGCATTTTGTAATGTGTGCATGTGTGTTTATGTGTGTGCATGTACATACATTCTGCTGTGAGCATGTGGAGGTCAGAGTACAAATGTAGGGAGTCAATTATCTTGTTCTGCCATGTGGGGCCCAGGGATCAAGCTATCTCTTCCTCCATGCTTTCCTCACCTGTTTCCCCACCACCCTTTCCAGTTCCTGATAAACTATCCAAATCACTGGTCGCAGCCCCTAAATCAGTGTGTAATAGTATAGGGCTGGAGCACTAACAGACCTCTGAAGCATAACAGTCAATGGATACTGCTGGCTTTGCCAGCTGAAGGCAAACTTCTTTTGGTGGTCCTCATGGATGGGTATGAAGCTAAAAGCACTAGCACAATCAGTAGCTGTGTATCATGCTGTAGGAGAACCCTTACTCTGCTCACGTGAGGACAACGTATCTGGTACAGAAGTCGCAGTTAGAGTAATTATTGCATTAAGCTTGCAATAATCAGCTGCCATTATCTAGGGTTCATCTGCTTCCTGCATAGGCCAAATAGAAGAGGTAAACTGAGCTATTATGGGAACTGCAGCCTTGTAATTTGACATCTTTGGCAACTCCACAAAAATCTGTAATCCAATTACAGAATGGGAAAAGAATGTAATATTGGTTTTGATTCCCTATTTTCTTTGGTAGATACAACTCTAATGGATTCCGGTTTTGACTCTCCAACCATAATAGGTCTCACTCACTCCAGGGATCAGAGAACCCAAATGAGGATGTTGCCAACTTTTGCTTTCTGCAACTAGGGAAATAAGGACAGCATGAGTTTGGAGGTCCGCTGTACCCACTGTGAACTGGACCGTGGCCAAAACGCCACCAATTACCAGCCTATAATTTAATTACAGGACAACAATGCTTTATCTAGATTGATTTAGAACCAATATCTAAGAGGTCACAACAAATCTAGTTTCTTCCCCCCTGTGTATAGTTATCCTTGGAAGAGGCTATGCATCCTGTTGGGGGAAGAATGGAAGAAGGATTAATATTAAACTTTTTGATATTGCAACAAGGTTCTTCTTCATGACGTTCTTCATTCAAGGGTTATGGATGTGTAAACTAACTCAGCTCTGGAATCTGACTGATATTGTCTATTACTATGGTTTGAGGTATCCTTCCGTTTAATTGTTCAGTAGTTTAGAAACCATATTATTATCGAATTCAAGCAAAAACCTAGTAACTTAGCATATATGGCATCCCTGGGAACACCATGACCACATAGCCAGAGCTAAAGCTCTGTAAGACTCAGGTCATTACAGATGTTGCTTTACTCATGCTGTAATGTAAGCATATTAGTGACTCTGGTTGACCCTCTCCCCCTGCTACTCCAGGATCTAATTAGGCCCAAAGCATTTAATTCATCATTAACAGCTGCTTCTCTTACTAGAAGGTCTGGCACGAGTAAGAGGCCATTACAAAGCTCTTCAAAACTGCATGTGCTGCTCTCCCCAGTGTGTGTCTTATAGTACTAGTGTCTTATAGAGGTGTGTCTTCTGGGCCCTCTCAACAGAGAGGATTAAATTTTAAACAGTAAACCCACTAGAATATTCTTATTCCCCTGAGCCTTTGAATCCCTTCACTGGAGATAAACCAAGGGTTGCCAGGCATTTCCAGCTCACTCTTAGTTGGTCATCCTTTGATGATAAATACTTCGGTTAGCCAATCAAATACACTCCCAGAATCCTTGAAAATTGTGCAAGATGCAGTGTTAAACCTACAATCTCTGCTCAGTAGGCCTATTATATACATTAGGGGAAACATCAGACAGATGCATTATAGCCAAGCCTAAGTCACTTTTTTTGTTAAGAGTACTTTATCACAGCTATAGAAATGAAAGCATAGCAGACTCTACAGGAAGAGGGAATGCAGGAAGAAGAGTGTGAGGAAGGTAAGTATCATCTACTTTCTCACTACATAACTAAGATTCCAATAGATGTGCAGATACCTGACACAGATGTAAATGGACTTTTTCTGTGGAGGAACGGTACCATGGGGACAGGAGGGGACTAAGAGAGCAGTGGGAGGCTGGATGCGAGCATGCAAGCAGTGTGCAGGGATGCAGATGTATGAGACCGTGCTAGTCAAATCTATTGTTTCACATTCTAAACAAAAACATTTAACGTCAATGAAAAAACAATCTACCCAACAAATGAGCCAATGGATTAAATAAATATGTCTGAAAAGAAATGCAAATGTTGCCTTGTCTGGCCTCAGTGGGAGAGGATGTGCCAAGGCCAACAGTGAGCTGAGGTACCCAGGGGGAACATTCCATTACTCCCCTCACCCACCTCAGGTGAAGGGAAAGGGGTTGAGGGAGGAGCCATGTGAGGGGCACTGGGAAAAGGGGGATGCTATGCCAGGATGTAAAGTGAATAAATAACTAAATTATGGGGGAAAAAAGTTCAAATGGCCAATCAATGCAAGAAACGAAGTGCTCACTATCTTACTTAAATATCAACAAATGGATGTTATAATATATCCTTACCATAATGTGTATCCTCAAGAGAACAAACAACACATCCTGTTAGGACACATGGGAAAATAACTCGTGTACACTGTTGTTGGGAATATAAAATTGACTAGTCACCATGAAACAGCGTGGAAATTTCAAAGGAAAATCGCACCCATAAACAACAACAAAACCCTAAAAATAGGACTAGAATGGGCCAGCAGCTATATCGCCCCTGGGTATATATCAGACAGAGTCTATGTGAACATAAAACCAACATCTGCTCTCCTGTGGCACGAGTCACAGGCTGTGCAGCCTGCCTAGCTTAGCCACCCACCAACAGCTGGGCGGAGAGAGGACGCCCAGCAAGGGTCCACAGAGATGTGCAGGAGAAGGGATCGCAGATCATCCCTTTAGACCAAAGACACCATACCCTGGAAGACAGATGCTACACTTATTGTTATTTTCTTGTGGACAGTGTTTGGCCTGCATGCCAAAGGACAAGAGGATCCCACCTGGGCTGGGGTTGGGTAGAAAGTAGAAACTTAAAGTGTTTCTCAGAAGCTGCTAAAGGCTGGCTGAGGAGTCCTAAGCATAAAGGGTTCTATCTGAGAGCCCCCCACTAACCACCTGGCTATTTCAGCTTTCAAGCTCTCCCCACCCCATACCATATATCCATATGACACCTAACAAGCTATTGCAGGGACCACTGTCCTATACTATCCAAGGACACAGCTGTCACTGTCCAACACTATCCATGGCGCTGACAGGGTTTTTGTTTTTTGTTTTTTGTTTTGTTTTTGTTTTTGTTTTTTTTTTTTGTTTTGCTTTTAATAAACTGCTTTTCTCTTTCACTGAGTGGCCTTGTTTGGTGATTTCTTGCTGTGCCTACTTGGATGTACTATGTGTGTGTGTTTGTACAGGGCCTACAGAGGCCAAAAGAAGGCTTTAGATTCTTTGGAACTGGTGTTAGAGATGGTTGTGAGGCATCATGTAGGTGTGTGGTGGTTTGAATACGCTTGCCTCAGGGAGTGGCACTATGTGGGGATGTGGCCTTGTTGGAGGAAGTGTCTCACTGTGGGCATGGGCTTTAAGACCCTCATCCTGGCTGCCTGGAATGCAGTCTTCTAGCTGCCTTTAGAACAAGAGGTGGAGCCGGGCAGTGGTGGCGCACCCAGCATTCTGGGAGGCAGAGGCAGGCAGATTTCTGAGTTCAAGGCCAGCCTGGTCTACAGAGTGAATTCCAGGACAGCCAGGGCTATACAGAGTGTCTCGAAAAAACCAAATCCAAAAAAAACAAAAAAAAACAAAAAACAAAAAAAAACAAGAATTCTAGCTCCCCCAGCCCCTGCCTGGACTCTGCCATGCACTTCGATGATAATGGACTAAACCTCTGAACCTGTAAGCCAGCCCCAATTAACTGTTGTCCTTTTTAAGACTTGTCTTGGTCATGGTGTCTCTTCACAGCCATGGAAACCCTAAGACAAGGTACTAGAACTCAAGCTCAGGTCCTGTGTAACAGCAATGCTTAGCTGCAGAGACTTCTCTTCAAGCCCTGGATTTTAAAGAAAGATATGAAAGCAGAAGTGGCAGCATTTGGAAAGATAAAAGGACCAGCCAGCAGGAGTGGGGGAATGCAAATGCACATAAGGAGGAAATGCTAATGGGGGTGATGCAAATGAGGGGGATGCTAATGAGGAGGATGCAAATGAGGGGGATGCTAATGAGGGGAATGCTAATGAGGAGGATGCAAATGAGGAGAGAAGGTGAATGCTCCTCAAGTACATTATACACATGTCAAAATTTTTACAAATCCATTATTTTGAAGTAATATACACTAATAAAAAGAAGAAAATATAATAAAAATATTAAAGATAAGTCATAAATACAATTTTGAAGATAGGCAAAATAAACTCTAGAAAAAAAAACAGGAAAAATAACCCTTCCAAATAGCCTCAGAGAAAGGAACCAACAAATATAAGAGAAGTTATTAGAATAGAAAATATAAAACCAAAGAATAAAACGGCAGGGCCAGCGAGAGGGTTAAGCAGGCGAAGTTGCTTGCAGCCAAGTCTGATGACCTGAGTTCAGTCCCCAGACTCACAGATTAGAAAGATAACACCAACTCCCATGGTCTGTCATCTGATCTTCGCATGTGTGCCCTGGCGTGTATGATCCCATACACATACTGACTGGAAAAAAATACCAAAAACTAAAAAAAGCATGGACATAGCAGACATAATCAGAAGCTTGTCTGTTGGAAATCTCTCTGAAAGGGATGAGTCTAATTTGGACTAGTCCAAATTACATCTATTTTCTTCTTGTTTTAAAATATTTCATTATCCGATAAAGATTAAATATCAAAGGTGGGCAGCATACAGCTTTCAAGTTTGACTATACTGTGTGACAGGTCAACACAAAGTGTTTTCCCTGAGGGTGTCCTGGGACTTGCTTTCTGGGAGATCCTCTCCTCCTTGTCTGTTACCCGGGCTGCAGTAGATTTATCTGCTGTGGTGTCAAATATCCTCAAGAGGCACAAGAAGGCTCCTGCGGGTCCCCTCAGGAAACCCTTTTGTTTTGAGAAGGGAGAGGGCTTCTTGCCCTTCCAGAATCTGGAATCGCAGAGCACAGTGACAATACTTTGAGAGGTTTCCTGTGCTCTGCTTCCCTGATGGACTGCCTCACCTCTGTGTGCAGGCCCTTCAGGTCTGCAGGAGCCTAGCCTTTCATGTGTTTCACAGCTTCTCAGGCAGTGATCTGCTACCTGTGTTTCTCTGCTAAAGACTTGAGATTTTGAGCCAGAGGGTAGAGGTTCTGCCAGCCAAGCATGGAAAGTAGAATTTCATTCCCAGGGTCCACGTGACAGGAGAGCATAGATTCCTGCAAAGTGTCCTTTGTCCTCTATGTGGTACACGCATATCACCCCACCCCTCTCTAACACGTGCAAATGCATGTGATTTCAAAATCTTGTGATTGTAAAGGTGCCAGTTACGATCTTTTTAAAAACAAATGAAATTCACTCCGAGGTTAAAAATCCAAAGAGACCAAGTAAAAGGAATTTTCCCTAGCAGAGTAACAAAATCTGACAGGACAGTTTCTCTCCAAACTTCATAATTAAAACTCAAAATTAAAATGTCATCATTAGGGCTGGAGAGATGGCTCAGTGGTTAGAGCACTGACTGCTCTTCCAGAGGTCCTGAGTTCAAATCCCAGCAACCACATGGTGGCTCATCTGTAATGGGATCGGATGCCCTCTTCTGGTGTGTTTGAAGACAACTATAGTGTACTCATATAAATAAAATAAATAAATCTTTAAAAAAAAATGTCATCATTAAAAATATCTCTAAAGGACTGAATGCCCTGGATACTTCCTAACCTACAGGTTCAGATAATGCGAATAGAAAAAGATACTATCAAGAAAATTATAACCATAAAATATGAAAGTTTACAAAATGTTAACAAATAAAATCTAATATTTTGAGCTCTGAGCACAGAGCACTGACTTAGTAGTGTTCACTAGACCCTGGGTTCAGTCCTTATCATAAACAAATCTCTATTTTCAAGTGTAATATATCCTGGGATGGCGGATATACATGGGAATTAAAAAGTCTATTAATATAATTCAAACTGTAAATTTCTTGTGAGACTGTAGGCTAAATAACTCAAAAATCTTACTCAAATACTGGGTAAAATAGAATAATGATCCTTTTAAGGCTTTACCTGGGTAAATTTTTCTTGCCTAGCCTTTCTCTTGAGGGCCCGAGGTCTTTATGGACATGGAGGACTCTGGTTCCAGGGAGTGCCCTGCAACTGGAATCTAAGAGCACACCCCAGAACCCGGCCATTTTGTTGGCGGTTTCATATTGCGGCTGACTCTCATCAAACAGTCGGAGCCTGGTAGGTACCCACCGTCATTCAGGCATTCGCCATATAGATAAACCAGACCAAATCCTTGATGTAGAACTAAGCACCCCAAAATATGCCTTCTTACCAGACTATGCCGCAGAGTTTTTATCCACTTGACAAACTAGAGATACCTGGGGAGAGGGTGCCATCAGTTGTGGATCACCAGTCTGTGCGAGTATTTTCCTGATTAATGATTGATGTGGAAAGCCTTTGTGGGTGGCACAGGTGGTCCCACCCCTGAGCAGGTGATCTTGGTTGACAGAAGAAAACAAACCGAGCAAGCCATGGAGAGCATCTTGTAAGCAGTGGCCCTCCATTGACCCCTGCTGGAGTTACTGCCCTGAGTTCCCACTGTGACAGACTGTAAGGCATAAGATGAAATATGTCCTTTCCTCCAAAGTTGCTCTTGGTTCTCATTACAAAGAAAAGCAAACTAGACTCATACATTTATTTAAGCAAGTTGTAAAAGGTAGATATTATTTTTCAAATACTTAAATATTTTCAAATATTTGGCCATAATACTTGTACATTAAGAAATCTCCACAGAAACCAAATGGCAAGATGCCTCAGATTAAGTGACACCCGATTATCATAAACGCAGTGTACTAGTAGGCAGGCACCTCAGAAGAAAATTGAAGACTAAACTAGTAGCTTACTGAGGATGACCTTGTGATTAACAAGTACAAAAATGATTCTAAGCATTATTGGTGACTAACTAGTGACAGGCATGTGGGCTGAAGTGAGGCAGCCTCTAGCAGTCAAGAGATTCTGGGATTATGTTTGTGCCAGGCAAAGCTTGATTGGTTTTTTGTTTTGTTTTGTTTTTGTGGGGGAGGGAAGTTTTGACAAGAGTAAAACTTTCTGCAGACCACAAGGACATTCATTTGCTTCCACTCTGGAGTATAGTTTAGCTGTCCTGTAAAGGTCTTAACAGAATGCCTACAAATTAGCATTCCGATCCTGGTTGTCTACCCTGTAAATGTTTTTCAAAGTGTGGGTCTTGTTTGGCATATTAGTAATGGGGTGGAATTAATTTATTTGGTAGTAGAATCATATTTAGTGTTTCTTATGAATGGGGGTGGGATAAGATGGTAAAGTCAAGAATAAATTTTAATAGACAAGAGACCAGAATATCAACAAGAAAAATCAACTATCATTTGGGTGAACTTTCTTTTTAATTACTCTTTGTGCATTTTTGTATCGTTTTCTCTGAGACAGGATCTCATTATATAGGCTGGGCTTGTCTTTTACTCGAGATGTCTTCTTTGCTGTCTGAGATGCTGGGGGGACAGGCGGTAATAGCGTGACTAGTGATCATTTCTCACTGTGTTTTAAATAAAATCCTTGCAGGAGTAATGCTTGTGACACATACTGAAAATTATTATTTCTATGAGATTCAAATTTGACTGCATTATCTTGTATTGTCCATTAAATGCAACAATCCAAAATTACATATCAACTTAAAGCAAAATACATAATAGTGAAACAGACAAAAAACTATTGTTGACAACATGACCGACTATCCCCAGTAGGTAGATAGAACACTGTGTGTGGTCATTCAGTAATCATAAAGTTGTGGTTAAAATAGACTAATACACATTTTGGACAAAGTGGAATCCCCCCCAAAAACCAATGCTGAATGAAGAAGAGTAATGTATAGAGCTACACATGCAATAAAAAAAATCTTACAGAATGTGTTAAAGGCATAAACAACATCATATATCCTATGGAGAAATACATATGTGATTAAAAATGCAAGCAATGTCAATGAATTCATGAAATTCTTAGACAAATGGATGGGAGCTGGAGAACATCATACTAAGTGAGGTAACCCAGTATCAAAAGATCAATCATGGTATACACTCACTAATAAGTGGATATTAGCCTAGAAAATTGGAATACCCACAACATAATCACACATCAAAGGAGGTACAAGAAGAACGGAGGAGTGGCCTCTGGTTCTGGAAAGACTCAGTGTAGCAGTATAGGGCAAAACCAGAACAGGGGTGGATGGGGGAACAGGGGGAGGGAAGAGGGCTTATAGGACTTTTGGGGAGTGGGGAGCCAGAAAAGGGGAAGTCATTTGAAATGTAAATAAAAAATATATCAAATAAAAAATGCAAGCAATGTCAGAACAGGCAAAAATCAAACTCAGGCTCAGAGGTGGAACAAAATATTAGGGAAGAGGGCTGAGGAAGGGCACACAGGGCTTCTGTTATATGTGCTAACTCTTACGCAAGTAGTAATTGGGTGTGCTACTTATTTAGATATAGTATATCCATTCCAAAACTCATGTTGAAAATGAATTCCCATTGGGAAGTAATGAGTGAATGGAAAAGTACTGTGATTATGGGGTTGCAAGGTGTGGTCTCTGGAAAGTAGAATGATGTAAGGTCATTGGAATGGAGCTGTTAGGACTGAAAACCAGTGGCTTTATAAAAAGAGTGAAAAAAATAAACCAAGAAGATACTCACAAATACGGAAATTCCTGCTCTCTGTCTTGTGATACTCGGCACTGCCTTAGGACTCTGCAGCAAACAGCCATCACTACAGGCAGCCCCTTGACCTTGAACCATCTGAATGCGAGCTAAAATAATCCTCTCTGCTTTCAAATATACCCAGTCTAACAACACGGAGACAAGAATCATATGTTTTCCATTTCAATAATTCTAAATTTAAAATTAAAGTACTATAGGGACAACTTAATAGAGTCTGAAAAAAACACTTAATAAAAACAAAGTGAAGTACTGGTTTTAAAATTCTTAGTAATCTAGAAATAGAAACTTTCATATTATAAGCACACAATAAAATTATGCATTAATATATTTACAAATATTCAAATGTGCTCTATGAAATACACGATTTTATTGGTGCTCACAGCACAACCCATTACTATACATCTATTCTAATCTTTTTCTATTGTGTGCCAGCAAGAGATTTAAGCTCAGGTCTGTCTAAAATTAAATTTTGTATAATTTCACTAATACTGTGTTGATTTTATGAAAAAATTTGTCATGAGTTAGTTACCTACCTCATTGGAAAAATAACTACAAGTATGCAAATAATACAAATAAAACATACAAGTGTTCCCTAGAGGAGGAAAGGCTCCTGAGACTCAGGAACTAAACAACCCACAAGTCATAGAACTTGGAAATGTTAAAGATTCACAAGCCCCTTACCTAACGTTTTGGAAGCAGTGGTCAATTGCTAGGGAGGGAGATATCTTACCAGATCAACTGCCTGGAGGAGATTTTCCTACCTGTCAAGCACCCTACAAGTCTTGCAGAGAGATAGAGCTTCTGTGGTTCATGTATGCTAGGGTGGGCTGTCTGCTGTTGCAGCTGCTTTTGAGTTATTCAATCTATAAATAAGCTCTTAACTTCCTGTAAGTAATCCCAAGGAACTTATGGGCTCAACACATTAGACATAATCATTATTGTGGTCTGTTGTTCCTTTACTGTCTGGGGAGAGTATTTGCTCATTCCTCTCAATAAAAAGTTAACAAAATAATTAGAGATTACAAAAAATGATCTAATAAATAAATTAAAATCTAAGCAAATTGCATTATGAGAAAAATTCTACTCGGTGGCTACCAGCACGTGAGAATAGTCAGTTGGGAGCTTCAAAGCCAGTTAAGTCTTTGAAGGGATTATTTTGCTAAACAAATCACAAAACTGCTAATTGCTATTAACTGAGCACTAAAGGCACCTTCAAAGCTACCCACCTTAAAAAGTCTGTACAGTTGTCACTAAGGTCCACTTCAAGTGTTGATGCTTAGGGTCATGGGTAAGCAACATCTGGAGACAGAGGCTCTCTTAAATCATTAAGTCTAGATAGCAAAACTAAGACACTCTGGAATTGGTATGTCCCATTAGTAGCATTTGCTAATTGTGACACACTGATTGCTATGGTCTATCCTTTTCAAGTTCTATTGCAGTTATTTAGTGCTATTGCGTTGGAACACAGTTCAAGAATAGAGTCATGTGAAGAGAATTAAATTAATTCAGAATTCTGAAGGCTTGTGAGTAAACTCCAAAAATAACCCAACCAAACAAACAAACAAACAAAAACAAAACAAAACAAAAAACAAGAAAAGTCTTGTGACCTAAGTTTCTTCAGAACACAGAATTGTACTTGGAATGTGTTTTTCGTGCTCCTCCCTGGTATAGTGGATAGGAGTGAGTTTACTTCAGCAGTTGTTATTCATAAATCTCTATGGATAAACATGTTTTTTTTTTTTTTTGCCATGTGAGACATGCTCTTGTGATTGTATATTTTACTCAAGTGACTCTTTAACTCCTCAGAGTATAAATTGTCTGATGCTCTGAATAAAGTTGGCTGATGCATGAGACTTTAGTCCACCTCATTTTTAGGTCCACTGCCAACTAGAGCAGTAAACACTTCAGCTCTGCATGTAGGACGGTAATATAGTGAGTGAATAAGTTGTTTTAAACTAATAATCTGAACACAATGGGAATGACGATTAATGACCCAATAAGGTCAGATTTTGAGTGGAAGGCAGTAACTGGATGAGACTGGATTGTTTCCCTTGGTGGGGGTGGGGGATATGTGTCCTCTGTGGGGGAAGAAAATGTTGATGTTCTAGAAGTTGTCAACAATGCATTCGGGGATATTCCCTACTTTCTCTTCTATCAAGTTCAGTGTAACTGGATTTATTTATTTTTTTATTATAGTTTTTTTTATTCGATATAATTTATTTACATTTCAAATGATTTCCCCTTTTCTAGCCCCCCACTCCCCGAAAGTCCCGTAAGCCCCCTTCTCTTCCCCTGTCCTCCCTCCCACCCCTTCCCACTTCCCCGTTCTGGTTTTGCCGAATACTGTTTCACTGAGTCTTTCCAGAACCAGGGGCCACTCCTCCTTTCTTCTTGTATCTCATTTGATGTGTGGATTATGTTTTGGGCATTCCAGTTTTCTAGGTTAATAACCACTTATTAGTGAGTGCATACCATGATTCACCTTTTGAGTCTGGGTTACCTCACTTAGTATGATGTTCTCTAGCTCCATCCATTTGCCTAAGAGTTTCATGAATTCATTGTTTCTAATGGCTGAATAGTACTCCATTGTGTAGATATACCACATTTTTTGCATCCACTCTTCTGTTGAGGGATACCTGGGTTCTTTCCAGCACCTGGCAATTATAAATAGGGCTGCTATGAACATAGTAGAGCATGTATCCTTATTACATGGTGGGGAATCCTCTGGATATATGCCCATGAGTGGTATAGCAGGATCTTCTGGAAGTGAGGTGCCCAGTTTTCGGAGGAACTGCCAGACTGATTTCCAGAGTGGTTGTACCAATTTGCAACCCCACCAGCAGTGGAGGAGTGTTCCTCTTTCTCCACACCCTCTCCAACACCTGCTGTTTCCTGAATTTTTAATCTTAGCCATTCTGACTGGTGTAAGATGAAATCTTAGGGTTGTTTTGATTTGCATTTCCCTAATGACTAATGAAGTTGAGCATTTTTTAAGATGCTTCTCTGCCATCCGAAGTTCTTCAGGTGAGAATTCTTTGTTTAACTCTGTACCCCATTTTTTAATGGGGTTGTTTGGTTTTCTGGAGTCTAACTTCTTGAGTTCTTTATATATATTGGATATTAGCCCTCTATCTGATGTAGGATTGGTGAAGATCTTTTCCCAATTTGTTGGTTGCTGATCTGTCCTCTTGATTTATGTTGAGGTCTTTGATCCAGTTGGGCTTGAATTTTGTGCAGGGTCATAGATGTGGATCTATTTGCATCCCGTTATAACAAGAAATCTAGTTAGACCACCACCATTTGTTAAAGATGCTTTCTGTAGCCGCCAGCAGCTACATGTAAGCTGGGTTACCTGTTGAGAGAATTTTGGGGTCATAGGGAAGAGCGGCGAAAAGTAAGTACGGCTAAGTCAATGTTCACTGATCAAAGCCGTAAACTTTAATGGCGCCAGACCTTATAACAGTTCGGGCAAACCCTTCCCCCCAGACTCCAGGCTGAGTTCCGGTGGAAGTTGTCTAGCTTCTCTTGGAGGTCTTCGTCTTGACTGCTCCGGCAGCTGGGTGGGTCACCTGTTTAATTCAGGAATCCCTATACATGGAGGAACAATGAGCTTGACCTTTACTACGTGCACTCCACCCTAGGTGGAGCAGGATCCTGGCTAACTGGGAGAAGTTAACCTTGACCAAAGTCAAACTCTGACCAAGTGCAAGACTGCCCCAATATGGCTCTGTACATGTCCTCCCTTTTTTTATTAATTTGAACACGAGGAGGTAGAAAACAAGTGGATAAATATCCTTCATAAGAAGGCGGGCCTTAACCAGGAGGGGAAGCATTGACCGTAATTCCTCTTAAATATTGTATAACGTCTTTTTCAGAGGAGGGGTAATAGGCTCCCTTATTATTTTAAGGACAGCCTCTCGACGTTAACCCCTATGCAATTAGGTGTACTTCCTGGGGACTCAGAAGCAGAAATTCACCTCCCCATGCAGTGCTTTGCCTCGCACGTCTCGCTGGTACCCATGTTTGTTCAAAAACAAACACACATAGATCTGAGTTCTATGTGGCTCCCTCTTTGGAGATCCACTTGTGTAAGTTTTGAAGCCAGGGGGGTCTGCAAGTGTCTTTAACAGACATGTAATCTCTCCATCCAGGTGAGCCTGGGTGGAGACAGCCAGTCTGCTTAACAGACAAGGTCAAGAGTTAAGGGTGGAATAGGATTAACTTGTCCCAGAAGTATCCAATTCAGTTGTAAATTAACAACTTTAAGGATCCAAAGCTTGGCCTCTGAGGTGGGAGAGGTAGCCTTGTGAATCAAGAATTAAGCTGTTACTTCTCAGGAAAAGTGGAGACTATATGTTAAATTAACACAGCTGGCTGAAGATTGTTAGCCATCCTCAAAATTGGAATCTTCAATATTGGAATTATTTCTAGACCAGTCTATGGTTGAGTCAGCTGAGCACAATAAGGAGAAGAGTCATTTTAACTCTTCTAATTAATTTTTCCTAAGCTAGCATAACAGTCTCCATGTTCTGTCCCACAAAGTCTAAAAGCTTGAAGCTAGGCAATTTATCTAACCTGGGACATTTAACAATTGAGGTAAGTCAAGAACATATATCCAATATAGCTCTTATGTTACCATGGTCTGGGCATTCAGCAAGCACACAGTCAGCATATCTTCTGCAGCATTCTGTGGAAAAAACAGAGGACATGCCTTCTCCCCCAATATTAAATCAGGATCATGGCATATGTTAGTAAGTGAATTCCTTCATTTCACCTAGACATCAATATGTCTAATTACAAGATGTCATATACATTTAGCAAGGAGTTTCTTGGCATCTAAATTTTAAAATTTTCTTAAAAACATGCAAGCATAATATAAATGATATGTACAGGGACACGATTTCCCCTCTCTTCTTTCTTCCAAGAAGATATTGTTTTATTAATTTAAGTTGGAACACAAAGTATAAACCATAACATAGGCAATAACTATGTAATTATATAAAATATAGTTGCTTTTTCTGTTAGAGCAGTTGCAACTAGACAGCCTAAAAATGAATCATTAGTCACATGTACATATTTTTTTTTTATCTTTTAAATTAGAAATATGAATATCATTATCTGTAATAACTAAGTCCTCTAGGATTAACACCATTACGTGGTAGAGGTAGAAATTGAGGACATCAAGAACAAATCTTTATAATTTGATGTGCACAAAATATAAAATTATTTCAAATACCTAAAGGACAGTCATTTAGAGAACATATCCTTTGTTCTTAGAAATTTGAATCACATTTGTATAAACTGTAAATATTAAGAATTAGCAGTATTAAAAATGGACCAATTTTAAGCAATTATAAACCATGAGCTATGTATATCTACTATTATTAAAAGCTTGACCTTTAACATCTTAAAAATAGCTGCTATAGCACCCAATTCAGGTATCTGTGTTGAAGCAGGGAGAAACTTAAAGGAATAAACATGTGATCTGATAGTACAAATTATCTTTTGGATAACAATTATTAATTTTGTCTAAAAATGCTTGCCATGTAATAGACCAACCATTAATAATAAATTTGATTGTTGCTTGAAGCAAGGAACAAACGTTTCCTACCTAGAAAACAGAGGTTTAAGACCTTCTGTGGCAAGCTTAAAATGAGGTAAATATAAGATAAAGCCAATTAATATATCCTAACAACTTTTGAAAGCCATTTACCTAAAAATTCTAAAAGTCTATAGGAGCAAGGGCCTGTAACAAACATTCTATGAACATTATACACTGAAAATTTTAAGATCTTAACTTCTAGTATTGAAACAGAGACAAAACACTTTTTCTCACAAGACATAAGGCTGTTAGCCATTCCTTGAGGCAAAACTTTCTAATGAAATTGTTTTGTTGTTTCTTTAAAATTAGAAGCAAATGCTTTTATAACTATCAGAATGTAAAGCAAAAAACCAACCCTTTAAATTTACAATAATTTTATAGGGAGTAGACAGGCCAAATGTTAATGCTTTTATAGCCTCCTTGACCTTTCATAGATTTGAACTGCATTTTAACCCACACCTGGATAAGTCAAAAACCTTTTTTTTTTTTTTTTTTTTTTTTTTTTTTTTTAAAGCCAAACACTCCCTAGGTGGGGCCTGTAAGGCAGAAACAATTTCTCAAAACTTCCTCACTAGCTTCCCCTGAGGCAACTCTAAGCTTTGCATTAACTCAAATGTAAATTTTTTTATCTGCCCTAGGATCCACCTTGAGTCCTTGGCAAGGACATTGTATGAGATTCCTCAAATGTAAATATCTTCTAATCTGAGCCTTTTATCTAAGACCAGACCCAAACCTACAAGGACAATTTAAGGATTAAACAAAAGAAACCTGTAATTTCATGGTCAAAGGAACCTACTTGATATCAAATACATTTTCACTGAGATCTCCTTTTTAATCTTGGAGACAGCTGTATCACTCTTAAAATTATCTTAATTACAAGATGTTAACAATTACGAGCCTGCAAACTGAAAACTGTAGCCAATGACACACTGATTTTTATTGTAACTCAATGTTTTCTTGCAATATTAGAGCACAATTGTAATTTTGGAAGCAAATCTCAATTTTAAACAATCTATTTTCTTTAAAATTAATGGCAAACACATATTTACAGCACAAGGTTTGTATGCCAGTTCTTATGTTCAAGTGTATAACAGTGTAACTTATTAAAGAGACAATATTTTAGATCTTAATCTTCATTAAGTCTAATCTCCAGGCCAAGATTCACATGAAACACCATGCCAATTTAGGAGCGTCCCAAAGGCCTGTATTTCCTGGATTGCGTCATGCCACGTGGTGTTCAAAATGGCGACTACCCTAAACTACCAGCCTTAATCGTCATGCCACGTGTTCAAAATGGCGACTACCCTAAACTACCAGCCTTAACCATCATGCCACGTGTTCAAAATGGCGACTACCCTAAACTACCAGCCTTAACCTAACTTTTGTTAATAACATTATACCTTTTAAATCATGTGCAGTGACTTAAGCCAATACTCTATAGTCAAGACATGCAAAATATACCTTTAAATCCAATTATAAACAAGAACAAAGCATGAGTGGCGTTAGGCCACGTGTAGTTAGTTAAGATAGCTCTAACACTGAATCACCAGTTTTTAAACTAACCTTTTCTTAATAACACTATACCTTTTACATAATAACCAATTAATTTATAACTCTTTAGTCAAGAAATGTAAAGCCTTATATCATTAAAACCAATTAGAAACAAGTATAAAGCGACTACATGAATTTCACAAGCCAAACCAAAGTCTTCCCAAATCTCGAGGTTTCTGGGCTTTTAAGAGCGGCTTTTTCCCCAGCCATGTTTCTGTCTTGGGTGAGTGAGCTACGCTGCCGCGGCGTGGCTTTGAATCAATCCCCACACAAACTGTGGCTAGCTCAAGAGGTTACCAGCAGATGTAATCTTTACCAATTTTTTCTTTTTAACATGAAACAGTCATTCACACAAAGACACAGAGAGGACATAAACATACACATAGACAGACGGTGCACCGGGACAAACACGGAAAGATACACAGAAAGTTAAGCGTGCTTGTTAAGCAATTGCATCCATTTTCCTCTTTAAACAGCTCTTAGAAGCTGTGGACATATGCCTATTTTTAAAAACCCCTTTCTTTTCGCCGAAATCAGCTCTTACGAGCTTTGGGCAAATGCCTACCAAATTCCTTCCCCATATTTCCCTATCTTATCAACCCAAGCAGTCCTGCGCTGGGTCCACGCAGTATGCTTGAAAAACTGTATCCATTCCTGCACTCACAACCATAGACACGAATTCACTAGCGCTAGTTTTGCCCTCTATGTTGCTTACCGTGCGGACACCATTAATTTTCACCTTTTTCTGCGAAGCTTCGCTGGATAGGGCTACCTCAAGAAATTCTCTCGTGCCAGGTCGCCCCACGTTGGGCGCCACTATGTAGCCGCCAGCAGCTACATGTAAGCTGGGTTACCTGTTGAGAGAATTTTGGGGTCATAGGGAAGAGCGGCGAAAAGTAAGTACGGCTAAGTCAATGTTCACTGATCAAAGCCGTAAACTTTAATGGCGCCAGACCTTATAACAGTTCGGGCAAACCCTTCCCCCCAGACTCCAGGCTGAGTTCCGGTGGAAGTTGTCTAGCTTCTCTTGGAGGTCTTCGTCTTGACTGCTCCGGCAGCTGGGTGGGTCACCTGTTTAATTCAGGAATCCCTATACATGGAGGAACAATGAGCTTGACCTTTACTACGTGCACTCCACCCTAGGTGGAGCAGGATCCTGGCTAACTGGGAGAAGTTAACCTTGACCAAAGTCAAACTCTGACCAAGTGCAAGACTGCCCCAATATGGCTCTGTACAGCTTTCTTGTTTTTCCACATTTTGTATATCTGGCTTCTTTATAAAAAAATCAGGTGTCCATAGATATGTGGATTTATGTCTGAGTCTTCAATTAGAGATCACTGATCAATGTATCTGTTTTTATGTCAATACCATGCAGTGTTTTTTTTTTGTTGTTGTTGTTTGTTTTTCTATTGAATATATTATTCATTTACATTTCAAAGATTATACCTCTTCCTGATTTCCCCCCTCTCCGAAAACCCCCAACCCACCCTCCCACAGCCTGCCTTCAAGAATATGCTCCTCCACCCAACCCACTCCCATGACTCCCACTGGATTTCCCCACACTGGGGCCTCTATTGAGCCTTCACAGGACAAAGGACCTCTCCTCCCAATGATCCCCAACAAGGCATTTCTCTGCCACTCTTTTGGCTGGAACCATGTTTCCCCCTTGGTTGATGGCTTAGTCCCTGGGAGCTCTGGGGTGTCTGGTTGGACCATACAGGTTTTCTTACTATAGCTCTTTAGTACAGCTTGAAATCAGTGAGAGCCATAACTCTGGAAGTTCTATTATATTTCAAGATTGTTTTAGCCATCTTGGGTTTTTTGCTTTCCCTATGAACTTGAATATTGACCTTTCAAGACATTTGTGTCATACAGGTCTTTCACTTGCTTGTTTAGATAAATGCCAAGATATTTTATATTTGTGGATATTGTGAAGGGTGATGCTTTCCAGATTTCTTTCCCAGTTTGTCATTTGTATCTAAGGGGGCTATTGTTTTTTTTTTTTTTTAGTTTGTTTTTGTTTTTAGTTAATCTGGTATCCAGTCACTTCGATAAGGTATTTATCAGCTGTAGAAGTTCCCTGGTAGAATTTTGGGGGTTGCTTAGGTGTACTATCATGTCATCTGCAAATAATAAAACTTTGATTTTTCTCTTTCCAATTCAAGTCCCTTAATCTCTTACAATTGTCTTATTTCTCTATCTAGAACTTCAAGTACTATATTGAATCGAATTGGAGAGCATAGGAAGGTTTGTTTTATTCCTGACTTTAGTGGAATTGCTTTGAGTTTTTCTCCATTTAATTTGATGTTGGCTTTTGGCTTGCTGTATATTGCTTTTATTAGATCTGTATCTTGTATCCATAACCTCTCCAGGATTTTTACAATGAAGCGGTATTGGTATTTGTCAAGGGATGTTGAACTACCCTTTCAGTTTGTTTATATGGTGGACTGCATTGACGGATTTTCATGTCGAAACATGTTGTGTGTAATTTAAAAACAAAACAAACAGACAAACAATACCCCCCCCCCCCAAAAAAAACCTTTTCCCTGCCCAGCGCCGTGCTCTGACAGCAGCGGCCAGTGACAGCCATCTTCCTCAGCCCTCAAGGCTAGCTTCGCCAAGCCACCCCTTCCTGCCAATGTCCACCCCTGCTGTGCCTTTCTCCTGCAGATGGAAAACATTAGACAATTCTAACACTCTAAAACCAGCAAGATAACACAACTGCTGTGTGCTGCATCTATTGTCCTAAACTCATCAGCTATCCTGTGTCAGAATTCTGCCAGTGTAGGCCACCGCTGGTTTTAGTTGCCCGCAGGCCTTACACAACATCTGTGTTCCTTTCTCCAAAGCCTAGCCAAAAAGCCGTCTCTCTTTCTCTTCCCTTCCTCTTCCTCTTGTGACCTGGAAATCCCACCTTTTTTTTTAACTTTGCCCATCGATTGGCTTCTGCTCTCTTTATTGACACAATCAAGAACCAATTAGGGAAATAACACCTCCACCAACAGAAACATCACTACATCGCTGAGATGATGCCTACTTGATCATTGTGGGTGATCCTTTTAGGTGTTCTTGGATTGGTTTTTGAGTATTTTATTGGATATTTTTGCATCTATGTTTGTATGGGAAATTGGTCTGTAATTCTCTTTGTTGAGTCTTTGTGTGGTTTTGGTGTTAAGGGTGACTGTGGCCTCATAAAATGAATTTGGCAATGTTCATTTTGTTTTGATTTTATGGAATAATTTAAGGAGTATTAATAATAGCTCTTTGTTGAATGTGTGGTAGAATTCTGCACTGAAACCATCTGGCTTTGGGCTTGTTTTGGTTGAGAGACTTTTAATGACTTTCATTTCCTTAGATTTATTTAAAATGTTTATCTGATCCTGATTTAACTTTGGTAAGTTATCTATCAAATAAATCATCAGTTTCTATTACATTTTCTAAATTTTGTAGAGTACAGCTTTTTCAAGTATGACATAATGATAATGCTTCCTTGGATTTCGTTGGTGTCTGTTGTTATGTCTCCTTTTTGTTTCTGATTTTATTAATTTGAATATCCCCTCTTTGTCTTTTAGTTTGGATAAGGTTTTGTCTAGCTTGTTGATTTTCCCAAAGAACCAACTCTTTATTTGATTCTTTGTGTTGTTCTGTTTTATTTTACTGATTCAGTCCTCAGTTTGGTTATTATTTGCGTCTCTTGGTTGAGTTGACTTCTTTTTGTTCTAGAGCTTTCAGGTGTGCTGTTGAGTTGCTAATGAGAGCCTTTTTTTTTTTTTTTTAATTTAGGCTCTTAATACTATGAACTTTCCTTTTAGCACTGCTTTTATTGTTGCCATAAGTTTGGGTATGTTGTGATTTCATTTTTATTGAATTCGAAAGGTCTTTAATTTAATCTTTATCTCTGTCTTAAGCCAGTGGTCATCAGTAGAAAGTTGTTTGTTTGTCATGCCTTTGTAGGTTTTCTGTTATTTCTGTTGTTTTTGAAATCCAGCTTTAATCTGTGATGGTCTAATAGGATCTAGGGAATTATTTCAATTTTCTTTCATCTGTTTGTGACCAAGTATGTGGTCAATTTTGGAGAAAGTTCTGTGAGGTACAGAGAAGATGGTATATTCTTTTGTGTTTGAGTGAAATGTTCTGTAGATATCTGTTAGGTCCCTCTTGCTTATGACACCTGTTAGCTCTATTATTTCTCTGTTTAGTTTTTGGCTAGATGACCTATCTGTTGGTGAGAGTGGGGTATTGAAGTCTTCCACTATCAATATGTGAGGGTCAATTTGTGATTTAAACTTTAGTAATGTTGCCTTTACAAATGTGGGTATCCTTTCACTCGGGTCATAGATATTAAGAATTGATATACCCTCCTGGTGGATTTTCCTTTGATAAACATGAAATGTCCTTCCTTTGTCTCTTTTGATTAATTTTCATTTTATTTTGTTGGATATTATAATTGTTATACCAGCTTGTTTCTTAGGTTCATCTTCTTGAAAAATCTTTTTCTAGTCCTTTACTCTGAGGTAATGTTTATTTTTGATGTTTAGGTGTGTTTCTTGTATGTAAAAGGATGGAGCCTTTTTTTTTTTTAATTCATTTTGATAGTTTGTGTCTTTTTATTGGGAAATTGATCCATTGATACAGAGAGATTTCAATGACCAATGATTATTAATACCTGTTTTGTTTTTGTGGTGGTGGTGGTAGTGGTAGTGACATGTGTGTGTTTCCTTTCTTTTGGTTTTATTATTGTGATATTTTTTATTTTATGTGCTTTCATTGGCGTAGTTAACCTCCTTGGGTTTTATTTTTCCTTTTAATACCTTTTGTAGGGCTGAATTTAGAGTCTGGGCAGGCATCTGTGGTCTTTTAGAGTCTTTAGGACATCTGCCCAGGCCCTTCTGGCTTTTAAAGTCTTCATTGAAAAACCAGGTGTAATTCTAATAGATCTACCTAAACATGTGATTTTTCTCTCTTTTCCTCACATCTTTTAATATTTTCTTTGTTATGCATATTTAGGGTTTTGATTATTATGTGGTGAGGACTCTTTCTTTTCTGGTTCAATCCATTTGGTATTCTGTTTGCTTCTTGAACATTTTTAAGTATCTCCTTTTTGAGTTCGAGAAATTTTCTTTTATGATTTTGTTGAAAATATTTTCTGGAGCTTTGAGATGAAATTCCTGTTATTCATAGATTTGTCTCTTATAATGTCTCAGATTTCCTGGATGTTTTGTGTCAGCAATTATTTAGATTTAACATTTTCTTTAACAAATGAATGTCTTATATTGTTTCCTGAGATTTTTTCTTTTCTATTTCTTGTATTTCATTGGTGAAACTTAACTTCTTTAGTTCCTGGTCACCTGGTCACTTTTGTAAATTTTTTCATTTCCAGAAATTTCCAGAATAAAAAACAATTTTCTTTCAATTCTTTTATTCTTTTTTTTTTTTTTTGACTTTCTTGGCAGGACTTATTTATTTCCTCCAAGTTTTTGTTTGTCTTTTCCTTGATTTCTTTAAGGAATTTATTAATTTCTTCCTTAAAGACCTCTATCATCTTTGTGAAGTTTGTTTTAAGGTCTTTATTCTTGTGCTCCAGCTTTGTTGGAATAGTCAAAGCTTGCTGTCATAGAACAGTTTGCCTTGGCTGTTGTTGATTGTGTTCGTGTGCTGCCATCTCGGCATCTGGGCTTGGGGTAATTACCAGTCTAGGTGCTGATTTCTGAGTTTTTCTTTGTTAGATAGGTGTTTTGTTCCTTGGGTGTCTGTTTCCTCTCTGGTCTTCTGGCTGGTGTGACCTGTGATTGAGGAGCTCTCCACATGACTTGGGGGCTGGACTTCTGTGCTTGGCATAGTCTCTGGTTGATCAGAACATCTATACCCGAGTTGAAGGTTGAGACATAGCGATGAGGGGGGTCAGGAGTATGGTAGGGGGCTCCAGGGGAGTGGGGGAGGTCTGTTGTCAGACAGTGAACCTGCATCTCTAGTGGCTGGTTGTCCTCTGGCACTAAGCGGGGGAGGGGGTTCTCCTGGAGTTGGGAACTGGGAAACAGTAACAAGGAGGAGAGGTTAGATTGGAGAAAGTTGGGGGCACCGAAAGAGTTGGGGAGGTTGGCGGCTGGGCAGCATATCTGGACTTCTCTTCTGCAGCTTTTGTAACTCCTCTTTTGCACAGAGTCCTGAGAAATATAGAAACGTGTCTCTCTAAATGTTAGAGTAAGTTATTGCCCTCATGTCTTATCATTCACTCTTATAAAGGAAGATTCCCTGAGAAAAACCACATTAAAACCCTCAAAATTATAAAATTTATACTAATTCTTAGATTCTGGTAACCTTGTATCAATAGTTGTCAAATTTGTCCTTAAAAGTTGAAAGCCTGAGTTCTATATCTCCTCAACAGCTAGTTTTTACAATTGTTTGGCCTCCTTGGTCTGGAGTCCTTACTCTTCCTTTGACCTCTGTTTCTTTGGTTGGTTGAAGACTGTAGGTCAATTATTCTGTGGATTGTTCTTGTGTTTAAAATTTCTAAACATTCTTCCAGATTTGTGTTTAGGAAGAAATATCACTAAGTAACACACTGTGTTTGGCAGTGTGTCCTGCCAATGTAGAGGGTAGCACTCTGTAGGCAGCCAGATGAAAGGGCCCATGGTAGAAAATGGAAACAGCTTGCAAGTATTACAGTAAGAACAGAGGCTGAAGCAAGAGGAAGATTAAGGGTTAATATAGGAGAGTCAGAAGAACCAAGGCAGATGACTCTGGAAGATGGGCATGAGATAGCCAAACTAAACAGGTAAGGAAAAGGACAAGCATTTTGTAACAGGAGGCTTGAAGGTTCCCCCAAAACCTTTAAGGAATAAATGTAGGGCAGAATTATCTTTTATACAATCTTCCTTCTAATGCAGCTAAATGTGACCAACTTAATTATAAGGAAGGATATTTGCTGACAAGACATCTCAATCCATCCTATAGATAAAAGCTAATATGAGGCAACCAAAAAGGACTGTGGCTACATTTTGGTGATGGGAATAAAATTAACTTTCTGCTACAATAGAGCTATGAACTGATCACATGATTATGAGAATAAAGAGAATTTAGAACAACTAACACACTTGAGACACCTGTGAAAACAGAGAGTCAAAGACCCTAATAGCCAACAAATAGTCACGGTCAAGGACAAGAGTACTTTGGAGCTAGAGATGGGAAGATTGGGGTTTCACCTACCCCCAACTGGATGAGAGACTCACAAACAATGCATTGAGTATATCTTTCTGTTACCAGGGAGATAGGCAGAGAATGTGAATTTTCCGTTTGCTCAGCTTATAATAACACAGAAAATAAACCAGTCTCAATAGTCTCAAAAATACCTCAGGTCTTTTCCATCTCTGACATGGCCCTAGAAAACCCTAGAAAATCAAAATTCAATGACTTTTAACCTCTCTTGGAAACTCCTCTTTTTTTAAAAAAAATTTTTTGTAGCGATTCTTTGTGAATTTCACATCATGTAGCCCAATACCACACTTCCCTTCTTCCCTTTATATCTGTTCTCCACACTTGTAAGCTTCCCCCAAAAGAAAACAAAAAATAAAAATAAAAAAAAATAAAAAATAAAAATAAAATAAATAAAAACAACAACCAAAAACTTCACATTGTAGAAGCTGTAGTGTGTCCTGGTTGTGTCACTCAGTATAACCTTTTACCCAAACAACATTACTTGTAGATGCAATGAGTCCTTGGGCTGGTTGGAGGCCTCTGCCTTTTGTTGTAATATCAACATGGGATCCTCATTGGGACTTCTCTCAGACAGCCTGTTGTTGCCTTCTGTCATGGAGATCCTGCAGCTCTGGAGGATCTTCACATGATCTTTGTAGTTCATAGATGGGATGGGTAAACTCAGAGGTCTGGATCTGGGCCTGGGTGGACTTGTTCAGCCCACCAGTTCTCCTGCTCTCATACCACTAGGGCTAGCATTCCTGCTTTACCCAGGTGAGGGGCAGGGAACACTCTCCTGATCTTGTGCCTTTGGGGCTGGCTCTTACCCTCCCATCCCAGAAGGGAACAGCAGAAGCACTGTGTTTCCCAGGTGAAGTGTGGGACTCTCTCTCTGAAGTGTGGGGATGTCCTCTCAGTTGTGCTCATGCACTGGGGCAAGCTCACTTGCCTGCAGCATATCGGGGGGCATCACTCCTCTACCAGTGCCCATTCCACAGTAAGGCAGATGAGGGTCAGATGTCTAGAATGCTACAGCCAGTGTCAGGGCAATCTCTTTCCAGTGCCACAGCCTGTAGGGACTGGAGTCTACTTTCCCACTCCCATGTTACCAGAGCCTTCTTTTTCGTGCTGCTCAGGTGAGGGGAGATTCTAGCTCTCCTGAACGTGGTTGTGGCAGCGGTCAAGGGCCAGGGCCAGGTAGGTGCAGGGTTTGGACATTAAAATGATCTCAGGACGCAACCCAGACCAGGGGCATCCACATGGCCTTTGGTGGTAACATGGGCCTCGAACATCAACACAGACCCCGGCTGTGATAGAATCATGAATGAGCCCAGAAATCACTCCTGGCAGCAACATATGCCTGGATGTCATAATGTCTTCAGGTAGCAGCACAGAGTAGTCATCATGCCCTCCAGTTGCAGCATGCCCCTCAGACATACATACACATGCTTTCAGGTGGCGGCCCAGACCAAGGACATCTGCCTGGACTTTGATGGCAACTTGGGCCCTGGACATAAACACAGACTCCAACTGCAGCAGGAGCATGGGCCCAGACATGGCCCCCAGTGGCAGCCAGGGTCAGGCTGTCACCATGGTCTCGGGGGCAGCACAGGTTACTCAGATCATATTGGCCTCCAGCATTAGTACAGACCCTGGGCATCAACATGGTCCCAGACAACTGACATTGAGATGACCTTCTGTGACAACATGGGCCACAGATATCGGCACAGACCCCCCACTGTGATAGGGCCATGGACACACAGACATGGACGGTGACAGCAATCCATGACACCATGATATCACCATGGTGTCAGGCTCCTCATATCTGCCTGCTCCTCACTACTGTGGTATCTCCAGTTCCACCTATCTCTGCAATGCAGAAAACTCTTGACTTTGCTTTCTCTCCCACCTCTCCACTGTGTCCTCCCCGTTTCCCATCTTTCCACTGCTCAGCACACATGCACTACTCAGGAATCCACCCAGTCTGGGATTCCTCCTTTCCCCACAACAAATGACTGGAAGCCATTGCGGGGAGAGAGTTCCGTGGAATCCCAGAGGACAGAGGGTTGCTCTCTACAACCAACTGTGCGGCTCCATTACAGTGCACTGAACACAGAGGTCCAGTATGGGGCCTTTACGCCCACATTCTAGTCTCTTTGGCGTGGAAAGGTACTCTGAAGCTACAGAGAGAGAAACCTGGACACCGAACCAGCCACAAAACCCCACAATCTGTCACATCAGCAAGATGTGCTAGGATAATGTTGGTACAGAACTTTTGAGAGTAGTCAACCAATATATGATTTAATTTGAGGCTATGCCACAAGAGGGAGCCCATGCCTTTCACTGCCTTCATTGCCAGGACCTGGAGATTAGATGGCCCTGAGATTTGGGTAGAACCAAAAGCAACCGAGGAAAAAAAAGAGTCAGTGAAATGATTCCTAGTGATATTCTACTATACTCACAGGTCAGTGCTTTGTTGAATTGTCACTGCTACATTTAGCAGTAGATGAAAGAAGGTACAGGTGCCTCCAGATATCACATGGGGAGAGTCTAAATTGTAGGTCTCTGCGATCCCTCCCCTCAGAGATCAGGGAACCCTGTGGAAGAGGAAGAGGAAAGAATTTAGAAATCAGAGGGGATAGAGGATGCCAGGACATGGTCCACTGAGTCATAGGCGCTCTGGGGGCGGGGAGGGGAGGTTGTGGGAAGCTGGGAGGAGTGGAGGGATGGAGAACTGTGGCTGGGATGTATTTTATGAGAGAAGACTCTTATTTTATTTCCTTTAAAAATGGCATCACCAATTTCCCCCCTATATTTCAGTTTATCATTTTTTGGTGTATGAGTGTTTGCCTGATATATGTCTGTGTACCACATGCATGCCTGGTTCCTAAGGAGATGGTGAGCCTCTATGTGGATGCTGGGAATTGAACTCTGGTCTTTTGCTAGAACAACAAGTGCTCTTAACCACTGAGCTAACTCTCTAACTCTGAGAAAAATCTAATTTCAATAAAAATACTATTTTTCTTATGATATAATTTGATCATGTTCTTTTCCCTTCCCTCAACTCCTCCAAAATTCTTCCCACCACCTTCATGTTTTTCTTCTCTCCAACCCGAAACCCCATGAAAAACAGAAAAAAAAAGTAAAACAGAGAAACTAAGGAAAAGAAAATAAGACAAAAACAAAACAAAACAAAACGCACACAAGAAACTTGGAGTCTTGTTTGTTGGCCAACTATTCCTGGGCACAGAGTGTGCCTCAGAGTGTGGTTGATATACCCAGTTTGACAATCCATTGGAAAAAATGATTTCCTGTTACCTAGCAACTATCAATTTCAAATAGCTTAAGGGTGAGACTTTGGATCCACCTCCCCTTCTCAGTGCGGGGGTGGGGGATGGAGGATGGGGGTGGGGTGAAGGGAAGTGGGGAGTGGGGGAGTGGGGAGGTGGGGGATGGGGGTGGGGGTGTCTTTCTGGGTTTGAATTTGTGTAGGGCTTGTGTGCATGCTCTCAGTCTCTGTGAGTGCATACGTGATCAGTCCTTTGTGTCTGGAAGACACTGTTTTCTTAGAGCTACTCACATTTGAGTCTGTAGTGGCTATTCTTGGTTGTCAACTTGACTATATCTGGAATGAACTACAATCTAGAATTGGAAGCTTCATCTATGATACTAATTTGGAGGCTCAGAGATATAAGTTTCTGACCTGGATCTTGGTATGGAGATCTTGAAGCATAGTGGCTATGAATTCCAGAAAATTAAGACTAGGAGATCTCTGAGTTCAAGATCATCTGGGATTAAAGGCATGGAGGCCTTTAATCTGGGCCACACCCTCTGCTGGAGAATTACAGCCTTTAATCTGGGCCACACACCCTCTGCTGGAGATATATAAGGATTTTGGAAGAAGGAAGATTTACTCACTCCTCCTTGCCTACTTGCCTTGTGGGACTGAGCAACTGCTAGATCCTTGGACTTCCATCCACAGCTGCTGTTGCCCATTTTTGGGGAGTTGGACTATAGACTGTAAGTCATCGACAAATTCCCTAACTATGTAGAGACTGCCCATACATTCTGTGACTCTAGAGAACCCAAACTAATACATAGTCTTACAATCTTTCCTCCTCCTCTTTTGCACAGATCCTGAGAGGTCTGATAAAAACATCCCATTTACGGGTGAATGCTCCAAGGTCTCTGACTCTTTACAAATTGTCCAGTTATAAGTTTTTCCCCTACTGCAAGAAATGTATTTGATGAGGATAGAGTGAGGTGCTGATCTGCCATTAGGAGTCTTCTTACTGCTATGTTCCTTCAGCAGAATAATGGTTATATATTTTATCCTAGGCCCATGATGTATCTAGTCTTGTGTACTTGGCTACTTTAGCAGTATTGAGCATGGGTTCCACGTCACAGAGTGGGCCTTAAATCCAATAATAATATTTAGAGAGCTATCGATAGCCTTGATGCTAACTTATAATATTTGGGAGGAGGGACTGTGGGACTCCTTTGGCCAGCTATGCCACATGATATGATAACCCATTCTTGTCAACTGGAGGTTTTATCTGGTGACATAAGATGTCAAATAAGGGCATGGTCTCCCATGATGATATGGTGACTCCCTCCATTTAGATTCTGTTCACATATACAGACGATTAGGGAACTCTTATAGCAGTGAGCTTCCACATGGCTCTTTAAAAGGCATTCAGCATTAATTGTCCCTCCCCAGTGCTCCTCCTTGATCTCATTTCTTGTCCCACTCCCCATTTAATCTGCCTAGTCTAGTTTCCTCTTTATGTCTTCATAACACAATACTCTATTTCTCCTTTCTTGGAAGATCCCCCTCCTCTCCACTGGTTTCTTATTAGCTACCTAACCTGTGAAACACATACCTAGAGTTTAAGAGTTAATATCCACATATAAAGAAAGCATAGATTTGGGGTCTGGATTACCTCACTCAGGATGATTGTTAATGGCTTTATTCACTTATATGCAGATTTCATTTCATTTTTCTTAACAGTTGAATAATGCTCATGTGTAAGTGAACTACATTTTCATTATTCATTCAGCAGTTCCTGGACATGTAGGCTGTTTCCAGGTTTTGGCTGTTATGATTAGAGCAACAAAGAACATGGGTGAAAAAGGATCTTTGGAGTCAGTTGTAGAGTTCTTTGGCCATATGCCAAGAGTGATATAGCTGGATCTTGTAGTAGATACATTTTCAGCATTTTGAGAAACCTTCACACTGATTTCCCTAGAGACCACCTTCTCTTGCACTTCCACGGGCAATGGACATGTGCTCCCCTTTCCTCACCAGCAGGACTTGCTGTCATTTGTTAATTTTTGCCATTCTGACTGGGGTACAAGGAAATTTCAAAATTGTTTTAATTTACATTTCCCTGATGGCTAAGGATATTGAACATTTTCTTTGTGTCTCAGATTTTGAAAATTCTGTTTAGTTTTATAATCTGTTTTTGAATTGGGTTAGTTATTTTCTTGGTGTTTGGGTTTTTTGGTTTTTGACTTTAGTATTTTTTTTCTTAAATATAATCTAGGTCTATCAAATATGTAATTGGTAAAGATCTTTCTCCATTCTGTAAGCTGCCATTTTGATTGAATAATGCTGTTTTTTTTTTTTTCTCATACAGACTTCTCTTCTACAGAGAATCCCTTTTATTTATTTTTTTTATTTTTTATTTTGTCAACAAGTTCAAGTCTATTGTCTACTTACTGATTTATTCTGTTTAGGGTATCTGTTGTTTTCTTAATATCCAAGATCCATTTGGAGTTGAGTTTCATTCAAGGTCACAGAAATGGATCCATTATTATTCCTCTGCATACAGCCATCCAGTTTGTCCAGCACCATTTGTTGAAGATACTGTCTTTTCCCCAGAGTGTTTTTGTCATAAATCACTTACACATTGATGTACAGAATTATGTTTCAGTCTTTAATTTGATGCCTTTGGTTAACATGAGTGATTTTATGCCAATACCACACTGTTTTTATTATTAAAGCTCTGTAATACATCTTGAAATCTAGGATGTGATACCTCTAGCAGATCTTTTATTATTCAGGATTTAAAAAATCTGTCTTAGGTTTTTTGAGTTTCTATATGAAGTTAAAGATTGCTTTTTCAGTTTTTGTCAAAATTGTGTTGAAATTTTGACAGATGTACATTGCTATTTGGTAGGATGACTACTTTTACAATATTAATCAAAACCTGACAAATCCAAGAGCATGGGAGGTCTTCAGAGTCTTCATTGCAAAATCAGGTTGTATTGTAACTGGCCTGATTTCAGTGTGATTTGGTCTTTTCTCCCTGTAGGTTTTAGTATACTTCTTTTATTCACTTAATCATTTCTGGTGCTGTTTGGCTGATATTTCACATGCTTTTTGTACCTTGATAGACAACTTACATTGGGGAAATATTCTCCTCTGGTTTAGCAACCAACAAATTGGGAAAAGATCTTCACCAACCCTACAGCCGACAGAGGGCTAATATCCAATATATAGAAAAAACTCAAGAAGGTAGACTTCAGAGAGCCAAATAACCCTGTTAAAAATGGGGTACAGAGCTAAACAAAGAATTTTCACCTGAAGAATATCGAATGGCTGAGAAGCACCTAAAGAAATGTTCAAGATCCTTAGTCATCAGGGAATGCAAATCAAAACAACACTGAGATTTCACCTCACACCAGTCAGAATGGCTAAACTCAGGAGAAAACAGGTACTGGTGGGGTTGTGAAAAAAGAGGAACACTCCTCCACTGCTGGTGAGGTTGCTGATTTCCACTCTGGAAATCAGTCTGGCAGTTCCTCAGAAAACTGGGCATAACACTACCAGAGGACACTGCTATAACACTCCTGGGCATATACCCAGAGGATTCTACAGCATGTAATAAGGACACATGCTCCACTATGTTCATAGCCGTCCTATTTATAATAGCCAGAAGCTGGAAAGAACCCAGATATCCCTCAACGGAGGAATGGATACAGAAAATGTGGTATATTTACACTATGGAATACTACACCGCTATTAAAAACAATGAATTCATGAAATTCTTAGGCAAGTGGGTGGAACTGGAGAATGTCATCCTGAGTGAGGTGACCCAATCACAAAAGAACACATGGTATGTACTCACTGATAAGCGGATATTAGCCCAGAAGCTCAGAATCCCCAAGAAACAATTCACATATCAAATGACGTCCAAGAAGAAGGAAGGAAAGGCCCCTGGTTCTGGAAAGGCTCAGTGCAGCAGTGTAGGGTAATACCAGGATAGGAAAGTGGGAAGGGGGTGATTGGGGAACAGGGGGAGGGAAGAGGGCTTATGGGACTTTCGGGGAGGGGAGATCCAGGAAAGGGGATATTATTTGAAATGTAAATAAAGAATATCTTGATTAAAAAAAGAGATATAAGAAAATATTTCCTGTGCCTTTGATCTAGATTTCTTTTCCTTCCTCTATTCCATTGTTTTTTTTTTTTTCATAGTGTCTTAAATTTCCTGCATGTTTTCCATCTTTCTTGTTGGTGCTTATCTCTGAGGGGTTCTGTTTGACATCCAAGTTTTTCATTGCCTGTTTTATTTCAGTTTTTTTTTTTTTTTTGTTAAATTCTACTTTCATGACTTGAATTGTTTTTAATATTTTATTCCATGTTTGTGTTTTTGTAGACTTCATTAAGGTTTCTATTCATATCCTATTCATGGTATTTTAACATATTAGTAATTGCTATTTTAAAGTGTCATGTGCTTCATCTAAATGTCCTTTCTGAGGGTTGAACACAACAGAGTATTTGGCATCTTGAGAAGGGAAGGGATATAGGGCTATTTATGTTTGTGGGTTTTTTGGGGGGGCTTTTTGTTTTGTTTTGGTTTGGTTTGGTTTGGTTTTTTCTTTTTGCGCTAGGATCTAAGTATCTGGAGCTATGATGTTCGAAGTATTTCTTACTGTAGAGAGCTAGTATTGTCTTTTGGGGGGTGGTTATTCTCTTCTTTGGTTGCTGTTCTTCATTCTGGGGTCTAGCCAAGTGTGGCAGCTTTGGGGTTCCCAAGTCTTAGCCAAGTATGGAATGTTTAGGTTACCTTATAAAGAGCTGTTCTGGAGGACAGTGGGGGAGTCAAAAAGAAATTGTGATGGGTTAGAAGCAAAGGCTGAGAGGCAAAAGCAGGGAAGAATTAGTGGACTCTGTCTGTACCAAGAGGCCAAATCCCTAGCAGATGGAGATGAGCTGAGAAGAGGGTCTCAGGCGAGTGGGCTGCAGTAGAACTAAGGGCAACTCTGGAGAGACTGGAATGGAGGACAGGAAGGAGGGCAAATGTCCCCCCACTTAATTCCAGCCTATTGTGGTGCTAGGCTCCTTGGAAGAAAGGGATTCTATAGGTTGCTGGAGTCACAAAGGAATGGAGATGGCCTAGAAGGAAAGAGTTAGATGGGCTGCTAGGAATACTAGGGAGAGTCACACCAAATGCCCACATCCCGAGGAGATCAGCAGGCCTTTTTAATCTTCACAGAATACACTCTTAGAGTCAGTTTAATGGAATTATAGATGCGAATGGAAAGATATTAACTTTTAATGGAAGGTATTGAACTTTACTCTCAAGATCAAGAGGAATGGAAAACATGAATTATGCATATGGCTAAATCAATGATCTTAGAACAGTAGGGGTCTCTTTCAGATGGAGAGTGAGAGACCTCTTGGGAGGAACTCTTAAAAGAAAGGTCTCACACACTCAGTGAACAAGTAAAGTGTTATCTGAGTTCACTGAGGGCATGCTCTAAATAGACACTGCATTATCTCATATCACCAGGAGAAGAGGGGTGAAGAAAACTGAACAAGATAGCTTGAGAGACAATGTATATTCATTTTCTCATCGCTGTGACATATTGCCTGCCAGAAGCAACTTAAGGGAGAAGAGTCTATCTGGCTACAGGGTTTCAGAACATTTCAGTGCATGGTATCAGGGAAGGGGTGATAGCAGGAGTTGCTCAGTCTTTGTCAGTGGTGCTGTGAGATAACTGCTTTCACACCTTGGCATAATGGGAAGCAAAGTATTTGAGGCACACCCAAAAAATGGAGCAGAAATGTAAGGAATCGGCCAACCAATGATTGGCCCAGCTCAAGCCCCCATCATGCCATGAGAGGGGCCCCGTCACGGACACTATTTCTTTTAAAGATTTCTTTCTTTCTTTATTATATGTAAGTACACTATAGCTGTCTTCAGACACTCCAGAAGAGGGTGTCAGATCTTGTTACAGATGGTTGTGAGCCACCATTTGGCTGCTGGGACCCGAGCTCAGGACCTTCAGAAGAGCAATGGGTGCTCTCAGCTGCTGAGTCATCTCTCCAGTCCCACCACTGACACTATTAATAATATCCTACTGTACTTAGAGACAGGAGCCAGTATAACTGTCATCAGAGAGGCTTCGCCAAGCAACTGATAGAAACGGAGGCAGAGACCCACAGCCAAACATTAATTGGAGCTTGGGGAACACTGTGGAAGAAGAAGAGAAAGGATTGTAGGAGCCAGGGGTCAAGGACATCTCAAGAAAATCAACAGAATCAACTAACCTGGGTTCATAGAAGCTTACAGAGACTGAACTGCCAACCAGAGAGCATGCATGTGCCGGACCTAGGCCCTCTGCACATCTCTTACAGTTGTCTAGTTGGGTCTAATTTTAAAAAACTATAAAAACTGCCGACCCCCTAATAAAACGAGAGTGAAATCAAATTATTAAAATAAAGAATAAAAGAAAATACTGTTTCCAAAATACAGGGTTATAAATGAATGGTTTTTAATTTTATTTTTTAATATTTAATACGTTTAGAAACACATATCGAAATGGTCTCAAAATGCTAGTTCTATCTGGCTATAATCCTGGCATTGGAGGGACTGAGGCATTATTATTTCTGTGAGCTTAAGGACAGCAAGAAGACCTGGCTGAAAATAAAAACAGCAAAGATACCAAAAAATCCAAAACAAAACCACAATAAACAAATAAAACAATAATGTGGCCTCTTAATTAAAGCCTATAGCATTGAGGTTCCTGTAGGTCTCTAGAATAACATTTTCTTTTTTCAAGACAGGTCTTCTCTGTATAGCCCTGGCTGTCCTGGAACTCATTCTGTAGACCAGACTGGCCTCAAACTCAGAAATCTGCCTGCCTCTGCTTCCCAAGTGCTGGGACTAAAGGCATGCATCATCATTGCCTGGCCCTCTAGCATAACATTTTTGTAAAGTTTCTTCTGGGAAGGATTCAAAGGCCTCTCTTCCTGAGTGAAGTTCATATGCACATCCTCATAAGTCACTGCGTTCATGTTGTGACTTAGTAGCTCGATTGCACTTTCCTGAGACACCCAGCAGCAGAGGTCAAAGCACATACCCAACCCACTTACATTAAGTTACATAATCTTATTTATTCATGAGAAAAACCCTAGCCAGTGCTAACGGTCTGCTCAAGTATCATGAGGTCTCTATTTGTACCTGCAAACTCATATGGACAAAAGCCCTATGAATTTCATCAACAAGGCAAGTGGTTTAGATTTCACAGTTTTCCTCAATTACATGAAATAACTCATTCAGATGTAAAATGCTATGGGTGTGTTTTACTACCTTCTCTGATTCTGTGATAAAATGTCTAATGTATTGTACAAAAATTGAACCCCAACCCAGGGTTTAACCCCAACCCTACCTTTGACTATATATTGCTAGATAAAACACATACACACAATTTTTATATTTATAGTAAGTCTTAATCATCACAAGAGCTTGTCAAATGTCTATCCTCTATGCTATCATGTCTATTTCCCAGCCAATAATCCCACCTTAGTATTTGCCATGTTTCACATGGGTTGCTGTTCTTAACTCCAATTACCCAGCCCACGTGGCAATTATTTCATGACTCCTAACCCACAGTGACTTTCTGCTCTCTCTACCTACTCCTCTTCCTCGTGGTTCTCTGACACCAAGTTCAGTCACCCTAAACCCTGTCTATGTCTCTTCTACCCAGCTATTGACTGTTGGCATCTTTATTCACCGATCTGAAGTAACCTGGGGGCAAGGTCATACAGGATCACATGGGTCTATGTGCGGACTCTTTCTTCTCTGGTTCAACCAGGATTTGGGGTTACATTACAATCCATAGAAACAGACCAAACCTCAACATCAAGGCCCCTCTTAAAAGCATTTAATTTGGCTTATGGTTCCAGAGGGATAGCGGATCACCATCACAGTGTCAGGGCAAGAAGTGTCAAACGGTGCAGTTAAAGAAGGGAGCTCAGAGCTCACATCTTCAACCTGTAGTATTAAAGAGACTGTAGGAATTAGACATGGTGTGAACATGTAAAGTATCAAGTTCACCCCCAGTGACATATTTTTTTCCAGCAGGGGAGCATTTCCTAAATCTCCCATAAAGATACTACCAACTGAGGACTGATTTCTCTGACTTAAAGCCTACATGACTGCTTTTTGACACGAGCCAATTCATGATGAAGAAAAACTCTGTGGGTACGCCTTTAGATGCCCCAACCCCTGGGTTGTATGCTTATTAAATAAAGTAATGAATGCTTATTAAATAACATTCATGGGTAAATTATTATTTGTTTATCAACTTCTTTTAATTTTAACTATGAGATTTGGTTATGTCTTTATGTGAGCATGTACATGTTTAAACATGTTGTATCTTCTCATAGTAGGAATTACAGGAAGTTGTAAAAACCTGGCCTTTTTCCTGGGAATGAACTTTTATTAATTGCTTGGCCATGTCTATAATGATGTAAATATTTTAAAGTCTTTTATATCATTTGATGTCAGTAATAGGAAAAAATTTATACCAGATAAAAACCCTATCTGTGTAAATGACTTGGTAAAGAATGTGCACATCACAGTTGTTTTCAATATCAACAAAATCATCCTGTTTCATCTCTTCTTCATCACACCCTTGAACAAAGTAAATTATTTGCCATGTTCACACACATGTTTTGGTATAAATCACCAATTGTGATTGTTTGTATTTTGAAACCTTTAGAATAGATATTAATGTGTGTTGTATGTGTGGCAAATCCCCCCCAAACAAAACAAAACAAAAAAACCCACAAAACCAACCAACCAACCAAACAAACAAACAAACAATAAAACAAAAACTCAGAACCATAAAAACAGAGCCAGGTAAAATGAAACTGCACAAATCAATTCAAGCAGAATTTAAGAAGTCTGAATGTACCTGTTCTAGAAGGAGGATTTAAGTAAGAGACTTTGTAAAATTTCTGAGAACCAGATGCCTTTCCTAAGTGAATTGTACTGAACATCTAATGTAGAGCCAGTAGCAAACTTTTGTGAACTCATCCAGAATTTGGAAGAAGAAACTTCAAAACCATCATACTGAGGCAGTTTGAGTAAGTTTGCCCTCCATATAATCTTGTGTATCAATTCCTCCTTATTGGAGGAGTGATGGCCTTGTTGGAGAAAATGTGTCACTATGTAGGCAGGCTTTGATGTACCCTAAAGGCTCTGCCCAGTGTGGACGAATCTCCTTCTGCTGCCTGCAGATCAAGATGTAGAACTCTCTACTCCATCTCCAGCACTATGCCTGCTTGCATGCTGCCATGCTTCCTGACAGGATTATGCTTCTGAAACAGTAAACCAGTCCCAATTGTTTTCCTTTGTAAGAGTTGCCTTGGTCATGGTGTCTCTTCACAGCAATGAAACCCACACAAAGACATACCTATTACTAAAGTCAAAGATATTATACATGAAACCCATTCCAAAACAGTGTCCCTAGTGCACATAGATGGAGAACTTTTCTATAAACAAATTTAGCAACCCATAATATCCTTATACACCTGACAAGTAGAACTTGTCCCACCACTAGAGATAGCCTAACAAGTAAAGGGAAACAATACTTCCCAGTAGCATAAGGGGAAATCACAAAGAATGTCACTGACAAAGAAAAACAACACGTCAAAAATTGCACACCCTTCCACGAGAAATACTCTACAAACGTGAAAACCATAACTACAAAGAAGACCTCAAAATACCACAGCTGATTCACTTAACGGTAAGACTGAAATATTTTCTCCTAGACAAGGATATCTGTTTTCACTATTTGTTCCACATTTTACTAATAGTTGTATCAGGTGCAGCTGGACCAGAAAAATAAAAGGAGGGAATAGTTTCAAAAAATAAATGAGCTTGCTGATTAAAAAATTTTGAAGACTCTACACAATAGCATTTAGAGCTAAGTTCTTCAGAGTTAGAGGATGAAAAATAAACTTCTAAAAATTAGTTCTATTTTTATAATTTCTGTACAGTAGCAATGAACACTGTAAAAGGAGTTTCAAAACAACTCCATATATGACAGTGTAAATAAGAATAAAGCATTCAGAAATAACTGTAACAAACTATACAATAAAAGCTACAAAACATTATTGGAAAAAACTACAGAAGACCTAAGCAAATAGAAGACTTGTATTTCTGAATCCAAAGAACCTTGCTCTGATGGAATTCTCTTCAAATTGATCTAGATGAGAAATTATATGTAATCAAAGATGATCCGAAGATAATGTGAAAATGTAAGAGATGCAGAGTACTCACAAAACAATCCTTAAAACAATCTCTAAAATTAATGTTATGAGGAAACTTATATTTACTGATTTTACAGCTTAGCACAAGTCTACCCTAACTTGTACCAAGACTGTGTACTACTAAACATCGATAAACTTAATAGAACTGAAATTTCAGAACACAACTATTGATAAAGATTTATATATTATGGGTAAATGTGCTTGTCTGTGTGAATTTATGAGTTCCACATATAGGCAAGTGTCCATGGAAGTCAGAATATGGTATCATATCCCTTGGAACTGGGTAGGGTTGTTAGCCACCATGCAGATGCTGGGAAACAAAGGTCCTCTGCAGGAGCAGTAAGTGGTCTTATTCCCTGAGCCATCTATCTAGCCCTAAGCTCCACATTTATAGTCAACTAATTTGCACAAATATGTGAGAAACTTTCAATGGGGGATAGTGGTGGAGAGATGACTCAGTGGTTTAGAACACATTGTTCTTGCAGAGGACCCAACTTCCATGCCCAGCTCCCACACGGCAGTCACAACAACCCCAGTTCCAGAGGAGCCAACACTCCTTTTCTGATCTCCAGCAGCACCATACATAGACGAGGTGCACAGATATCAATGCAATCAAAACATAAAATAAAATAATCTTTATAAAAGCTTTCATTAACAAAGAAATGTGTTTTTCTGTAAATGGTGTTGTGACAGCAGGATATCAATACATAAGAAGAATGAAGGTGAACACATATGCCACATCATACACAAAACCATCACAAAATTAATCAAGTCTAAATTTCAGAGCAAAACATTTAAAAGCCATGAGAACAAAATGAAAGTATAAATCTTCAGATATCTTGATTGTGGCATTGAAAGACTAAGCAGCCAGGAAAATTATAAATTGTATTCCATTGATGTTAAGTCTTGTGTGTATCTAAGGACATTATCAAGGCAGTCAGAACAGAATCTACTTCTGGTAGATCTGTCTGTCTGTCTGTCTGTCTGCCTGCCTGCCTGCCTGTCGGTCTGTCTGTCTGCCTGTCTGCCTGTCAGTCTGTCTGTCTGCCTGCCTGCCTGTCTGTCTGTCTGCCTGTCTGTCTGTCTGCCTGCCTGCCTGTCTGTCTCCCTGCCTGCCTGTCTGTCTGTCTGTCTGTGTGTCTCTGTCTCTCTCTGTGCTCCCCACCATATGATGTTCATTTGGTTCCATCAGTTTGATGACATAGTTGAGCTTTATAGACCAAGCTGAGATTTGGATGGAAATTATCATGAAAGTAAAGGAAAGACTTAACCTTGATTTCGGTAACCTGGGCAATATAGTTTTCCCTGTATGCAGCGTAGCCCAGCAGAGTCGGGTGTAGGCTTGGTGCCAGAGTCTCTCCGAATCAGGCCATCGGCAGAGAGACAACAACAGTCATCTCCCACTGCTATCATGCAGTTAGGGAGGCAAGACACTGAAGGTCTTGGCACCAAACATCAACGCCTTACTTTAACCTTTCCTGGCAATAAAAATGATGCCAGGAGTCAAGCAACAGCATCTCTCCTAACTTCTGATTGGCTATATCCCCATGGGGAGTCTATTTTGTCTATTTATCTCTTTATCTCCAGCATCTAGGAAATACCTTTCACAAAGCAGGTGATAAGTTAATGTGAACAAAATGCACAAAATAAATACTAATTAATATATAGCTAGGTAGTGGCACATTACACTATCCCACTGATTAAGGTACCCTATACTTCCCTTAAACTTAAGTAGTTTCCAATGACTCACACTTTTTTTTATACTCAAGTTTTACTAGATACCTATAATTCTAAAACCAGACATCTATGATTCAAAATTATATTTTCTTATTTTTTTTAAAGAAAAGTTTGTGCTACATAGTCCTTGCTGGCTGGTATTGACTATGTAATCCAGATTGGCCTTAAATTCATGATAATCCTCTTACTTTAGCATCCCAACTGCTGGGTTTACAGGGATGTGCTACCCTGCTTAGCTAAAATTATCTTGGGAATCAGACAATCTATTCTATGACACAAGCAGTTCTTTTCTATAGCTTCATACAATTTTAACTCAAAAGTGAATAGAAATAGTTCTCAGGAGCTTATTATAATTGCCCCAAGCTAACCACAGGCACATTTGCCACCCTATCCCGGCATGCCCTTTTGCTCACTGGCTCACTTGTACTCCTTCATAATGACTTGTGAACTCAGAAAAGCAGTTAGCTTGACTCAGTTGTTTGACCATATTGATAGCTAACTTTATTTAAAGCAATCAAATTGCTTTGTGTAGTCTTTGTTTATTCTCTATCTATCTATCTATCTATCTATCTGCCTCTGTCTCTGTCTCTGTCTCTGTCTCTGTCTCTCTCTCTCTCTCTCTTTCTCCCCTCTCTCTCTCCAGTGTTGGGAGTTGAACTTAGAGACCACATCACATATCCCAGGCAAGTGTTCCCACCACTGAGCTCTTCCTTGCCCCCACCTAGTTCTGCTATATTATTATTTAATAGGCAATTTAACCAAATGTGCCACCAACATATATATGCTGGCAGCTGTAGTGGTTGATTTTTCTTTCTGGTCTTCTGCTGTAAGACCCCATGTTTTATCGACTTTTTTTTTTTTACACAGAATACCTTTCCCATCCTTTTTATTTCAAACTAATTGTGGTTTTGGTTTCACAATAGCGTTCTTATATTTTTTTAAATATTTTTATTTTCTATGTTCTTTGCTTACATTCCAAATGATTTCCCCTTTCCCAGATCCCCCCTCCTCATATGTTCCATAAACCTTCTTCTCTCCACCCATTCTCTAATCACCTCCCTCCTTTTTCTCTGCCCTGATACTCCCCTCCAATGCTAGATCAATCCTTTCCAGGATCAGGACCCTCTCCATACTTTTTCATGGGAGTCATTTGTTATGCGATTTGTGCCTTAGGTATTCAGAGCTTCTGGGCTAATTAATATCCACTTACCAGAGATTGCATTCCATATGTATTCTTTTGTGATTGGGTTACCTCACTTAGGATGATATTTTCCAGATCAAACCATTTGCCTAAAAATTTCATGAATTCATTGTTTCTAATTGCTGAGTAGTATTCCATTGTGTAAATACACCACATTTTCTGTATCCATTTCTCCACTGAGGGACATCTGGGTTCTTTCCAGCTTCTGGCTATTATAAATAAGGCTGCTATGAACATAATGGAGCATGTGTCCTTATTGCATGCTGGGGAATCCTTTGCCCAGGAGAGGTATAGCAGGGATCTCCAGAAGTGTCATGTCCAGTTTTCTGAGGAACATGTGCACAGGTATCTACAGAGGCCAGCGTTTCCCTGTAACTAGAATTACAGGCAGTTGTGAATTTGCCTGTGTGGGTGCTAGGAGCCAACATGGGGTATTCTACAAGGGATCTTAACCACTGAACCATCTTTCCAGCCTGCCTTGCTCATTTCTGTTTATGATGATGGGAAACTGGGCCTAGGCCTTATATTCTCTGAGGCCAAGATCAAGTTCTTCCAAAGTGCAGGATTTATGCTCTTCTATAATATCCTACAGAACTAGAAAAGAAACTGACTGATTAGAGAGGCATTAGAGTTGAAATAAATTCAACTTGGCATGCCAAGACTTTGGACAAAAATAACCCTGTCTTTTCAGGGTTACAGTGTTTACACTGATGCAATAGAAACTCCATAGGTCAGGGTCACAGCTGCTATGTTTTACACTGTGTCCCCAGGGATAATTCAGTGCTTACCATGCAATAGGTGCCATCATGTGTGTGTGTGTGTGTGTGTGTGTGTGTGTGCGTGCGCGCGTGCGCGCGCGCGTGTGTGCATGTGTGTGTGTGTATGGATGTGTGTGACAGAGATGGGCAGAGAGAGAAATAGACTACAGAGACACACAGAGAATTAATGAAATTTTACCAAATAAAATAGGAAATTAAAGGAGAAAAAGGTGTGCATTCAACATCAAAAAGTACCAGTACTATGCTAAAAACACACCCAGATGTCATCACACCCAGACATGAAACTTCATGCACCATATTTATCAGAAAATTGTTTCCGTATTTCCTTGCAATCTACTTGAAGGTTTGACAACTGTAAAGGGCATTGACATTTCCAGCCTAGGTTAGAAGCTTTGCTAGATGCTATTAGCAAATACAGACCATCAGCAAGAAGTGAACTTCTTAGAAGGAAAGCTAAAGCCTGTGTAACAAAGAAAACTATCTAAGTATGAATCCTCAAATCTCCACTGTCGTGCATGTCTCCATATGTGTGCTTGGGTTCTGGACATGACAAGATGTTACAAGTGACGGAGGAACAAGAAAAGGACAGGGTAGAGGACATCAGGATAAACACCATACAGGACGACTGGAAAGAGTCTGCACTGTCCTGAGGGTGGCTGGAGAAGACAAGTCCTCAGGTAGCTTTCTGAGGCTCGGAGAGTGCGTGTCCCCTCCCATGTTGAAATCTCCTTATTTGCACAGAATTACAGGTTCATGGGAAATTGTAAAGAGAATGCTAAGAGGCCACCTATGACTTCTCCTGTATATTTTTGTCCACAGTGGTTTATGGGACAGGGTTAGAGAGCTGGGTTGCTTGGCTATGAGACTGTTGGTTCCTCAATTACTCTGCTGTGGTTGGATGCATTAGGCATAGGCTCCTCCAGAGCCGTGTGAGGAGATAATGTGTCATTTTATAAAAGCAATATAAATATACTTGATGTGCACAAAGCATTAGGAGGTCTAAATAGATTCTGAGAAAATCTAGTAACTGATGTTAATGATTGTTGTCACAGACAACACAATAAAGGATCTGTGGGCTCTGTTTTTAGGGAGGCAAAAAACTATCACATGAGTCTATAGCAAAAACTAGTCAGGACTCAAATGCTCTCTGATCAAGACTTAGTTGATGGGCCTGAACAATGCCTTAGCAGATAAGAGCACTGATTGCTCTTCCAGAGGTCCTGAGTCCAATCCCCAGCAACCACATGGTGGCTCATAACCATCTAGAGTGGGATTTGGTGCCCTCTTCTGGTGTGTCAGTGTAGATACAGACTCATGTACATAGAATAAATAAATCTTAAAAAAAGGAATTAATTGTATAAGCTGTCCACTAGGATAGCTTTATGCAGAATTTTAAGCACATATTAATAGTAATAACCCATATATATATATATATATGTGTGTGTGTGTGTGTGTGTGTGTATTTTATCTCTTTTTTATTTTCTTCTCCCCTCTTTGACTAACATTGAGGAATAGAATGCACTCACTGTGGCCTAGGGCCATACTCCCCCTATTGCTTTGATTTTACTTTCTGCTAGGTGACCTGAGAGGGTCCCTTGGCTTTTAATATCAAAAATGCTGGTGGCTTAACATCTGTATCCCCAATGTTCTCCTTTATCCTTACCTCGGATTCTTACATTCAGTTGACAATTTAACGTTGTCCCTCGGATTTTCAAGTGTAGTATACTGACGTTTTGCCTTCCAAGGCAACAGGTCCAATCTGCTCCCCACTCCCTAGCATTCCTATATGAACCGGCTTTTGCTTATCTTCTTGTCTCTTTCCTTAACCCAACTCCATCTCCTCTTATTTGCTCTAATTTGTTCATTCTGTGTTTTAGCACATCAAGTTCATCCTCCACTCAGGAACTTCTCCTTTGCTGTCCCGTTTCCTGGAAATGTCTTTCCTTAGCTATTTCTCCCTCAAGCGTCATCTTTTCAGAAAAGCGTCTCCTATCAACATATGTAAAGCTGTCTTCATCCCTCAGTATCCCTCTACACGTCATTTTATAGACACACAACACAAATCTGCCACCTGTCTCTCCATCAAAATACAATCTTCAGTAGGGAAACTCCCTGTCTTGCTAATACCTGAAACCAGAATATCTTCAAAGAGTTCCCAGAACATAAAACTGCTCAATTCATATTTATGTTAAATAGGGATCTGGGGTATAACTCAGAGGTAGAGTGCTTGCACAGGAGGAGTGGGGCCATCGATTCAGTTTCCAGAACAGAATGAAAGATTATGCCGAATAAACTTGGGAAGGATGTATACCAGTTTATGAGTAGTATAAGAGGTAAATTATGAATTCATATTTATTTTTGGACAAGAAGTGTCATAGTCTTTATTTGAAATAAAATACATCTCAATTACAAATAACTATTGGTAAAGAGTGAATTCTCAAGATATGGCTATCTGGATGGTGAGTGCTGGACGGTTTTCTATTTTGATGATGGTAGATTAGTTACCTGTCATAGACCACATGAAACACACATGTGTGGGTTTATAAGCACACCGAGCAATCAATCAAGAAAACTGTTCCACACAGTCCATATCCTTTTGAATCGGTTGCTGTATACTTCTGAAAATTCATTAGAATAATTTTCCCCAAAGGTTAACATCATGAGCAGCCAGTATTGTGGTGGAAAGCTGCTGCCTTTGTTGCTTTATATCACACTCCACATCTCTGGCAGATGAGCTCATCTCTAGTGTGTTTACTTCTTTGTCTACACACAGAAGCACAATGTTAGCCGCTGTCCCAGCTTTGACTGTTATGTCAGCACACGAGGGACAGACCTTCAGCTTATCAAGTATTGCAGCTCACTGCTTGTTCTGGAGCCTCTTCTGAGACTATGGACTTAGTTCAAGGCCGGGTAATGCTATTTTTTTCTTTTTTCCAACAGTAGGACAAATAGTTAGTGTTTGCTTTGGTCACCCAAGTTCAAGTTAGTGGATCATGGTCCTATGCATATATAAAGTCGAGTTGGAGCCACCGTTTCGGGGACAACCTTGCTTTGCTAAGCACAGATTCTCCTCTTGGGAAATTTTCCTGCTTTTGCAAAATGATGGCCGTTTCTTTGATCTGGGGGATTGCTGTGGTAGTGAGCTGTTGCATATGGTTTATCGTCGGAATAAGGAGAAGGTACGGAAAGATTTTTTTTTTAATTTATCTTTTAATTTATTTCTAGTATTCATTACCTTCACTATTACACAGTGTGAAAAAAACACAGTAGTATTTTTAATTTAAATCAAAAGACATACTTCTTTGACTAAATCTAACAAGATGTAGATAGTTCCCCTTGGAATATTCACATATACCACTGGTAATGCAGATCTTGTTAAAAGTAACTAAAAATTGACAAACTTTTGATGCAGGTTTGGGTATGTGTGGGCAGTACAAACCTAAGATGGGAAGAGTAACATGCACTGAGTAAATGCTCGGCCTAAGCTAGCATGTATTCATTCGGGTTTTCTGCAGACTCAGTCTAAGCCTGGGTGAGAGCTCAGAGCCTGAGTCTGTCTGCCTCTAACTTTTCTTTCCACTATTAATCAGCTGTGTGACTGGAAAGCTTTGGTGCCTGCACACACCACCAATTTGAATGATTCAAAGAACACTGGGGGCAGGATTTTCTCTTCTGTCAAAATCAACATAGGAGAATACCCCCCGCCCCCAGCATTGTCTTCAGAGAGGTGGACTACTGTATGTTGTCTCACTTTAAAAATTTTTCGTTGACCCTGGGGTTATTTTGATTCATACCTGATAGCTTCCAATTTTAATTAAACAGCTATCTTCATGCTAAGAAAGGAAATATCAATTATACTCAATTATTCTTAGAAGAGATGAAGAGATATTCTTCACGAATATCTTAGTAGGCTTAAAAAAAACCCACCGTTTTGGTAAAAGAGCGGGGTCCCCATTGTCAAAAGAAGTATCGACAAACTGTAGTTATGAAATAAGTAGTAGAAAACACTAAACATGTAATTTTCCACCACCAACCTCTCAAATCTGCGTCTTACAGGAAAGTAGGTGAACCTCCTCTGGAGAACGGATTGATTCCATACCTGGGCTGTGCTCTGAAATTTGGATCCAATCCTCTTGAGTTCCTAAGAGCGAATCAAAGGAAGCATGGCCACGTTTTTACCTGCAGGCTGATGGGGAAATACGTCCACTTCATCACAAACTCCCTGTCGTACCACAAAGTCTTATGTCATGGCAAATATTTTGACTGGAAAAAATTTCATTATACTACTTCTGCGAAGGTAATTAGTTATACAGTTTCTGTTTGTTTCCTGGTCTGTTGATGTATGAGCATATTTAGTTGTTCCAGTTTTATTAGGTTGCAGTATAATAGAGGTAACATAAAATCAGAAAGTCTCTTTATTAGACATTTAAGATAGATGGAGATGCCGTTGATGATTACTGCAACAGAGGACACTGCATGGATCAGGAAGGTGGAGATTCCTAACACCAGTGGACCTACTGTGTGCCTATGTGATACCCCAGCAGAGTGTTGGCACACTCAACCTTCAACGCGTGCACACACACGCGTTTCATTCCTTAAAAGTGGGTTCTTTATTTAAACATAATTTGGATGCCATCAAGAATCTGTTCTAGAGAAAACACCATTTCATGATTTTTTTTAAAAGAAAATATTAGATATAGTCTCTGTCATTAAGGATGTTGAAGTCTGGTTAAAGTGCATCCACAAAGACTATAAAGGCAGATTAGAACACCACCAAAGGGTGATGGGCTATGCAGAGAAGTTTCACTGTAAAGCTGGTTTAAACTTGACCCCAATACTTTTGGAATGTATTGTGAAATCATATCAGGGAAGGCCAGACAGAGAGGTATGGATGTATTTAACCTATCTTCCAGCCACTGCCTAACACGAGTAAACTCGCGTGTAGCTCCTCCCCGTTTCATTGATTTTATTTTCTGCCAGGCATTTGGACACAGAAGCATTGACCCAGATGATGGAAACACCACCGAAAACATAAACAACACTTTTACCAAAACCCTCCAGGGAGATGCTCTGTGCTCACTCTCTGAAGCCATGATGAAAAACCTCCAGTCTGTCATGAGACCTCCTGGCCTTCCCAAATCAAAGAGCGCTGCCTGGGTCACGGAAGGGATGTACGCCTTCTGCTACCGAGTGATGTTTGAAGCCGGATATCTAACGCTGTTTGGCAGAGACATTTCAAAGACAGACTCACAAAGAGCGCTTATTCTAAACAACCTTGACAACTTCAAACAATTTGACCAAGTCTTTCCGGCACTGGTAGCGGGCCTCCCTATTCACTGGTTCAAGACTGCACATAAAGCCCGGGAAAAGCTGGCTGAGAGCTTGAAGCATGAGAAACTGTACGTGAGGGACCAGGTCTCCGATCTGATCCGTCTACGCATGTTTCTCAACGACACGCTCTCCACCTTTGACGACTTGGAGAAAGCCAAGACGCACCTCGCTATCCTCTGGGCATCTCAAGCAAACACCATCCCTGCAACCTTTTGGAGCTTATTTCAGATGATCAGGTGACTAGTAACTTAAGTGTTTATTCCTCACAGTGACGTATAGTACATTTTTTTTTTTAAAACTCACAGACCGAAAGGGCTTGTAGAGCTTTCTGTGCCATCAATTGAGAAAGTGATACCCAATGCCAATGTTTAGCATGCGCCTAACAGAAGCAGCAATTTGTAAGAACATTGTCCCATTGAAGGGATGCCCCAGAAGCCACAGAACTCCGATAGGCTGGCCCAGTCTTACTCTTCACGCCATAGTGGTCCTCTAATGTCCAGTTAAATCCATGACTGCAATCGTCATCACCATATAAACATTTTAAATGATGACTGGCTTGCCCATGTGATAAGGGCAGTAGCCATGCCTTACTAATTTGAGTATTCCCATTTTCCTGCTGTCTCAGGAATTCACAGCAAAGTAGCACCATCGATTCCCTATCAAATATGAGGCTGCAGCCATATTTTAAGTCACACAACTACTTGTTAATCAAACATTTCTGAGGCTCAGTTCACTGTAATCAGGTAAAGTAGGTCTCGAACTCAGCCTCAAACCGATTTCCAGGCGTGGAAATGGGATATCCTTTATCTCACCATTCAAAAATAACAAGTAGAAATACAGTTCTGACACCATGGTGTGAACTGTAAGAGTAAATTTTAACTTCTACTTGGGAATTCGCCAATCCCTTGTAATTGTATGTTAGGTGACATATTCCTTCTGATTTACTCTGCTCATCACATATTAGAATCATGTCTGGCCAAAGCTTTGCTTTTACACAGCACCGCCCCTTTAATGCCCCTTCACCAACTCAAGGACATGAATCCCGTTCAGGGCCCTTTTGCACACGCCCTGGCAGCCTCCCCTCAGCATGTGTACTCTTGCACACTCCCATGACCCTCTCCCCTGCACACTCCCTGGTACCATGACCTCTCCTTGCATAATCCTTACTACCATAACCACCTCATTAAAAGAAATGGAGCATTCTTAGTTATTTGCAGATCTCTAAATAAGGACATCTTTCCCCCCATATGTCTCTTTCCGTAGGAGTCCTGAAGCAATGAAAGCGGCCTCTGAAGAAGTGAGTGCAGCATTACAGAGGGCTGGCCAAGAGCTCGGCTCTGGAGAGCACGCCATTTGCTTGGATCAAGTGCAACTGAACGACCTGCCAGTACTAGGTGCGCTTGCCGTGCTGTCCCCATTCTCCATGTCAGCAACAACAGTGCTCAACATACACCATGCGCTAGACACTGTGCCAAGTAGTTTGCATCCCCCAGACAACCGCATCTCTAGGGACATTTTCACTTGCATCTACCAAGCAAGGCACTGTGACCCAGAGGGTGGGATGATGCCTGCGATCAGAAGAGGAAACAGTGGCAGCACTTCTGATACTCAGCCACTCTGGGTCCTTTGCCTCCGAGCTAGTCCATCAGAACAGTTCAGCTTAGGGATAAAAGAAACATGGAGTTAATGGGAGCGGGGTACCATCAAGGAAGAGTGATTGGGTTGGCTAGTGTGACTGAGTGAGGCTTTTCTTCCTTTGTCTCTATACTTGCTAGAATACAGAAGTGTCACATGTTTATAGTGAAACAATCTTTGTAAGTTCTCGTCTGTAAGGGACAGAAGCTGACATATGGGACCGGAGCAGTGTAGATTATTGAATGTGGCAGAAGCCTGGCTTTGGGCCTTTGGCTTCTGCTCCACTATCAGAACTGGCCTTGAACCAGACCAGTGACTCACTTCAGTGAACACTTGCAAGAAAGATGTTTGGGTAAAAGAGTGTGCCAGACCATGACACACCACAGCTTCCATGGAAAGATAATAGTAATAGTAATAGTAATAGTAGTAGTAGTAGTAGTAACTTATTATTTTGTTTTCCTTTATTTTGGAAGGAAATTACAAGGGTAGAGGACTGATGTGGAGGGATGGGGAGGTGAGGGGGACTGGGGTATATGATGTAAAATTTATAAAGAATCAAAAAAAAAAAGGTTAGGAAATAGTGACAGAAATTTAGGTTCAGTGCTGCCTGATGTGGGAGACTTGGACACCTCCCCCTTCTCCTTTGTAAATGAAGTGCGAACTATTTATGATTGCATACACAATCATACCCTGGGCCCTGGAACAAGGCAGCTGAAGATTAGAGGCTGGAAGGCCAGACTGAATCTCTTAGACTTCAGCTATTCTGAGGTTTACCTTGCTCCTGCATGCCTCTACCCAGAAGCGGGACAGCATTGTGCATCCTCAGATAACGTATGACTGAAAGGGAGACTTCCTAAACACTGAATGGCGTGTTCATGAGGTGACTGGAGAGACATTTCTCTATCAGAATGTTTAGTTTCAAAAGTGATCAACAATAACACACGCAAAATTGATTACTAGTTTATCCAATATTATTAACTGTTCAGTGTTCTACAGAAATAATATTAATGTTCTATAAAATAAGGGATAGCTATCTAGTTCTCATTGATGGTGAGGAGTATTATATCAGACCAGTTATTAACTTAGATCAATGGTTCTTAACCTTCCTACTGCTGTGGCACTTCATGTTGTGGTGGCCCCCAACCATAAAATTATTTTCATTGCTACTTCAGAACTATAATCTTGCTACTGTTATGAGTTGTACTGTATAAGCCTGTGCAAAAGGTTGTTTGACCCCCCAAAGGGGTCATGACCCACAGGTTGAGAACCTCTGATTTAGATGATCGGATTGATATTTCAGTTGAGTTACCAAGAACAGTACAGTGGCAACAGACACAGCTCTTGGAAGCTCTCACCTGTTAGCTTCCCTTTTGCTCATTTGGAACGTAGGTTGTCAGAAGTAATTCAGGTTCTATTTATGTGGCCTTTAAGTGCATACATTCAGGGCTGGTGAGATGGCTCAGAAGTTCAAAGCACTTGTTTCTTTTGCAAAGGACCCAGGCTTAACTCCTAGCACCACCCATATGAAGGCTCACAGCCATCTATAAACCTAGTTCTGGAGTATCTGACAACTTCTGACCTGTGCAGACATTAGTCATGTGCATGGTGCATGTGCACACATACAGGCAAAACACTCATGGACATAGCAATGAATAAACTGAGACAATTTTAATGTATATATTATTCTCTCCTGTACTGCCATTTCCCTTCCCTCTTTTCTTCCTTCCTATCTGACTTCTTCTATTTTAAAATGTTTAGAAAGCATCATCAAGGAGGCTCTGAGGCTTTCCAGTGCATCCTTGAATATCCGGACAGCTAAGGAGGATTTCACTCTACACCTCGAGGATGGTTCCTATAACATTCGAAAAGATGACATCATAGCCCTTTATCCACAGTTAATGCACTTGGACCCTGAAATCTACCCAGACCCTTTGGTAAGCTTCCAGTCATCAAAGATCAGTATTGCTGTGATATCCAGGCAGGTCTAAATAAGGAGTGGCTTTGCACTACAGCTTTGATTTGTTCATTGGAACCATAGTTATTTTCCCCATTATTACAGCAAGTATTCATAATTTTGGACACTTTGGATAGAGGCAAGAGTTTTAGTCCTTATCTTTTTCATTTCATAGATTCTGCAAAACTACCTTTGTTTTCCCTTAAAACAAAAGCACCCTCTCCCAGACACACACTATTGGAGGACAATGTATCTGACTCCATTCTTCTAGTTTCTGTTTAGAGTCCTTCTTGCTTCTTTGTCTAACTGAGAAATGAGTCTCCAGGCAGGGCCACGAGGCACCTAGAGTTTCTAATTCCACCAGCTCTCTATAAGTTCTCTCCAGTGTCCCTCTGGTGCAGAGATGGCTGTGTGCGAACTTGCTGAGGATGGAGTGATTAGTAGAAACTTATACTTTAGGTCTCCCAAGTCAAAAATGGGACAAATTTCTCTCAAAATATCTCATTGGCTTGTTGTATTTTTATTGCAGACTTTTAAATATGATCGGTACCTTGATGAAAATGGGAAGGCAAAGACCACCTTCTATAAAAATGGAAACAAACTGAAGTATTTCTACATGCCCTTTGGATCAGGAGCTACAATATGTCCAGGAAGACTGTTTGCTGTCCAAGAAATCAAGCAATTTTTGATTCTGATGCTCTCCTGCTTTGAACTAGAGCTTGTGGAGAGTCATATCAAGTGCCCCCCTCTAGACCAGTCCCGGGCAGGCTTGGGAATTTTGCCACCACTACATGATATTGAGTTTAAATATAAACTGAAACACTGATATGTGGTTGGAAGAAGAGGACACTCACTGTATGACATTACTTGGCTGCTGAGAGTTATCAGTAAATAGGCCTTTGGGACAAATGCTGACTGATGCCCCCTAGTGGCTGTGTTAGTGAGAAGACTTCTGTTCTCACTGTCCACCTCCCTGGGTGTGCATGTAGCTGGGGCCTGAGTTTCATCACTTTCAGAGCAATGTCTTTTGTTTCTATTTTCAAAATGAAGATATTCCAATTGGCAGGATTTTTCCTAAGGAAATTTGCTTTATATTTTTATGAAAACTATCAATTAATTATGAAAGGGTTTCAGATTCACGTTTTAGTGAAACTATTAATTTTTCACTAGTGAGGTTCTTCAGGTGTGAGCATATGCTATAAAAATGTTCTAACGGATCATATCATGCTTTGCATAAAGGTAAAGGAATCTATTGTTCAGATTTTTTCTATGTCTGGTGGTGAGAGCTTTGGAAATGGTCTCACTGTTTTAGAGACACTAGGAATGTTTTGACATGCTCTTGCTATAGTTTATTGTTGCTGGGAAATTTCATTCCAGCTTCCAACTACCTTACCTTTCCTCCTTTTTGGCAAGCATACCAATGAGAAGAGCATTTTCCCGAGATTGAGATTAAAAAGGCACTTCCCAGAGCCACACGCTGAGGCTTCTAAGCCTTTAATCTGCACACTCAGGAGGCAGAGACAGGCAGATCTCTATGAGTCTGAGGTTGTTCTGGTCTACATCACTCCAGACAAGCCAAGACGACAGAAAGGGCCCTTATCTTAAAAAAAAAAAAACCACTCAATTTTTATGTCATAATTGATTATGAATCAACACAAAAGATAACTTTAAAATCAGGACTCAGAGAAAAATGACCAATTAAAATACTTAGTTATGAAGTAAGTGGAGCTCACAAAATACAAGTTGGCATGAGGTGTTCTTTAAAAATGGTTTTTTTTTTTATCTCTAAATGCCTTATAAATAAGGAACAATAATGAAAAGCTGACTAATAGTATTTAAATTCTGAGTGCAATAGTGATTTGGTAATGTACTTTAAAGAGAGATATTAGCTATGTCATTTTTACTGAAAATGTATTTATATGTAAATTATATTTATCTTTTTTCTTATACCATAAATATAAAACTGTTGTAACATCTACTGATTTTAAAATTACACACATTTCAGAAATCAACATATGAATGTTTGTGTTTTAAACTTTGAACAGAACATTTAAGTTATTCATCTACTGATAAGCTACAAAAATTTTTTTCTTATTTAAAATATTCATATCTTCAAGAAATCCAAAAATAGCCAAATTAATCGCTCACTCAAATGTCTCCCTAAGATTACAGTAAACTCAGTAACATGCTTGTGTCTGTGGGGACTGAAGCAGGTCTGGGCGGGTGTTCCAACAGTGAGCTGTATCCACAAGGCTCCTTAAACTTCTAAAATCTTAGCACTACATATTAGCATGGAGTTATTACCTTAGTAGGATATGCCTCTTTTCTTTTTCATTTTGACAGAGTCCCACTGCAACCCAGGCTGGCTGGAACGCCCCACACAGCTTAAGCAAGCTTTGAACTCACTGTACTTCCTGCTTTTCCTTGTTTTAGGAAGTAATTTTCAAGACCAAGACAATTTAATTGTTTAGATGTGCTATAAGAGTAACAAAATTCTGTTATATACTAAGCTGTACTAAACTAAATTTGCTTTTAAAACAAGTTTATGGCTCTCTGAATTGAATACACCTTTCCATGGCTTTTTAAAAGCCTATTTTTCATTCACAGAATGATGGGTCTCATGGTGGTGCCTTCTTTTAATGTCTTTATTCTTGTGCAGTGATGGTTAGCAAATGATAGCCCATGGACCCAGGTGAGTCTTGTTCTTCCTGTGCAGCCTAAATGTTCAGAATAATTTTTACATTTTAAATGCTTAGGGGGAAAGACCACATAACTATTTTGTGCCCTATGTGAAGTGACATTTGAAATACAGACTGGCAAACCCATGAATAAAATTTTTTTGGAATACCAGATGCCTTGTTCTTTTCATCACATCTACAGTTCCTTTTTTTTTTTTTTTTTGATGTGTGTGTGTGGGGAGGTGTGCATTTTTTTTGTGGGGGCATGTGTGAGTGCTTGTAAACATGTTATGTTGAGTGTTTTCCTCCAGTGTTCTCCCTCTGAGGGTCTCTACCTTGAGCCAGAGTCCAAGGCATAGTCTAGCATAGCCAGCTTGCCCCAGTCCGTCGAACTGCAGGAGGTCACCACACCCTCCTGGAATCTACCCTGGTGGGGGGTGAGCCTCAGTCCTCTCTCACTTATACTGCAAGCGCTTTATCTGCTGAGCCCAGTGTCTACATCTTCTTGCTGTGTAATTGTAAAGACAAGGCACTGAGACAGAGACCAGGAGGACACACAAAAATCTGTTTCTTCACAGGAAAAAAGAAAGAAAGAAAAAGGAAAAGAAAAAGAAAAAAAAAGTCCTAAGTATTTGCCAATTCTAACTGCATAAGAAACCCTGCGTGTTTTTTTAAATTGGTAATTTTAACTTAAAATGTACCAGGGTCTGGAAAAATTTAAAGCACAATCTGCAGATATTGTTTTATCTAAAATATCAATTTAGGAATTACTTAAAGACTACTCTTTTCCTTTTAGAAGAATTTTTATTTGAAAAAGGCAGTTACATTAAAAACAATAATGTACATTGTATGTGTTAAAATATCACGTTAAGCTATGTTTTGTACCAGCTAAATAAAATTAATAACAACATTACAATACCTAATGTAAAGTGGGCGTGAAGCAAACCACTGTGAAAGCTTCTCAGGATTGCAGAGTGCACATGTGTACATGACACATGTGTCGTCTCAGAGATTCTGCATGGAGGCTCATATTACCACCACCTGTGCATTTCACAGGAGCCCGAAGCTATTCGCCTTCATCCTAACATTATGATAGATGGCAGAGCTCTGAGAATTCGAACCCAGGTTGCTGTGCTCCCCAAGTGGGCATCTGCAGGACACCCAGAGGCAGAGTGTCTCAATTCATATAAATGAAAAAATAAGCCACAATAAACACAATTTATGAGGCCATTCCTAATCCTGTGTCCCCACTGGCTGGGAAGACCACTCTGTCAGAGCATGGGCATTCCAGCCTGGGCTCATCTGGTCAAGGAGGCCAGGGAGGAGACCGAGGGCTCGAGAACCAAAGCAGACCGCAACTATCAACTGTGCCATTTTTTATTTTTTATTTTTTATTTTTTTAAAATTTTCTGTATTCTTTATTTACATTCCAAATGCTTTCCCCCTTCCCAGTTCTGCCCTCCCCATAAGTCCTATTAGCCCTCTTCCCTCTGCCCATTCCCCAATCAACCCCCTCCCACTTCTCTGTCCTGGTAATCTCCTACATTGCTGCATCAAGCCTTTCCAGGACCAGGGCCCTCTCCTTCCTTCTTCTTGGGAATCATTTGAAATGTAAATTGTGTCTTGGGTATTCAGAGCTTCTGGGCTATTATCCACTTATCAGTGACTGCATTCCATGGGTGTTTTTTTTGTGATCAGGTTACCTCACTTAGGTAGATATTTTCCAGTTCCAACCATTTGCCTAAGAATTTCATGAATTCATTGTTTTTAATTGCTGAGTAGTATTCCATTGTGTAAATACACCACAGTTTCGGTATCCATTCCTCCACTGAGGGACATCCTCACCTCACCTCACCTCAGACAGCACGTCTCTTCAAACACTGACAGAACAACATGAGATGCTTCTTGTGAAGTCTTGTGCTGTTCCTACAGTTGCCGTTACATGTCTTTGAGGCAGGGGCATCAAGGCTTTAGATTTGGTCTCAGTCATGGACAGCATTAGCTTAGAGCTTCTGTCTGACAGTTTCCCAACTGTACTGTTAGCAGTTCAGTCCCACCCTATCCCGTGATAAGGCAGCAGCACCAACTCGGTAGACCTTCTACATCATCCACAGCCAGGTAGTCCAGATCTCACCTTAGAAGCTGACATTCAGGAAACAGAAAAGTGATTTTGTTTAAAAAAATTCACAGTACAAAAATCCACAGTGTAGGGCATGCTGTGAGGCTCTAGAAATCCCCTATTTGTCCACCACCTGGTGTTTGCACTGTGCTAATTATACATTTATACGGGAGTCCCCACTTTGACCTAGAGGCCCGACTCTGTGGGCCTTCCTGGACTTTCTTCTTTTGGACAAGCTTGCTTTTTTTTCAGTTTGAAAAGTGATGTTGGTGAGGTTTTCATTGATGATTTTTCTGACTCTAAGTTTCTAATTTGTCATTTTGAATCTGGCTTCTTGGACTCTTTAGAGAGAGCAATGGGTAGTGGGGAGGGGGCTTTCAAGGGAGGTGGTGGTTTTTCCCATTGGCATCAGTGTGACATCTAAACACAGTCTCCATCTGCTCTTGAAACACGCAAAGTAATGAAATCATTAAAACTCTGATATACCAGAATTGGGGGGAGGGTTCTTCCTTAAAAAAAGTAGGAAAATGTGCACTAGAAGTTCCATTGTATATTTTAATTAATTAATTGGTTAATTACATATTATCCTGGGGTCAAACCAAGAGACTCGTACATGCCAGGAAGGAACCCTGCCACACAGCGATGTCTCTAGCCCTGGTATTTATTTACCTTCGTTTTTGGAAAGTGTCAGTGGGAAGATGGTTAGGAGAACTATCAGGAACACAGAGACAGCACCCTGAGCATGTGTCACTCAGGGTAACATGGCATAAGACAAGGGACATTGGGGAATTTCTGAAGATAGAGGGCAAATGTTTCTACCAGGACTGAGGTCATGGGAAGGTGTCCAGCATGCAGAATCAGTTATCTATCCAGTTTCAAGGGCATTTAGTTTCTCACTTTTTTGGAGGCACTGCCAAGAATTCCAGTTTGTCAAAGACTATATATTTCATTTCACAGCCCACCAAGGCTTCTATCCATGCCAGAAACCCGTTGGCAGTTAAAGCAGCGAAGACCGGGACAGAATAAACAAATGATTTGTGTGGAGGCGTTTTGTACTGTTTTTCTTCACAGTCCAAGCTTCATCAAGTTCAGCACTGTTTGGTGGCATTACTAGGAATCCCTTCGCTTCTTTCTATTGATCTCCCATCCTAGTAAAATATTGGGAAAGAGTTACACACAGAACTGAGCATGAGGCTGGCAGGTGACCATAATCCCTGACAAGGTGGATTTACTTTTATCTAAAAGCTGGTGGGCACACCGAGGCCTCTACACTGTGAGGAGATTGCTGAGGAACTTTGGGGAGCTAGAGGAAGGCTGGAACAGCATTGTTAGCAGATGAGTTGTGTCATCAAGGCCAATGGAAGCTGGACAGAGTCCTTTCTCCAAACAGCCAGCCCATTTGTTCAGAAACGCTCAACTTCCTGGGGTGCCTACCCTATTTTCTATTTACAATGAAGCTTTTGCTTAGGGACATGCTGATGTAACCTGTTCACTGTGCAGTAGTTTTCTAGGGCTGGAGGTGGCTTTGCAGTATTATTCACCACGTAGATCTCCTTTGATCATAAGTAGGCCGAGTCTGTTCCTTAGAGTAAAGATGATAGCTCAAAGAATAGTGTCAGAACCCCCTTTAGCTCAGATCTTTACGTGGTTCTGCATGTGTTTTGAACAGATTCTTGGCACCACAATGTTTGAGGCCAAGACCACATTCTATTAAATAAACTTTGTTGGAAATGGAACCTACCTTTCCACAACAGCAAGTAGAAGTCAAATTTGCTCATCACATTGAGAGTGGAGCGTGTGGCACAGTAGGCACACATGCTGGGGGTGGGGGCAGGGAGTGAACAGAGCTGGACCAGACGCCAGAGAGCTTTAAAGCACTCTCAGCACTCTGTCCTACACAGCCTCACTTTTGATGAGACAACGGAATGAGGGTAAATGAATCAGTAAGCTTGAAGTAAAATGAAAAGTAACTTTGTATTTCTTGATTTTTCTCAGCTACAAAAATAAGTGATGTGGTTCCATCTATGTAAGCTAGAGGCTTTGATTCCAAACTCTCTCCCCTCCAGGAGCACTGTACTCCTTTGAATCATGAGCCCAAATAAATCTTTTCTCCCTTACATTGTATCTGATCTTCTGGGGTTAGTTTTTCTGAGAATGGAGCAAATCCTTGAAGTTCTCTGGCTTCTGGTCAGCCCCTGTGATCTCTCCTGAATGCTCAAGTCATTCCGTCACCTGCTATGTCCTCCAGACTCTGAGTAAATGCTACCATCTGATCCCGGTCTTTCAGTCTCCATAACTTTGAGCCAAATAAACAATTTTGCTTTACAAACTTTCCAACTAAGTGTTGTAAGAACAGAAATGACCATATACAAAATCTCAGTCTCCAAATACGGCCATATTCTTGTGATCATCTGTTGGACACATTCTGTCATCTCCAAATCTTTGCAACAATCAAATAAATAGTTGATCTCTCACTTTTTAAAAATTTATTTATTTTTTACTTTATGTACATTTGTGTTTTGTCTACATGTGTGAGATGGTCAGATCCCTCAGAACAGGAGTTTCAGGTAGCCATGAGCTGCCATGTGGGTGCTAGGAATTGAACCTGTGTCCTCTGGAAGAGCAGTCAGTGCTCCTAACCACTGAGCTATCTCTCCAGTCCCTGATCTGACTCTCTTACTCCTTAGATATCAGTCTGTTTCTTCATGATATAGTCCAGAAGTTTTGGATCAGTTGGATGTGTCCTTGTTGCTAATCTATGAGTAATCTCTGGAAACACTGAAAGGCAATGAAGTGGAAAAATCATACTTTCCAAAATTCTTTTTAGTAATATTTGACCAGCTCTTTTGCATGGGTGTAGGGAATAGGAATGAGACTTCCAAGAATATTCCAGTATTCTGAGATCTGGTCCGTTGCTTCATAAAGAAAGAAGTATGCTACCACAAGACCTGGGCCAATATGTTCAGAAATGGATAGGAGAGGAATCTTCACAGTCAATGCTTAGTCCTGCCAGAAATATGCGGGTAACAGGTTAACTTAGCCTGACTGCCATTATTCTTGTGTCAAAATAGACCAGGATAGAGGCAGAATGTTATGGCAGCAGGAGTGCATATGTTAGAACTTACTCACAGCATGGTAGATAGGAAGTGTAAAAGGAGGAAGAGGTGGGGTTACAGGAGGCCATGTGTACATATTCCACTGTGCTACTTACTTCAGAGAATCCCTACATGGTGCTACAAGCTCAGGAACAAACATTGAAAAGTAGGAACATGTGAGGACATTTTATATTCAAAGCGCGATACAAATATAATTTACCACTCTTCATATGAGTTCACCCATAGTGAGCCCAGGGCCTGGATGGCTGCTAGAACTAACTTGTGTAAGAAAAATTGTGGCATAATTCATAAGCCTGCTCAGACATTCAATCACACCTGCTAAGTTGTCATGATAAAAGAATGAACTGAAATGAATTTTGGTGATTCACTGTTTGATAATTCAACCTGAAACCCATGAGACACTGATGAAAGAAATTGAAATCAACAAAGTAACCCAGGTACAGGGATTGGAAGAATTAATATCATTAAATTAATAATCATATTATCCAACATAAGTGCAATACAGTGCTTTTCACCTTTTACAATTTTTACAGGCAAAGAAAATAAAATCTTAAACCTCACTAGCAACTATTAAATACTCTGGATTCTCAATGCACTTTTACAAGAAATAAAATAGCTGTAGACATCACATTTTCCAGTTTCAAACTGTCTCATAAGGCTATGGTAATCAAAAGTAGAGGGTATTGGACATAAAATAGACAACAGACCAATAAAATAGAATAAAGGACACAGAAATCAATGGCTGTAAGTATGGCTAACACATTTTAAACAGGGCATTATGACCCACAGTAGAGAACAGGAGTTCCTCAAAAGTTGAAAATATAACTATGATACAATACAGTAATTCCACTTCTGGGCATCCATCCAAATGGAATGAAGAACCAAACCCCAAGAGACATCTGTACTCACATTTTCTGTAGCCTTATCCACCATAGCCAAGGTGTTTCCACTGTTGACTAACTAAGGGAAACGTGGTCCATAAATTCAACAGTTCATTGTCCAGCCACCAAAAGGACATTCTGCTATTTTTGACAACATCAACGAAACTGAAGGACATTATGCTATGTGAAATCAGGTACCTCCAGGAAGACAGCATATGTGTTGCATGTGAAAATGAAAAAGTCATAGTTATAGACACAGTGAGTAGACAGGTGCTTACCAGGCCAAGGAGAGGAGGAGATGTGAACCAAGGGGCATGAAGTAAGATTCTCAGAAGGTGATAGAACGCATGGATAGTGATGAATGCTCTGACCACAAAAAGTGAGCACAGATATCCGTATGCATCTATGGTTTTCCCACCTCCCATGTTCTTCTGGGTAAGTGATGAGCTCTCCTATGGACTTTGGCTCATATAGTGGTAGTGGAGCCTTTGAAAGTTAGTAGACAATAGCAACTTTACACAACACCAATAGTATTCATTCAACCAGAATAGCCCAACTGGGCAGCCAAGTTAATCTCATGTCATATCAATATGACCTTCAAAAAGCAGGCAGAGGTATAAGTATGAAGTGTGTTGCTTGGGTGCCCTGTTCTCATTTAATGCGGACTAGCATTTGTTCAGGAGCGAGTTGAGGGCTGCTCAGTGGGTAGAACATACCCGCCTCAGTGTGGGAAGAACCAATTTATAAAGATGGAAAAATTCAGTCCCTGTTTGTAGGACTCACAGTCTGATCATTTAACAAACACAGAGTATGTCATCTTAATTGCATATGTAAGTAGGGGTTAAGTGTAAAATAGGTTACTTTTTAAGGGATGCACTGGATATTTCAATGGGCAGATTAGTCATGGAGATTCCTTTTTGGGGCATGAGTCCTTCCATCCTGCAGTCAGCTCTGGAGGCACCTCCTCTTAGAAGGCTAGCTTTTATATGACTACTCACAAACCATCAAGGTTGTTTTGTTTGAAAAAAATAAAAGGTTTGTTTTTTCATCTACTCTCCTTGGCTCTTACCAACCTATGTTTAACATAGTAATCCTGACAAACAACCCTGGGGGTCAGTGCTCCAACCTAGAACCTCTCACTGGATGTCTTCCAGTGCTGTCTCATGCTGTTTGAAATTTTGGCACCAGATCTAGAGAATCCACGGTAGCTTACACAGTGTTCGAATTTGTTATCTTTGGTAAAATGGTGTAACCATTGCTGTATCATTGGTAAATAAGAATCTAAAGTCACTTAAGGACATTGGTAAGATTGTACAAAACTACAGCCTAGTTCAAATGTGCCTTGATTGAAACTCTCCCTCTCCCTCTCCCTCTCCCTCTCCCTCTCCCTCTCCCTCTCCCTCTCCCTCTCCCTTTCCCTCTCCCTCTCCCTCTCCCTCTCCGCCCTCTCTCCCTCTCTTCCCTCTCACTCTCCCTTTCTTCCCTCTCCCTCACCCTCTCTTTCCTCTCCCTTTTCTCTCTCCCCCTCTCTCTTCCCTCTCCCTCTCTTCCCTCTCCCTCTCTTCCCTCTCCCTCTCCCACTTTCCCTCCCTCCCTCTCCCTCTCCTTCTATCTCCCTCCCTCTCTCCCTCCCTCTTCTTTCCTCTCCCTTTCTTCCTTGCTGTCCCCCTCCCTCCCTCTCCCTCTCCTTCTATCTCCCTCCCTCTCTCCCTCCCTCTTCTTTCCTTTCCCTTTCTTCCTTGCTGTCCCCCTCCCTCCCTCTCCCTCTCTCTCTCAATAGCATTCTGTACTCACAGAAGAGCAGAGAAAAAGCATTACCCCAGCTCTAGATGACAAATGAAATGTGAGTGAAGCAGGCTGAAGGGATTGGGGAAGAAATAGGAGTGCAGTGACAGACTAAGTAGCTCCACGTTAGTCAGATAAGCATTTTTCAGACCACCTACATTTATAAAGAGCACTCAAAGATTGATTCCCTTCTGAAATATGCTTCCACAGAAAACTAAGTTAAGATCCTGACTTCGGATGACCAGGTGCCTTCAAGGCTTAGGCCCAATACACACATATAAAGCTCTGAACCACAGCGTACTACACTGAGGAATGGGTGCTGGGGGCCTTTCCATATGGTCAGAACTACATACAACCAATACTCAAAGGAGGATTCTATGAGATGATCCCACAGCTGAGAGACAAAGACTTAGAAAAAGAAAGAAACAAATAGAAAAGCATCTCGGTGTTTGAAAAGATGGCTGGGTAGTTTAAAACATTTGCTACCCTTCTAGAACCCCTGACAATGATTCTTAATACCCACAAGGCAGCTCACAACCATTTGTAACCCAGGTTCTAGAGAATTCACCATGCTCTTCTGTGCTTTGCATGGACATGAGGCATGTACATAGTGGACATATATTCATGGAAGCAAAATACTCATGCACATAGAAAACAAACAAACAAACAAAAAATAACCCAGGGAAATGACTTACAGAATTTTCAAGCTTGTACTTGAGAATACTTCAGCATTCCTATGCTAAAATTTATCAAAAACAAGCAAGATGGCCATAAACAAGCAAGTATTATAATCCCTTAGTGCTTTTGAAATACGTTGTTAAATATAGAAACAGTAATGAATTCACTTGAATAGTTTTATAATTGTAAACATAAAGGAAATTTTAATGTTTTAAATTTATTTTCCTCCATATTATTAGTTAGAGAATCTTATGACATATTTGATCATATTCGCCCTGAGCACCTTCTAGATCATATTCCTTTGCAGCACCTTTTAGATCCACTGCTTTTCCTACCTGCCAAAATTTTGTCTTAAAAAACCATCAATTCTAAATTATTCTTCCATATTACTCTTGGATGTGTGGGCTTCTACTGCAAAATGCTGCTCTCCCAGGAGCCCCACTCTCCATCCCAGCAGCAATCGATTGTCAGCAGCTCCTCACCCAGCACTAAGTCTGCACCACCTCCCCTCTCCTTGCTGGGATTTGGTTTGGATTGGGTTTGCACAGGTCCTGTGCATGTGATCACTACTGCAATGAGCTCATATGTACACCTGCCCTGCTGCACCCTCCAGATACCATTTTCTTATAGTTACCCACCTCCTGTGGGCCTTACAGTCTTTCTGCCCACCTCTTCCAAAATGATTCCTGAGCCTTGGGAGGAGGTGTGATATATACTTCTCATTTGGTGATGAAGATCCCACATTCTGCTATTCTCTGCACTTTCATGGGCATGGGTCTATCAATGAACTGAAAACTGAAGTGTATCTGCTGAAAGACAAGAGATGCATTGGTCTATAGGTATGACCTTTATTTGTATTTAATGCATGTCCACTTGGTATAATAGAAGCCCTTAGGGCGTGTGAACACATGCTTTTGGCCTGATATACATGCCAGATATGGTGGCCTTAGATCCAATCACAAAGTGTTCGGTCATTCTCATTACATGTTTCTCTATTACACCAGTAGGGATATATTTCCCAGGCCAGTCATTACTGTAGCTTACAGGGCTCACACCCATTTAAGACTGAGGATTACAATTCTCCTTGAGTAGCATCTGTATCACTTTCTAGCACTATGATAGTTAGATAGTAGGGATGAAGTTTCCAGAGCAGTTAAAGCTTTATTTCTCTATGTTCAAGTGTGTAGGGTCTCAGCAATATGGTTTGAATGTCAAGTTTAGGAGAGTAACTGTCTTAAACTATTTTCTATTGCTGTAAGAAAATACCATGACCAAGGCATCTTAAAGAAAGCATTTAATTGGACTTATGGTTTTAGGGGGTTAGAGCCCATGATGGTGGTTTAAACAAGTCCATGATGGTGGCAAGAACAGCTAAGACTCACATCTTGATTTTTGAGCAGGACACACAAACATGCACACATACACACACAGACACATACACACAGAGGAAGAGGGGGAGGGGAGAGAAAAGGAGAGGGAGAGGGAAGAGTGGGAAACAGAGAGGGAGAGGGAGAGGGAGAAGGAAGAGAGGGAGAGGGAGAGGGGGAGAAAAGAGAGGGAGAGGAAAGAGAGGGAGAGGGAAATGGAGAGAGAGAGGGAAGAGAGGGAGAAGGAGAGGGAGAAGGAGAGGGAGAGGGAGAGGGAAGAGAGGGAGGAGGAGAGGGAGAAGGAGAGGGAAATGGAGAGGGAGAGGGAGAGAGGGAGAGGGAGAGAGAGAGAGGGAGAAGGAAGAGAGGGAGAGGGAGAGGGGGAGAAAAGAGAGGGAGAGAAAAGAGAGGGAGAGGGAAATGGAGAGGGAGAAGGAGAGGAAGAGGGAGAGGGAGATGGAAAGGGAGAGGGAGAGGGAGAGGAAGAGGGAAGAGAGGGAGAAGGAGAGGGAGAAGAAGAGGGAAATGGAGAGGGAGAGGAAGAGGGAAAGGGAGAGGAAGAGGGAGAGAGGGAGAGGGAGAGGGGGAGAAAAGAGAGGGAGAGGAAAGAGAGGGAGAGGGAAACGGAGAGGGAGAAGAGGGAAATGGAGAGGGAGAAGGAGAGGGAGAAGAAGAGGGAAATGGAGAGGGAGAGGGAGAGGGAGAGGGGGGAAGGGGAGGGGAAGGGGGAGAGGGAGGGGGAGGGGGAGAGGGAAAGGAGGAAGGGGAGGGGGAGGGGGAGAGGGGGAGGGGGAGGGGGAGGAGGAGGGGGAGAGGGAGAGGGAGAGGGAGAGGGACTGGAGCAAATGTTTGAAGCCCTCCAAGCCTGTCTCCAGCGACATACCACTCTAAGAAAGCCACACATCCTAATCTTTCCCAAGTTTTCAGACATGTGAACTGATGGAGCCATTCTCATTCAAACCACTAGAGCTCTAAGAGCAACTAAGAGCCCATAATCTATGGCACTATGTGACCTCAGTGACTGACAACTTCAAGAGGTAACCTTTTCCTGTCAGGGCATTCACTTATTAACCTGTGTTATCTAGTGGGAGCACTGAGACCTCATAATAGGGTGAGTTCATCTTAACTCTTTTTATACACGTGTATATAAAGGAGAGAGGGAGAGAGGGAGAGGGAGAGGGAGAGGGAGAGGGAGAGAGGGAGAGGGAGAGAGGGAGAGGGAGAAGGAAGAGAGGGAGAGGGAGAGGGGGAGAAAAGAGAGGGAGAGGGAAACGGAGAGGGAGAGGGAAGAGAGGGAGAAGGAGAGGGAGAAGGAGAGGGAGAAGGAGAGGGAGAAGGAGAGGGATATATATATATATATATATATATATATATATATATATATATATATGGAAGCTTCTACAGTAGGTAGTAGTAAATACCCTTTGAAAAGGTATTTAGAGTTATGTACCCTGTTCCATTGTGATGGCCAGTCTTGGTTGTCAACTCAATTACATTTGTACTCAATTAAAATCCAAACTGCCGGGCATTCCTGTGAAGAATTTTTCTTAATTAGATTATTCAAAGCAGGACAACCCTTCCAAAATCTGGGCAGCTCATCTGGTGACAGCCTACAGAAAAGGACATAGAAGAAGGAAACTTTGCCTTTTGCCTCTTGCTTACACCCTTGCTGGCAAGTCCGTCTATCTTTGTGCTGCAGCCAGTATTAATCCAACTTCTTCAGAATTCAAGCATAGACTGAGGGTTAGCAGATCTCAAAAATCCCTCTAGAGCTTCAGCACCAGGTTGGGACTGCTGAGACATCCAGCCTTGTGCATTGAATTTTAAGCCTTTCTTTGTGTGACAGCCATTGCTAGAATATCTGGACCACATCTGGTCAGCCTATATATTATATATAGTCTACCATCTCTGTTCCTTTAGAGAACCCTGACTAATGTACCAATATTTCCTCCTCTGATGGTAGGATATGTTTAAGAGGTTGAGACAGGGGGTCTACAGGAATGGGTTAGAATATTAATCAGTGTTGGTGATAGGAACACTGCGGGTAGACTGCTTGCTCTTTCTCTCACACAAGGAAGAAGGAAAAGATAAGAAAGAGGAAGTGAAGAGAAGGTGAAAAGAGAAGCAGGAGAGGGAAGGTTGGGTTGCCCAAGGGTGATGATTGCAGTGTCAGCTCTGGAGTCTGGATGATGGGGCTTAATCACTTCCCATTAAACCCAGTCTCCATGTAATTCCCATAGATAAGAAATGGCTTCCCCTGAGAGAGGAAGTAGCAAATACATTTTAACATTCAAAAAGTTCTCAAAAGTTTTAAAAATTATTTTGAAGCCGAGAGAAACAATGCCATTAGTATCCCCATTAACCATAGGCTTCATTAAGAAGTCATTGTCTATTTGTGATATCTTATTCTATTTTACAACTAATAAGAACCTAGAACTATGTCCTTGTGGTTGCATTACCTCTATACATAACACATTATCCCAGCTGACGTTAACTCCTGGTTTTCAGGAATGCCGAACTGTTTAGTTGGATGCTTGGGCTTAGGTTTCAGTCCTCAGAAGGCCTGACTGGGACTGAGGAGCCCTGCTGATATTCACCTGTAGAGTTATTGACTGGCCTTATGAGCCTGTATAAAGTTTTATTTGTATGGTCTTCTTCACGGTCTCAGTAGCACTTGGGTTCCCCTGTAGTGAGCCATCTGATTGCAAGGGAGAATGTTACTATGGACCCTGTAGTCTGATGAGAGCCTAACCTCAAAGGGACATCTATCATGGCTGTTGTATCCTTTATTTAGATAGCAGGCATGATGGTTCATGCTCATAATTCCAAAATGTAGGAAGCTAAAACAGATGCATTGTTGAGAGTATAAGGCTAACCTTCTATACTATGTGTTCTGGGCTACACTGGGCTATAGTATGAGATCCCGTGTCAAAAACAAAATAGCAACAACAGAAGGAAGTCATAAGGTTCAGATTTCTTTCAGGGAGTGATTCCTAGAAGGAAAAAATACAGGCCTGTCTTGGAGGCTGTCCTACCCAAGGACTGCAGGCTGGGCTATAGACTGAAAAGCCATTATTTATTTATTTATTTATTTTTGTTCTTCCACTTACTAGCCTTATGATTGTCATCTTTCTGTGTTTGCTTCCTCAGTTTAGAAAGGAATAATAGACCACTGACCACAGAGGGTTGATAGGAGAAAGAAAAACTTGAAACCAGGCAGAGGACTAGGTAAGCCCCACAGAAGCTAGAGTTGCCATTGAAAGGTTTTGGCTGATGCAGCACACTTCCAAGTGTTGTGGAGAAGACATGGTGACTTTCTGTGCTAACACCCTCCTGGGAAATCCATGTTTAACATGCCACCTGTTTTAATATCAGGATTATAAAATGTCTGACCAGGCAGAGTAGAACTTTTTCCTTCACAGTACTGTCCTGCTTGGAAAGGGGACGCAGGATCAGGAGAGCCACCATGAGATGTGTAACCCCAGAGCAACAGTCTTGCTCTACATTTCAGGTCCCCACCCTATTCCTGAGGACAAAATAGGGTACTATGAACCTCTTAACTTTGCCCTTTAGATGGACTATATTTGAGAACTGTCCATTTTAGTCCAAGGTTACAGAATTCCAATAGGACTAAAGTCAAAGTAAACATGCCACCTCAAGTCCTTATTGATTTTAGGGAACAACTCTGCCTCCACACGAGAGCCAAAAGCCCATGCAACTGCCAGTAAAGAAAACTCATGACTCAGGGAAGAGTACCCTCCTAATAATGTGACAGTAATCACAACACCCAGGGCTTGCATGACGCCCATTGTCCTTTACACCTATAGTCTATGTCTAAAGTTACATAATGTGTGACCAAGTAAAGCTCTGACCCCCGGTGATACAAGTCTGACTTCAAGTCTCATGATCTTTACTACAATGTTAGTAGCAAAGAAAAAAATAGTTTTCAAATTATCAGGCAGTGTTTGCATGTGTATGCATGTGTTATTTCTTTTCAAAATCATGCCTACATTCTGTTTTTTTTTTTTTTACTTTCTATATTCTTTGTTTACATTCCAAATGATTTACCCCAGATGTCCCTCAATGGAGGAATGGATACAGAAAATGTGGTATATTTACACAATGGAATACTACTCAGCAATTAAAAACAATGAATTCATGAAATTTTTAGGCAAATGGTTGGAATTGGAAAATATCATCCTAAGTGAGGTAACCCAATCACAAAAGAATACACATGGAATGCAATCTCTGATAAGTGGATATTAATTAGCTCAGAAGATCTGAATACCCAAGGCACAATTAGCATAACAAATGGCTCCCATGAAGAAGTAAGGAGAGGGCCTGGAAAGGCTTGATCTAGCATTGTAGGTGAGTATCAGGACAGAGAAAAAGGAGGGAGGTGATTGGAGAATGGGTGGAGAGAAGGCTTATGGGACATATGGGGAGGGGGAAATTGGGAAAGGGGAAATCATGCCTACATTCTTAACAATAATAAGGCAATATCCCGTAAGTAAGCCATCATTGCCCTCTGCCTCCCTCCTTCCCCTTCCCTATTTATATCCCAGGGTATGGCCTCACAGGCAAGCAGGGAAAGAAAAAAGATAGTTAATCTCAGATTTTGGGATCAGTGCCCTCCTAGAAACATTTTATCTTTCTTGAGAATATAATGTTTACTTCTGCTTGTCTAGAATCTCTGTAGGGTCAGATTACCAAGGGCCAGTACTAATGTGCTGAAGATATTGGGAAACCAAAAGCTACATTTAAGCTTTCAGCCAATGAAAAACATGCAGCAGGTACCTGATGTGAAGAATAGTCTGCAGAATACTTGGCACACAGAGTTAAGGGAAGGGAGAGTCATGATTGTCTTCTCATGCCGAGCCTTCCTTGAACAGAGATGGGATAAAGGGGCCAAATCCAAAGAGCTGTGGACACTAGACCATGATGAGTCCAAAAGGTGTTTCTGTGTGCAGTGTCCCAGCTGAGAACATGGCAAGGAAATGAATGGTGTGCAGATCACTTCCAGAAGAGCTCCTTCACCTAGCAGAAAAAGAAAACAACAATCTCACTTAAGATCATATGTAAAACTCCAGAGAGTAAATGTCACCGTGACAGTGAATGATCTGTTCAAATAATTATTTGTGGAAGATGGCGAACAAGACACAAGTGGAAGGAAAGATAATATGTTCCTGCATTGAAGGATCAATATTGTAAGAGTTATCATACTGACCAGACTGGTTTGACCATTAAAGAATTCCTATTGAAATTCTATAACATTTTTCACATAACCAGGAAAAGAGTCCTAAAATTTGTATGGACGAACTAAGCACTCTGGACAGACAAAACAATGACAAAGCTGGAGATATCCTATTTGCAAGGCTACAACAAACCTGCAAATCACAGCCACAGAACACTGGAACAGAAATGCTGTAGAGAGCAGTAGAAGAGTAGAGACAGCCCAGAAATGGAATGGCCCCACTATAGTAAATTGTCCTTCACCTAAGTGTTCAGTATGCAATCAATAAAGGGCAATCTCCTCCACAGCCAGTATTTTAAAAACTGGAGACCCACGTGCAGAAGAACAAAACTGAATTTTAATTTGACTTCAGACATAAAAATCAACTCAAAATGGACTAAAGGCTTAGTTAATGCCTAAAACTGAAAAACTGCTAGAAGAAAAGACACTTGTTGACACTGGCTTTGGCCACACACACACACACACACACACACACACACACACATATTCTATCTTATATTTGGTTATATATATCTATATATAGATATAGATTATATATTTGGTAAGATATATTTGGTAAGATTTGGTAACATATCCTCAGAAACATAAATAACAAAAGACAAACAAGAGTTGGGGTGGCTGAGACTGTACTAAATTAAAAAGGTTCTGTACAACAAAGAGGAAATCTAAAGAATGGGAGAGAATACTTGCAAACCATACTTCTGAAAAATGAGTTAATATATCAGTAATATGGAAACTTAGTAGGAAAAAATAAAAAAAAATGCTGAAGATAGAGGAACATGCTATAATCCTAGTGCTCAGGAGGCATAGGATTGAAATTTGAGGCTAACCTAAGCTACATAGTAGCAGGAAGTATGAGAAAAAGATAGAAACCCTGTCTTGAAAAAAAAAAAAGAAAAAGAAAGGAAGGAAAGAAGGAAGGAAGGAAGGAATGAAGGAAGGATCATAAAACTACAAGGGTTTATTCTCGCATACATGTAAGAACAGCCCTCTCCAAATGAGAATGATAATCTTGATGAGTATGTTGAGAAAAGGGATTATTGCATATTGCTAGGAAGATAAGATAAATGAATAGAGCTGTTACAGAAGACAGGATGGAGGGTGTTTAACAATTAGACAGTTCTGTGCCCCAGCAATATCCTTTCATGGTATATGTCCAAAGAAAACAAGATCATTATGTCTAGGAGACATCTGTTCTCCTATATTCATTTTACTATTGTTTGCAGTATCAAAGACATAGCGATAACACAAATGCCCACAAACGGACGAATAGCAAAGTCAAGGCGGCCCATATGCACTGTGGAAGACTTAGTTGATTCAGCTAGGGATAGAAAGATTAACAGTGCATGATCTCACTCTAGGCTAGTCCTCAACTGGGGCCCTAGCTGCTCTAGAACCAGCATGCTTGCCAACTGCTGACTCCCTCTGCCCTGTAGTCACCTATTCTGGGCACAAAACCCAGGAGCTCCCATCCACAGGGTCTGTTCACCTCATACTTAAGTTACCCGAGTAAGTGGCTTGATTCCAATGCTGACAAAGTGAGTTTGTGTAATCTGTAGCGCCACAGAGACCAACAAGTTTGCTCATATTCTTGTGGAACCTGCCATTATTATCTACAAAACTTTTCACTACCAAAAGCAAAATTAACTGACCAACCTCTAGTCGCTGGTCCTCATATTAACAGACAGAAACTGGATTGAAGATGAGAATATGTATTAGTAGGACATTAACGTAGATAAACCATGACTGCCAGAAGCTGGGAGATTATTTTTAGCATTAATATTTATCTTGAGTATACATGTAGATATTAATTCCTGCTGAGCTAATTATTTCTTCTCATTAAAATGCCCACAGTTTGCTATAAAATAGCTCATGCTGTGCCTGGGTAGTTTGCCTAGCTAGTGGCCTTGCTCTGCCAACTGTTTCTAATGGGCTACAGTCAGATGGCTATGACCACACAGCTTTTGTGCAGATTCTTGGAATCCAAACTCCAGTCCTTATGTACTCATGCAAGCACCTCACCAACCTAGTAATGTTCTCAGCCTCAAGCTGGTGTTTTTAAAGCCTTATAACAAGGGGAATGGGTCTACACTGAAGGGAAATAGCATTATGCTGATATTTCACTACATATTATTCCAAAATAAAACAGGACAATTTCCTGCTGGGCTAGCTACCACAGTGTCTATACCTTAGATCCAGTGCTGTAAGTCACCCTCAGAACGCATCTTGGCTTTTAGAAATGTTCACGGAGGACTAAATGTTTAAGAGTGATGCTTCTAGGAAACCAAGTTGTAGCAGACTAGAAATGATAGTTTTATGGGGGTAAAGTAGTTGTTTCATCTCTCCTTGCATGGGTATAGCTGTGACTCATTTGAACAGAACTCAGGCAATTTTATAAAATTCTGGTTTATGAAGGAAACCTCACCCTCATCGTGATCCCATTTACTGAGTACAGGGTCTAGCCTACTCATGTCCAGCTGTATCCCCAAACAGTCCTGGTAAACACTAAGAAGTATGTTTACAGCTCAAAACTAAAGATGAAAGGACACATTTCAGACAATGACACACCTACCCCAGTGGAATCTGTGTGACAAGTTCCACAGACTGAGGCATTAGACTTCAAAAGAAGGAGGCCTCCTGGAACTGGTTGTGGAACTCTCGGCCAGAGAAAACATATTGAACTGTAGTTCTCATGGCAATTTTCTGTTTTGTTTTCTTTCATTCCTTTCCTTACCTACAGGTTCCTGGTAATCTAGAGCATGTTCTTCAGCAAGAATAATGGGTCCATCCCATGTATAACGTGACCTTATTTCCAGGGAAACCAACGCTTTACTTTTCAAATCATTTACAAAATTATTATGATAGATAAAAATTTCCCAACAATAAAATTTCATATGGCTACATGTGTGTCATTGGAGGTGGGTTTTGGTATATGGTAAAGAAAGCCTTCATTAGAAAGAATTAAAATAGTTTAAATTTATGCTTTGAAGATTTATAAAAACATCAGGCATTAGATGTTAAGCAATAATTAATCATAGGTGTTGGAAAGTTAGCTCAGTGGTTAACAGCACTGACCATAAAGATTTATTAACCTGTTCTTGGGAATATGCCACTAGCCTTGAACAACCATCCTATTGAATATATTCATTTAGAATTGTTATATTTTGATGGTGATGTTACCTGTTCAGTTTGTGATTCATTGAATATGTAGTTGCAGAGTCATAATGCTCAGATGACTTTTGTATTTTACTGTGCCAAATAATTTTTGTTGGTATTAGTGATTGTTTCACTGGGTATGGTTTCTAAGAGTTGTTATGTATGTTTTTTAATTTTTTTTATTTTTATTTTTTTATTTTTATTTTTTTTAATTTATTGATATATTTATTTACATTTCAAATGATTTCCCCTTTTCTGGACCCCCACTCCCCGAAAGTCCCATCAGTCCCCTTCCCTCCCCCTGTTTTCCCATCCAACCCTTCCCACTTCCCTGTTCTGATTTTGTTCTATACGGCTTCACTGAGTCTTTCCAGAACAAGGGGCCACTCCTCCGTTCTTCTTGTACCTCATTTGATGTGTGGATTATGTTTTGGGTATTCCAATTTTCTAGGTTAATATCCACTTATTAGTGAGTGCATACCATGATTCATCTTTTGAGTCTGGGTTACCTCACTTAATATGATGTTCTCCAGCTCCATCCATTTGCCTAAGAATTTCATGAATTCATTGTTTCTAATGGCTGAAGAGTACTCCATTGTGTATATATACCACATTTTTTGCATCCACTCTTCTGTTGAGGGATACCTGGCTTCTTTCCAACTTCTGGCAATTATAAATAGGGCTGCTATGAACATAGTAGAACATGTATCCTTATTACATGCTGGGGAATCTTTTGGTTATATGCCCAGGAGTGGTATAGCAGGATCTTCTGGAAGTGAGGTGCCCAGTTGTCGGAGGAACCGCCAGACTGATTTCCAGAGTGGTTGCACCAATTTGCAACCCCACCAGCAGTGGAGGAGTGTTCCTCTTTCTCCACATCCTCACCAACACCTGCTGTCTCCTGAATTTTTAATCTTAGCCATTCTGACTGGTGTAAGGTGTAATCTCAGGGTTGTTTTGATTTGCATTTCCCTAATGACTAATGAAGTTGAGCATTTTTTAAGATGTTTCTCTGCCATCCGAAATTCTTCAGGTGAGAATTCTTTGTTTAACTCTGTACCCCATTTTTTAATAGGGTTGTTTGGTTTTCTGGAGTCTAACTTCTTGAGTTCTTTATATATATTGGATATTAGCCCTCTATCTGATGTAGGATTGGTGAAGATCTTTTCCCAATTTGTTGGTTGCCGATCTGTCCTTTTGATGGTGTCCTTTGCCTTACAGAAACTTTGTAATTTTATAAGGTCCCATCTGTCAATTCTTGATCTTAGAGCATATGCTATTGGTGTTCTGTTCAGAAACTTTCTCGCTGTACCGATGTCCTCAAGGGTCTTCCCCAGTTTCTTTTCTATTAGCTTCAGAGTATCTGGCTTTATGTGGAGGTCCTTGATCCATTTGGATTTGAGCTTAGTACAAGGAGACAAGGATGGATCAATTCGCATTCTTCTGCATGCTGACCTCCAGTTGAACCAGCACCATTTGTTGAAAAGGCTATCCTTTTTCCATTGGATGTTTTCAGCCCCTTTGTCGAGGATCAAGTGGCCATAGATGTGTGGGTTCATTTCTGGATCTTCAATCCTGTTCCATTGATCTGCCTGCCTGTCACTGTACCAATACCATGCAGTTTTTAACACTATTGCTCTGTAGTATTGCTTGAGGTCAGGGATACTGATTCCCCCAGACTTTCTTTTGTTGCTGAGAATAGTTTTAGCTATCCTGGGTTTTGTTATTCCAGATGAATTTGATAATTGCTCTTTCTAACTCTGTGAAGAATTGAGTTGGGATTTTGATGGGTATTGCATTGAATCTGTATATTGCTTTTGGCAAAATGGCCATTTTAACTATATTGATTCTGCCGATCCATGAGCATGGGAGGTTTTCCCATTTCTTGAGGTCTTCTTCCATTTCCTTCTTCAGGGTCTTGAAGTTCTTGTCATACAGATCTTTCACATGTTTGGTAAGAGTCACCCCAAGATACTTTATATTGTTTGTGGCTATTGTGAAGGGGGTCATTTCCCTAATTTCTTTCTCAGCCTGCTTATCCTTTGAGTATAGGAAGGCTACTGATTTGCTTCAGTTGATTTTATAACCTGCCACTTTGCTGAAGTTGTTTATCAGCTGTAAAAGTTCTCTAGTGGAGTTTTTTGGGTCACTTAGGTAGACTATCATGTCATCTGCAAATAATGATAGTTTGACTTCGTCCTTTCCAATTTGTATCCCTTTGACCTCCTTATGTTGTCTAATTGCCTGGGCTAGTACCTCAAGTACAATATTGAAAAGATAAGGAGAAAGGGGGCAGCCCTGTCTAGTCCCTGATTTTAGTGGGATTGCTTCAAGTTTCTCTCCATTTAGTTTGATGCTGGCTACGGGTTTGCTGTATATTGCTTTAACGATGTTTAGGTATGGGCCTTGAATTCCTGTTCTTTCCAAGACTTTAAGCATGAAAGGATGCTGAATTTTGTCAAATGCTTTTTCAGCATCCAATGAAATGACCATGTGGTTTTTTTCTTTGAGTTTGTTTATGTAGTGGATTGCATTGATGGATTTCCGTATATTGAACCAACCCTGCATCCCTGGGATAAAGCCTACTTGATCATGGTGGATGATCGTTTTGATGTGTTCTTGGATTCGGTTGGCAAGAATTTTATTGAGTATTTTTACATCAATGTTCATAAGGGAGATTGGTCTGAAGTTTGCTTTCTTTGTTGGATCTTTGTGTAGTTTTGGTATCAGCTAATTGAGGCTTCGTAGAAGGAATTGGGTAGTGTTCCTTCTGTTTCTATTTTGTAGAATAGTGTGAAGAGTATTGGTGTTAGGTCTTCTTTGAAGGTCTGATAGAATTCTGCACTGAAACCATCTGGTCCTGTGCTTTTTTTGGTTGGAAGACTTTCTATGACCCCTTCTATTTCTTTAGGGGTTATGGGACCATTTAGATGATCTATTTGGTCCTGATTTAATTTTGGTATTTGGTATCTGTCTAGGAAATTGTCCATTTCCTCCAGATTCTCCAGTTGTGTTGAGTATAGGCTTTTGTAGTAGGATCTGATGATTTTTTGGATTTCCTCAGTTTCTGTTGTAATATCTCCCTTTTCATTTCTAATTTTGTTAATTTGGATACTTTCTCTGTGCCCTTTGGTCAGTCTGGCTAAGGGTTTATCTATCTTGTTGATCTTCTCAAAGAACCAGCTCCTGGACTTGTTGATTCTTTGTATGGTTCTCTTTGTTTCCACTTGATTGATTTCAGCCCCGAGTTTGATGATTTCCTGTCTTCTACTCCTCCTGGGTGAAATAGCTTCTTTTTGTTCCAGGGCTTTCAGGTGTGTCATTAAGCTGCTAGTATATGCTCTCTCCATTTTCTTTTTGGAGGCACTCAGGGCTATGAGTTTTCCTCTTAGCACTGCTTTCATTGTGTCCCAAAGATTTGGGTATGTTGTGTCTTCATTTTCATTAAATTCTAAAAAGTCTCTGATTTCTTTCTTTATTTCTTCTTTGGCCAAGGTGTCATTGAGTAGAGTATTGTTCAGCCTCCATGTGTATGTGGGCTTTCTGTTGTTTTTGTTGCTATTGAAAACCACTCTTACACCATAGTGATCTGATAGGAGGCATGGGATTAGTTCGATCTTCTTGTATTTGTTGAGGTCTTTCCTGTGACCAATTATATGGTCGATTTTGGAGAAGGTACCATGAGGTGCTGAGAAAAACATATATTCTTTTGCTTTAGGGTGAAATGTTCTATAAATATCAGTCAAATCCAATTGGTCCAAAGCTTCAATTAGTTTTACTGTGTCCCTGTTTAGTTTCTGTTTTCCCGATCGGTCCATTGAGGAAAGTGGAGTGTTGAAGTCCCCCACAATTATTGTGTTAGGTGCAATGTGTGCTTTGAGCTTTAGTAAAGTTTCTTTTACAAATGTGCTCCTTGTATTTGGAGCATAGATGTTCAGAATTGAAAGTTCTTCTTGGTGGATTTTTCCTTTGACCAGCAAGAAGTGTCCCTTAGTGTCTCTTTTGATGACTTTAGGTTGAAAGTCAATTTTATCTGATATTAGAATGGCTACTCCGGCTTGTTTCCCGAGACCATTGGCTTGTAAAATTGTCTTCCAGCCTTTTACTCTAAGGTAGTTTTTGTCTTTGACATTTAGGTGTGTTTCCTGTATGCAGTAAAATGTAGGGTCCTGTTTCCTTATCCAGTCTGTTAGTCTATGTCTTTTTATTGGGGAATTGAGTCCATTGATGTTAAGAGATATTAAGGAATAGAGATTATTACTTCCTGTCATTTTTGATGTTATTTTTATATTTGAGTGATTATCTTCTTTTGGGTTTGATGAAGGAAGGTTACTATCTTACTTTTTCCAGGGTGTAGTTTCCCTCCTTGTATTGGAGTTTTCCTCCTGTTATTCTTTGTAGAGCTGGGTTTGTGGAAAGATATTGTGTAAATTTGGTTTTCTCGTGGAATGTCTTGGTTTCTCCATCTATTGTGATTGGGAGTTTTGCTGGGTATAGTAGTCTTGGCTGACATTTGTGTTCTCTTAGAGTCTGCATGAGATCTGCCCAGGATCTTCTAGCTTTCATGGTCTCTGGTGAGAAGTCTGGTGTGATTCTGATAGGTCTTCCTTTATATGTTACTTGGCCCTTTTCTCTTACTGCCTTTAATATTCTTTCTTTGTTTAGTGCATTTGGGGTTTTAATTATTATGTGGCAAGAGGTATTTCTGCTCAGATCCTGTCTGTTTGAAGTTCTGTAGGCTTCTTGTATATTCATAGGTATCTCTCTCTTTAAGTTGGGAAAGTTTTCTTCCATAATTTTGTTAAAGATATTTGCTGGCCCTTTCAGTTGTAAATCTTCACTCTCATCTATACGTATAATCCTTAGGTTTGGTCTTCTCATTGTATCCTGGATTTCCTGTATGCTCTGGGATAGAAGCTTTTTGCATTTTGCATTTTCTTTGACTGTTGAGTCAATGGTTTCTATGGTATCTTCGGCATCTGAAATTCTTTCTTCCATCTCTTGTATTCTGTTGTTTATATTTGCATCTATGGCCCCTGATTTCTTCTCAAGGTTTTCTATCTCCAAAGTTGTCTCCCTTTGTGATTTCTTAGTTGTTTCTACTTCTGTTTTTAGATCCAGGATGGTTTTGCTCAGTTCCATCTTTTGTTTGTTTGTGTTTTCCTGTAATTCTTTAAGAGATTTTTGTGTTTCTACTTTCATGACTTCTGCCTCTTGACTCAAGTTCTCCTGCATTTCTTTAAGTTTTTTTTTTTTTTTGTGTTTCTTCTTTATTGGCTTCTATCTCTTGAGCCTTATTCTCCTGCATTTCTTTAAGTGATTTTTGTGTTTCCATTATACGGGTTTCTAGCTTATTCATGTTCCCCTGTATTTCTTTAAGAGATTTATTTATGTCCTTTTTGTGTTCTTCTAGCATCATCATGATCAGTGATTTTAAATCCAAATCTTGTTTCTCTGGTGTGTTGGCATAACCAGGACTTGCTGATGTTGGAGAGTTTGGTTCAGATGCTGCCATATTGCCTAGATTTCTGTTAGTAGCGTTCCTGCGTTTGCCCTTTGCCATCTTGTTCTCTGGAGTTAGTTGGTCTTGTCCCTGGCTGGTGTTTGGGCCTCCTGAGGGGCTCTGGGGCTATTACTGCAACACTATCTGGCTGGGTTTCCCCTGTATCAGATTGCTGATGTGCTGTCCTCCTCTTGGGTGCCCTTGCAGCTCTAGTGTGCTTTGCCCCAGATTGTGTCTGTGAACCAGATGGAGCCAGTTTGCACCTTCAGGGAGTGCTGAAGGGTGTATGCTGCTGGGACCTTTTCTGCCTGCTGATCATTCTGCTGGGCAGCCAATCTCCCAACCGGGTTGGTGCACACAAGGCTAGCCTGGCTGCTCAGGCCCTGGGTCCAGGCAAAAGCCTGGGAGGCCATGGTCCGAGCAAAGTTCCCCTCGGGCTATGACTGTTAATTGGGTCTGTCAGGTGGCCAGGATGGTGGGCGTGTGCGCTCGCGCTCCCTGAAAGTGCTGGGAGAGTCTGCTGGGCTAACAACCTCCTGGGCGTGTTGACACACAGATGGCCCACCAAGCCGCCCAGTTCTTGGGGTCAGTCCAGGGCCTGTTGGGGCCTAGACCTCTGCTTTGTTAGCCTCAGGCTATGCTTGTTAGCCTGCTTTGCCTGCTAGAGCTCTCCTGTGTTCTGTAGGCAAAATGGCGGCGTGTGCGCCAGCGCGGGCAAAAAAACCTCCTGGCTGGGTTGGCACCCCGATGGCCCCGAACATCCCAGGGCCTGGGTGCAGGCCAACACCCGTCGGGCTCAGACCCCCGCGGTGTTGGCCTCGGGTTATGTTTGTGTACCTCAGTCTGTCAGATCTCTCTGGAGTCTGAAACCAAGATGGAGGCGAGTCTCTCATGACTGGCGGGAGGCAGAGTTCTGATGTGGCTTCTGTGCGGTGAAAGGCACTGTAAATCCGCAGGTGTTTGCAGCCCGGCTAGCCAGCGAAGGTCAGTGGTCGTGGACACAGGGCCTAACTGGACCCTGTGTCGCCTTGGTTCCACTGCTGATGGCCCTTTGGCTGGACCAGCCACTGCTGCACTCTAAATTTTTTATTAGGTATATTCTTTATTTACATTTCAAATGATTTCCCCTTTCCTGGTTCCCCTGCTGAAAGTCCCATAAGCCATCTCCCATCCCCCTGTTCCCCAATCAACCCCCTCCTACTTCCCTGTCCTGGTATTCCACTGCACTGCTGCATTGAGCCTTTCCAGGACCAGAGGCCTCTCCTCCCTTTGATGTCCAAAAAGGCCATCCTCTGCTGCCTATGTGTCTGGAGCCATGGGTAATACTGTGTGTACTCTCTGGTTGATGTTTTTGTCCCTGGGAGCTCTAGGAGTACTGGGTGACTCATATCATTGTTCCTTCTATGGCACTGTGACTGGAAAATATCATCCTAAGTGAGGCAACCCAATCACAAAAGAGCACACATGGTATGCACTCATTGATAAGTGTATATTAGCCCAGAAGTTTGGAATACTCAAGACAAAATTCACAGATCAAATGATGCCCAAGAAGAAGGAAGAACAAAGTATGGGTACTCTGGTCCTTCTTAGAAGGGGGAACAAAATACCCACAGAAGGAGATACAGAGACAAAGTGTGGAGCAGAGTCTGAGGGAAGGACCATCCAGAGACTACCCCATTTAGAGATCCATCCCATATACAGCTACAAAACCCAGACACTATTATCAATGCCTACAAGTACTTGCTGACTGGAGCTGGATACAGCTGTCACTTGGGAGGCTCTGCTAGTGCATGCCAAATACAGAGGAGGACACTCTCAGTCAGCCATTGAACTGAGCACAGGGTCCCCAATGGGGGAGCTAGAGAAAGGACCCAAGGAACTGAGGGGGCTTCCAGGGCCATAGGAGGAACAATGATACATATGTTTTTAAATATATAAAAGCCCCTGCTTGAGAGCTGCACAATACACTCAGATTCAAACTGCCTCTGTGTTTGTTTCTGTTTGTCACAGATGAATCCTTACCTACCTGGACTTTAAGAACCCTCATCTCAGGGACCCCCATCCATGGCTGGGGTGGTCCGTGGCAAATCAATTCTAGAATAGAAGCACTATACATGGAGGTAACTTAAGGTAATCACAGACATGTAATTTAATCAGAGGAGACAAATTTAACTTCATTAAAGACAGATGAATACGCCAAATGTATTGTCTATAGTTGTTTCTATCTCTTGCCATACTGGTCATAATTCTAATGACTCAAATTCTAATGACTCTAATGACAATGTTCAAAGCATCTTTAAGGGGACAAAGCAACTTCCTTTTTTGCTTGCAGAGATGTGTGTAAGCTTTCTAACTCATACACAATAATGACTGAATATTGAGAGGAGTATTGGGAGAGGACTCTTAGATCACAGCAATTGCTAGGAGGTAACTTTATTATTTTTTTAAATAACATTCCAAATTACTTTAAAAGGTTGATCTCAGTCTTGGATCCCTTTACCCTAACTGGGTTGCCTTGTCCAGTTGCAGCTTGATATGCCAAGGCTGTTGATATCCATGGGAGGCCTCCCATTTTCTTAGGAGAAAATAAGGAAGGAGGTGAGAAACAGGGAGCTGGGAGGAGAGGAGGGAGGGGATGCAGCAATAGGATGCAAAGTAAATAAATAAAAAATAGAGAAATAATTTGTTTATGAAGGAGCAAAAAAAAGAAGCAAACAAATTGGAAAAGAAGGAGGTGAAAGTGGAAGGACTTGGGAAGAAGGAGGGTCATTCTGCAGGAGGGAGGGAGGATAAGGGGAGAGGAATTGTTAAAGAATAAGTAAATAAAAAGCAAGAGAAATGCTTCCTATTTTCCAGATAGTAGTGAGTATAGCAAAGGACCTAGTACAGTGGATCACAGACATATAGACATTAATTCCTACGTTGTTCAAGATTTCACAGAGGAAAGGGTTTGTCTGAGGACTCACTGATAGTTAATGCATGGACTTGAGTTATAGTTATACTCTCCCCAACCCATGCCATGTATGTATACTGCATTGTTTCTATGGAAGCTTGCATGGAATACAGACATTAAGAAGTAGGTGAGTTCAAGTATGTGATTTGATGAGCTCAGTTTGGGATGCTGATCTAGTGGAATTTAGTGAGGCACTGTTTTAAGCATCTGGCCAGGGGACATGCTGTTCTTCTTGCTTACTCAACTGATTCTAGCCACAAGGAAGTTCAAGGAAGGACAACAAGAACATTTTTACAGTCTGGCCTCCATTTCATATTCCTACATATTTTGCTGGTGACAGGATAAGTTCTACAGAAGGTTTGACAAATCTCAAAGAAATCATTGATTGTACACAGATAGGTTAACTGAACAGAGAATCCTATTTTTTCCTTTTGTTCTATTCAGTTCTTAGAAATTCAAAGTTCATACAATAGGCTCATAAAGAGGTAAGTTAATGATTCATATATATTAGAACCAAGAAATATCATAAGCAAGGTGTGCATGTGTGTACTAGATAGCTTAGACATGCCAAGAGTTCGGTAACTAAAGAGCTAGCTGTATGGTTTCCAAAGTCAACATAGTCTTGTGTTACATAGAGACCCAGATCCAAGATCAAGGTTGTTTACTGACAAGAGTAGACCTTGAACTGAACTTAACGAGGTCTTTGGGGAGAGGGGCCATTGACACCACATGAAACTTGCATGTAGCTTTGATCTTTTGGGTACTTATGCTTATATTTAGGTGATTTTATATTTTTAGGCTTACAAGCTCTGATCAAATGATATGCCAAACCAAACAACCCAGTAATGCTATAGATACATCTTAAAAATAAGAAGTCAAACCTCTATGAACTGGTGGGCAAATGTCATTTGCTACAATTTCTGAAAAAGGCCAATTGCTTTGTACAGAATTGCTCCTGTGTTGCAATTCCTAGTGGGGACATCAATTGATTTGGTTAGGAACTCAGTTTATTATTTATTGTTTAGCAAAAGTAGCTATCAAGAAAAATAAGGCATGTGCAGTTCCTTTCCAAGGCTTTGTTTTTTTCAGAGATAGAGTGCATGTGAAAACCACAGAAATCACTAAGTTCAGTATCTGTGTTATTGTGGTATGAGTCTGAACCATACACAAAGTGGGGCAAGATGGTGGTACATAAATCAAATTGGCCAAGGATGCTCATGAAAATGATGTCAGCTGGTAGTGCTGGAGACTGCCAGGAAAGGCTCAATATGGAATGAGAATTAGGATCTATCTCAGACAAGAATTAGAAGGAGGGGAACTGGAGCTATAGCTGCCCACTATGTATCTTTGTATCCTTTCTTCTCTCCTCCTCCCTCCCTATCACCCCACTAACACTGTATCCTCGGGGCTGGGTGTGGTTAACAAATATGTAACTATCTCTGATTCACTTACTATTTCCCCATGTTTGGAACATACTATTAGCTGTTGTTTATCTTGCAAGTGAAGACAGAATTCTGAGTCACTTTTCCAGAGATATCAAGAATAAGTAGCAAAAATAGGAACCATGGATCTTTCTCAATCTGGGTAATCTATTCCACCAGGCTACTCAGAACTGAGATGGATATTTACACTGGGAGTGAGGAGGACCCCTGGCTACTTATTATTTAAATAGCTGATAGCCATGTTTTAGTGACTTTAAATATTGATCTATACTTTCAGATCTCTAAAGAAGTAAGTAGGAATTAATTCTGATATAGCATTTTTCTCTTGAAGTTGGTTCTCTATCAGAATGAGTTTTCTTAGGTGAGTTTGCATATTAGTTACTTTTCTATTGCTGCAGTAAAATGTCATGACCAAAGGCCACTCAAGGAAGAAAAAAAGTTGGATTACAGCTCCAGAGGCAGAGTCCATGATGGCCAGGGAGGGTTGACAGCAGGTGGCTGGAGCAGGAGACTGAGAGGCCACATCTCAACCACACAGAGGAAGCAGAGGGAAAGGAGGATGTGGGGTACAGCTATAAACCCTTAAACCCCATCGCCAGTGTACTGACATTAATTCCAATAAAGCCTCATGCCCTAAAGGTTTTGTAACCTCCCAAACAGTGCCACATAAAATAACAAGAAATGAGTTAGGAGAACTGAGAAAGAAGAACATAGACGGGCGAATCCCCAGGGTGTTAGTGGGAAAGGCCAGCAGCTGATAAAACAACCCGTAGCTCTCAGAGGCCCCAACTTTCTGCAAGGTAGGACAGTGTGGGGAAGCATCAAAGAGGACAGACATGTCCTGACATAGTCATGAGAGATAAGCAACCTCAGGTATCAAGCCCACAGCTGTGTGCAAAGCCTACACTCAACTCAAACCATTTCATCATTGTGTGTGTGTGTGTGTGTGTGTGTGTGTGTTGATATCAGTGTCTTATGATTTTACTGCTGTGAACTGGCACCATGACCAATGCAAGACTTATAAAAGACAATATTTAATTGGGACTGGCTTACGGGTTCAGAGGTTCAGTCCAGTGTCATCAAGGCAGGGACATGGCAGCATCCAGGCAGGCATGGTGCAGGAGAAGCGGAGAGTTCTACATCCTCATCTGAAGGCTGCTAGGAGAAGACTGACTTCTAGGAAGCTAGAGTGAGGATCTTAAGCCCATGCCCACAGTGACACAGTGACACAGCTCTTAATAGGGTCACTCCCAGGCCAAGCATATACTAACCATTACTAACAGCTAACTTTTTAAAAATTTTTTTGAGACAGGGTTTTTCTGTGTTACCCTGGCTGTGTTGGAACTCACTTTGTAGACCAGATTGACCTCAAACTTGGAGATTCACCTGCCCCTGCCTTCCAAGCGCTGGGATTAAAGGCATGTGCCACCACTGCCTGATGACAGTTAACACTGTAGGGCACCATTTACTTGAAATTTTTTGTTACATTCATTTATTTGTGTGTGTTGAGACGGAGTGTGGCATACATGTGGCAGTTTGAGGACAACTTGTCAAGCTACTTCTCTCCTCACACCACGTGTCCCAGAGATCAAACTCAGTTTGTCAAGCTCGGTGGCAGGAGCTTTTACACTGTGCTCTCCCGCTAGTCTGAACTTTATACTGTGCAGTTAAAAGAAATGCATCTAGGGGTGCTGGAGATATGTCTCAGCAGTTAAGAGCACTTGGGTTTCACTTCAGCCTCCACAGAAAATGGCTCAGAACTACCTGTAACTCTAGCTCCAAGGATCCATCACTATTTTCTGGCTTCTGTGGGCACTGCAAACACACACACACACACACTTAAATGGTATTTTAAAAAACCTTATGCATAACCAAAATATCACTTCACAAAATTACTTGTAGGTTTCAACACACCTTGTCCATATACAAACTGCATAAAAGTTTAAGCCAGAAGGTAAACAGCTCAAAATATCTTGAGAAAATCCCTGAAACTGACCATTTTACTAGGCCTCTCCCTCCCAAGAATAAATGGTAAAATCTGCTGAGAGTCCCTCTGATTCTGAGACCAGACCAGCTAGCAGCCTGGATGAAGCAGAAACCAGATGAGCTGCGTGGAAGAGGTTTAGACCAACTGATGTGCCTGAAAAAGAAACTCTCCAAGCTGTTGAACTACTTGTATGCTTCACAGTGTGTGTTAGGATTCCAGTGATTGGTAGCTGCCACCCCTGCTGGGGTGAGCTTTGGTGAAGTAGCTGTTTTGGAGTCATTTCTGTGCCCATAAAGAGCCCCAATAAAACTCTTTAGTTCACCAAGTTGGACTTTGATGGTGTCTGGGATATAGATGCATGAGTTGTTTCTCCATGAAGTTTTTTGTTTGTTTGTTTGTTTTCACATAAGTGTACATATATAAGGTAGATGAATAAGATGTTCTCATATTTGGAATATTTCATATTCTGAAGTATAAAAAAGTAAAAATACAAGGATGTTTGTAAATGTTTGTCTGTCACAAGAGCATCTTGGCGGTGTGGAACCAAGGAATTCCACAAAGCCACACCACACAACAAACCTCACAGGGATTTCTTTTTTTTTTTTTTTCTTTTTTTTTTTAATTTTTTTTATTCGATATAATTTATTTACATTTCAAATGATTTCCCCTTTTCTAGCCCCCCCACTCCCCGAAAGTCCCGTAAGCCCCCTTCTCTTCCCCTGTCCTCCCTCCCACCCCTTCCCAGTTCCCCGTTCTGGTTTTGCTGAATACTGTTTCACTGAGTCTTTCCAGAACCAGGGACCACTCCTCCTTTCTTCTTGTATCTCATTTGATGTGTGGATTATGTTTTGGGTATTCCAGTTTTCTAGGTTAATAACCACTTATTAGTGAGTGCATACCATGATTCACCTTTTGAGTCTGGGTTACCTCACTTAGTATGATGTTCTCTAGCTCCATCCATTTGCCTAAGAATTTCATGAATTCATTGTTTCTAATGGCTGAATAGTACTCCATTGTGTAGATATACCACATTTTTTGCATCCACTCTTCCTCACAGGGATTTCTTGGGGAGAAGAAAAGGGTGGCGCTGCATCTGAATGGAAAGAGCCACCAGAGGGCTGGAGGAGATGCTTTATAAGACCTTCTGGGACGTGATCTTAGTGGTGAAGTACCTTATGATAGGAAACATTGCTTGGTCATTAACAGAGACAAGGGGTGAGATTTCCAAGTCTCTAAGCTTAGGGTCAAAACACGGGTAGGGTGCTTTTCCTTTGTCCTATGTCGCAGGCTTAGGGTCAGGTTGGGGCCGGGGTGCTCTTTTCCTAGCCCTTTACACTACAAATTTTGGTCCCAAGCATTTCAGCCCAGTGATATTCAGTCTGAATTTGAAAACGGAGGAATTGAAGGAATAGACTGGTTCATACTGGAACTGCATGGCCGCTGGCCTCCCTTGCGTTGAGCTCACTGCTGCTGGAATGTTTTAGCTGTGGTGAAGGGTAATGAACAAACAGTAACAAGAACTGAGAGTCCTGATGTATAAGATGCTGGGACAAATTTCCAGGCACTAACCAGATGCTTTCTGTTAGTGTTATTGCCCTATGAGGATGTTGGGTTCAAAGAGGTTTAGTTACTTGGGTGTAGTCTAACAGGAGTCTCAATCTATGCTTTTTTTTTTTTTTTTTTTACAAAGTTATACTTTATGTACTGACGCTTACTGACAACTGGAATGGAGGAAATCATCATCATCATCATATATATATATATATATATATATATATATGTGCATATATATATATACACACACACTATATATATGGTTTACAAAATAGGTTTTATGATATATGTATGTGTGTGTAATTTGATCATCCTCATTCATATATATATATATGACACATATGCACATATATGCTAAGCTAATGCTTATACTAAATGTAGATTCCACATGAGAGGAAGAACATGAAATACTTCCTTTTCCCCATTGCCCATTCTTGCTCCACCCATCCCTGTCCCTTTGATCACCTTCCCTCACCCAGTCTTCCATCTTCACATCCTAAGTGTATATACTTTTATAATTTACATTCTGCATATGAGAGAGAGCACGTGACATTTGTCCTTCTGAATGCGTTGAATATTATTTCCTTGCAAATGATGCCATTTCATTCCTCTTTATGGTTGGAAGTTTCCAGGGAAGGCTTGCTAGATTCTAAGTTGAACTCAATGGTAGCAAAGATGAGCTAAGCGTGGAGGCACAGCTGTGGTCCCAGGACTGCACAGCAAGATTTTACATGAGGCACACAAGCAACCAAGCAAAAAAAACAAGCAAACAAACATACCAAGTGATGTATACATGCTACAGGCTGTATGTGTGTATTCATACATACAGTGCAGTAGGAGGTAGGTAATAATAGTCGGTTATCATACCATTAGGTTTGGTCAATGAATTAAAATAATAATAATGACTTTATTTTTCACTGTACAATTTTATCTTCTTTTTCCCTCTGCCACTGTCCAGTGACAAGACTATAATATTATTGGTAATACTTGGGCAAATCACACACGAAGTTTATCTGCCTATCAACCCATCACCTAATAATTTTAACACTAACTGATAATCATTTGCTGAATCAGTTTCACTAGGGGCTTAAAATGATGATTTTTATCATTTCATTTATTTGTAGTTATTAGCTGGCATTCTGCTGTAGGAGAATAGGCCTACACAGTACTCACAAACACAAGTCCAACAGGAGAGGGAAAATACTTCACTCCACACATCCATTGCTGGCTTAAAGGCTACTTCAAATGGTGAAAGGGGTCTTAATGGCTTGAGTCAGGCTGGGCTACACATTTTCATGGCCCAGTATGTTTGGTTATATATCTCCACGTTCTCATTGGATGCCAAAGTAAGTGGCAGGGAATGTATCAACCCAATTGTGTGCCGTTAACGTATGACTCTGTTGGTCTTGGAAAGTTTCCATACTTCTGGTGACAAGATAATCTGAGCTTATATTATGTTTTCCTGTTTCCAAGCCTGTAAGTAATCAGTCATTTATTCAAAATTCTATGCTCAGTTTTGGTGCACAGTAATAACTGAGATCAAGATTTGGCTTAAAACAGTAAACACCGAAACCAACCAAACTAAAATAAATTGTATTCCTAAGGTAAGTTTATTCTTTGTTTTTATCATGAATTCCTCATGTGAATTTATCATGAATTCCTTATATCCTGTAAGAAACTCTAAGGTCACTGAACATTGTGGTTTAAGGATATCGTATTCTTTCATAGGCATGTGTGGATGGCTTGGAAAGCATTAGGATTTGGAAAAAACTGTAGATGTCCTGAATTTTTTTCATTGACTGTATTTGTGAATGTTATTCTTCACCAGATACACCACACATGTAACTAGACTGGTGTGTGTGTGTGTGTGTGTGTGTTGCCAGGGATTGGACCCAGGACTTTGTATGTGCCAGAACATTATAACTTGAACATTAAGATACACTCCCCCCTTAGAAAACTAACAAGGAAGAGACGAAGACAAGTTATATTTTCCTAAACTCACTTATTACTTCTCAATGACTTGAATCATTCGTATATCTTTAAATCCATCAGGCACATATTGAGTACCCACTTTCGTGAAACAGAAGCAGAACTGAAGGACTGTGTTCCATCTTCCAGCTTTACTGAAGTTGTATGTATCTGAGATGCACAATGTGACATATTTAGAGACACAGGACTGTAGTGATTACCACGGTGAAAGAAATTAGTGTATCATGTTACACACACTTTGTGGGGAAAACACTTGAGATGTGCTCAGCAGTTTTCAAGCATACATTTAGTATTATATTGTTCTCCAGCACTTATTCGGCTTATAACTCAGTCTGTGGAGATGAGTCAGTATCCCAGTCAGTAATGACACTGACATCCCAGTCTGTAATACGTTTTGTTGTTACAGTGAGCTCATGCTTTTCCTTCCCACAAATGTAACACAGCGTAGTAGTTGTCCTTGGCCTTAGGCTTATTTCCTGTAGCACAGCATCTCCCAGGCTTGAACATGTTATCACAAATGGCAAGGGTTCCTTCTTTTTGAAGGCTAATAGTCTTGTTATACGTACGCAACAGTCTGTTCGTCTCTTGTAGCACACTTAGATTGTTACTGTATTCTGTCTATTGTAAGCGTGCTGCATTAAACACAGGGATGAATAGACTTCAAGGCAGGGGTGCTATTCCCTTTGGCTATATACTGAGTAATGGTGGCTGAGGAGCTGGACTTTTGTATACAGTGGTTATGCCAAATAACAGCGTCTCATAGCTGCATTCTGCAAATGAGAAAGTCCGAACTTCAACGCTGATGGGAATGCGTCATCTTGGTTATCACCTTCACCAGGGAGAGATGTCCAGGGAGCTGGTAAAGTACATTCCTGAGTATGTCTGTGGGGGAATTCATAGAGACGACTGCTATGTGGGTCAATGACCCACAGTAAGAGTGAGGCAGCATCCAATAAGCTAGAAGAATGGAAAAGCAGCCTACCGCTTCCTGAGGACATTTTCTCTTCTGCCACTGCCCACGGACAGCTGAGTTCAGACTCATTCTTTGACTCCTCGGGAGGCATCTGGACCTTCAGCACTAAACTATGGCTCAATACCTGGTTCCTCTTGTTCTCAGAATTCCTGCTTCCATGAATGAGCATGTCCTGTGTTCACCAGCCTTCCAGGCTACAGAAAACCCCAGCGGTACTTTTTAGCTTATGATTTTATAAGCTAGTTTAATAACCCTAAATGAGTATGTTCACACATGTGCATTTCCTGTTAGTCCTCTTTCTCTGATGGACCCTAATACATTGGTGGTATGAGGAATTTAGGATGTTCAACTCCTATGCTACCCCCCCTTTCATTTTGGAATTCTGCCCCTCAAGTCTCTGTTACTGGACATGGTAATTATACAATTGCATCATTGGTTTTGAGAGATACAGATCAAAATAATTGACTTTGGTAAGAATTGATGATCACAAAGGCAAAAGAGAAGCAAGAACTGAAATTCAAGAAACAGAATACAGGTTAACAAATAGGAAGGGATGTAATGTGAATTTTAAAAAGGAAACACTACTAAATTTTATGTTGGTGCATTCAAATGGATAATGTACTAAGGAAAGTAAATACAGTGAGGCAAGCCACATGATTTACAGGGAGAAAGCATTATAAGTAATTCATTGAAGTGATGTTCACATTGAAAAGAACCTAGGGTCTACTGAAGTGATAGCACTAATGTGTTTATAAGCTATTATCACACTACTGAAATGTTAATCATATTAGGCTATCACATCAGTAGGGAGAACACACAGTGCAGGTCACAAATGGCATTGCTAAATGATTATTTGTGACTGGGTTAATCCCAGTAACTAACAAGTAATTTTGATCCCATTATAGCAAAGCAATGATACTGATGAAATTCTTTCCTAGTGTCTACACACCCCCTGGTGGAGAAAATAAGTAACTACATACTCATGATACTGTTCCACCAGCAGTACCTGAAAGGGGGCTGAGAATACCAGGATAGATGGCCCTAAGGATTCATTTCCAGATGTTGAAAACTGTGATCATTGCTTCACTAATTGTTACCTCATGTAGCCCCTCCCCTAAACATATCAACAGCAGAAATTCAGGGTTTTTGCTGATTGTCACAGATCATTTTTTTTTTGAAAGAAGTGAAATAAACTTTTGAAAGAAGTGACATATGTACATGTGTGTGCTGGCATGCTTGAAGTTGGAGATCAGTGGACAAGCTCAATGCTGGTCTCATCTTGTTTGTGATAGGGTCTCTTTGATGCTCACGGGTATGCAGTCCAGGCTAGCTGTCCTTTGAGCTTCAGAAATTCTCCATCTTAGCCCTCCAGTTTCAGGAGAGAAGTTGGAAGATCAGACAGGAGACCTTGTCCAGCTTTAGGTAGGTGAGTTTTGGAGATTTGAGAGAAACAAATTACAGTCAAGCTAAGTCTCTTGTCTCCTGACTCACCAGTCCTCCAGATGTGACTTATTAAAACTGGAAGTCCTCTTCTTCAAAATGATAAGACTTGAAGTCTTCTCCAGAATGAAAACTGCATGCAGTCTCTTCTTTATCCTTCCAGCTCTGGTTCTACAAGCCCCTGCATTATCGAGGGAGAGCCCCCTGAACACTCAGGCCTTGCTGGATCTCCTGCTGCTTCTGCTATAACCATCCCTCCAATTATAGCTGTCCATTCCTCAAAGGACCTAAGCATAAAGCTTTCCACAGGGGAGGAGGCGGGTTTGGGATTTTGTATTTACAGGCAACTGTTATATAAAATGTGCAGTAAACATGCACACATGCACGCACCCTTGTCTTTTGTTTTAGGAGACAGCTGTGAGCCTTATGTGGGATAACTCACTATTCCATCTCCAATTACCCTCAACGGTAGAGCAATGGAAGACAGACCACAGCCACGATGAAGGGATTGCCGACATCCCCACTTAGTACTTCTGGAAGTCAATTAGCATTTCTTTCATAAAAATCTTGCTTGTTCCTCTCACCTTTCAGTGATCTCAGAGTGGCTACATGAAATAATACATGGAGAAAGGATTTTAAGTTACTATTATTTATAGAGATATCTCATTTAAAAACCCAACATCCTTTGTGCTTTTAGCATGAGCTGATTTGCATAATTGAGCCATTCAGAATATACTTAATGATAATGTCTAGAGATTCATCCAATTAACAAGTACTTGGCAGCTGAACTGGCTGCAATATGAGTCTAATTTTATACGTGAAACATTCTTGACAGAGGGCATGTTTGCAATACATGTTTGTAACCCTCAGTGAGAGCTTCTCTCTGTACCTTTTAGAATGGAGAACTTACTGTTCCAAGCAAAATTCCCAGGAATCTAAAAGCCTAGGGAAGCCATATTTAGAAGTATATGAAGGGCTTGTGATACAGACCAGTCTCAGAGCACATACCATGTAGCAGGCTAGAGTTTAATTACCAGTTCTGAAAACAACAGACAACAGGGCACCCAAATGCTTTCAACAGGCATTTAATGAAAAGGATCAATGAATGGAAGTGGAGATGTCATGGTATACGATCAACACAAAACAGAACTTCCGCATGTTTGGACATGTAAAGGCCAGCATCAACTATTATTTTCAGTATAAAGAATGAAAAATTCTTTATTTTTCATATTTCTATATTTAAATGCTATTATCCAAGGAAAAAACTTAGCTTTCCATAATCACTCCTAAAAGTGAAATCGAGACTTGTTTGCACATATGAAATAAAAAAGCACACACTTCTAGAAATGTACATGTCTCATTATCTTCACTAAGAGATTAAGATGGGTTCTCTTTATTAAAAACTACCATTTTAGGAGAAGTGAAAATAACTTGTGGCTTGTCTGGCGACCCTTTGCAACTGGCTGCAAGCCAAGTTTATCTCACAGCAAACATCGAGGAATGGGCCCAACCCAACCTGGAACTGCATCGGTTTGCTGCCATCTTCCTTACGCCAAAACAGATTAAACAAAAATAAAGAGAAAGCGATCCAGCTGCCTGTGAAGGCACACAGCTGTGTTAAAAGTGATGTATTTCAGGAACCGTACAGAGAATGCTTCTTGCTATTAGGAGCTTTAGTGCTAGTTTTGGGTCAAATATAATTAAAATGCATGTTTGTGAGTAAAAATGAATCAGTTGAGTTTATAACTGTGTTGGGATATCAAAATGTAGACTTTTACCACATCATTCTCAAAATAATTCCAAGAACACTGAAACACATGCATGTTTGCAGACTTTCTTATCTGCTTATAAAGGTTATTTGGAAAGCTGTAACTACAGGTCATTTCTTGCGTGGGAGATTGCACAATGGGGTTAAGTCAGAGAACAAGAACAATATATAATGAAAGGGAGACATCTGTATAGGTGCAGCCAATTTAGAGTTGGGCCAAAGTCAACAGCTCCTCAAGCTGGATCATGTAAGATGTCTGATGCCAATTGATTAAGTCTTTTTCTTTTTCTCTTTTCTTTTTTTCTTTTCCTTTCTTTTCTTTCTTTTTCTTTCTTTTCTTTCTTTTTCTTTCTTTCTTTCTTTCTTCCTTTCTTCCTTCCTTCCTTCCTTCCTTCCTTCCTTCCTTCCTTCCTTCCTTCCTTCCTTTCTTTCTTTTTTTCTTTCTTGTTGTTTTTTCGAGACAGGGTTTCTCTGTGTAGCCCTGGCTGACCTAGAACTCACTCTGTAGACCAGGCTGGCCTGGAACTCAGAAATCCGCCTGCCTCTCTCTGCCTCCCAAGTGCTGGGTTTAAAGGCGTGCGCCACCACTGCCCGGGCCATTAAGTCTCTATTATCACTTGGTTTTCTGCAACTTTTTAATTTAAAAGTTTATTAAATATATTTTAGTGCACACTCAATTTACTACAGTTACATCTTCTGAACTGCTCTTTCACATTTTAGGAGCACCAGCAGGCATTTGAAGTTAATGACAAGTGAGTGGATATTACGCTAGCACCGAGGTCTGTATAAAGATACAAACTTATTTCAGACTCCATGACCATGACCTTATGGCTGCTTTTGAGCAAACAAAGAGAATCCCTTGAGCACGTGGAGGACTTTGCACTGGATCTGGCTGCAGAAAGCAGAGCTCAGTTCATCAGCAGAAGGTTTTAATTAGCAGATCACCACAGAGAACAAAGACAAGAAAGCACAGATGGAAAATTCCACAGGAACATCACAGTTGCACTTTCCTCTATCCTTGAAGGGGCATGCCTGTGGCACAGACCATTGCCCTCTCCTCTCAGTGTATCAGAGGTCAGAGTTACTCTTAGACACAGGGCTGTTGGCAGGATCTCCCTTAGGGCCACACTTCTGGAATCAGCACACACTGACTGGGACTCAGAAAATATCTCATGCTGTTAGTTCCCTGGGGAGGAGTTCCTTGTGTGTTTCCAGCCATTACCAAGGACAGCCACTGAGCACTTGACTTTCACTATGCAACACACGCAGCTAGCGCTGGAACAGAACCAAGATGCCATTCCCAGAATCTCTTCTCCTTTTCAAACTCAATAAAGTTACAAATATTTGCTATTACTGATATTAGTTCTTGGTATCATTCTGGATCTCTGTTTAGAAACATAAATGCACTCAGTGTCCAGAGATGACTATTTTCTTACTAACTTATTACTTGGCCTTTCAGAGCTACTCTTATGTAAGGTACCGCCATGAGATCTAGGGATCTAGTAGACCAAAGTCCTTGTCCTTTCTGAGATGCTTGGGAATGAGAAGTGCTAGCAGAGGAGAAGCCTCGTTCCACGACTAGAAGCAGCTCCTGAAACCAGGGTAAGGGAACTATGGAGACAGGGATGTCACACCGAGGCACAGGAGGCGGCTTCTCTGGACAAACTGCATTTATTAAGCTAAGATCACGACAAGCTATACAATACAGTGACATTAACTATAACATGGTAGTAGAGAATACTGATCTCAGTAAGGCCTCAATAAGAACCCACACATCTCTAAGATATGTCTCTTTATCAAAAAGGAGTGGCATACATGCTTAATATTACAGAATACAAAGAAAGAAAGTTTGAATTGCTATAAAGTACCTATGTGTACAATATTTCAAACATTTCCATATAAATATTTATGTTTTAAGGGGGCATTCCCAGACTCATTATTATGCATGTTTATAAACATAAAACATGGTATTTGCATACAGCTTTATTACATGAATAAAAAGAAACACCTCATGCCTTGAAATGTTGAACTTAACATTATATACAACAACTACAGAAAACAAGAACATTTAAGACATTACTTCTCTTACAGATTTAAACCTCAGTACAAATTCCAGGATACTGAAAGGAGTTTTGTCCATTTGTTCTCAACTATGCTCACAATCTAATTTTCAAGTCTACCATTTCCTAAAAGTATGCACTATTTATATTTGTCACTTTTAAATTAACACAAATTGGTGCATAACACTAAAAATGAGTGATCACCCTAAAATAAAAGCAGCAAAGTTAGCAAGGAATTAAGACTTTGTTATAGAGGTAAAAATCAAAATAAAATGGGGAAGATTTTAAAAATGAAAACCACATAAAGGGACCCTTTATAACTGTGTTCTGAAAGACACATTCAAATAAATATACACTGTGTAGAGGAGAGAACAAAGTCAGAGGCACAAAGTAAAAAGGGCGTTTAAGTCTTTTGGAATGTTCCAGTACTCAGACACAGGACCAAACTAATGCAGACTGCAGAGGGAAGACAGGACAGCAAAGACAGGGGCAGTCACCCCTCCCCCACTTTAGTCTTTTGGCCCCCCTTTCTTGGGTGTTGCAAATTAGACAATATCCTAATTTGTCAACAGAAAAAGGGTTGTGTTGCTAATTTTGTACAAGGCTGCTAAGTACACCCTACTGTGTTAACTAGACATTTATTTGGTCCTGCAACAAAAAACAATACCAGTGGAGACTCACTGACTTCCTTTCTTGCTGTCTTTCCTTTAAGGAGCTTTCACTGAGATCAACTGCAGCATTCCAGGGAACTCTTAAGGTAGGTGCGGGTTAAAGTCTGAGTCTGCTTCCCATACAAACATTTTAACTAAAGGAAAAGGGACCATCAAGTCCAAACCTTCTAAAGAGCATCCCCAGGGCCCCCAAATCCTGGCAATGTGGTCTTTAAGAGGCAAAACTGTTAAGTTACATGGTAATAGCTGTAAGCCACAGAGGTCATTGTTCTGGACTTTGTAAACACACATACACACATACACACACATATGCATGCATGCACGCACGCACACACACACACACACACACGCACGCACACGCATACACACAAAACTTACATATGCATCAGGACTTCTTTTACAAACTCTTTAATTGAAATTAAAGATATTTCATGGTATAAAAATTTCCTTAGTTTTTGGCAATATTGGCCAAATACATATTATCAACATGGATACAAAATTTTAAGGGGAAACTGAATGTGCCTTATAATATACTTTATGCCAGTGTTTTCAGAACTACACAGGGGCAAACAGTCAAAAAAGTACCTGAATCTATTTGTGTGGTAGAACAGAAATAGTAAAGGCAAACTCAGCCATATAAATTGAGTCATATGAAAACACTCAAGTTTAAAGTAACCCAGTCAACCACTTAAGCCAAACCTACACAATGTGCGTAATTTGAGAATCATATTCAAAGAGTTTCAATGAAATCATTATTTGTAAGCAGATACTACAAACTTTTTATTACATAATCATTTGAAAGAACTGTCCTCATTTCTAACTGATCATTGTGGCCACCTTGCTTTGTGATAGTGATAAATTTTAAAAGTTACACTGACAAGAGTGCAAGTGGATTATCAATAAAACCTGTACTGGAGTCGCTGTGAAGCACTAGTCATCTGTGTGGGCATTAGGTTCTCTGTCCCAGTGCACACGTCTGTCTTTTGGAAGACGAATCATGCACAAAAACAGCAGCCATCCCTTTTGTCTATGCATTTGTAGGCATTCCATATGAATGATGAAGATGCTACAAGAAAAATTCAAATTATGTTACAAGGTTTAGATATTTTTTTTCCCATTTTTAAAATAGGTAATGGCCATTTGTTTACAATGATTAAGGTATTATTTCTTAAAATTTTTTTGTACATGTATGTTGGGGAGGAGGCAAACCCATGAGTATGTATGCCCATACGTGTGCCTAGCGCTCTGAAGCTCACCACGTTTTCCTGATTGTCCTTTATTGAAGAAGACCCTCTTGCGGAATCTGGAACTATCCCATCTAAAAGGTCTAGCTAGCCCCCTGGTTCCAGATATCACTACTTCTGTTTGCGATCCTGAGACTACAGGTGGCCACCATACCTGGGATTTCCGAGGATTCTGGGCATGCAGTCTCTGTTCCTCATTGCTGTTCTATGTATTGATTCTATCTCTCTAGCCCTAATTTTGCTCCATCGGAAATGATGTGTTTTCCCTTTTTTATTTTTTTAAGGCAGCTTTATACTTTAGCCTAGGCTGGCCTCCAGGTCACAGCGGTCTTTCCTTAGTGGTAGGATAAGGTGTGTGTGCCCACTTTAGTGGCTGGCTTTAGCAGTCTTTTGAACTGTAACTGTTACCCACGTTATACTTAGCACAGGAAAGGGAAGAGGGCAGAGCCTGTGCAGGGAGGGAAAAGATTCTGAAGTCTTTGTTTTCTGTATGACTGAGAAAAATTCTCCACAGAGATCTTGTTGCAACAGATCCAAGTATTCAAAATCTTAGCTTTCAGATGACATGGGACTTAATCCTAGCACTCAGGAGGTAGAAGCAGGCATATCTGAGTTTGAGGTCAGCATGGTCCACCTAATGAATCCCAGACCAGTCAGGGCCAATAGCAAGACCTTGTTTCAAAGACCACAAAACAAACATCCCAACTCATTTCCTTGCAATAACCAGAGAACCCTAGGTCCTCTCCGGCACATTCTGGCTAATCAGGAGGGAGTGGGTCTGCTGCTGGGACAATCCAAAAAGGTAGATGTGGCTTTGGATTCTATGCAGTCTCAGTGTGCAGCTGGACAGACAAATACAAAGCATAATTTGTATATGATGAGCTTAAGACTCAGCTGAATTTTCAAGTAAACGTTAACTTGTGTTCTCTTTGCTGGTTGTAATAGAGTTTGATAATAGAAACTGTGTAGAGAGATGATTTATAGAGAGAAAGCAGGGCTTGGGGGAATACTTAGTCTAAACTAAGTATTTAAAAAAAGATATTAAAAAATGACAGCACTGTCAGGAAAAGCTGATGTATAGAAAGAAATGAGAAATTAGAGAATGTGGGGGGAGGGGCGGAGCAAATGGCTCACAGCTAAAGTGCTTGACTTGCTGGGTGGGTCAGATGGTTGGCTACAATTCCAGCACTCAGAAGGTAGAGACAGGGAATCCCTAGGGAGGCCAGCTAGCCAGCCGAGGTGCAACGGTGAGAGACCCTGCCTGAATAAGGTGGAAAGAGACCGAGGAAGATTTCCAACATCATCTTCAGGCTTCACACACACACACACACACACACACACACACACACACAACCTCTAACAAAAAGATTTGCATATTCAGTCAGACAATGGGCCCTCAGAGGAGATTATGTATATGACACTTTCTCTTTTCTCTGAAAAAGTAAAAATTAGAGTAGAGATTCTTTTCTGTTACACAGAACGATGCTTGGAAGGGTGTCCTATTTAATGGACCTAATCTTCATGGCACACAGGAAATCCTGAAGTTTCTTGACAGACCTTTGCTATTTTAGCATGAAGAATACACGGTAAAATAGGATAAGGAAGAACCAAGCTGTGTGGCTTCTGTGAAAGGAAGATGACAGGGACAATCAAGACTCAGAGGACTGAGCTTTGCAGCTACACGTTAACCTTGGGCCGTAGCTGGTGAATGGTGTGTCTGGCTGATTCCACATGTTGATACCAGTGATTCCACCCTCCACTGCTTTGCATCCCTTTATAGGGCAATGTTTGTAGCATATTTTATAATTTTTCTGCCATTTACTTGTGAGCAGACAATTAGCGTTTACTGCCATGGATAGAAAGGAAACCCTACTTAATTTAGATAATCTTAATGAGCAGACTTCTGAGTCAATAAAATCCAGGTAAGATTTGGAGCCTGAATCAATGTAATAGTCTGGGACACCTGAGCACCTATGAATGGGGTGAGTTTGTTTGGCAAGTGACTCTCAGAGATCGTGTGGACTGGGGTCAGAACCATAAGAACACGTGACTGAAACAGAGAACAACTATGAAGAATGATTAAGGTTCCTATAAAGGTCACACTGGGCAGTGACAATGGATTGACTGTGCTCCTATCTCATCGTTGCCCGGAGCATGAATCACAGGTCAGAGACACAGTGCTGGCTGTTAGGTGACGGGAGCACCGTAGGGAAGGGGCGCAGTGGCCGCTGGAGCTGAGCACCACGGAGGGTTCTCCAGAGCCCACATGCAGTCCCACCAACACCTAGATCCTAGCAGAGAAGGTGTGTTCATTTTCAATTACATACTTCCAATAAACCTATGCTATTTTAGTCACAAATTCTGTATTTTCTTATGTCAACAACAGAGAAATGGTGACCAGGGATAGAATGGAGCCCAGGGGCAAACAAGCGTTTCTGTCATGCTGGTATTTCCTGAGCTACCCAAGAAATGCCTGGACTAGGGAAACACAAACTTCTTGCTGGTAATTTTTACCTCAGTCTCTCAGACTGAGTCCATACACTGAGGAATGTATCATGTGTTGGGCACCTCCGACAGCGTCTGTATGTGTAATAGAGTCCCTATAAAACTGCTGAATGAATGAGTGAATGACTGTGACCCACACAGGCTCTGGGAGGGACTATAATTTCTTGATGCTAAAGTGCTGTTTATCACATCTTGTCAAGAGCTAATGACTTTTATATCTATTAAAGTTCAGTTTATGACAGTTGGAATTCTCTAAAACACAAGGTTAAAATATATTTTGTGGTACTAACATAGTTTAAACAACATGTAAAAAGTATATGCAAAATTTTAACTGTTGTATGAACAAACAATTTCAAACTCAGAGGAGACAACTATGGCATATATTACAGAAAAAGGATCCTTTCTGGCTACTGGTCATTGCTACACTAAGAAACTTGAGTGCAAATTTTATCAAATACATTTACCAAAAAGGGGTTCTGTTCATTTCATCTGAAAATGTTATTACAATAGCACTGAGCATGTAATAAGTTGATCATTTACAAATTATCAATATAAGCCAGCCCTACAACGAAGAAATCAAACATCAAGATCTACCTTTAGTCTAAATTTATCTAGACAAAGACTGAAAGACAGAATAACAGCAAAACCAGAATTTATCTGAATAATAAAATAATTTGGTTGTCTTATGCTGGATATTTTACCAATATGCACACCATGACTTCTTTCTACAAGCTATTACATGGGTTGGAGCAATATTATTTTAGCTGCTGGAGTATCACAGTGTTAAGAATATCCGCTTCTTGTAGTGTCACACTTTCATCTGTTAGCTCTTTACTTGGAAATGAAGTCACAAGAATAAAGTCAGTAGTTGCAAATTCAGGACGTGATTGTACTATAAATTCTCGTACATCCAGAATCCTGAAGAAATAAGTAAAAATGGCTTATTGTAGAAAAGGGACATTTTTAGTGAAAAACATTCTCACATTTAAATATGCATTATTTTGATAGGAAAGGTCATCAGATTTTAAAAGAAAAATGACTTTGGAGTATACACCTATAATGAAACAAAACAATTTTAAGTGAATTATGTATATAATATAGTGCTAAAAATATTGCTATATTAAAAGAGTAAGAACTGTTAGCAGCCTAAGTGTCTAGGTCATCTGTGGATGCTGGGCAGTCTAACACTATCAAAAGGATGTTACATGCACCCACCGACACATACGAAAGATGTGTGATACAAATCTTTAATTCCACCTCTTGGAAGAGTAAGTCAAGATCACTGATGCTGAGGCTAGCCTAGGCTGCAGTCACACAGTGAAATCCTATCATTAAAAATAGTAACAAAAAAGAATTTTAAAATCACTCTCACATATATCTAGCAACTTAACTAAGACCATAAATGCACATTAGGGTCTTATAATCAGCGGAAAACAAAAGTACTCTTACGTACAGGGAAATATTTATATTCAAATGAGTATCAAAGAGACAATCAATCAGCCTATTAGAGGTTCTGCATCAACAAAATAAACTACTTAGGCCATGCCTTTACATTATGAAGTTGCTATACAGAAAGATCTGATTAGCATCTCCTTTTGAGATAACATCTTATCGTGTAGTTCAGACTGACTTCCAACTTGTATTGTTTTGAGTTTCCACGTGACAGGATGACAGGTGAGTACAGTCATGCCTAGCCGACAATGACCAACATTTTAACTGGGAAAGTCCTGACAGGATCTTACCTTAAATCTGAGTGCACTTGACAAAGTTTTAGTCACAATGCTCTTACCTTGGAATTCTCTGAACTTGGACGAATGGGATAACTTATAAAGATTATGGCCATCTATTTCACTTACTGTAGGTATTTTCGATCCTTTTAAATATTCTTCTGTCAAAAACTTACTTAAAAAGTGTAATACCTTCATCTATTCAGTACGCTTTGTGCAGCGTCCTGTGGATGAGAGAGTGTAAGAACCCAAAGACCCCCAGCCAGCCGGGTGGCTCACCGGTGTGTGCTGTTGAACCTCTGTATGAGACGACTTCCGTCTGCCAACCTGATCTGAATTTTTGTAGTGGGCATTGAGTCATCAATAAGAACAGCTGCATTCAGTATTGATTTATGCTCTTCTTCTGGGGAGGAAGGAGTACTGACGATTTCAGGTGTAAGGCTAAAAAAGAAGAGTTTAAGAATCTGAGCAAACTGAGTAGGTAGGCCACAGGAGACCCTCAAGGTAGCAAAGTCTCAGCTCTCCAGTCAACTGTGTGGTGCTCCCTCAGAGGACTTCCAAACAAGCAAGACACCGCTTCCTCCCAACTTACTCTACTTCTTTGGCTTCTTTAATTATATTAAAATTCGTCTGGAGCCTATGATTCCTACTTAATAATCCCAGATCTCTTAGAAGACTAGCTGCATTTCTTGACTTCATCTCTGAGTTTTCCTCACATTGTTTACCATACAGCTTGGAGAGAAATCAGAAATCAGAGAATTGATAGTGGCATGCCCAGGAGCATATAGAACGCAGATTTCAAATACCAAGTATCATCTTAATGGTTTTTACATCTTTGTTTATTCTCTCAAATACTAAGATTTCAGGGTCCCCCATGTATTTTACTTTATCCAGCTCCTGCTATGAGCACCAGGCATTGACTCTTACTCTTATTCAAAGTTTCTCCCGCACTATTATCTGATAGTAAAGTTAGCTTTACTGCCGACACCTGCCCCCCCACTTCACACGTCCAGATTTAGAACCAACTTGAGAAAAACATGATAAAAATAAACAAAAGGAGAAAACAGCAAATTATGAAATACTTAAGGAATTTTTTCCTCAAGTTCCAAACTGAAGACCTAAGCAGTTACACTGTCATGCTACTGCCCAGGGGAGAGACAGATGGAGGCCAGAAAAGAGGTACAAGATGACAGAGGATGCCTTTCTCACCACTAACCATGCACACACACCATCATCACCACCACTGCACGATCATCTCCCTCCCTTGTCCTGTGTGACCCTGGCAAGTCAGTCTTCGACACTGGCCCGGGTCCGTCTGGTGAGAGACAACTGTTCTGTTGTACAGATTAACTTCACGAGGCACAAAGGCACTTCAAGGCAGGTTTCTACTGTACCTAAAGGTGGAATCTACTGAGATGAGAAAGCTGAGGTAGCTCCTTCCTGACATAAAGCTAGGTTGTAATGCTGTTTCCATCATCTAAAAGTTTTGCTTGGAAAAAAATTTTGGGCAGGCAAGCTTTTTCTAAAACAAAAGTGAAGTACAAAGTGGGGGAAAAATCTAGGTAGAAAACATCTGGATGTGTCTCCTTTTAAGAAGCAGGTGTGTGAAAATGAATTAGTTACAAACTGAAATGGATGGATTTTTAGAATAGGTAGGGCACCATGTCAGTGGAAAGTGCCAAGTCAGAGGTAGACCAGAACTCTGTTTAATGCCAAGTTCAGTACTGGTAAGCAGGTATTGAGGTTACATCTCTAAATTCAGTGTTCATTTTCAGAGCCACTTTTCTTTGCTATTGAAGGCTTTTGAGGCAGTGACTCATTCTGTAGCTCAGGATGGCCTTGAACTGATCCTTCTGCTCGAGCCTCATTACTGCAGGGATTACACATGTGCACAGCAAACTTAACCCTTATTCAACCACCACACCACAGCGGCAGTGACTTTAAAAAATTTGTTTTTGCCGACTTTTAGGTGTATGCACTCTGAGCATGCTTTGTGCCTGCGAAGCCACGGAAGCCATGAGTTCTTTTGAATTTGGATTTATAGATGGTTGTCATCTGACCTACATGGTGCTGAGAAACAAACAAGGTCTTTGGTTAAAAACAGTGCATTCTCTTTACACTGAGTCATCTCTGCAGTCCTACAGTGACGTTTTCATATACAGTTTTTGTTTTAAGGTTAATTAAACACACACACACACACACACACCCCAGAAAAAACAGCCTGAAACTGGAGAACAAATGGGATTAGTGGAGGGGGGCAGTGTGTGCAGGGGGATATGGTCAAAGCATTATGCATCATACTGCAATTCTACATAACAAACAAAACTGAACCAGAGAACATGGCACAGCAGTGAAAAGCACACGCCCAGCGTGCGTGCGTGGTGGAACCTAGTTCTAAAAATTCTCTAGCTCAATCATACCTTGGGCAAATTACTATTATTTCAAAATCGAGTAGTAAGTATGCACACATTAAATTTAAATTTTAATGAATTTAAAAATTTGCTTTTACTCATATGTATGTGTGCCTATATTGCTATGTGTGCACATGTGCAGATGCCCATGGATGCCTGGAACTGGAGTTACAGGGAGTTGTGAGCTGCATGGCATGGGTGTGGGGAACCAAAGTCAGGCCCTCTGTGAGAGCAGTGTGTTTAAAGAGCTGTTATCAAGAGAGTTTAAAGCATGTGAGGAGTGCCGACCTCTGGGGACTTGCCACTACTATTATGCAAGCTGTGCACCCACTTACAGCAGGAAGGTTATCGTAACTCAGACTGCAGTTTTTACTTGATAAGCCATTTTGATTTCTTATTCTCCAAGAAATGTGATTTGGAGCAAAGCAGTGTTTCCTCACTGGAAGAGTTTTACCTTCCGAGTTTCTGTCCCTCTCCACTAAAAGCCTTGAATCGCAGTCTGGGTTTGATGTACTCCTGGTCTTGGTGATCCTCCATATCCAGGTTCACTTGGCTGCCATGGACCAGTCGCTGAAGCTCCGGGGGAATCTCTCTGAAAAGGAGGGAAGGAAGGCTTTAGTTAAGACTGTTAAAAATTATACTAGTCCACTGAGGTAAGTGTAATTAAATCATGAGCTACATGCTAATATAAAATTTTCATAGTGATTTTGGGGTTCACATAGATTTCATCACGCTGTTCAAGTTTTGAGAATTTATTTGTATGAGTATTTTCTCTGTTTGTCTGCATACCACGCGCATACCTGGTGCCCCTGCAGGATAAAGCTCCTGGGACTGGAATTATGGAGTGCTATAGAGTACCATGTGAATGCCAGGAAGGAATTGGATTTCGTGATGGTGGCTGCATACACACACGGTACTTCTTTCCTCCTGGTGCCCCTCTCCCAACACACTCCTCCATGCCCTTCTCGTCTAACTGCCATAGACAGCCTCCCTTCTCTCATCTCACAGGTACTGATTAAGCTCTCTTCCTACTTTAATATCTCTTCTTCCCTTTTCACAATCCCCTTTCTAGATTCTATATACTCACATATAAACATAAAACTCATATATGAGTATTATCTACTCATATATATACAATCTTAAATCTAGATGATGAATGTGAGAGAAAACACACGGTATGTGAGCCTGGCTGGCATTGCCTAACAGTTCACAGAATTGGGTTATGTGTACTTACATTTCCTTAATATACCCATCTGTTAATGAACACTTAGGTGGGTCCAATCTCTGGGCTATTATGAACGGTATACCAATAAACAAGGATGTTCAAGTATTTCTATGCTATGTTGCCTTAGAGTTCTTTAGAAAAACATGCAGCTATATAGATTCACATGCCCACCAACTGTGGGTAAGCAAGTGTTCTTCATTTTCTACATCTTTGCATTCATGACAGTGAAAAGGTTCTGCACTAAAAAGTCATCTTGTCTTATACAAGGACTTGGGGTACATAGAATCTCCATAGTTGGCTGCAGATATTTATTTCTACCTCCATCCTAGAGGGAGCTACAAACTGGTAACGGTAGTTTTGACTATGAAGTAACAGGTAAACATCACTATGCTTCAGTGTCAAGATCAGAGACTGTGGAATGCACGGCTATGGAAGATGGTCTTATCCACTGAGGACATTATCACAGCTACACCAGTCAGCATGTGCCGGAGAGTCACACTGGGAATGACTCTCCTCCTCAGAACATCTGAGCCTGTCTATTCTGTCATACAAATAAGCAGAAAACACTAAGCACTTTTGGAGGTTTCATTTTATTTTTTAATACTTTGCAATTCCAGGAATATATTTACTATTTAATCTACCAAGTCTTAGAATGAATACCACTAACAGTAATTAAACTGACAATTCCACACACTTCATTATGGCAATTTTCTGCTTGTTACATTAACACCAAAAGTGCTAGATTGATGAATCAAGCATATATATGTTAGAATATGAATTTATATTAAAGAAATAATGTCTATTATAAATAGGGCTGCTATGAACATAGTGGAGCATGTACCCTTATTACCTGCTGGGGAATCCTCTGGGTATATGCCCAGGAGTGGTATAGCAGGATCCTCCAGAAGTGACATGCCCAGTTTTCTGAGGAACCACCAGACTGATTTCCAGAGTGGTTGTACCAATTTGCAACCCCACCAGCAGTGGAGGAGTGTTCCTCTTTTTCCACATCCTCGCCAACACCTGCTGTCTCCTGAATTTTTAATCTTAGCCATTCTGACTGGTGTAAGGTGAAATCTCAGGGTTGTTTTGATTTGCATTTCCCTAATGATAGCCAGAAGCTGGAAAAAACCCAGGTATCCCTCAATGGAAGAATGGATGCAAAAAATGTGGTATATATACACAATGGAGTACTATTCAGCCATTAGAAACAATGAATTCATGAAATTCTTAGACAAATGGATGGAGTTGGAGAACATCATACTAAGTGAGGTAACCCAGTCTCAAAAGATGAATCATGGTATGCACTCACTAATAAGTGGATATTAGCCTAGAAAATTGGAATACCCACAACATAATCCACACATCAAATGAGGTACAAGAAGAAAGGAGGAGTGGCCCCTGGTTCTGGAAAGACTCAGTGTAGCAGTATAGGGCAAAACCAGAACAGGGAAGTGGGAAGGGGTGGATGGGAGAACTGGGGGAGGGAAGGGGGCTTATGTGACTTTTGGGGAGTGGGGGGGCCTGGAAAGGGGAAATCATTTGAAATGTAAATAAAAAATATATCGAATAAAAAAAGAAATAAAAAAAAACAAGAAATAATGTAAATATCACTGACAGACATTTTTAATTTGTAAAGTTATTTCTCTATATTTAATATACCTAAGGTAGGATATATCAACTTTTGGAGAAATGATGTGTATAAGCAGATTATACTATCTAACAATTGCTCTTGAAGACCAGTAAAGAAAGTATATCAGAGAAAAACTCAAACTGATATTCTTCCCAGAAAGGAGACTTTGCTCACTGTTTGGACTTGATGATATTGTGTAAGACCAATGAATGTCCTACTTGCCTGAAAATTAACTCTAGCAAATAATTAACTTTGTCTTCTATCACTTTGAAGCTAGATCATGAATTTGAACAATGTTGGTTTTCATATATTACTCAAATATTTCCATTGCCCTGTTATTCTTAGTTTTCAACTGTATAGCACTGTCTTAACTGCAAGATCCAAGTAGCCACCAATGACTTCAGCACTCCACTGATGGCACTTCATGCCTTTCTTTTTTTTTTTTTTATTCGATATAATTTATTTACATTTCAAATGATTTCCCCTTTTCTAGCCCTTCACTCCCCGAAAGTCCCGTAAGCCCCCTTCTCTTCCCCTGTCCTCCCTCCCACCCCTTCCCACTTCCCTGTTCTGGTTTTGCCGAATACTGTTTCACTGAGTCTTTCCAGAACCAGGGGCCACTCCTCCTTTCTTCTTGTATCTCATTTGATGTGTGGATTATGTTTTGAGTATTCCAGTTTTCTAGGTTAATAACCACTTATTAGTGAGTGCCATGCCTTTCTTTGGTATCCTTATAGTATTTATGAAAATTCAAGTGAAAAACTAAATTTACACACTAACTCACTTTCTACAATGTCTTTCTTGCAGAGTTCCTTTGTTTCAAAGGATTTTTTCCCCAGCCCATTTTAGCCACTCTCCTTGGGCACAATTCATTAAAGGGGCTCTCCCTTCAGTTTCTTTATGAAATGCTGGAGCCTTGGTTTGGGCTGAAAGAGATAAGGAGGTAAGGAATAAAGGGTGTAGTACCCTCAGGAAGACCCCACACGCTAACCTGACACCTGTGAGAAGAGAAGGCCTAGAGAGCAACAACAAATCAAAGCTTATGCCAATTCAATTCCAGGAGGGGCTATGGTTCTATCCCAAGCAGGCAGAATTTGAGAGCTCTGACCACAGGGTTCTGGGTTTAGAGTAAAAAGGATACAGGAATAAAAGGGTTAAGAGAAGCTGCTGAGGACAGATGAATGGAAGGGGATTCCCTGAATGGAGACCCAGAGAGACTATGTGAGACTGAAATGATGCTTGGATTATTTTGGAGAACTCACTATGTTGGAGATGGCAGAACCATAGAATATCTGTCAAAGAGTATTATCTATACAGGGGGAGGAACCCAGGAGGAGGGAGGGAAGGAGGAAGGACGGGAGGCTGAGAAAGTGCTGTAGTCAACAAAGCTGGAAGGAGATGGACTTCTAAAGAGCCATCCAAGCCATCTGATCTCAGACATAGGATTTGGAGTTTGCCCTGCTGGGTTCTCGTCTTGTTTTGGTTCGGTACTTCCTCACTGTGTTCTGATTCCTCCTTTTTAAAATGGTGACCTGTGTCCTGTACCATTGTAGGTGTGAAGTATATAATTTGCTTTTTCCTTTTGAGTTTACAGAGTTATAATTAAGAGATTTCCTTGAGTCTCAGAAGAAACTTGAGTCTTTGAAACAGTGCTGAGACTGCTAAAGACTATGGGGGCTTCTAGTTGTACTAAATGTAGTTTGCATTATTATAAGGCTACAAGTCTATGAGAGGCAGGGATTAGAATTGGGTGGTTTTGAGTAGGAATAGCTTCCACTGGCTCATGGATTAGAATACTTGATCACCGTCCACAGTGGTGGAATTACTTGGGAAGGATAGGATGCCTGGCTTTGGAGCAGGTATGTCACTGGGGGTGGGCCTTGAGGTTTTATAGCCCACACTACTTCTAGTTGGCTCTGTCTCTTTCTGATTCATGCCTGTTGCTCAGATGTAAGCTCTCAGCTGACTGAGTGCTATGCCTACCTGCCTACAGCCATAATCATCATGGCCCCACTCTCTGAAACTGTATGCCTCCATTAAATGCTTTTTTTAAAATAAATTATCTTAGTCATGGTGTGTTGTCATGGTACTCTGTCAACGGGAAGCAGGGTGGAAGCTTAATAGCTAGCTAGCTAGCTAGGTCGGCATTCAATTTAGTGACTTATTATATTAAGATATTTCTTGGAGGGGGCTGGAGAGAGAGCTCAGCGCTTAAGAGCACTAACATCTCTTCCAGAGGTTCTGAGTTCAACTCCCAGCAGCCACATGGTGGCTCACAACTATCTGTAATGGGATCTGATGCCTTCTTCTGGTATATCTAAAGAGAGCAACAATGTACTCACACACACAAAATAAATCTTTTTAAATTTAAAGATATTTCTTGGAGCAAAGCCTATAGAGTCATCATAGTTAAAAGAGATTCAATTATGTAATGTCCCTTCTCCACAAAGATCCATCTCCCCCAATCACTTACGTAATATGTCATAGTAATTAATTCTTGAAAGCTAGTAGCACATACAGAACAGTTTAAGAAAAGGAACAGTGCCAGGGAGACAAGCTATTTTTTCAAACAGTTGCCACCCAAGCATGGCAGCGTGAGCTGAACATCTAGGAGGTAGATAAGAAGGCTGGATGTGGGGGTGTGTGCTGTGGGGTCACAGGCCCTGCAGCCCAGGGACCAGCCAGCCGGCCTATCTGGCGAATTCTCAGCAAATGAGAAAACCACTGAGGTTGACCTATGATCCTCACATGCGCTTGTCCACATCTACAGGCTCAGGAACATACATGCACAGACTCAAAATAGTTCCATTCAGTGTGATCAACAGAACATAAATAATTCATCTTACCCTCTCTTAACAGATTCCAAAAACTGAGCATTTGTTGGGTCATTGTAAGGTCTCAATTCTCCATCATCTAAACTGAAACCATTGCTCCACAGCTTCAGTAAAATCTGAACCTTTGGAGATAAAAAAAAAAAAATCATCTGCAAATAATTTTAAGTTTCAAATGGTATTTCCCAAATTACTATCTGATTAATTTATCTTAAAATGTGGAGATATTTGTTTTACTCAAAGCTAACCATGTGTGTTGATGTGTTTACTTAGTAGGTTTATTTTTAGCTGCAAATGTCAAAGTCTCACAGGTGGAGCCTGGCTTCTGTGCAATCACTCAGAGGTCACCAAGGAAACAAACAGTGAGAAGACAGACTCTGCCTGGCACTTGGGACTCAGACCCCTTACCCACACCCAAACTCTCCTCAGTTCCACAGCTTCAACATCCAGGTCAAGGCGCAAGGCAGACCTTTTAAGAATCTAAAAAAAATATTATTTTAACATTCCAAAGTCAACAGAAATAATGCTTTCATGTTTCTTAAAATTGAATTAATTTTGTATTATGAAGGTATACAACTTTCAAGAAAAATTACAAGAATTATGTATTCCTTCCACAAACAGTTATACATCTCTAAATGTAAGACATAGCAGATAGAAACACTGAAGTTGGAAGCACACAGGTTCTTTAATCCATAAGCGAGACTATATTTATAGTGTGTCAACTATTAATTCAGAAAGGGGGGAAAAGTGCTAACTAGAAGCAAATGCTTAAACATTCTAGTTACTGTACCTACATCTTGCAGCTGATTTTCTCCATAGATATACTCTGATCGCTTGTAGAAGGAATTACCCAATCTGTATCCTCCACCTGTAAATGACTAAACACATGATAAATGGGTATAAATGGGTTAAGAGTTCTCTGTGGCTTACACTCAAAATGTTCTTCTTATACTTGATATAAGACAAATAACAATTGGCCAGATTCATATTGACTAGGAAAATATAATAGAATGAAAACCTTGAGTTATAAAGAAATATGAGGAATTAAACGGCTTTTCATAAAAATGTCAGTAACTCAAAATATGAAATAACTTAGTTTGATTGCCAGAAGCCACATGGTAGAAGTAGAGAACTGACTCTTGCAAGTTGTCCTCTGTCTGCCACATGTGGGTTGTGGATACATGCATACATGAAACATATATGCAATTAAATAATTGTTACAACAAAGAATTCTATATGTATTTAATAGGCTTTTAACATTTTTTAATTTTTTAATTAAATTATAAATTATATCACTTCCCCTGCAGTCCCTCCCACATACCCCCATTTCTCACATTGGTAGCCATTTTTATTATTGTTATATGCACACATTGTTACATATGTGTAGGCAAATACATACATACATGTGTGTGTATACACACACACACACACACACACAATGTTTTTGTTGGTGGTATGCATTTGGTATCAAGGCTAATCTCTGTATTAGACAACCAATAAAGGGCTCATCCCCGAGAGCGGTTACTTTCCTTCTCCCCGCAGTCACTCACTCGCTCCTGTAGTTCTTAGGAGTATGACCCACGACGGAAGCTGCCCTGGCTCCAGCCCTGTTTAAGCAGCTATTTGTAGGAGAGCCTGTTTCACGGCAGACTTCCTGGTGTTGAACCCCTCTTCCTTGATAGTCCCTGGGCCACAGGTGCTGGAGCTGCGATGCAGATGTTGGGGCTGTGCTGCCCACAACATACTGATCTCAGCATTGGCGCCCATTTGTTTTCTGTGATGGCCTCTATTTTAAGCTGATTTTTCAGCTACAGTAAGTTGGCTGTGGTCACAATTTAATCTTAACTACAGCAAACTGGCCGTGGTCACACTTAGGATAATCTGAGGAGAAATGGCTATTTTTTTTTAATTACCATTTATAGCACAAATGCACTTTAATAACCTTACTTTGTTTTACATACTAAATCAAATCTATACTTTTCTAACAGAATTGGAGAACTTAGAGATGTTAAAATGCCCCCAAGACTTGACAGAAGGAAGTTTTCTAGCTGCTGTCAAGTAGAGACTAAACTCAAGTCTCAGGGAGAACAGTCAGTCTCAGCAGTGGGTAACAAAAAGACTAGGAAGGCTGTGCTCAGACACGTCCAGGCACTTCTTAACTTCCCAGAAACAACGGAGCTTTAAGACAGCACTGACCTTAGTTTTGTCTTCACTTGAAGATCTTGTGGCTTCGTTTAGAGGGACAGCCCCATGTTCCCTTGCCTCTTTGAAAAGTTCATTCACAATTTTCCCAGTTGGAGGCTGAACTATATGTAATCCACCACATTCCTGATCACCTGAATAAAGCCTTTAAACATCAGAGCTCATAAATAAAAACAATAGACATAAACTATTTTAAAATAAGAAGCTACGTTGTCTTACGAAATAACTTATAAAGTACTTCTTTATACTTTATAAAGTACCTGAGTTCTTCAGATGTGACCTTAAAATAGAACTCAGGCAAAAATCAAATGGGATAATTTGTATCCCTTCTGAGTTTGCGACAATTCTAGCAACATGGTGCTGGGGTCCTTGCCCTTCCCTTCACAGACCACACTCTGCTATGGCTGTGGGGAAGCACTCAACTATGGAGGCTATTCACCAGCCACATATGAATACACAGGAAGTTTTATTCTTTGGAGATTCTTGGATTTAAAAAAGTCCTTGAATTAAGAGATTTTTTTTTTAGTTAAAAAATTGCATTACAATTCCTAGTGTAAATAATTTCGTATATTCTCTGTGAGCAACTAAGATCTGCCCTGACTCTAACATAAGTGCTACGAAACAACATAAATTTTTGGTCACCTAAGATTAATATTTTTTCTGCCCAGGATACTGAGAAAATTTAATCAATGAAGAAACAGAGAGTCTTCCAGTCTAAGGTGTCGAGTTCAGATTTTGTTTTCCCATACCTTCTACTCCAGTTCCCAATTCCCACTAACTCACACAGCAATAGTGGAAACCACAGCAGCCCTGCAGGAGGAGCAGAGGTACTCTTGAAGGTTTTCTCCTAAACTGGCAAGTGAGATAGAGGAATTGGCAGCTCTCAGCTCCTGCAACTCAAAGAAAATCCACTTGGACACAAATGTGACCACCAGCAGAATCTACTGCTGTGAGAGAGGGCTGCCACCTTGCCAGTGTCCTTGAATACACTAGACCCCACAAGGGTGTCCTCCCAGGCTTCCACTGCATGCTTGGGAAGGAGTGAAGCAAGCAGGGGACAGACAGCTGTCTGCCCCTGACATAGGTAGTGTGGAACTGGACAGGGCATGGCCGCAGGCAATTGTGACAACCAGAAGGGGAGAGCAAGGTTTCCTGCTCTGCTTGCCTGGTATAGCTTCTTCTCCTGTCTCTGTCTGCAAGCTGGCCAAGTAACTGATCCTGTCCCTTTGTCTTGGTGAGAAAGACCTGAGAAAACTAGCATAGAAAACGATTTAGCAGTGTTATGGCCTCCCCTATGATCGTGCAAGCACTGTATTTTTTTCAAGCAGCTTTTTTATTTGAACTTTCATATTCAGATCCACAATCTGCCTGGAACTGATGGCTGCATGCAGCATAAGGGAGAGCACAACACTAACTTCTTCCTTTTGTTGCATATTTGCAACAAAATTCTCTCTCCTTGTTACTCTGCAGTGGCATCTTTGTCCCAAGCCAAACAGTCATCTCCATGGCCTAAGGCTGAACTCAGGCCTTGGCGCACTGGTCAGTCTCCATCAGTCCTCTGAAGTCTTGGGACGTTGCCACAGCCAGTGCTTTAAGTCCTGAACTTGGGCTCTTCATGCGTTCTCCAGCCGTTCTTGTGGAGACAGGCACCGACAGCATTTACCACTGGTGCAGTGCCGACATTTCCCAGTTTATTTTCTTCATTCCACATCTGAACGTGTCCGTCTCTGATTTTCAAAAGCAAAAGCGTTTGTTTCTCTGTGCAGTGGGTTCCAGCCTTGATTTGGTTTTACTACATTTCCTTTCTTCCCCTTTCCAAAATAAGATGGTGATGCCCTTGCCTTCTGTTCTCTTATTTGATCAACAAAATATTTATCCTCTCAGGTTGCAATTTCTACTAACATAACTTGAAAGTCTGCCTCACACTTTTGATCTTCTAGCCCTAGTCATACAAACACTGGCATTATGAGTCTACAGCATTGTGCTTAGCGATTTCTTAATTTGACTGGTTGCTTGGGGCAGGCATGAGACAGACATGAGACACGAGGACTTGAGGCTGGTTTTGAACTTAGTGCAGAGCTGACCGCGGCCTTCAGCTCCTGATGCTCCTGCATTTACTTTCCAAATGTTACAAGGAGAGACGTGTGCCGCCATGCCTGGTCTCCCCTCTTAACTTAATAGTCAAAAGTTTGTAAAGACCTTAAAAAAAGAAAACTGAAAACCAAGCACCTACTCGATAATTCTGCATGAATGAAGCCCGTTAACTCCAAGGTTAACCGTGCTCCCTGCTGAATCCTCTCCCCATCGAGCACAGTTCTTCTACCACAGAGCCCAAACTTGTCTCTTTCCTACTCCTGCCATACATTACTTGTCATAAAGTTTCTATAATCAACTTTTACAAAGTACTAGGGCAATTCCATCCTCTCTCCTTCATTCCAGTGTAATCACCAAATCTACACTTTTACTGTCATTTGCAATCTAAGATTACAAACTGTCATCTTCTTGAGTTGCCTCTTTCTTCTCTCTCTCTCTGCTGTAATTTTTACCCGGATTTTTCTAAAAAAGATATTATTTTTCTAAAATGATACACTTTTCCTCTTTCCTAAAAGGGTTAATAGTAAATATGACCAAAGGGTAAATATATGTTCATTTTATTCTTATAACTAAACTCTTCTGATTTTTCAGATGAGAAAACCAAGGCTTTGGGAGGTTAATGAAAAAGATACACATACACACATACACACATACATACACACACACACACACACACACACACACACACACGCACGCACGCACACACACACACACACACACACCACATAAACATGGGGGCTGAGACTATTTTTAGAGCCAGGTCTTGTCACTACAGCTCTTTATCACTGAATGAACTTTAATGCACACTAGTATTTCCAAATGAATGCAACATAATAATGGGTGCCAACTACAAAATAAACATGTAAATACTCTCACTCAAAATTCACTAAGGAATCAAGTGTTAAATCTATCACATGCCCTCAGAAGTGTAGACCCATGTGATAACACAGGTGACATCTCCACGAGGCTCCTCCTGGCTCCACCTCCACTTAACCAACATGGTGTATTTGCATAGTCTGCCATGTTCTTCAGTTTCTCTTTCTGTCCTCTCCTAGCCTGTCATCATGTTTTCTTCTATGACTCTTTTGTCTCTGACTTTAGGTGCTTAGATTACAGTAACTGATTAAGGCCCATGCGAGGCATATTACAGTCCATCTCATTTAATTCTTAAAACAATGCTACATAAATAATGACCGTAGAGGACATGTCCAAAGTTCTGCTCCTGGTCTACTGCCTCTCATGAGTGAACTTGTTACGGAAGTTGTCAGACTGTCCTGGAAGTTTCTACAGATTACATATCTCTTCTTGTAGGCTAAACATATAGACCACAATTTGTCTAATATTTTAGATCATGAAAGTACGATGGGCCTTTTATTTAGCTTTTATTAGCGTATAAAACACTGACCAAAAGCAAACTGGGGGAGAAAAGGGTTTATTACACTACACAGGTTATCTTCTACAAGGCGGTAACGGAACCCGGAAGGAACTGAAGCAGAGACATGGGAAATGCTGCTTACTTGCTTGCTCTCTAAGGTTTGCCCAACATGCTTTCTTAAACATTCTACAATCACCTGCCCAGGGATGGCACTTCTCACAGTGGGCTGGACCATCCCACATAACTCATTAATCAAGAGAATGCCCCACAGACATGTCCACAGGCCAATCGGATAGAGGTCATCACTCAAATGTGAGTCTTCTTCCCATGAGACTCTAGCTTGTGTCAAGGTTACAAGAAACATCCAGTACAGTTGATTGAAAAGCCTGTGTGCTAGCAGACTCTGGAAATCTTGACACTTGGGAGGCTGAAGCAGGAGGATCGACTGTTTCAGGGTAGCTGAATGACAGTGAGTTCCAGGCCTGCCTAGGCTACACAATGATACCCTGAAAACCACAAGAACAAAATGACAAGCAACAGCTAATTGTTTTGGTCTCCAATGCTGCCCTAGGAGGACATGACAATTAAAGACACCTGCCCAAAGTATAAGTGGACACACAATAGGGCAGGCGCTCTTCCTGAGTGTCAAGCAAGGACAGGACGTGGGTCTTGCTCTAGTGAGGGGAGGGCTGCCAGTGATCCCCAGCACTCTACCTTCAGTGAGACAACAGTCACTGTACCTTCTAAAGAAACTCATCCTTTCAGGGAGTACATAATCTAAGAGGTCAAACTTGAGGCAAAAAATCTTTAATAACTACACCACTGGTTGGAGAGTTATAGTTCAGCAGCAGAAGGATATGGCTAATATGTGTGGGTTACTAACTTATAACATTGCCAACCAAAAACCAACCAAAGAGCATCATGAAACTAAACCTACCAACAACAAACATTTTCAGGCTGTATAAGTATATTCATGTGAAGAAAGAGTTCTAGGGATTGAACCCAGGGCCTGGCATATGATAGGTAAAACTCTACCACTGAGTCATATACACAGACCTTAGTTTTTTGGGGCAGCTTAAACTGGCTTGAACTTGCTGGGCAGCTTAGTGAGACCTTGAATTCAGGATCACAGAATTAACATGTGAAGAGCAAGGAAAATATTTACACATCAATCTTATAAGAATTCAAATATTAGCTTTACTGCACTAAGAGCAATAGTAAGTCATGCTGCGTGTGCTCAAACCAGGGAGCCAGAAGCTAAATACAGCAATACCAAATGAGTAAAACGTAGGTATAGTAACATATTAAATACTACAAAACTTTGGGGAATATATACATTAAGGAGTCAGTTAACATATTATACATATCTACATATACTCATATATCTAACGAGTAAGAATTATATCAAAGGATAGTATATTCAAACCATGCCGAGATACCAACCTGCTGATTACAAAGACAAACTGTACCTGACAATGGAGTGATGTGGTGGTCAGCACCTTAATCAAGTGAGCATATCACCAATAGTGGAAAAACTTGAAATTATATGGCTCCTGATGTGATATAATAAAAAGCAGACAGTATCACTTATCTAATACTCTTGACGAAAATGTTTAACAAGAATCTAATTATGAGGAAACAGTGATCTAGAATGTGGGACGTTTTGAGACATCTAGTGCATACTTTTTAAAAGTGAATGTAATACATTTTAGATTATGTAGGTGAGCTAAAAACAGAGAAAAGAGAGGATGCCCTGCATTAAAACTCAACACAGAAGACATCATAGTCTCTAACTGGCTCCCCAAATCCCCAAAGGTGGCTGGAAGAAATAGCTGACTACAGGCTATATGTTAGATGACGTCACAGCACCACTGCTATCTGTCAACCTATACTTTTACATTTTAGGTTCTATTCTTTATTCTTAGGGATGCACAATGACTTATCTAGAAGTGAGTATAACAGTGGCTATAATGCGCTTTCAGACAGTTGACTAAAACAGGAAGTGAGCGTGTGAGAGAGCATGCTACGCTCTGACATGTTGACTAAAACAGGAAGTGAGCGTGTGAGAGTGCATGCTATGCACATTAATGAATGGGAAACAGAAGGAAATGGTTAGTGTGTTTAGTCCTTTTACCAGTCTTTACATTTTCTATGGGCTTTAAAAATTGTAAAAGAAAATGTGTGGGAGAAATTATAAAGATTTTTCTTTTCATTCAAGTACAGAAAAATGGATCATTTTTGTCTCCCCTACGAAAAGAATGTGAAGTGGCAAAAACCTAATGTTCAATGAACTTTTCTACTTCCAATAACAAAGTACTTTTTCAGAATGAGAGGTAATCAGAAAATTCAAGTTTGCATTCTTAATACTAGAAAAATCAATAAAAATAATCACAATACAATATATATGATTCTTATCTTCTAAATCTCCATTCTTTTTATAGCTTAAAGATTTTTTAAAAGACATATTTATTTTATGTATCTGAGTACACTGTAGCTGTCTTCTGACACACCAGAAGAGAGCATCGGGTCTCATTACAGAAGGTTGTGAGCTACCATGTGGCTGCTGGGACTTGAACTCAGGACCTCTGGAAGAACAGTCAGTGCTCTTAACCACTGAGCCATCTCTCTAAGCCTAGTTCAGAGATTTTAATAACAACAAATACATCCCAGGAAATCATCTGTTAGACTAGGCATCACACAACAGGATCACACACAGAAACTTGAGACTCTTTAATGGGAACCGAAGACTTATTTATCATGGTCCCATGAAGGGTGGTGAGACACTTACTGGCCCTCAACTGATAAGACTGCATATGAATGCAGCTTTGGAAGAAGAGGCCTGAACTCGCCATCAGAGCTCAATGGGGCCCTGAGAAAACTATTACAGAGGCACTGCGCCTGAGAAAACAGGATTCAAGATATAATTTCATATGGTGCCTATGATAATAGCATATCCTAAGGCAATTCTTCTGAAGTTTCTTTTAGCTGTTTATAAAAAAAAAATTGAGAATAGTGCTTCCATATCTATTTTAAAAGTCCCAAGGTCGCTTAAAATAGTTTGGGCTTAGCAAGCTAAAGCAGGGTAGATGTTTAGGAGCAACACTTACCGATGTGGCGGTGTTCGTGGGCTCTTAAAGCCTGTAGCTGTAGATCTGCCAGGCTTGGAAGACTTGCATTTCATTTCATCTTCATATAATTCTGCCAAGGCCAACTACACACAACAACAGGCTTGTTATACAATGGACACTGGAATCAGATGGCTAGACAGATATCTGAGAAACACACACTGGCTTGAAATTGAACAACAGCAATTTCCTATGAAAAAAATGAAGGTTGTTGTCTCAAAAGATACCTTTCCAAGGCTAATTTACCAGTTTTCATACTATTCAACTAGTCAAACTGTCTATTGTCAGAAAAAATTGTTATAATAATTCTTTTAATTAACTAGTCAACAGTTTCAAAAACTGAGTTTGGCAATATACTATTTTTGCTGTGGACCTGTGTAACATTCTTCCATGTTTTAAAGAATTTTTGAGGACAGTTCAAACTATTGTCAATTTTTCTAATTCAATCTCACAATATAATTTCACTTAGCTGCTTTTAAAACCTAAGTACATAAAACAAGTTCAAAAGTATTGCTTAAAAGTCTGAAAGACATACATTTCATCAAGTTTAGGGAAAGGAGAGTCTAAAAATTAAGACAATAAATTAAATATAGGTTTTAGTCATTTATAAAGTAATACTGCAAAATTATGTATTGTAGATATATAACTGGATACCTTGTAAATAAAGTAAAAATACATTTGTGTTTGAAATAGAATTTAAAATAGTAATCAAATTATCAATTATTATAAGGTCTTTGTTTCCTTCTCCTTTTTGTTATTTTTGGCAAAAATTTAAAAATTTTCAGCCAGGCACAGTGGTAAATACCTTTAATCCTAGTACTTGGGAAGGAGAAGCAGGAGGATCTCTGTGAATTTGAGGTCAGCCCGGTCTACAAAGTGAGTTCCTAAACAACCAGGCCCGTATAAGGGACACCTTGTCTCGAAAACAAACAACAAAACCAACGTCCTTAATGCTGCTAGTCGATATTCAATTGGTATGATTGTAATCTTTGGGATCCCACTCCAAGGTTAGGCACTGAACCCAGGCAGGCCTCATCCATGTTAGACACGCACTTCAACACCCCGCCTCGACCCCTGGCCCTTGAAGATTCCACAGCCTTTAGATAGACACATTTAAAGTATACCCTCAAAACATGGAGAAGACAATTTTCCTTTCCCTTCCTACTCCTCTCATTCCCACAGATGCCTCAACTCGTGATTTTCTAAAGTGGCTACTTCCCTAGAAATGCAAATCAATGGTTCTGACCTCTTAAGAACAGAACTCAAAAATTTTACAGAACTATAAGTTCTTGAAATTAAAAGATAATCCATCATTTTCTCCCGTCTGTTTCCTCCAGCTCCCCACTCCCCCATGTTCACACACCCGTTGTTCCCTCTCGACTGGATCCAAATCTTGACTTAGGCACACACGGTGTAACATTTGGTGGATGACTGAACATCCTTGAGCGTTACTTCTTTAAATGCCTATCAGGATTCTTCTGACAATCAGCTGAAAGATTAATGTATGCAGAGCTCAAGCCACGCCCATCCCATCAATACAAGGTCTTATTATTAATAACTGTGACACCGCTGTGCCAGTGTCCCTGTTTTCACTTTCAGTGTTTCCCCCCATCATGCTTTGCAACTCGTACCCTCCAAAACTCCCAACGAAACCAAAGGCAGGCTGGGGAGGGGCAGTGACTACAGCGAGCGTCCGTCTGTCGCACCCTCTGCTCTTTAAAACAGGTTTCTTGATGCACTGCCTCCTGTGCCGAGTGTATTATTTCAGATCTATGAACGATTTATATGCTCGATGTATCTCTTACAATGTTATCTGTATTCTAAACACCTGTTTCAGCTGACCTGTGGAAGTATGGCTTCGAATTTTCATAAATATCTTTTTCTAAACCCACAGACTGTACACTATCCTCCCAGTGACGTTTACTTTGGGTGCCAATTGTGATGGGCAATAGTCAGCGTCAGTAGACTGGGGACCTCCTCGGAGATTCGCTTTTGCCTGTGGATTTGGCATTATTTCTAAAGAGAAAAACCCTTCCTTCCCGGAGCATTACGGGCTGCCTACAAAGGCAAAAGCAGCCATGCTTCAGCGTTTTCCACTCTCTGCTTTCTTGATCCACAAAGACATGAGGAACCCAGCTGCACCCTACTTCCTGAAGTCTACCATGCCTGCCCCACCACGTTCTTCTTCTTAGTCACTTATCTGATTGTCGACAATTAAAATATTTTTCTTCTGTAAAATAAATAAAGCAGCTTTGACTTTATGGCAAGTACAAAAGGAACACTAAGAATGTGGGCTGAGGATGATTTCCTTAGACATGAACAAGTTCTTCAGAAGGGGTTGGCACCAATGACATGGGCTCACTCATGTTTATTAAATCTTTAAAATTTGGATTATTAGACACAGCGACTGAGCACTCTTGAGATTATATTCTTTGAAATTAAATAAATAAAAATTAAATAAATAAAAACTAACAGATATACCAGATAAAAAAGTAGAATGACAAAACCAACCCTTCCTAAGAGACATTCTTGCCCCAATTCCTCCCAAGTCAGGAATTGATAATCTTTCCAGCCTGGAAGGTAACCTGGATCTAAGTCACCATAAAGGGCAGAAACACAGCAAAAGAGAACTAGAATTAACTGTACAGACTAGCCACACCTGGGAACTTTGGGAAATACATAATGCTCAAGTCCCACTCTATACGTAGTGGGTCAGATGCAGGTGTGAGCATCTAGTCCACTTTCCAGGCGCATTATTTCACTGAGAACCAGTGACCTAGGCAACTATTAGCCTCAGACAAGTTTACTTTTCCCCAAGTGCTAATCTGCACGGAAGCACGGACATACGAGCAGCAACCCTGCTGATGTAATTCTGGAGGAACATGGGGAAGCAAGCAATTAAATACCTTAAACAACTTTAAACCCTATGATGGATTGCCTGGAGGACACTACGCAGCAGCCTTAGAAACAGTCCAGAAGTCACAACACAGAGAGGCACTGCAGGAGATAACTGTGTAGCCCCCTTCCTAAACACCTTCCTGATTTAGAAGCTGACAGTCTGTTTTGCACGGCTGCTGAGATGATCTGTTCAGCTGGTAGCTCACTACTGGGTGTGTATCTCCCACCTGACGCTGATCTCCGCATTCTCCACGCTCATCTTCTGAACTGCATCTTTTGGGCATTCAGTGATGCTTCAGCATGAAACTGTGCTTAGTTCTTCAAAACATCATGAAGTGTCCAAAAGGGTATATGTGGTTAAAATAGAGACTGCTTAGGACAATTAAACCTAGATTACTTGTAAAATAAAACAGAATACCTGAACAAGGCAGCCCCCAGAACCAGAGCAGGTTGGGAAAACTTAAGCTGGCAATAAGATGTGACTGTATGGAAACTAGCAAGCCCGGACACAGAAAACACCTTATCAACAGTTTGGTCATCCGGTCATCAACTTGATAAAAGCTAGAGATATCAGTGGGAGAGGAGGCTCAATTAAAAAAAAAAAATGCCTTCATAAGGCTGTAGGCAAACCTTTGGAGCATTTTCTTGATTAATGATAGATGGTGGAGGGCCACACCCATTACAGGTGGTGCCACACCTGGGCTGTAAGTCCTGGGTTCTATAAGAAAGCAGACTGAAGAAGCCATGGGGAGTAAACCAGTAAGTAGCACCCCTGCATGGCCTCTGCATCAGCTCCTGCCTCCAGGTTCCTGCCCTGACTTCCTGTTTGCTAATGCACTGTGATGTGGAAGCATGAGTCTTTCTTCCCCAAGTTGTTTTGATCGTGGTGTTGCATCACAGTGATAGTAACTCTAAGACAACTAGCTAACTGGCTCCAGGGTCATCTGGAACCAAGCAGTGCTCAATTAATACCATTATAACTTTGCAGTGCTTTGGTCTATAAGGCTACTTTCCAAGCTTGTTTCAAAGCTGTGACCTTTCACAAAACTTGATAGCATACAACATGGATTTGATGTCCTATTTATATCCAAATTTCCCCAAAGCTTCAGCACAAATTTATCAAGGCAACCGGTCAGTATGTCTGGTTAAGGGATGAAGACCAGCTATTAAAAATGCTCTGTCAAGGTTTGTGAATTCAGGCTCATTTATTCTGAACTATAGCCCCTGATATACGTTTAATTGTCGAGTTTCATCAATGATTTCATGAGGAGATGGAAAGAGGGCTAAAATGAGCAAGTAGTATTAGCACTGGGACAAGTGTTTAGCTGATTAATATCAGCATCATAACATTCCTGAGTTTTATTTCTGTCAAGTTGTTTTGTGGCCCTACTACCTCTTACAAGTGAACTGCGGCCAAAGACTAAACTGTTTAAAGCTCTCTCCTGCAAAAACGCAAGCTTTTTGATAAGAAAGTGCTTTTAATGTCCAAGTTATCAAATGCGGAAGAAGCATGCAAGAGAACAAAACAGCACGCGTTATTTTAAAGTTACTTTTTAAGTGATGGCTGACTTATGCAGTCAGTAACTGACTTATGGCCACAGTAACTCTCCAGATGCAGGCAAGCATCAACTGGAAGCCACCCAGATGGCTCCGCAAAATGACATTTTTTTTTTATTTTTTTATTTTTATTTTTTTGCTTTGTGCATCCTGCGCGAAGGGAAACCCTGCACCGCGCCTGAGGCCCCGCAATGCGCCTCCGGGAGAGACCCTCCAGTTCTCCGGAGACCCGGTCAGGGCAAGGCTTAGGCGAGGTACGAAGTGGCTCTGGCCCGCCTCCACCCTGCCCACGCCCTCCCGCCCGCCGCCGCCGCGTCCGAGCCTCCGCACCTGTAAGTCCCGCGCACTCGGGGGCCGTGGCCTTGAAGACCCCCGCTCCTGCTCCTCCGGCTCCGCGCAGCCACCCTCCGCCATCTTTCACCCGCTTGCGGCGCCCGCCCCGGACCCGCGACTTCCGGGGATGGTTGCTTAGCGACGGTGGGCGGGGCGGAACCACTCCGTGACTCCCACCCCCCTTCGAGAGGGGGCGGAGCCATGCGGTGTGCGCAAGATTCCTCTAGGTTCCTTTTCCAGACCAGCTAGCTCAAGTGCTCTCTCTGTAGGGTTCCGACTCGCAGGTCTCACCAGGTTTCCCTTTTTGATATCTCTCTGTCTGCAGTTACCATGCGACTCACTGGGAGATACTGTAGGTTGTCCTAGATCCCAACGTTGTTTTCCAAGTTCATTTAACTCAACAGTGCAGTATCTTAACAGATGAACGTTGCAACTTCACCTTTCATTTCCCCTTATCTCTCATTTTTCCCTTATCCAGGATTGGATGGTAAATTAGTCCTTCTGAGCAGATCCGTATTGAGGATAGGAAACAGTAAAGCTTTTGGAATTGAGCATGGAGACAAGAAGCCATCTTCTTTTCCTCTGGGATTGACTTAGCTCTTGTCTTGAATCCCAGACACTTACACCTCCAAGAATTGCCTCCCAAGAAAAAAAGAAGTCTTGGCCTTTATGAAATTTATAAGCTAGCGAGGGAAAGAAAGACATAAACAGGTAACACTATAATTTGCAAATAAGCTTTTCAAAAAGAGTATTATTCGAGGCCTGTATGTGAATGGAGAATAGTCTCTTGGTCCCTGTGGTATGCAACTCGCTAGGTGGGAGCCTACAGCATGATGTCTGGGCTGTTAATTGGGTTCCAAGCACTTGAAAAACAACAAATTTTATGAGGTAAAGAAAATGAAACAGAGGTCTGTAACAGACCTTTTAGAGTTAAATCCATGTCTTAGCTACTTTTCTTAATTGCCACAGGTATGTAGATACAGCCACATACATAGGTTTCTGGTTCCTACGAAGTCACTAATCACGTGATTTTTTTTTTTTAAAAAAAATAAAACTTGTGTCCTTTTCTCCGGTAAATTTGTTTTAGCTCAGTTTTATTCTCAGGCCCAGCTTGAGACTGGGAGGGCAAAGGACGACGGTCCCTCTCCTCAGTTCTCTATTCTACTTGTATTGCTGGGTACACAATGCTGTGCTTGATTGAGTAAGGCAAATGATAATTAAACTAGAAACTAGCAGCGCAAGTTACCAGGCCTTGCCTTGCTGTCTTGATACACATTCTGCCTTAAAAATTCCCATCACTTTTTTGACAAGAAAATGACCCAGAGAGCCTGTTTCTAGAACTTTTGACAGAATAGAGAATGTTTATAGCTGGTAATTTTCATGGCTTGCATATACCATTTATGCCCTCTACAATAACTTCTGGCTGAGGTATCGTCTTCATATTTTAGAAGTAAGGGGGACAGAGAAACAAGACAGACTTTCTTATGTCACTCAGCTAATAAGCACCAGAACTAAGTTTTAAATTCAGGTGCATTATACTCAAAAGTTCATGCTTTTCTTTTGATCCCATCCCTGCTTCCTGGGAGTTGTTCTGTGGCCCCTGGCAAGATTGCACAGTGTTTCTTCTTGCTACCTTTCATACCTTCCCCCCAACCCCTGTCAACAACATCCAGCCCTTATCCAATGATATTCCCTTGGGTTCTGCTTTAGCATTTTTTGTTCTCTGGCTGTATGCAACCTCACTATTCAGTGTCATCTGTTCTTGTACCTGTCATGTATATACAGCTGATTCTCATTCTCTACACTTGTGTTCCATGGACTTAGTGAACAACAATCATTGCTGTTGAGATACAAGGTTGTGTCCTTGAAGTCCCTGTTTATGTTTACCCGGTGATTGGTGCATAGTATTGTTCTATGTCTGTTTCTATATGAAGACACTTTATATGATATACACTATGGCTTCATTAACATTGAACTCACCGTCCCAGCACTGTAACTCCTTCTCAAAGGAAGTTTGCCTAACGTGCATTCTCCCCAAAGCACTTCCATTTAGGAACACTAGACAACATGCCAGCACTGCACTAGCAGACAGTTTTAAATAGACCCAGAAGGATAAGCACAAAAAAATGAAGGATGCAGCATTAAGCAGACTGCCTAGGGGTTCTTTACAGTGTCAGAGCTGAAAAAGGCCGTTTCACCTTGTTCAACCTCCTTTAGAAATAAGCTTATCCAGTGGCTCAAATGGATGTGTTCCATGGATTTAGTGCATGTCTGTGGTTTGGGGTAAGCAAAAACAGTTCACAGCCAGTTGCAGCAAGTATGCAGTTTCCATATATACACTTTGCAGATAATGTATATAGAATTTCCCAGTCTGTCCTTTCAGTACCCATCCAGTTCTTTTCATTACTCCAGATCTACATTTCTAATTGCTTTTTTAAATTGTAATTCCCTTTGCATGTCTCAAAAACATTGCTGCCTCAACTTGAAACTCTTGCTTTTCTCCTCCAAATTGCTGCTTTATTCATTGTGTCCCTGACCATATCAGCATTGTCTTAGTTAGGGTTTCCAATGCTGTAAAGAGATATCATGACCAAGGCAACTCTTATAAAGGACAACTTTTTTGGGGGCTGGCTAACAGGTTCAGTCCACTATCATCATGGCAGGAAGCGTAGCAGCACCCAGGCAGGCATGGCACAGGAGAAGCTGATAGTTCTATATCTTGTTCTGAAGGCTAACAGGAGAAGACTCCCATATGCCTAAGAAGAGCATCTCAAACTTCACCCCCACAGTGACACAATTTCTCCAACAAGGCTACAACTCCTCATAGTGCCACTCCCTGGGCCAAGCATATTCAAATCACCACAATCATCTAACATCTATTTGAAAGAGTCAACTGGATGTCACTGAAGGTTGTCATGGCTGAAGTTAAAATTTCCAGTGCTGATGTGGCCTAGAGCAATTATAACTACAACAAGGACTCTTCAAGTAGACATTGTGGCCAACAGCTAGTGTTTCAACGTTTTTCCTAGCTGAAGTGTAGCTCCAGACACTCAACGTGATCTACAAAGTAGAGTTGTCATGGGGGGAGGCTGTATAGTTGAGAACTTCTACCCGAGTTCACGGGCACCATGGTCTGACAGGTATCAGTCAGAAGGGCAAAGTTTCAAAGAGGAAATATATTATATATAGGCATGATTAAAGAAGCATGCTGTATGGCTTGACTAGAAGACTCACGGAGTGAACAGATGGCTTGGAAAGGCCAGGGAAGATCACAAATGCAATGCTAAGGACCGTGTTTCTTATTTCTACAAATAGGCTTACAAAAATCAAAGGGCTTGGTGGGCAAATGCTGACCTTCCTGTGTTTTAGCAATAAAAACGTGGTTGACCAGATCAGCTGAGGGCAAGGCTAGAAGTCAGAGGAGTGGCAGAAGCTCTTTGAGGCACCTTTTGGATGGAGGGAGTGAGGCTGTAATCAAATTAGTTTGTAGTAGGATAGGGGTGAGACATGGGCTTCAGGTGAGGTGAGCCAGGTTTATTCCTGAAACATTGTTTGTGAAGGTATTGTAAGGTTTTGGCACTGTGACTATTTAAATCTTAAGTTTGATGTCTTCTTAAAATTTTTTTATTTTATTTTTATTACTATTTTTATTTACAACCCAGTCGTTACCCACCTCCCAGTCCACTCTCCCACAGTTCCTCATTCCCTGCCTCCTTCCCGTCCCTTGAGTTTTCCAGAGGATGTGCCCCCTCCCACCTCCCACCAGACATCTCTACTTCCTGGGACATCAGGTCTCTAGAGGATTAGGCATGTCTTCTCCCATTGAGGCCAGAACAGGCAGTCCTCTGCTGTATATGTGTTGGAGGCCTCAGACCAGCTCATGTATGCTACCTAGTTGGTGGCTTAGTGTCTGAGAGATCTCAGAGGTCCAGGTTAGTTGAGACAGCTGGTCATCCTGTGGGGTTGCCGTCCTCCTCAGCTTCTTCTAGCCTTTCCCTAATTTAACCACAGATGTCCTCAACTTTACTCCAATGGTTGGGTGTAAGTATCTGCATCTGTCTCAGTCAGCTGCTTGTTGGGCCTCAGAGGGCAGCCATGCTAGGCTCCTGTCTGTAAGCAGATCATAGCATCAGTAATAGTGTTATGCCTTGGAGTCTCCCCTTGACCTGGATCCCAAGGTGGACCAGTCATTGGACCGCTTTTCCTTCAGTCTCTGCTCCTTTTTTGTCCCTACAGTTCTTTCAGATAAGAATAATTCTGGGTCAGAGTTTTTGACTGTGGGATGGCAACCCCATCCCTCCTCTTGCTGCCATCTTTCTGCTGGAGGTGGACTCTGTGCTTTCCCTCTCCCCACTGCTGGGCATTTCATCTAAGGTTCCCCCCTTTGAGTCCTGAGAGTCTCTCACTTCTCAGGTCTCTGGTACTTTCTAGAGGGTCCCCTGCACCTCCCACCCTTTGGGGTTGCATATTCCTTTCATTCTGCTGGTCCACAGGACTTCTCTCCTGTCTCAAAACCTCCATACCTGATAATGTTCCCCATTTCCCTTCCCCCCTCCCATCATGTCTGAGTTTTCCAAGGTGTTACATATCTCATTTATTTGCAGAGACGTATCTTTTGACATTATCTTCTTTATCAATTGTTTATATTTTTTCATACCTAGAGGTGTTATTTAAATATGTCTCACTGTTCATTGTCAAAGATACAAGATTGTTTGCATACCAATGGACTGATTGTAAACAGGAAAGTTTCCTTAAGATTGGTTTACTGTAATTTGATCTTTTATGAATAACTGCTGTGATTGATAACAATTTCCCTCTCTCTCTTTTTTAACTTTATGAAATCTTATTTTCTTGAAGATTTAGCCAATGTTTCCACTCTTTGGACCAAAGTTCACCCACAGTCACATTATGAATACCCCACTTACTTGTTAATCAGAAACACAAACTCTGCACGTGTTTCCATTTTCTTCAAGTATGGGCTTCAGCTGCATTGTATTTCAGAAGAAGGCTCGTGGTGGGTGGGCCTGCTGAATTTTTCCTCTCTCAGCTGAGGTTTGATGCTGTGTAGGGCAGCAAAGCCATGGTGGTGCAGTCACACCCGGTCCTCTTGCTCCGTCTCTCAAGGAATCTTCCTCCTTGACTTGTAGCAGCCATGTGTTTCTGTTGCCTCCACCCTGACAGAAGCTATGGTGCTGCGCTCAGGTAAGTCCTGCCTCAGGCGATTCCACACTGGGCAGGTTCCTCCAGTCTGTTGGTGGAGAGACAATTCAAGAATGAGGAAAATTGTCTGTGAGCCACTGCAGAGGGGTTTCCAGCACTGGCTCACTTCTGTGAACCACTGCTTGAGTCTTAGTTTTCCCTCTGTCATTAGGAGTGATTGTGAAAAGATCGGCCTTCTTTGAGGAGATTTCCTAATGTATGCAGCTAACTGTTCATCTGCAGACATTAGGAACATCTAGAACAGCTTCTGAATGCAAGGTCATTCAGCCATAGTCTGATACATTTGAAACAGGATATAATGAAATCCGTTTTCTTCTGCAGAATATTTTATTTGTTTCTAGTTGATGGCCCCAAATTGGTTAAATCTGTCCGGTGTGTAGGCAGTGGAAATTCACAGAAACGTTGAAGTAAGCAGAATAAACTGTGGATTGGCTCTGTGGCACCTAGTAAGTGTCCCTTTATTTTGTGTGTGCTATGGCCATGTATTTCTCTCTGCAAATGTAAGAGCTTCAAATTAAATATGAAAGAGAAATGTGTTTCTGTTGCCTCCACCCTGACAGAAGCTATGGTGCTGCGCTCTGGTAAGTCCTGCCTCAGGCGATTCCACGCTGGGCAGGTTCCTCCAGTCTGTTGGTGGAGAGACAATTCAAGAATGATTGAATGAATGAAAATTGTCTGTGAGCCACTACAGAGGGGTTTCCAGCACTGGCTCCACTTTTAACGTTGGATTTTATTTAAGTGATTGTTTTTTCCATGTCAAATATAGCAAACTTACATTCTGTAAATATGTGACTAGACTCAAATGTGAGCCTATAGCTACACTATGGAAAGTGGCGATCAGAGCTCCCAGCCAAGTGCAACCATGAGACGATGTCCACTCTGCACCAGGTATTCTGAAAACCTAAAAAAGCTCATTTGACTTTCCAGAGGAGATTGTGACCTTTAGAATCTCTTCTGTGAGACCTCTGGAGGTCAGGAGACCGGCATTTGCGTACCCTTGGCTGAGGGCAGTGTGGAGCCTCAGGATTATCTTCCCATTTTGTCCTGCGTGCCCACACGAACCATTCAGAACCAGGGCTGTAGTTGCTGTCACTTCCGTCTGGCAGCCTTGTCAGGCCTCATTTCTGGTTGGCAGACAGCAGAAAAGGAGGTGAAGACGGGTCCGATGTTCTCTCCAGGTGGGGATGGGATGGGAATGTCCTGAGTCTGCTCTGATCATTGGAATGAAGCGAATTTCTCCCATGGCCACATGAATCTTTATGCCTCCTGTGTGACTTATAGATGTCACCAGGGTCCCCCTCATGGTAACCCCAGAGTCAGTCTCTCTCTCTCTCTCTCTCTCTCTCTCTCTCTCTCTCTCTCTAACTCTCTCTAACTCTTCCACAGTTGGAACCTTTTAACCAGAAATCAAATTATTTGTCAAGATTCATTCAGAGAACTTCAACTCTGTAAAGATGTAAAAATGCCTCCTTTCCACCCCCAACATCAAAAAAAAAAAAAAAAAAAAGTTACAGACACGTATAGCTAAGCTCTCACCTTTGGCCCATTACTTGTCCAAGGCTTTATTTAAAAAACATATTTTCAAGTCATTTGAATTGCCACCCAGCTCTATTCCGTGAATCTAATATTTTCTTCTAAAAGTATCCAATAAGCATAAACAACCATTTATATATGCTGGATCTAAACTTTTGTTACTGACATAAAATAATACAAGAGTCAAGCTATCTCAACTAGTATTTTGGGGGTTTAATGGTTCAGTACACTCATGGTGAAGTCACGGATACCTTCACAGTCAGCCAACTCATGATTTTATTGGGTAATAAATAGCCTTTACCCTTATTAATGGAAATGTGTGCTCAAAGACACCAGTCAGTTCCCAGAACTGACAATGGTGTAAACCTAGTTTACAGATTTGTAAGATATTAAATATAAAGAACTTTTCATGTGCTATAAGAAAGTTTATGTGTATGTGGTCTCAAAAAAATTATCCCGTTTACTTTCACATTTTTACTTGAAGGAAGCATGTTGCAGTTCCCCTTTGGCATGTCCTTTGGCGTTATCACTGTTGCATGCAGGAGCCCTTGTGTACATCAAAGGTGACATGAACACAAGCCTTGTGATACAGGGACAGATGCTCTGAGAATTGAGATGGCCACTCAGTGGCTAATGGGTGCTGAGGTGGGCAGTGTGCAGTCTGAATCAGCTAGAAAGGGACTGACGCAGATCCCTGGCAGGACAAAGCAGAACAGTGTGAAGTCTCCTTATGCTGTACAGACCTGTCTGCAATTTCACAGCAGTAAATTATTTCTGAAAACTTCCTCTTAGTATTGAAGGTTACAGTTGGCTGGAGGTAATTAAGACTACAGACACAGAGACACTGATGAGGTGCTGCTGTGACCTCATACAATGACCTCCCCCATTGATACAACTGCCTCTTTTTCAGCTTTCTATACTACTTTAGGCTATCTTCTGTTCCTTTTAAAAGCAATGTGTTAGTAGATTCACATGTAGAAGCAACAATTAAATTTGCAGTAATAGTGACCATTAGGTCATCTGAGTTTTTATAAGATGTTTTATAAGATAGTATAAGTTTTATACCATGTATAAGATAAAAAACCCACTGAAGATCAATACTAGATTCATTTACATAGTATATATATATATTATATGTAAACTCTAACTATCTACCAAGGAGTGTATGCTACTGTAATATATCGTTTGAAGAATTTAGTGGCTGAGAGGGTGACATGATTGGAGGCTCTCCCATGTTATTTTTGTCTTAAGATGAGAGTTATGCCATGTTTATCCTCCGGAACAGCAAAGAGGTTGTGTAACTGTGGTGATTTGAATGTGCCTGGCCCATGCAAAATGACACTATTAGGCATGGCCTTATTGGAGTAGGCATGACCTTGTTGGAGGAAGTGTGTCACTAGGGGGGTGGGCTTTGAGGTCTTAGTGCTCAGGCTCTACCTCAGTGTGGAAGAGACACTCTTCCTGACTACCTGGAGAAGACAGTCCTCCTGGCCGCCTTTGGATCAAGGTATAGAACTCTCAGCAACTCCAGCACCATTTCTGCCTACATGCTGCCATGTTTCCCACTATGATGATAATGGACGGAAACTCTGAAACTGGAATTCAGTCCTTGATAAGAGTTAGCTTGGTCATAGTGTCTCTTCACAGCAATGAAATCCTAAGGCAGTAATCCAACTCAGGGCTGAGAATTTCAGCCTGCATGTGATGGGAGTTAGTACCATCCACATTTCCTGGAGCAGAGCACAGTCTTTATGCTTCTTAGCAACTGAATTGTAGACCAGAAAATTTAACAAGAGTAAAAGTTTCTGAATACATAGCAACAAAAAGTAATTCAACAATAAATGCAGAATGAGTCTGAGGTGTTTCTGGCAGTTCTGTCCCATGTCGAGTCTTATAGTGTCACTGCACTTTGATCACAAACATGCCTGTTGCCCTGCCATGGCATACCAAACAATGCTGTCTGGAGTAGCTTGACCCTGAGTTGAGATTGTTATCTTGAGCCTTATGAATTAAAGTGTAATGACTATACATACATTTCCTGCTCTCGTCAAATATAATGATATAAATATGGAAGACAAAGGCTTTGTAGTTTCTGATTGTCATTCATCAGCATGAAATATTAGATTACTATATTTTTGGATTGTTTTATGTCAGAACGTTTAAACCTGCTGTTTGAGTTATTGACTTGAAACACATGAAAAAATTGTCAGTCAGGACAGAATTTCCAACACCTTTTGTAGTGACCCTAGAAACACTTCTATATTGTGTACTACATATTTGTACAAAATAGTGTTCTCAGTATTGATGATAACATCAAAATAGTGATCAGTTTTTTAAAATATTGATGATATGTGTTCTTTAAAATTAAATATTTAATGAAAATTTGTAGTAAATCTCCAATCCCAATAAGCCTGTGCAAAAATCACAGTTATAATATTTATAAGCTGTATACCTAGATTGGGAAGATTTACCACTATACTACTCTATTCCCCAGCTATGTGATCCCATGCTACTTGTGGCTTCTTTAGTTCTATTCCATCTTTCTTCATGGTTCTATTCCATCTTTCTTCTACCTCCTCTTCCTCTGTCTTCCTCTCTCTTCTCCATCTCCTCATTCCTATCTCTCTCCTTCTTCCTTTCCCCCTCTCTAAAACTTCCAGCCCTACCTTTCCCATCCACTCCCCAATCACAGGTTCTAGCCTTTAGCCAGTTAAAATGGGGAGAAAGTTCACATGAAATCAGCTGAGCGCAGGATCCACTCAAGTGTTTGGGAATTCCCCCCTTGAGGAAGCAGAATTAGCATTAAAATACAAACAGCACCAGGGCAATCTACAACATTTCCTCCCTTTTACCCGATGAAAAATCTCTTTTAAAAAGTTGAAGCTATAATTTCTTATCTTGATACAGAATGTATTTTTGATACAGATTTAAAGTTTCCATTGGTATGAATTTCTTATATTGATACAAAATTTGTGATTAATATTGTTATTCTTAGATAGGCATTGTACCTAAACAACTCATTTAATGAAACAAAGCTTAGACCTAGTCCTTCTATAACTGCTATTACAAACTGTTTTTAGATGATTGAACAATGCAAATTAAGGGCCAGATAGCAAACTCACCGTTATGCTAGACACTATTTAATTTTTATAAAATTAAATGAATTAAAATTATAAAGGGTGTCTTCAAGATATGTCAAATACAAATGCCTGAGAGTAGTTAAGGTTTAACAGTTTAGATTATCTTATATATTATAGCTAGTCTTCAAAAACATCAAAAATCCACAGAATGTGACATTTAATGTTATTTAATCATTTGATGTTAATACATATCTGCTCCTGACAGTACCCCCTTCTTGGTTTAAAGAAGATATTGAGCATCTTCACCTCCAGGCAAGGTAGCTACTTGGCAGAAATTGTCCATTTCACCTGCAGACCAATACTGTCCAGGAAAGGAACACTTTATGCAGAATTGTTGACTGTTGGCTTTGACGAGAGAGGGTGAACAGTCCTTAAATAAATTTGCTTTACAAATGTCTGTCAGATAGATGATCCAGGGCTAGTAGACTGAAGACAGATACTCCAGAGTTTTGAGGAATTAGGGGCTGTCCAGGTAGTCAGATGTCTCTACAGTTGTTTGAGAAGCTGGTTGGTGCTTCCTATACACCCACATAATGTTTAAGTTGTTGTCAGATTTCTAATGGGGTTAAGACTAATTTTAGTCTCATAATCAAACTCAAGTTGTTTAACATTGAGAGAGAGAAAGTTTATAGAGTGGATGACATGGTTTTCAGATGAAGTTACAGGCTAAAATCTGAACATAATCTAGAGATAAAAGCAAAAGTCAGTTAGGAATGATGGTAGAGTATTTTATGTAATTGATAAATATGATGAACTAGATGCCATTTGTAGACATCTAGTCATTTGTAGAGTAGATCTCATACTCTATAATTTACTTGGTTGTTATGGTTTTGTTCAATTTATGTCTGAGAGAAGAGTTTTTTGTTTGTTTTGTTTTGTTTAATTGGACAGAAAAGGTGTGGTGTAAGAGAAGGTTCTATCGCTACTGTCATTTCCCCAATTGGCTTTTGATTTGTCAATGAAGAAGACTGGGGCCAATTGCTGAGTGAAGGGTACAGGTGGAACTTCCAGATCTGAGGAGGAAAAGGAGAGGAGAGAGGCTTTCCTGCCAGGCTTTAGAGGAAGAAGGATGCAGCAATCATGCAAGGCCTCTGGGGCAGCTAGGACTTGCAGCCTCTGCTACAGGCAGGTGGCCAAAGATATTTGGCAGGGACTTGTTGGAAAAGTCACTAAGCGGAAGGAGAGACAGAGATAATAAATTGGTAAGGGCACACTTTTCCAAGATGGGAGATATCTGTGCCCAATAGTTGTGCATAGTAAGCAAGTCTAAAAGCAACAAGCGGTGTGTATTTTTTTATCTGCGGATTCAAGGGCCTTGGGTAGGAGTTAGTAGAGCGACCCCTCCTGGAGCAAAGGAAGAAAGAGAAGTCAGGGTAGGGTTGGAGGTGGTGGATCTGGGAGGGGCTGGTAGCACTGCAGTTCTCGGGCAAAGTTTTTTAAAACTACACACAACAAAAACTTATTTTTATATAAAAACAATTGCATCCATTTTCTCAGTATATGAATTTGTTTTCCTTTTTAATTAGTGATAATATATGTATACCAAATAATTGCTTCAAAATAAATTTCTAATTTATTATCAAGAACATTTTTTATTTGTATTCCTATTTTATATAACTATTTCCTGGAACTGTATAAAAATTTTGAGGCATAAATGTTATGAGCAGTAAAAGTTTAAGACTAGTAAATGCCATGATTTAAGGCCACTGAGGTCTTCTGTAAGTCAGACTGGCCACAGAAGTCAGAACTCTTATCAGCAGTTTTAGAACTGTGCAAGCATCCAGTCAATCTTATTCAGGGACTTTGCATCATCAGTTTTGGCTGTTTCCAAGGCACAAACCCTTGTGCACAATGGCCCTGAGAAATTGATTTTAGAAGAGAGTCTGTTTCTGTTGCTTCTTTTGATCAAAAGATTCTGCCATCTTTTGAGCTTACAGACTCCCAACCTCAGAATTTCCCTGTGGCATCCACAGGGTGGACTGAGGTTGGGCTGAGTTTCAGAGATTTTTCAGCTCTAGTGAAGTAGTGTGGTGTGTGGAGCTACAAAAGTTGGACCTCTGTCCTTGACCTTCATCTCCTGTGTCAATTTGGGTTTGAGAAATCGAGCACTCCATTCATCTTTTGCAACCTTCACACAGTATGAGACAGTGGTAATGAGCTTCACTGACTTTCAGATCACCCCAGTGAAGGACCATGGTGTTTCATACAGTAACTCTAGGCTTCTCTAGACTCGGGCTGGGGCTTTATTACCAGCTGCCTTAACAAAGAACCACACATGTGGGTTTAAAGCACGTATGTTTAATGTCTCAAGATGACCAGTGGGTTCTGCCAAAGACTTCCTTCCTGAAATTTTAATGGCTGTTTTCTTGCTATGTCCTTGAACTGTGGTGTTGGGGAAGAGATACACGTGATATTGTAGTGTCTAGCCAAATAATGATAACAATGTTGTGAACAGGATAGAATTACCTCCCATATCTTTACTCCCTAATGTTATCTTTGGGCATAGAACTTCATGTTTTAGATTTATGAATTAGCAGTACACCACGGTGCAGCCCATACCAGCTCCCCAAATCCTTGGAGATACTGAATTCAGATTCTACATCTTCATATCTTCAATGTTTTCTCTATTGAATATCTGCAAGGTCCCAGGTAAGGCTCAGCATCCAGGCTCACAGTGTGAGCATTTTGACATGCATTTTCTCCTTGGTATCTACCATGCTAAGCTGTCCCAGGGTGAGGATGGAATTTTCCTTTCCCTAACTCTCAAAATCAAGTTTCCCACCTGTTAGTGTTGAATCAAGAGTGCTTTCTTCAAGTTCATGCATTTGAATACTTGGTCTCCAATTGGTTGCTTTGTTCTGAGAGCTAGAGCTTTTGGGTTATTAGGCCTAGCTGTCAGACATGGGCCAGTAGAGCTAGATTCTGAGCACTATTGCTTAGCCGTAATCTGGTGCTTTTCTCTGCTTCTTGATCTGATAACATCAACAATCTACATCTCAAACTCTCACTGCTAACAACTGCCTCTCTCCTCCTACCAATCCTTCAGACTCTCCATTGTCCCATTCCCTCCTGAAACTGAGCCACAGAGTCCTTCCACAAGTTGCTTCTCTCATTTATTTATTTTGCACAAGAAAATTAACAAGTACATCACCTCTTGTTAATCAGAATGAATATTTAAGAACACTACAATGAGCCTTTTCTGTTGTAGGCTGTTTTTACTCTATGTTTCCCAGAAAAGCCTTGGAACCAGTTGTGCCTGTCTGGGCTATTTCTCTCTAACAAAATCTGCAGAGAAGTTTTTGGTGAATACAAGTTCAGTTAGTTGAGTGCATGCGTGCGTGTGTGTGTGTGTGTGTGTGTGTGTGTGTGTGTGTGTGTGTCTATGAAAAGATTTTGCAGGCTACTTCTTAATTGTTAAGAATCTTTGGCTTATGATTGTGTTCCCACTTTTTTTTTCTTTTCTTTTTTTTAAAAAAAAAGCAAAAGCTGATGTTGAGCACTTCTTAAGGTGCCTCTCAGCCATCCAAATTTCTTCAGGTGAAAATTTTTTGTTTAGATCTGTACCCCATTTTTTAATAGGGTTATTTGGTTCCCAGGGGTCTAACTTATTGAGTTCTTTGTATATATTGGATATTAGCCCTCTATCAGATATAGGGTTGGTGAATATCCTTTCCTAATTTGTTGGTTGCCGTTTTGTCATTTTAACAGTGTCTTTTGCCTTACAGAAACTTTGTAATTTTATGAGGTCCCATTTTTCAATTCTTGATCTTACAGCATAAGCTATTGGTGTTCTGTCCAGGAACCTTTCTCCTGTGCCCATGTCCTCAAGGGTTTTCCCCAGTTTCTTTTCTATTAGTTTCAGTGTGTCTGGTTTTATGTGGAGGTCCTTGATCCACTCGGAGTGGAGTTTAGTACATGGAGATAAGAATGGATCAATTCTCATTCTTCTGCATGCTGACCTCCAATTGAACCAGCACCATTTGTTGAAAAGGCTATCTTTTTTCCACTGAATGTTTTCGGCTCCTTTGTCGAAGATCAAGTGACCATAGGTATGTGAATTCATTTCTAGGTCTTCAATTCTATTCCATTGGTCGACTTGTCTGTCACTGTGCCAATACCATGCAGTTTTTAACACAATTGCTCTGTAGTATTGCTTGAAGTCAGGGATACTGATTCCCCCAGAATTTCTTTTGTTGTTGAGAATAGTTTTAGCTATCCTGGGTTTTTTGTTATTCCAGATGAATTTGAGAATTGCTTTTTCTAACTCTGTGAAGAACTGAGTTGGGATTTTGATGGGGATTGCGTTGAATCTGTAGATTGCTTTTGGCAAGATGGCCATTTCAATTATATTAATCCTGCCAATCCACTAGCATGGCAGATGTTTCCATTTTCTGAGGTCTTCTTTGATTTCCTTTTTCAGAGACCTGAAGTTCTTGTTGTATAGATCTTTCACTTGTTTGGTTAGAGTCACACCAAGATACTTTATATTGTTTGTGGCTATTGTGAAGGGTGTCATTTCCCTAACTTCTTTCTAAGCCTGCTTACCCTTTGAGTATAGGAAGGCAACTGATTTGCTTGAGTTGATTATACAACCAGCCACTTTGCTGAAGTTGATTACCAGGTGTAGGAGTGCTCTGGTGGAGGTTGTAGGTGATTAGAGAATGGGTGGAGAGAAGAAGGTTTATGAAACATATGGGGAGGGGGGATCTGGGAAAGAGGAAATCATTTGGAGTGTAAACAAAGAATATAGAAAATAAAAATAATAAAATGAAAAAAACATTACTCTCACTAAACATTCATGTTTTAATATTTTAGCTCATTTCTCAAGGTTGTTATCAGTGAAGTGTGCTAGGGAACTGGTGTGTCCTACTAGCTTAATAATAGAGTGGATTTCATGAATATAAACATGAAAAATAAACTGTATAAACAGAACTTCTTTGTAGATTTTCTAGAATTAAAAATAAGTGTTCATAAGTCTAAGTTTATTTAGACTTCTCACTAATTTCAGTAGTCATTCTCTAAAATCTAAGGCTGTACTGCAATATGAAATGTGGAACATTTCTCTGAAACTCATGAATATTAACATCCCAACTTTACATTGACCTATTTCATTGGATAGAGTTCTATGCACTAATCAAAGACAATTACTCTAGCTCGCTATGGTGTAGGGGATATATTAATAGAATGTAGAACAAATTGTAAAGTCAAAGAAGGTGCTGCAAAATGATACTTTATGCAGGAAGGAACTACAGTAGCTTGCCAAACTAAGGAAAAAGTGTTTTATGAATATAATTTTGATAATTTAAAATGGAATATTTTATGTGTGTTACTGTAAGTCCCTTGATTTCTGCCTGCAAAACACAATTGAATATGTTTAATGAATAGTCCTATTGATTGTATAATTTTGGGTTTGTCTGAATTATTTGAAAATATGTTCACAGTCTATTCAATTAAAAAAAAAAAAAAAAAAAAAAAAGCAAAAGCTTGTGCAGTGTGACACATTTCCACAAGGGGGCCCACCAGCATCAACACACAGCCTCCTGCTCTAACCTGAGCCTCAGCACCAAATTTCTAATCTTTTATTACACAGAAAGTCTTCAGGAAAACAGTGTTTATAAAAATATACAGTAGTAAGAGAGGATCGACTATCTTACTATGATTGGTGCTACGTGTAGAATTGTAAAGTTGAGTTTGATTAACAGAAGGATGAACTGCTAATGTGAAATTTACAGCTGTTGTTTATTCGTTCCATAATACCTTAATGTTTAAAAATGATTTTTAAGGCAGCCAGAATAACTGAATTTTTAATTCACTTATTGATTTAGTGAAAAATGTTAGAGATTCCTTGAGTCTCCATCTGATTCTGGGGGACCTTTATTTTCCCTCTCTTCTGTCTCCTCTCTTTCCCTAGCCCTCACAAGCAAGCTGCCCACCACAATCAGCTGTGAAGTCTCTGCCACTGCCTGTGCTCTCCCTTATATGCATAATAAAGGCCTCAACCCCCTAGGAACACTCCTGCCTTCTCTTTGTTTGTTTCCTTTTATCATTCAGGAGGAGGTAGATTACTGGGAGCAGTTATTATAAAGCAAGTTACTTTAAATAAAAGAATAGTAAAAAGATACTTTGAAACCTGTTTTATGAGTCTATCTTTATTGCTGTGAAGATGCCCAGTAAGATAAACTGTGTCTGCCTTTCTTAGCAGGAGACCTAGCCACTCTGGAAAAGTGAGGCCTGAGACCTGATTTCAATTAAACGTTTTGTTTTGTTTTTCAGGTTTTATTGTTGTTGTTTTGACATAGGGTTTCTCTGTGTGGCTCTGGCTGTCCTAGAAGTTGCTTTGTAGATCAGGCTGGCCTCAAACTCAGAGATCCACCTGCCTCTTCTTCCCAAAGTCATCCATCACCATTTCCCCAGCTATTAAACATTTTAAATACCATATCCAGCATATCTCTGAAGAGTTTGAGGACCATCTATTACATATACCTGATTTTAAATAAATTTTACTTGTTTTAGACTTAACCTTGAAAACATAAACAAGAGGCTAAATAAAGCTTGCCATTGAATGAATTACACAACAGTTTACAAGTTGGTGACCTTTATAAGGTTAGAAATTTTACAGCTTTATCTCTGTTAAATTTGAGCCTTAGAAATTGGAGTGGATGTAAAATAAATAAATAAATAAATAAATAAATAAACAAGTTTTGTCTCCTACTCCCTGCTACCGGAATTATGACTCTGAGACTAATTATTTATCAATAAATGCCTAGGCTATAAGATTTGGCTTGCTCTTTTACTATCCCTTTTGTTCTAACCTGGGTTCAGCTATGAGGCTGTTTTCTTCTCTTTGTCTTTTGTCCCTCTCCTCAGAGTTCCTGGGACAAATTTCCCCTTTATTCTACCCTCAGTTAAGCTACCTGCTGGTTTATGTCTATCTCCTCCACGTTTTAGCTCAAATCTGTCATGCCTCTGACTCTTTCCCAGAATTCTCTCTCTCCGTGCAGGAAGTCCCACCTCCTATTTTCTGCCTCAGCTCATGGGCTATAATAAGCATTTTTTCTTTAATTGACAGGTAGTGCTTATAAGAGATTTTCGGTACAAATTAAAGATTTAATTGAAGATCATTTAGCATCAAAATAAAACTTTAAATCATAAATGTTTTCTAGTTCCACCCATTTGCCTAAGAATTTCATGAATTCATTGTTTTTAATAGCTGAGTAGTATTCCATTGTGTAAATGTACCACAGTTTCTGTATCCATTCCTCTGTTGACAGACATTTGGTTCTTTTCAGCTTCTGGCTATTATAAATAAGGGGACAACATTTGAAATGTAAATAAAGAATATATATAATAAAAAATGAAAAAATCATAAATGTTGTAAACTTTAAACCATAAATACTGTTCACAGAAAGAATAGAAGCTTTATAAACCATAAATATAGTCCATAGTTAGACTGAGCAAAATTTTAGAATTTTACAGTTTCTTGTTTGAGTTAGTTTACACAAGTAGCCAAAGCTTAACAAAGTTTGCAAAGACAAAAAGGTTAGACATGCATCTGCAAGTCAGTTACTATTAACCTGATTAGACCTTAGGAAGTTATAAAATTAAACATACATTATCCAACATGCTTCTTATTTAAGTTTTCTAGAAGCCTGGTATGGAACAGTTACCAATGACATTAAGTGGTTAATCAGTGAACTCTGAGTCAGTTTTTGTTAACCTGAGTCTAACTTTATAACCTTAGGAATTTATAAACCTTAGAAAATTCATACTAATCTAAACTACTTTGGAGGCCCGTGTTGTCTCCTTAGACTGAAAAGCAAATGCAATGATATACAGAAGATTCTGTAGGACCAAGGAACTTCATAGGTGCTGCCTTAGCTGGATTTTACCATGTGGTTATCTTAAGATGATGGTGAAGTTACTTGGCATCTATCATTTAACCGTAATAAAGATAGGTGTCAACCATGTGGTTGCTATTTAAAATATCTATTTTTTGAGGGGGAAGGTCTATTCTTTAAACAAGAGTTGGATCTAAGTTACATATGCACTATATTCTAAACAAGAGTTGAAATCAATCAATCATCTATTGTAACTCTTATTTAGAATATGTATGCTAAGAACATAAGAATACTTGTTTATAATATATATTAACTTACATATGTAAAGTTGTAACAAATTTACATTTCCCATTTATGGAGTTTTTTAAACTATAAACCTTTTGTTAAAACTTTTAAGCCAGATTTTTGTTACAGATTTTATAGGGTTTTTTTTCCCAACAATACCCAATGAGCTTCCAAATCCTGAGAGTTTATAGCATCATCTTAAGGGATTTTTTTTAAAAGAGCAGAGCACAGAGAAGTCATAGACTTTTATAAAAGATTTTTAAAGGAGGAAAGTAGAAAAATCTTAGAGATAAGAGACTTTTGGAAGTGTGTTCTTTCTGAAAGTGTACTTTTGGGAGTATTGTCATTTAAGGCATAAGAGATTTATTTAAATATAAGAGATATAAAACATTTGTTTGTACAGTGGTGGAAGTTATCACCTTATGAGAGAATTTGAAAATCAAGTATGCCAATCTTTGGCCATTGGTCTATCTGTACTTAGGCCAAGCTATTTGTAGTAACATAGCAAGGTTTTAATAAAATCTGATTCCAAGGAGGAAAAGAGAAAGGGTTGCAAAATGGAACATTGATGGGGGAGAGTTCCTGTAAGTTCCAAGAAGATGCTGACAGAAAGCTTAGATGGGTGTAGAGAAGCTCTGAGATTGAGGGAGGAGGCTGAGAGGAGGGAGGATAGCACCACAGGTTGATGATGCTTTCTTTTTTCCATTGTGTAATTCACAACTGAGCTTTCGATTCAGTTCCATTGACCAAGTTGTCTGCTTTATATCAATACCATGCAGGTTTTTTGTTTTTGTTGTTTGTTTGTTTTTTGTTTGTTTTTTACTACAACTCTGAGAAGAAGGTTTATGGAACATATGGGGAGGGGGGATCTGGGAAAGGGGAAATCATTTGGAATGTAAACAAAGAATATAGAAAATAAAAATATTAAAACAAAACAAAAACAAGCAAAACAAAACAAAAAAAGGTCTCTACCTGAGTTAGACTCTAGACTTTTGATGGACTGGATGGCCTCCAATCCATTAGTTTTGAGTTTGAATTGCCACTCAAATTGGGGGCTGGAGGTCTGGACATGCACATGGGCTCTGTTTGCTAGGGGTACCCTGGGGTTTGAGGTGTTTCCCTGGCATCTTGTGGGTAGTGTCCTTCTACAAAATATGTGCATCATGATATGGTGAAAATGAAATGACAATGATTGGGATTATGCTGAATAAGTAAAGGTGGAGTGAAGGGGTGGCTTATATAGTCTTCAGGGAGATAGCCTAGCCTCTCTTGGGGTAGTAGCCTTCCAATGGAAGTTTTGGCTGGGATATGGTGAGGAGAAGAGGAGGGGTGGTTGGGAGTTTTGCTGGGAAGGCATGGGCAGAGTGGACGGGCAGTCTTTCCTGGGGTTCAGCATGTTGGCCTATTGACTGGTGGGGTAGGAGGCTTCTGCCAGTGGTGTCCACTGTTGTCTTCTTACGCCTGAAGTGATCACTCAGCATGAGGCTTGCCTTGAGACATTCACATTCGTGAGCTTGTTAGTGCACTGCATTCTTCATTGCTTTCCAGCTGTCTTCTACACCCATGTCAGTGCACACCACATGAGGCACATCACATACTCTTAGCTTACGTGATCATGAGCACCAGCAACTGATGCAAGACTTGGCCGATGTATATCTGCCTGTGCTTCGAGATTCTCTGGAACTTTAAGCAAACCACATGTTGTGGTTTGTGATCGTTGGAGATGGTCATCATCTCAGTCTAAGGCAGCTGTAAATCGCGTTGTTCAGTTTTGTTCTCCCACTCTCAGCCTCTTAACATCAGCTATGCTTCCTAAGATTCTACTTAAATCACTGGAAGCTGGAATTTTACAGTTTAGAGGACACCCAGCAATTTATATTGACAGTTGTGGGAATGGGGAAGACAGATTATAGTTAATGGCTTCCAGCTCAGTTTTGGTCATTTCCTAGTCTATACCATTTCTCCTGGCTGAAATCTGTATACATGGAACCTGACCGGTGAACACAGTCCAGGACTGGCATCTGTGACCAAGTACAGTTACTTTGGTTTTATTCTTTTCAAAGATGGAGTTAGGTTCAAATGTGTCCGATAGAAAATGTGCCAGAAACAGATCTGGAAACATGCAAGGCATAAGGCAGCCATTGGCTGGACAAGGAGTTCCAACGAACTCCTAGGATTAAAAAATGAAATGCATCTAGAGCCCCAGAGAGAGAAGCAAGCGAAGCATGGGCTCCTTTGGGGTTTTGACATCGGACACATTCTGAGTTCACATCCTTGTCTACCTAACAACTGTGTGATAACATCTCTCCTCAGTTCCAGGCATTTTTCTTTTCTTTCTTTCTTTTTTTTTTTTTTTTATTATTCTCAGGACCTCCTGATTTACAAATTCTCACCCTAGAAAAGATGATCAGAGCAAATGACATGTAGCCAAGGTCATCCAACTGTATATGGAAGAGGTCATTTTGATGGAAAGTCCCTTGTGAATTTCCATCCCTACCCTAAACTACCGTGTTCTTTTAGCTTATGTCGGCTCCCAGGACAGACACTGAGATTGCTCTGACCCAAGCAAGGAGGAATGAAGAAAACACACATGTGCAGATATGCAGGGTGGAGTGGGCTGTGTGCTTTGGTTGATAGAGTCACAGTAGCAGCAGCCTGCAAAGTCAGTGCATTTATTATCTGCAGCATGAGTGAGGAGGTTACAGACTAGCTAATCTTGGTAGGAGGTCTTTGAATGGGAGTAGTGCCAGGCTGCAGTCATGCAGCAGGAGGAGGCTATAGCAATTTTTTTCTGTACATATTGTTAACTTTGGATCCCAATCACTTGAACCTGATCTTACAATATCCATGGTGTCTTAGCCAGGATTGCTATTGCTTCAATGAAACCAAAGCAAATTCAGGAATGACCTAGCCAGCTCAGTCAGTCAACAGGGTCTCAAGGGAGTGAGGGAGGGTTGAAAAGAAAAAAGCAAACAATTAGACAACACTATAACATGACTCCAGTCAGTGCTGACGCTAAAGCAGCTTTATTTTCTCAGTCTGCTTTTGTATCATTCTAGGTACATCCACAAAACATGGTCAGTTCTTAGATCAAAGACAAAGTAATCAAGTGAAATAGTAAACATGGAGATCACACAAGATAGTAATCAAGCAGAGTAGTAAGTGAAAGGATCACACAAGATAATAATTAAGTAATAAGCAAAGAGATCACACAAGGTAGTGATTAAGAAAAGTAGTAAACAAAGCTCCCCCTCCCCGTCACTGTTGCTAATATTCTTATCTGAGCCTCTGAGCCTACTTTTTTTTTTTATTCGATATAATTTATTTACATTTCAAATGATTTCCCCTTTTCTAGCCCCCCCACTCCCCGAAAGTCCCGCAAACCCCCTTCTCTTCCCCTGTCCTCCCACCCACCCCTTCCCACTTCCCCGTTCTGGTTTTGCTGAATACTGTTTCACTGAGTCTTTCCAGAACCAGGGGCCACTCCTCCTTTCTTCTTGTACCTCATTTGATGTGTGGATTATGATTTGGGTATTCCAGTTTTCTAGGTTAATATCCACTTATTAGTGAGTGCATACCATGATTCACCTTTTGAGTCTGGGTTATCTCACTTAGTATGATATTCTCTAGCTCCATCCATTTGCCTAAGAATTTCATAAATTCATTGTTTCTAATGGCTGAATAGTACTCCATTGTGTAGATATACCACATTTTTTGCATCCACTCTTCTGTTGAGGGATACCTGGGTTCTTTCCAGCATCTGGCAATTACAAATAGGGCTGCTATGAACATAGTAGAACATGTATCCTTATTACATGGTGGGGAGTCTTCTGGGTATATGCCCAGGAGTTGAGCCTACTTTTTTTAATGTAAGCCCAATGAGAAATGCCAAATTCCTAGAAGCACCAAGGCTCTTAACAGGGAAAAAGGGGGCTTATTTGGCTTACACTTCACTATCATTGTTAATCGTAGAAAGAAGTCAAGATAGGAACTCAAAAAGAACAGGAACTGGAGGCAGGAGCTGACACAGAGAGCATGGAAGGGTGCTACTCACTGGCTGTCTTAGTTAGGGTTTTACTGCTGTGCACAGACACCATGACCAAGGCAACTCTTATAAGGACAACATTTAATTGGGGCTGGTTTGCAGGTTCAGAGGTTCAGTTCTTTATCACCAAGGTGGGAACATGGCAGCATCCAGGCAGGCATGGGTCTGGTGGAGCTGATAGTTCAACATCTTCATCTGAAGGCTGTTAGTAGAAGACTTACTTCTAAGCAGCTAGGGTGAGTGTGTTAAGTTCACACCAACAATGACAAACCTACTTCAACAAGGCCACACCTTCTAATAGTGCCACTCCATGGGACAAGCATATATAAACCAGAACTGGCTTTGAGTTTGTGGCAGTGCCTGATGCGGTCCCTGAGGTGGTCCCGAGCCTGGGCACCCCACAGGAGATGCAGGAGTGGCTTGGCACCAGCAGCTTCAGGAACCTCAGTCTATAGCAGCACTAGGAATTTGATCTCAAAACAGAAATTAAGTCTTGTTGCTTAGAGCTAAGTACCGAAAATGCCATGAAATCCAGATCAAGAAAAAGTTGAACCATGCAAATGTTGTAAAGGCCTGTGATATTCCTGAAGAATTGAATTTTTTAAATTAACACTGTGCCTCTTTTAGCAATGGAGTACTGTTCTGGTGGGGACCTCTGGAAACTACTCAACAAACCAGAAAATTGTTGTGGGCTTAAAGAAAGCCAGATGACATAGGATCTGGGATCTGATAATTGCATGAAAACAAAATTATACATTGAGATCTAAAACCCAAAAATATAGTTCTTCAAGATGTTGCTGGGAAGATAATACATGAAATAACTCATTTGGGTTATGCCAAAGATGTTGACCAAGGAAGTCTCTGTATATCTTCTGTGGGAACCGTTGTAGTATTTGGCCCCACGACTCTTTGAAAATAAACGGTACACAGCCACTGTGGATTATTGGAGCTTTGGGACCATAGCGTTTGAATGTATTGCTGGATATAGGCCTTTTTTTGCATCATCTGAAGCCATTTACGTGGCCTGAGAAGATTAAGAAGAAAGATCCAAAGTGTATATTTGCATGGGAAGAGATGACTGGAGAAATTTGGATTAGTAGCCATTTACTTCAGCAAGACAGCCTTTGTAGATTAATAGTAGAGCCAATGGAAAGCAGGCTGCAATTGATGCTGAACGGGGATCCACAGCAGAGATCTTACCTTGAAGCAGCCAAGGTGCTTTGTATTAATGGGTCACATTCTCAATTTAAAGATAGTGTACATCCTAAATATGACTTCTGAGAAAATAATTTCTTTTCTGTTACCATGTGATGAAAGTCTTCATCCACTACAGTCTCGAATTGAACATGAAGCAGGAATAAATTCAGGTTCTCAAGAACTTCTGTCAGAGACAGGAATTTCTCTGAAGCCTTGGAAATTAGCTTCTCAGTGTGTTCTAGATGGAGTTAGAGGCTGTGATGCTACATGGTTTATTTGTTTGATAAAAGTAAGACTGTATATGAAGGGGCATCCAGAAGTTTATCTGATTGTGTAAATTATATTGGACAAGACAGCAACATACAGCTGCCAGCTATACAGCTGCAGAAAGTGTGGCTGAAGCAGTACGCTATGTATCTGGGCTAAAAGAAGACGACAACAAGATCTTTCAGGGACAAAGTAGCAACATTAAGTCTTCCTAGATATAATGCTAACATGACAAAAGTGAAGAAGACTTTGATTTCAGCATCACAACAACTCAAAGCTAAATTGGAGTTTTTTTGTTTTGTTTTGCAAAAGCATTCAGCTTGACTTGGAGAGATATAGTGAGCAGAGGACTTATGGGATATCTTCAGAAAAAAAATGCTGAAAGCATGGAAAGAAATGGAAGAAAAGGTCATTCACTATTCTGAGGTTGGTGTTGGATACCTTGAGGATCAAATTATGTCTTTGCACACTGAAATCATGGAGTTGCAGAAGAGCCCCATGGAAGACACCAAGGAGACTTGATAGAATCTCTGGAACATCATGCCATTGATCTCTATAAGCAGCTAAAGTACAGACCTACTGATCACTTGTACAGTGACAGCACAAAGATGGAGAAGATCATTGTGCACACTGTGCAGGGTGTGGATTTCTCCACATGGCTTGCTCATCCTGCTTTCTTATAGAACCTAGGACCACCAGCCCAGAGGTAGTATTGCCCTCTGCAGAACTGGAACAAATAAGTTCCATGGGTCTCTGGTCTGGCTGGAAATAGCCAAAGTGTTACAGCACTCAGGAGGGAAACCCATACAGGTAGCCGGAGTCCCAACTCTCACCTGTTACTTTGGCAGCAGTGCCAATGCCCACAGCCAGGGATGTGGCTATGGCAGTGGTAGCAGCTGGGGCAGGGGCAGCAGGGGTGTGAGCCCAGCCTGTCAGGAGCATCTAAGGTTCAGCTATGAATACTTTGGGAGAGAAAACTCTTCCCCAAAGTGTTACAGTTCAGTAATACTGCCATTCTCTAGATGATTTTCAGTGAAATAACTTGTACAGTTTATTTCATGTGGACAGGGACGTTATAGACATTGAGGAGTAGGGTGGGATTCAGGGTAGATGCTTTCCATTGGATCAGTTTTAGATGCTAGTGATGCTCTATTTGCATGGGGAAGGGCTTCAAGTGTTTTTCTTATGTAGTGACTGATTGTCATGGTCCTCTCACTGGGGTGCCACAGTTATGTGTTCCAGAGCAGGTAGAAGTAGGCAGGAAATGGACCCCACTCCTACTGTTCTCAATTCCAAGATTCACGGGGTTTGGACTCACTCAACCTTACCAATTCTGTCTGGTGACAGGGTCCACTTGCCCAACAGTGTGGCACCACTTACAGTGGGCTAGGTCCTCCCCCATTAGTTGCAAACTATGAAAATGCTCTATATGCTTGCCCAGAGGCTGACCTTGTGAAGGCATTGAGTATTTACTTTTTCTGATGACTCTATCTTGAGTCAAGAAGATACAAAACTAGACTAGGTAGTGGGGTTCTTGGCATGGCCATATTATTGGACCACAGTCACTCAGGACTTTACTCAATCCCCATACTGTAGTCCAGCAGCACCAGAGGACCTTGTTCAAGGAGGAGGTGGAAGTATGAGGAACTGTTTGTTAGACTATGAAGTGCTTGATATAAAAAACATGTTATTATACTGGAAATCACCCACATAATCAAAGTAATATTAATTTATATTGTCAATGAAAGAAAAAGAAAATACAATGAAAAATAGTTCTTTGATAGGTAATAGTACTATTGTTATGAAGTATTTAATTATAAAACAACATACTACTATAAATCAAGTTTTATTTTTAAATCAAATGGTGTCCATGAAGAATGAGTTCAAATCACTTTTTCAAAAGTCTCAGTTGAGAATTACATGGAGCCATTTTATGTATGATTTTACATAACATCATATATTAAATTTATATTGATTGCTATAGATGTAACTCAGTGGTTGAATTATTTGCGTATTATATTGTGTAATATATTGTAATATGTGTAACATATTGATTATAATATTATAATAATTCTCTCCCCAAACAAAACAAAAAGTAAACTGAGTACATAAAGGGTGCACAGTATTCTTTACAGTGTGGTAGCTTAGCTTTTCTATGATTTTGTATGCCCATTAATAACATATTTTTCTCATATGTACTTGTGCTATTACAAATACTACTGCATTAAATATGTGTGAAAAAAATGTTTAGGACATATTCCCAAAGTAGAATCAGTGTGTCAAAGGCTATGTAGTTTAACTTTTTGATAGAGGATTTCAAATTACTAGCAAATTTTAACACCAATTTACCACCTCATCATTTAGAAAGGTGTTTGTTCTCACATCATCTCCACAGTCTTTAAATGCCAGGCAGAGTTGAAAATGTTACCTTGGTTGCTTCTTTCATTATGGGTGAGAAAATAACAGGGAGATGATGAAAAACATCGACTATTCTTATTAGATAATTCATCCAATGGTGACCTTAGGAGAGAATGTAAGAACTTACTAGAAACTCAGACCATATTTATTATCCCAAGTCAAAATGTGAGGATGAGGGAAGCAGGGAAAACTATCAACATGAGAAGTGTTGTGATATGAAGTTGTATCCATTGTTAAATTTAGCACTGGCATCCAACATGGCGTCTACATGCTTATAGGACTTGCTGAAGCACAAAGGTGGAGAACTGATGGCCTAGATGAGTCTTATATGAAATCGGTCAAACGTGACATCGGTGTATATAATTAACAGTATGATTTGGGGGAATAATTTGGCCTCATGTAACCCTTACATGTCTGTTTTCTTCTGTACATGTGGAAAACTGGTGAGGACATCAGCACCTTAGAAGAGCAGAAATCAAGGAATGTTGGTTTTGATGAGCATTCCTAGTATTGAAGAATTCTAAATAAAAACCTCCTGGTTCTGATCCTCCAGCAGGTGGTGGTATCCCAACACCCAAAACTTATTGACTACAATTTAGCATGGGATTTCTCCTCAGGATTCAGTTTAGAAACATTCTTTTCCATACTAATAAAAATTTAATGTTATAGAATAATACATGATTATAAAATTTACAATATTGCATTGTGTATACTCATTTAGGATATCAACTGATAATTTCTTCTTTTACCATCTTTAGAAATTGCAACCCCCAACCCAGTTAATAGCCTCAGGTGATGCGATTTCCAATATGTTGTTAGTTTTCTTAACAGTGCTTTCCAAACACTTTGGTTTTAAGGAAGTGATTCAGGTGAATGGGGTGATTCACATCTAGTTCTTTGATCTTAGTGACTCTGTTTCCAGCACTGGGAAACAATCCTTGGGCTTCACACAGGCTAGGCAAGTGCTCTGTTGCTGTCTACACAGCCTTACTTTATTGAAACTTAAGCAAAACAAAACAAAATAAAACAAAAACAAATATGCCATTAAAGGAGAATCAAAGGAGATACAACTAGTAAGAAAGTACTAAAGCTTACTAAAGGTATAAAAATGTAATAATCTTATAACTATATAATAGAAAATCCAAAGTGCACATAAAAAAGCTACAGAATTTGAAAATTCTGTTAAAAACAGCTAAATTCCATATATAATTTAGTGAAAATCCTTGTTTGAATGTATTTGATTTAAGAGATTAAAATAGAATAATATACAAATGGAAAAATAAAGGAAGGCACTTTAAAGAGATTAAACAAGGTAAACCGATTAAATAAGGTAAAACTGAAAATAATATTTATGTTAGATATAGAATAAGAACTACTAAGGTAATCTATTTTATACACCTTACAAATGAATATTGAAAATTTCTAAAAGCCGGGCAGCAAGCAAAAGAGTTTTTATAGTAGTCATATCTGCTATGACTTCCCAAACACTTTACACCTTTCTTTAAGTTAGGTGCTAATTGGTGAGCAGTGTTAAAGGTGATCATGGAATTAAAAGCAAATGGACTGCTATAGTTATGATGCTTCACTAGCCATGTGTACAATGTCTACTGATGCTTATGTCATATAGAGTACTAATGCTAATCTAAAACATGCTACAGAAACTGGCTCTACCTCATAAATTCCATAACCAAAGGCTCATTGTTTTCATGTAGTTAACATTAAAAGCCACAAGTCAAATTATTTGGTGCTACCTAGGAAAAATTTCTTTGAAATTCTGCTTTGTTTTAATTTTTTTATCAGTTAAAAAATGAGAAATCACTTATAGAGAAGATTGCTATATATCATTTCCTTGGCAAGATGTGGGATCTGTCTGTGAAAGTTTTTAATAGGGCGGGCAGTAATCTGAGTTGATTTAGGAGGTATTATATAAACAAGCGATGGGGAAAGAGCTCAGAGAACTTTCATAGTTTCTTACTCCCTTTCAAAGAAGGAAGGAATAAATCCATCTTATCAAAACATTCTCTCTCTAAATAATGTAACCCAAGAGGCTTGAATAAGTGGCATCAAAAGTCTTGTAATCCAGTCTCAGGAGTGGAATAGATTAGATAATGAAGAATATTTATATATTATGACTGATTTAAGCAACATTGAGAGGTGAAAGGAGCTTCAAAACACCAGTGTGCTTTAGCCAAGTGTAAAGGGATTTGTGGGAAAGCATTCCTTCTGTCTCATGCTCCCAGCATGTCTAGGCAAGGTCGTGCGACTCCGGTCCTCTGAGCTGCCATAGAAACTTCATGAGCCTTCTCTCTCCCAGTCTTCCTGAGTTTGTTTTACACCCACCATCATTACTTATTGAAATGGCTTAAAAGGGGAGAGTATAGGGGGTTAGGTGAGTGTGGCTAGGTGGCGTGGGGGAAGGTGTCCAGGCGGGCCCTTGCCTGGGACCACACACACACAGATATGGTATAGAATAGAGTTTATTCAGAGTAGGGGATGGGAGTTAGTGGTAGAGAGAGGCAGAGAGAGAGAGAGAGAGAGAGAGAGAGAGAGAGAGAGAGAGAGAGAGGAGAGAGAGAGAGAGAGAGAGAGAGAGAGAATAGAGAGAGAGAGTGGAGGCCAGCCATGACCACCACCACGTGGAGGGGGGAAGAGCCCCAGGGGCAGAGAGGTGAGAGAGTGTGGGAGAGCAGAGAGCAAAGAGGGAGAGGAGGAGCAAGTAGCCCCTCTTATAGTGGGACAGATCTCTGGGGCGGGGCATACCTGGCTATTGCCAGGTAGGTGTGGGGTGGAGCTTAGACAGAACCTCAACACTTATTCTCATGCTTGTTCCTGGATTTTTATTTCTAGTTTGCCAAAATAAAGCTTCACCTAGTTAAAGTTACCATATGAATGTTATTTAATTACTATTTATTTTCTTAATCTTTCTATCATTTTTGTGTGTGTCTGTCTCTCTGCGTATGTACATGTGTGTTTATGTCTGTGTGTGTGTGTGTGTGTGTATGTTTGCCTCTGTGTGTATGTGTGTGTTTTGTGCTGAGATTGAACTTTGGGCCTGTGTGTGCTAGGCAAACACCCGACTACCATATTACATCACCTGTCCTCCCCCCAGCATATATTTATATTAAAGAATGCTGTCATGTTATCAGTTTTTAAAATGATGTGTTAGTATCTCATATTATATGAAACACTTTCTTGGGTTTCTTATCACGTTTCATGCCAGGTTTCCAATTTTTCAGCCTAATGAGGTATTTAGTACCTTTAGACATATTATTTGGGAAATAAGGAAATGGAAATATCCAGTGGACAAAAAGATAAATGTGGCCAGAGGCCATATACACGATATGCATTGCTAAACCTCAGTGAGCTGAGCATAGTTGTGCAGCATTGTCTCTGAATGAAGAAATGCAATTGAATTTTGTTAGCTTTAAGTTTTTTCCTCTGAGTGGTACCATTAGGGAATGAAAAGTCAAACAAAATTTAAAAGTCTTTGTAAAGCGCATACCTGACAATGGAATGAAACCCAAATTACTCAACTTTAATAACTCAACATTAAAAGACCAAAATATCCCAATTAAAAAATAGCAAAGGCCTTAAAATATATATCTACATGGAAGACACTCAGATGATAAATAATCTCACAGAAAGGTGCTCAGCATCATATGCCATCAGAGGACAGCAACTTTTTAAAATTTAATTAAATTTTTTTTTTTTTACTTACTTTACATCCTGCTCACTGCCCCCCTCCTAGTCACCCCTCACACAATCCTTCTCCTATCTCCTTTCCCCTTCTTTGAGCAGGTCCCTCTGGGTATCCTCCCCACCCTGGCACTTCAAGTCTCTGTGAGTCTAGGTGCTTTCTCTCCCACTGAGGCTAGACTAGGCAGCCCAGCTAGAAGAGCACATCCCTCATGCAAGCAGCAGCTTTTTGGCTAGCACCTGTTCCAGTTGTTCAGGACCCACATGAATACCAAGCTGCACATCTGCTACAGATGTGCAAGGAGGCCTAGGTCCAGCCCCTATATGTTCTTTAGTTGGTTCAGTCTCTAAAAGACTCCCCGAGGGTCCAGTTTAGTTGATACTGTTGGTCTTCCTGTGGAATTCTTATCCCCTTAGGGGCTGCATTCCTTCCTCTTATTCTTCCATAAGAGTCCACAAGCTCTATACACTGTGTTCGTGTCCCTATCTGTCTGAGCCAGCTGCTGGGTGGAGCATCTCAGAGGACAACATGCTCCTGTCTGCAAGCACAGCATCATGTCATTAATAGTGTTGGTTAGGAGTTGGTGTTTGCCCATGGGATGGGTCTCAAGTTGGGTCAGTTATTGTTTGGCCATTCTCTTACTCTCTGTTCTATTCCCCCTGTACCTGCATTTCTTGTAGATGGAATAAATTTGGGGTTGATGGTGTCTCTATTGCTCCACTCTGCTTCCTGTCTGGCTACAGGAGGATGCCTTTTCAGGTCCTATATCCCCAATGTAGTGAGTCATAGCTAAGGTCACCCCCAATGATTCTTGGGTGCCTCTCTTATTCCAGGTATCTGTCTCATCCTGGAAATGCCCCTCACCTCCTCACCCCAGTCAGTTACAGATTTTCATCCATTTTCATGGCCATCTAGCCATCGCTCCTGTTCTTCCCCACACCTGATCCTGAACACCACATTCTGCTCCCTATCCCTATTCCTCCCAGTTTCCTCCCTTCATCTGCCTCTTTTGACTATTTTATTCCCCCTTCTAAGTGAGATCCAAGCTTCCTTGCTTGGGCCTTCTTTCTTTCTTTCTTTTTTTTAATTTTTTTATTCGATATAATTTATTTACATTTCAAATGATTTCCCCTTTTCTAGCCCCCCACTCCCCGAAAGTCCCGTAAGCCCCCTTCTCTTCCCCTGTCCTCCCACCCACCCCTTCCCACTTCCCCGTTCTGGTTTTGCCGAATACTGCTTTACTGAATCTTTCCAGAACCAGGGGCCACTCCTCCTTTCTTCTTGTACCTCATTTGATGTGTGGATTATGTTTTGGGTATTCCAGTTTTCTAGGTTAATATCCACTTATTAGTGAGTGCATACCATGATTCACCTTTTGAGTCTGGGTTACCTCACTTAGCATGATGTTCTCTAGCTCCATCCATTTGCCTAAGAATTTCATGAATTCATTGTTTCTAATGGCTGAATAGTACTCCATTGTGTACTAAAATGTAGATATACCACATTTTTTTGCATCCACTCTTCTGTTGAGGGATACCTGGGTTCTTTCCAGCATCTGGCAATTATAAATAGGGCTGCTATGAACATAGTAGAGCATGTATCCTTATTACATGGTGGGGAATCCTCTGGGTATATGCCCAGGAGTGGTATAGCAGGATCTTCTAGAAGTGAGGTGCCCAGTTTTCAGAGGAACCGCCAGACTGATTTCCAGAGTGGTTGTACCAATTTGCAACACCACCAGCAGTGGAAGAGTGTTCCTCTTTCTCCACACCCTCGCCAACACCTGCTGTCTCCTGAATTTTTAATCTTAGCCATTCTGACTGGTGTAAGATGAAATCTCAGGGTTGTTTTGATTTGCATTTCCCTAATGACTAATGAAGTTGAGCATTTTTTAAGATGCTTCTCTGCCAACCGAAGTTCTTCAGGTGAGAATTCTTTGTTTAACTCTGTACCCCATTTTTTAATAGGGTTGTTCGGTTTTCTGGAGTCTAACTTCTTGAGTTCTTTATATATATTGGATATTAGCCCTCTATCTGATGTAGGGTTGGTGAAGATCTTTTCCCAATTTGTTGGTTGCCGATCTGTCCTCTTGATGGTGTCCTTTGCCTTACAGAAACTCTGTAACCTTATGAGGTCCCATTTGTCAATTCTTGCTCTTAGAGCATATGCTATTGGTGTTCTGTTCAGAAACTTTCTCCCTGTACCGATGTCCTCAAGGGTCTTCCCCAGTTTCTTTTCTATTAGCTTCAGAGTGTCTGGCTTTATGTGGAGGTCCTTGATCCATTTGGATTTGAGCTTAGTACAAGGAGACAAGGATGGATCAATTCACATTCTTCTGCATGCTGACCTCCAGTTGAACCAGCACCATTTGTTGAAAAGGCTATCTTTTTTCCATTGGATGTTTTCAGCCTCTTTGTCGAGGATCAAGTGGCCATAGGTGTGTGGGTTCATTTCTGGATCTTCAATCCTGTTCCATTGATCCTCCTGCCTGTCACTGTACCAATACCATGCAGTTTTTAACACTACTGCTCTGTAGTATTGCTTGAGGTCAGGGATACTGATTCCCCCAGATTTTGTTTTGTTGCTGAGAATAGTTTTAGCTATCCTGGGTTTTTTGTTGTTCCAGATGAATTTGATAATTGCTCTTTCTAACTCTGTGAAGAATTGAGTTGGGATTTTGATGGGTATTGCATTGAATCTGTATATTGCTTTTGGCAAAATGGTTGGGCCTTCTTTCTTGATTAGCTTCTCTGGGTCTGTGGACTGTAGCATGATACCTGTATGTTATGGCTTATATCCACTCATAAGTGAGTATATACCATTCGTGTCCTTTTGGAACTGGGTTACTTCACTCAGGACGATATTCTCAACTTCCATCCATTTGCCTGCAAAATTCACAATATCTTTGTTTTTAATAGCTGAATACTATTTCATTGCATAGATGTACCACATTTTCTTTATCCATTCTTCAGCTGAGCAACATCTAGATTGTTTCCAATTTCTGGCTATTGCAAATAAAAGTAATTTAAAGGGTGAGAAATTCTATACATCTACTCACATTGCAAGAAACAAGAACACTAATTGTCTCCAAATCCAGAAACTCTCAATCATTTCTGGAGCAAGCGCCAAATGGCTAAGGCACTTTTTAATATGGTTTTGAATTTTCCTGTAAAATAAACCCTATTTCTGTATGATCCATCTGGCTTATTCCATGGTATTTAACCCCTCAGTTGAAATGTTTATGGCAATGATTTTGTTGATAATACTTCTAAAATGGAAGGATTTAGACTAGGCATGGTGTCTCATGTCTTTAATGTCAATGACAATAAATCACCCAGCAAAGGAGGAAAAAATATGTTATAGTTCATACATTTGGAGTTTCCTGGTCAATTTACCCCATTGACTTCAGGTCTATGACAAGGCAGAAACATCTTCTTAGAAGGATTGACAGAGGAAAGCTGCCCATCTCAAGGAAGCCAAGAAACATCAGAACAAGAGAATGGGGCCAGAGACAAGTTAGATCCTTTAAAGGTATGTCCCGTGATCCACTTCCTCCAAATAGGCACCACAGTATCGTTTCCTTTACTTCCCCATAATATACCATCATCTTACGAATCCAGAGATCACCTGATCTGCTTATAAACTGATTAGGTCTCAGACCTTACAATTTAATCCTCAAAGCCCAAATTCTGAACTGTCTAAATGTAGGAAATAGGCAAATTATCCTTAAGTAGATAATAGAACTTAAGTATTACCACAAATTGGATAATATTTAGAAAAAAGAATTGGCTGCCAAGACATGAGCACACTTGAAGCAATCTCCATGCATACTGGTAAATGGGAAGGTCAAACTGGAAAACACAATATTTATGATTCTAACTAAATGGGTTTCTGGAAAAGATGTAAGTGTGGAGATAATAAAAAATAGTGGTTTCCAGGAAATGGAGCTAGAAAAAGATATGCAGGTATAGCAAAAACACTTTGTGGGTAGCAAAAGCTGTAATTCAAATACTTTGTTAAGTGACAAGAGTGACCTGATCCACAGTAATTAGACAAGAAAGAGTACTTTGTAATATATCCAAATTAAACAAATGACATAAAGTATCAATGTTGGTGTGCTCAAGGGAAGACATCTGTACCTACTTATTTCTGCTCATCTCGATGAGTCATGATGTCTTTCAGAAGGGAGAACAACTCTATGTGTGGTTCATACATGTGATGGGCATAGTTGGTAGGCATTTGAATAGAGGATGCATATTTCTTCTTAGTTCAGTGGGTGGGATATTCTCAATGTTTCTTTAAGTTTTTTTTTTTTTTTAAGGGGCAGATGAGATGGGTCAGTAGTTAAGAGCACTGGCTACTCTTGCAAGAGGACCTGGATTCAGTTCCCAACATCCATAATCATTTGTAATTCCAGTACCCTCCAGTATCCTGTTCTGGCGTCTGTGGTGCATAGACATACAGTGGGCAAAACAACCATACATGTAAGCAAAATAAATAACTTAAAAAATAACTTTTAAGGAGAAGGAGGGGTATGTGAGTATAGGCCTGCAAGGACAGCAGGTGGCTGCAATAGGGATGCACCATGAATGGGTGAGTGAGTGAGTGAGTGAGTGAGTGAGTGAATAAATACATAGACTTTAAGAAAAATTCACCTAATTTATGTGTATGAGTGTTTTGCCTGCATGTATGCTGTATACTACATGCATGTCTGGTACCCCTGAAGGTCAGTGGTGTTGGATCCACTGGGATTGTCATTACAGAGAGTTGTGAGCTGGCAACCAAACCTGAGGCCTCTCCAAGAGCAACAAATGCTTTTAACCACAGAAGAATCTCTCTAGAATAGTGCTCCTCTGCCCCACTTAAATCTCGTATTTCTTCTTCTGATGCTGGGGATTGAACCCAAGATCTCGAGCATGTAAGTTACACACTCTACTCTAGGCATAGCTCCAGATGTACTTGTATTTTTGCAGACAAAATTAGACATACAAAAAAAAAAGAGGACTAATGTTTTACCAGTCGAATTGTTTCTGAGTAAATACGTTAATTTTTCTAAAGCTAATGCAACCTTCAAAGCCAGCATTATTGCAAAACTAGCTGTAATATTAAAAGACTAATTAAAAACAATACTGCCCTTCTGCTCTGACATTGCTACTCCATAAGTATTCTATTTCTGTTGATCACTGTTTTAGAAGTTAACTACAGGTACTCAGCATTTGAATTCCTGTCGGACCCACCCCCACACTCTGCCATCCTTGTCAGGAGAGCGTTGTAAATATTCTTTGTCACTAAATCAAAGAATTTATTCTGAGCATCTTTCCTTTTTTCTGTATAAGTTTTATCTTGAAATTTGAGGCATTACTTATATATCTTGAAGCTGGATTTTAGTTATGTGGCAATGAATACCTTCTTTACTACAACTTGGGCATTGGCATTATTTGCATGAATACTTTTTTCCTTTTGTGCATTTTTTCTTTTTATATATTCTTTTCTCATATATTACATCCCAACTGCAGATTCATTTCCCTCCTCTCCCCCTTAGACTCTACCCTCTACTTCCCCACCCATCCACCCTCTTATCTCTCCTCAGAAAACAGCAGGCCTTCCGGTGAGTAATGCCAACCTAAGAAGGCATAATAGGCTACAATAAGACTAGGCACATCAAAGTTGGATGAAGCAACCCGGTATGAGGGAAAGGGTCCCAAAAGCCAGCAAACGAGTCAGAGACAGTCCCTACTTCCCCCTGTCCTGCTCTCACTGTTAGGAATCCCAGAAGAACACAGAGCTTCACAACCATAATATATATGTGGAGGACCTCTACCAGACCCAAACTGGCTGCTTGACTTCTGTGAGTCCACTTGAGTCCCAGTCAGTTGAGTCTGTGGGCCATGTTCCTGTGTGTGATGTACTTAATTCCTCTGGCTCCTCTAATCCATCCTCAATCTCCTCCACAGGATCCCCTGAGTTCTGCCTAAATAGCTCTATCTGTTTCTATGAGTGGCTGGACTAAGTCTGTCTGATCTTTCTGATGATAGTTATGTTAGGCTGTGGTCTGAGGCATGACAACCTGCAGGCTGGAGGTTTTGTGGCTGGGTTTGGGTTCCAAGCCCTCCTCTTGAGGTCTTGTTTGGTTATAGAGGATGGCCTGTTCAGACTTTGTGTCTCATTGCTAGCTGTCTTTGCTAGTGTCGCCTTTCTAGATTCCATGGAGTGTTCATTGTACTAGGTTTCTACCTCCCAAAATGTTTTCTAATTTTAGTAGTCTCTCCCAGTATTTTCTCCCCTCACATGATTCCTCCTATCCCCATCCCCACCTGCCCCTGAGTCCACCTGCAAAATCTATACCATTTGCCCTTTCTAGGCAGTCCCAAGCCTGCAAGAACCCTGCCATCCCGGCAGTCCCAAGCCTTCCTTGTTACTTAGCCTTTCTGTGGATGGTAACACAGTTATCCTTTATAGCTAATGTACTGGCTGGTTTTGTGTGTCAACTTGACACAAGCTGGAGTTATCACAGAGAAGGAAACTGAGAAAATGCCACCATGGAATCCAGCTGGAAGGCATTTTCTCAATTGGTGATCAAGAGGAGAAGGCCCGGCCTATTGTGGGCAGTACCATCCCTGGGCTGGTAGTCCTGGGTTCTGTAAGAAAGCAAGCTGAGCAAGCTAGGGGAAGCAAGCCAGTAAGCACCACCCTCTGCAGCCTCTGCATCAGCTCCTGCCTCCCCTTTCCTGTCCTGTGTGAGATCCTGTCCTGACTTCATTTGGTGAAGAACAGCAATGTGGAAGAGTAAGTTAAATAAACCCATTCCTCCACAACTTGCTCCTTGGTTATAACGTTTTGTGCAGTAATACAAATTCTGATTAAGACAGCCAATATCCACACATTAGAGTACATGCCATGTTTGTATTTCTGGGTCTAGGTTACCTCATTCAGGATAATTTCCATTTTCTGCAAATTTCATCTTGTCATCTTATGTTTTTAAAAAAAAAACATGTGAGGAGTGTTACCCCTTGCTCTAATCCTTTCCAGCATGAGCTTTCTCTTGTGTTTTTGAATTTAGCCATTTTGACAGGTGTAAGATGGAATCTCAAAGTTGTTTTGATTTCATTTGCCTGATGGTTAAGGATGTTGAACACTTCCTTAAATGTTTTTCAGTCGTTTGAGAGTCCTCTATTGAGAACTCTGTTTAGATCTTTCCTCTATATTTTAATTGGTTATTTAGTTTGTTGTCTAGTTTCTCAAACTTTTTTTGTATATTTGGGATATTAGCCCTTTGTCAGATGCGGAGTTGGTGAAAATATTTTTCCATTCCATAGGCTGTCCTATTGACCATGACCTTAGCTTTACAGAGGCCTGTTTCATGAGATCCCATTTATTACTTGTAGATCTTAGTATCTGCACTATTGGTGTTCTGGACAGGAAATTGTATCCTATGACAATGTATTCAAGGCTATGCCTCATTTTGTCTTTTACGTTTTGGCTTTAGATTGAGTCTTTCATCCACATGGACTTGAGTTTTATGGAAGGAGATAGATAAGGATCTTTTTGCACTCATCAACATATCAACATCCAGTTAGAACAGCACTATTTGTTAGAAATGCTTTTCTTTTCTGGCTTTTTTTTTTTTTAACAGTAATCAGGTATATAGGTGTGTTGATTGTGTTCCTGGCTTTGATTCGATTCCATTGATCAACTTGATTGCTTTTATTACAATACTATGCAGTTTTTATAACTATTGGTCTTCAGTACAGCTTAAAATCACAAATGTTGATATCTCAGATGTTCTTGTATAAGATTGTTTAGCTATTCTGTTTTTTTCATATGAAGTTGATTATTGTTTTTTCAAGGTCTATAAAGTATTGAAATTTTTGTGGGGATTGCATTGAATCTGTAGATTGCTTTTGGTAAGATGAACATTTTTATTATGTTGATTGTACGGATCCACGGACATGAGAGATCTTTCCATCTTCTCGTATCTTTTTCAATTTCCTTCTCCTAAGACTTGAATTGTTCACTTGTTTGTTTAGAGTCACCCAGGACATTTTATATTATTTGTGGCTGTTGTGAAGGGCGTTGTTTTTTGATTTCTTTCTTTGCACCTTTGTCATTTGTATATAAGAGGTGTATTGGCTGGTTTTGTGTGCCAACGTGACACAAGCTGGAGTTACCACAAAGAAAGGTGCTTCAGTTGATAAATGCCTACATGAGATCCAGCTGTCAGGCATTTTCTCAATTAGTGATCAAGGTGGGGGCCCTAGTCCCTTGTGGGTGGTACCATCCCTAGGCTGGGGGTCTTGGGTTCTATAAGAAAGCAAGCTAAGCAAGCCAGTAAGAAACATCTCTCATGGCCTCTGCATCAGCTCCTGTATCCTGATATGCTTGAGTTCCAGTCCTGACTTCCTTTGGTGATGAACAGCAATTTGGAAATGTGAGCTAAATAAACCCTTTTCTCCCCAACTTGATTCTTGGTGATGATGCTTGTGCAGGAATAGAAACCCTAAGACAAGAGGGATATTGATTTTTATTTTTTGAGCTAATTAATCTTATATCCTCCCCCTTTGCTTAAGGTGGGAGTTAGCTGTAGGAGTTCTCTGGTAGGAATGCAAATAATGACTTCTTCCTCTTTAATTTGAATCCCTTTGATCTTGTTCAGTTGTTTTATTTCTCTCAAGAAAACTCAGGTATTATATTGAATACATATGGAAAGAATGGACAGCCTTGTCTTGTCCCTGATTTTAGTGGAATTGCTTTGAGTTTCTGTTCATTCAATTTGATGTTGGCTATTGGCTTGCTGTATATTGCCTTTATTGTGTTTTTGTATGTGCCTTACATTTCTGCTACAATCACAGTCCTTCTATCTATAACTGTTGTGTTTTGGTCTCTGAATATTGGGGTTGTTCTGCTTTATGATTCATATTTTTCTTTTCCTGAGAAAAATTATGCCTGTATCTTGTTAATTAATTAATTCACTTTACAAATCAATATCAGTATTCCTTCTACTTCCAGGCCACCACCCACCCACCCCGCCACATCTCCTCCCTGCCTTACCCCCTCTCCTCCTCTGAGAAGATGAAGACCTATTCTGGGTATCACCCTACCCTGGCACATCAAATAACTGAATAATTAATGTCAGTCTTTTAAGGAAAATCTTAAAGTTACCTTTTTTTGGCTACTACTTGAAAGTCTTCCTTATGCTCTGGAGATCATTAAGCACACATAAGCACACAGCTAGATGAGGTCTTTACTCTTAAGAATCTTCTTGGGGCATTTGTCCCTGAGCAAACTCAAACAGTATAATTGATCTTGGGCAAACAGAGACAATTGACCAACTGACTAACCAGGAGAATAGGCTATAGATTCAAGATCTCTTTTTATTATATGCTTAGATGCCTCTAAAACTGTTCTGTGAAGATATTAGAGGTTATACAGGGTATACCTCTGAAGAAACAAAACTCGGTAAATAAGATAGATTGAATAAAATAAGCTTGTCCTACTTTATAGTGTAGATTATGAAATATATAGACATATAGTAAAAGGAGTTAGGTATTAGTGTTTGTTACTCATAAGAAGATAGGTTCAGATATTTTCTATTTGTCTAGAATGTTTTCAAACATTAAACATTGCCAGTCTAAAAGCAGGCTGTAATATAATGTCAGTATTTACTTTAAAGGAGATTTTCTTTTTGTTTTGTTTTGTTTGTTTTGGGTTTTGGTTTTTTGTTTTTATTTTTGGTTTTTTGATTTTATTTTTTAAGGTGCAGATGTTCTTTAGATTCTTTAAATTGGAGTTATTGGGCTGATAATAATAAGATTAATCTGTTCTGATTGTATTTTCTAATTATGACTGAACTTGTAACCTTGGACATGAAATGAAAAGTCAAACATATATTCTATACCACTTGGATAATCATGTCTTTGTTCTGTGAAACAAGTATAAATAAAGAAGCACTTGGCTGCTAATCAGTCAGAGCATGAAAAATGGCTTGACTGCTAATAGAGCCACAGACGCGGCCTGATTGCTAGCAAGTCAGCTGTAAGAGGGCCCTACTGTCTCGCTTGGCTCGCTTTCTCCTCTAGCTGAATTATCTTCTCTACCAGCTGCTCTGTCAGCAAAGACCTTCTGATGCTTCTCTCTATGCCCAGGAATGTTCTTCAGGAAGGCCCCCTTCACAGGTAACTATTTCTTGTATCATATTTTCTGCATCTGAGATTCTCTCTTCCAGCTCTTGTAGTCTATTGATGATGCGTGTATCATAGTTCCTGTTTGCTGACTTAGATTTTCTGTCTCCAAAATTCCCTAAGTTTTTATTTATTTTTTTTTTTATTGCATCCTTTTCCACTTTTCAGGTCTTAAACAGTTTTATTTAATTCCTTCAACTGTTTGTTTTTTTCTTGTCTTTCTTTAAGGGATTGATTTATTTCTTCATTTTTTGCTTGTCTTATCCTTGATTCCTTTAAGTAAGTTATTCATTTGCTCTTTAAGGACCTCTATCATCTTCATAAAGTTCATTTTATATTGAATAAAATATGTTGGAATATTCAGGGCTTGCTGTAGTGGGATGGCTGGACTCTGTTCTTGTCCTGGATTTTATTTATTGTGTTCTTATGGTGACATTTAGGCACACTGAGTTGGAGTGATAATAGGTCTTTGTGCTGATCCCTGGGTTTGTCATTCTTAGATGCGTGTTTTCTCCTTTAGTTTCTGTTTCCTCTCTTTCTTGGTTTCTGGGTTTTCTGGACAGAGTGGCCTGTGGTTGAATAAAGGATCTCTGCCCATGTTAGGGGTTGGATTTGATGGCCTGGATGGCCTCTGGTCCTTCAGGGGGTTTCTGCCAAAGTTGGTAACTGGAATTCTGGCAATCTGGGTGGTGGCCTCTGATCTGGTCTTTGGGATTCAGGATTCTGGCTTGACTTCTCATAGGTAGGGGCCTTCTTTCAGCATGTGCTAAGGTATAGTGAGGAGAGAAAGGGTAGTTTGGGTTATGGAGAGCAGGCACCAGCAGTGTGGGGGTTGGGAGTGGGGGGGAGTGATGGCTTACCTGGCTTTCAGTGGGTTGGCTTGTCTTCTTTTGATGTTGAAGGATCCCGCTAGAATTGTGGGCAGGGATGTGATGATGAGAAAAGAGGGAATCATTGTGTTTTGCCAGACACAATGGGTAGGGTGGGGAGTGTTCTTATCTGGGATTCAGGATGCTGCTCTGGCATCTGGTGGAGGAGGAGGCTTCCACCAGAGCTTGCATTGATTCTTAATATATTCAAAATAGAAAAATTCTATGACTTCTGCTACTAAATTTGAAATTTTATTTATGTACATTCGAAAACATATCATCCTTCTGATGTTAAAGATGTGTTTCTTGCAATGTAGAAAATATTGTCTGTTTTAAACTTAATTTGTTTAAAATTTACTTTTGTGGATCATATGTACTTTTTCTATTATGTTATAATAAAACAGTAATCTTAACCCAATGTTTCTAGAATTATTATCTTGCTTTAAAAATCACACAGCATCACACATTTCATTCTAATGCCATCTAGTACTGTCATGTAAGGAATAGGTGCTGGGTTATATTTATTTTATTAAATCATTTTTTATTTTAAAGTTAACTTTAAAGCATACAAATCAATTGACTTAATTGTGACATTTCATTGTGCATATGGCAATGTACATTTATTGTTTGTGGTGAATACATGTGTTGAGGCCAGAGGAGGAATTATATCTTCTTCTAGCCCTCTACTTTATTTGAGAAAGGGGCTCTCTTTGAGCCTAGAATTCATTGTGTTTTGGCTATGCTGTCTGGCTAGGGACTGAGCCCCTGTGATTCTCTTGTTGCTTTTTGTACCTTCCAACACTGGAAGTTCATGTGTCATTAAGAATCAATGCAAGCTCTGGTGGAAGCCTCCTCCTCCACCAGATGCCAGAGCAGCATCCTGAATCCCAGATAAGAACACCCAGCTTTTTACATGAGTGTTTGTAATCTGAACTCAGGTCCTCATGTTTGTGCAACAAATGTTCTTACCCAGTGACCCATCTTTCAGGTTCCTCACTATGACATTTGTATATGCATACATTATTGTATGCATATACACTGCCCCGCTTCCCTCTCTCAAGGGTCCTAACCCTTCACGTTTTCTCACCTTCCCCACAAATTGTCCCATTTCTATCTACTTTCATGATGTGTGTGTGTGTGTGTGTGTGTGTATGCACTCATTTGTGTTCTGTGTATGAGAGAAAACATGGTAGTTTTCTTTCTGAGTCTGGATTTTTTTTTTTAACTTGATCTCCAGTACTATTGATTTCCTTGCAAATTTGCCATTTGCAGTCTTCGTGGTTGAATAAAACAATTGTGAATATATGCCATATTTTTTATCCATTAATATATGGATGAACTATATTTATCTACTGGGTTCTATTTATTGGCTCCTATAAATTATACAACCATAAAGATAGGTGTGCATATGTCTCTGGGGTATGCTGACTTAGACTCTTTAAGAATCATTATGCCCAGAGCAGAACTAGGATGCAAACTCCATAGCCAGTCCCACAACACCCAAAGGAAGCTCCACTTCCAGGCACTTTTACAAGCCCAGGATCCCAGGAGCTTGGTCACACTAGTATTTCAGGATCCCAGATGCAGCTTGATTCCCAGGAGCTTAAACACACCCATGATCTCAGGATCACAGGATCACAGGATCACAGGATCACAGGATCACAGGATTACTGAGACAGCCTGACTCTGAGGAGTTCTGACACAACCAGGATCACAGGAAGGATAGGCTCCAGACTTATATAGGGAGGGCAGGTAGCCCTAGAGATAGCCAGATGGCAGGAAGCTGTTGTATATCTGTTGTATTCTGTAGCTGCCTGCAGCTACTATAAACTGGGTTCCTGGAACAGAAGCTGAGGGGTATATGGGGAAGGGGCGAAAAGAAGGAGGCCAGGACTATAGTTTTACCAATTGAGGCCCCAACTTTAATGGAAGTCAGACCTTTTAACAGTTTGGGCAAGCCCCTCCCCCCAGACTCTGGGCTGAATTCCAGGGAAGTCTTCTGGTGGTCCTTGGCTCTACTGCTCATGCAGCTGGGTGTGTCACCTGCTTAATTCAGGAATTCGTAGACCTGGAGGAACAATGAACTTAACCTTCACTCTGAGCTTCTCCACCCTAGGATAAAAATTCCTGCTGTAACCTACTTCCGTATTATGCCCTAAAGTCAGGTTCCTGCCGAATACCTTGTCCTTGGCTAATGTCAAGTTCCTACCACGTGGCATGACACCCCAAAATGGCTCTGTACAGGAAGCAAGTGTAAGAACACAAGCAACAGAAACCAAGGTCATTTGGCATCATCAGAACCCAATTCTCCCACCATAGTAATTCCTGGATATACCATCACACGAGAAAAGCAAGATTTAAATCTAAGATCACTTCTCATGGTGATGATGGAGGACTTTAAGAAGGACATAAATAACTCCCTTAAAGAAATACAGGAAATCATGGGTCAACAGGTAGAAGCCCTTAAAGAGGAAACACAAAAATCCCTTAAAGAATTACAAAAAACAAACAATCAAGTGAAGGAACTGAACAAAACCATCCAGGATCTAAAAACAGAAGTAGAAACAACTAAGAAATCACAAAGTTAGACAACTCTGGAGCTAGAAAACCTAGGAAAGAGTTCAGGAGGCATAGATGCAAGCATCACCAACAGAATAAAAGAGATAGAAGAGAGACTCTCAGGTGCGGGAAGATGCCATAGAAAACATTGACACAATAGTCAAAGAAAACACAAAGAGCAAAAAGCTCCTAACTTAAAACATCCAGGAAATCTAGGATACAATGAGAAGACCAAACCTTAAGGATAATAGGTATAGAAGAGAGTGAAGATTCCAAACTTAAAGAGATAGTAAATATCGTCAACGAAAACTTCCCTAACCTAAAGAAAGAGATGCCCATGAACATTAAAAAAAGCCCAGGCTGCTATACCCAGCAAAACTCACAGTTATCATAGATGGAGAAAACCATATATTCCACGACAAAACCAGGTTTACCCAATGTCTTTCCACAAATCAAGCACTACAAAGGATAATAGATGGAAAACACCCACACAATGAGGGAAATTACATCCTAGAAAAAGCAAGAAAATAATCTTTCAACAAATCCACACACACAATTCCATTTCTAACAACAAAAATAACTGGAAATAACAATCACTTTTCCTTAACATCTCTTAATATTAAAATAAATATTATCAACATATCCTGATCGATTGATATTTAAAAGTATGAGGAGTTAGAAATTTGTTGGCTGTCACCAATAAGTGGTGGTCTCTCTAATCTGGTAATTAGAGAGATATGTCCAATATTGTACAGTGCATATATACTTTCTGCTTGTTTATACCTGACAGTGGCTTGCTGTGTACCTCATAATGGTCTTGAAATCATGCTTCTCCTATCTCAGCCTCTCTATAAGTAGGATTGTTTATTTGATGCTTTTACATTATACTATAGGTTTCAGAACAGCTTACATATTTCCAAATTATTTATATATCCAAAAGAAACATAGGCAATTAATTTGGGAGGTGACTTGAAAGAGAAAAATGAATGAGACTGAATGCTTTGCTTGATATTTATAATTACTGTATCAATTTTGAAGATGACTTTATAAGTTACTCTTTTTCTGAGATGACTGCTTTTCAAAATTATCACAGCCAATGAACTAGAATCTTACCCACACCTAATGTCTGTGCCACCCTCCAAGCAGAACCATTGTTCATTGAAACAGTTGATGAATGACTTCATGAATAGACCATCTTAATATACACATCATTTCTTATATGAATGTAGCCTGTTCCCTGTGGTCTGGGAATGTTGACAATCACTCAAGTCAAATAGTTTTGACTACAGTAAGAAATCTGTATCCAAATAATTGTGCCTACAATTCATTCCTTAGGGCAGTAGAACTGTCAACGCTTAACTTAGCTACTATCAAGGAAAAATCCTTTGGTGATGTGAGGGACATTGAAGTACAGCCTTATTATAATGAACTCCAATGTCTAAACATTTTTCTTATTTTGGGTTTCTACCACAGTAAGAGCCAAGATTTTAAGCTCTACTAAAAACAAAATGAACAAACAAACAAAAAGACTTTATCTTTTTATGTTCATTTACTAACATGTCCATTATTTTTATGATAGGTATAAAATATGTTACTACTATCCCTTTTCTCTCTGCTGCTCTTCCTACATCTGATCCACCCCCACCCTGCCCTGCTCCCTTCCCTACCTCCTCTCCCATCCACTTCCCTTCTCCCATTGGCATCCTATATCTATTTTATTTCCCCTTCTGAGAAAGGTTCAACCATCCACCCTTGGGCCCTCCGTGTCATTTTGCCTCTTTGGATATGTTGGTTAAAATGTGATTATCCTGTATTTTATGGCTAATACCTACTTATAAGTGAGTACATATCACACATGTCCTTTTCGGTCTGGGTTACCTCACTCAGGATATTCTCTAGCTCCATTCAATTGCCTGAGAAATTCATGATGCCCTTATTTTTAATGGCTGAGTAGCATTCTATTGTGTAAATGAACTACATTTTCTTTATCCATTCTTCAGTTGAGGGACATCTGGATTGAGGGACTCTCCAGTTTTTGATCATAGCCATTCTGATGTGTGTAAGGTAGAATCTCAGAGTAATTTTGATTTGCATTTCTCTGAAGACCAAGGATGTTAAACATTTATTTAAGTGCTTCTCAGCCATTTGAGTTTCCTCTGTTGAGAATTCTGTTTAGCACTATACTCCATTTTTAAAAACTGGGTTATTTGGTTTGTTGGTTCTTTACACATTTTGGATATTAATGCTCTGTCAGATGAAGGGTTGGGGAATACTTTTCCCAAACTGAAGGCTGTCTTTTTGTCCTATTGATGGTATCCTTTGACTTCAAGAGAAACTGGAAGTTCCCATTTATTAATTGTTGACCTTAGTGCCTGAACTGTTGGTGTTCTGTTTAGGAAATTGTCACCTGTATGGATGAGTTCAAGACTATTCCCCATTCTCTGTTTGGTTAGATTTAGTGTATCTAATTTTACATTGAGACCTTTGATCCATTTGGACTTGAGTTTTGTGTAGCAAGATAAATATGGATCTATTTGCGTTCTCCTACATGCACCATTTGTTGAAGATGCTGTTCTTTTTCCATTGCATGTTTTTTCTTTTTTTGTCAAAAATCAAGTATCCATAGGTATGTGGGTTGATTCTATATTAATACCTTAGAGTTGTTATTTCTATTGCTCTGTCATACAGTCTGAAGTCAGGGATAATCATGCCTCCAGAAGTCCTACTATTGTTGAGGATTATTTTAGCTATCCTGAATTTTTTTCCATATGAAATTGAGAATTGTTATTTCAAGATCTGTAAAGAATTGTGTTGGCATTTTGATGGAAATTGCATTGAATGTGTACATTGTTTTAGGTGAAGTGGTCATTTTCACTGTTAATCCTATTGATCCATGAGAATGGGAGATCTTTCCATCTTTTGATTTCTTCTTCAATAACTTTTCTCAAAGGGTTGAAATTCTTGACATATAGGTCCTTCACTTGCTTAGAGTTACACTAAGACAAATTATTTGTGGCTATTTTAAAGGGTGTTGGTTCCTTAATTTCTTTCTCAGCCTGTTTATCATTTGTATAAAGGAAGGCTACTGATATTTTTGAGTTAAATTTATATCCAGCCACATTATAAAAAGTGTTTATCCGCTATAGTTTTTTTGTTTGTTTTTTGTTTTTTTGTTTTTGTTTTGTAGCTTTTTTTGAGGTTCGTTTACGTATACTATCATGTGGAAATAGTTATACTTTGACTTCTTCCATTTCAATTTGTATTCCATTGATTGCCTTTAGTTGTCTTATTGCTCTAGCTAGAACTTCAAGTACTGTATTGGAAAGATATGGAAAGAGTGGGCAGTCTTGACTTGTCCCTGGTTTTAGTGGAAATTGCTTTAAATTTCTCTCCATTTAATTTGATGTTGGCTGTTATTGACTTGTTACATATTGCCTTTAATGTGTTTTGTTGCAAGATACTTCCTATCCATTCACATTGAGTCAGTAAGAGGCCAATGATTGGAGGGGAGAGAGAAGGAACAGGTAGGAGAAGGATGGGTGGAGAAGGAGGGAGCCTGAGAACTGCAGGAGGGAGTGGAAGAGGAGACACGCAGATCCAGATGGCATCAAATGTGTTTCTGGTGTGCTGAGAGGTTAGAAATATTGGATAAAACTTTATCATTGTAATTTGGCATTATGTAATTGGGTTCAGATACATAAATATATTTGGTTAACTACTCAAGTTTAAGATTCATGCTTGCTTGGATACTTGGAAAGAGTGGGTCAGGAGAAAGACCCATCGGGACTTGGAGCAGAGGCCTGCTGGGGCATTACTATGTTTTAATCATTTCCCACTACAGCATTTAGGTATGTGCTTTGTATCCCTGATCTCTCTTAGACATTTAAGATAAAAGGGTGTTAGATTTTGCCAAAGGCTTTTTCAGCATCTAGTGAAATGATCATGTGTTTCTTTTTCTTTAAGTTTGTTTATGTGGTGGATTACCTTGTTGATGAATTGTTGTATATTGAACCACACAGGCATCCCTGGAATGAACCCTACTTGATCTTGTTGGATGATGTCTTTAATGTATTTTTGGATTCAGTGTGCAAACATTTTACTGAATATTTTTGCTTTAATGTTCATAAGGGAAATTGGTCTGAAATTCTCTTTTGTGTTGAGTCTTTTTGTGGTTTAGGTATCAAGGTGAATGTGGCCTCATAGAATGAGTTTGGCAATGTTTACATTTCTATTTTGTGTAGTTGTTTCAGGAGTATTAGTATTTGCACTTATTTGAAAGTCTGGTAGAATTCTGTGCTAAATCTACTTAACCCTGGGCTCTTTTGGGTTGGGAGATTTTGATGACTACTTCTATTTCTATAGGGGTTATAGGACTGTTCAGATAGTTTACCTGATCTTGATTTAGCTTTGGTAATTGGTATCTGTTTAGAAAAAAAAATCATACATTTCATTTCATTTAGATTTTCCAATTTTGTGGAGCACAGGAGTTAGAAGTAAAACCTAATGAATTTTTTCAGTGTCTGTGTTATCTCCATTTTCATATTTGATTTTGGCAGTTTAGGTACTGTCTCTCTGTCTTTTGGTTAGTTTGGCTAAGGGTTTGTCTATATGGTTAATTTTCTCAATAAAGCAACTCTTGCATGATTCTTTGTATTGTTCTCATTGTTTCTAATTGATTGATTTGAGCCCTGAATTTGATTATTTCCTGCTATCTATTCCTCCTGGATGTGTTTACTTCTTTTTCTGCTGCTTCTTTTTTCCTTCTTTCTTTTCTTTTTTCTTTCTTCCTTTTTTTCCTTCTTTTTTCTTTTTTCTTCTCTCTCCTTCATTCTCCTTCATTCTTCTTTCTCCTCACCTCTTTCTCCTTCTCCTTTTCTTCTTCTCGTCTCCATCTCCTCCTCCTTCTCTTCCTTCTCCTGCTCCTCCTCCTCCTTCTTTCCTATTCTTCTCCTCCTTCTCCTCCTCCTCCTGCTCCTGCTCCTCCTCCTTCTTTTTCTTCTTCTCTTCCTCCTCCTCCTCCTCCTCCTCCTCTTCCTCCTCCTCTTCTTCCTCCTCTTCCTCCTCCTCCTCTTCTCCTTCTCTTTCTTCCCCTCCTCTTTTTCTTCTCCTCCTCTGCCTCCTCTTTCTTCTCCTTCTCCTTTCTTCTTCTTTGTACTTTTAATTGGTTTGAGAACTCTCCCCCAGTTTCTTTATGAGGTCACTTAGTGCTATGAACTTCCTCTTAGTATTGCTTTCATATTGTCCCAAAAATTTGAGTCTGTTGTGCCTTCATTTTCATTGAATTCTAGAAACTCTTCTATTTCTTTCTTTATGTCTTCCTATCCCAGTGATAACTGAGTAGAGAGTTGTTCGATTTCCATGAGTATAAAGGCTTTCTGTTGTTTCTGTTCTTGTTGAAGTTTAGCCTTAATCCATAGCGATCTGATAAGATGCATGAGATTATTTAAATCTTCCTGTATCTGTTGAGAGTTGCTTTGTGACTGATTAGATGGTCAATTTTGGAGAAGATTCTGTGAGGTACTGTCTTAGTCAGGGTTTCTATTCCTGCACAAACATCATGACCAAGAAGCAAGTTGGGGAGGAAAGGGTTTATTCAGCTTACACTTCCACATTGCAGTTCATCACTAAAGGAACTCAGGACTGGAACTCAAGTGGGTCAGGAAGCAGGAGCTGATGCAGAGGCCATGGAGGGATGTTTCTTACTGGCTTGCTTCCCCTGGCTTGCTCAGCCTGCTCTCTTATAGAACCCAAGAGCACCAGCCCAAAGGTGGTACCACCCACAAGGGGCCCTCCCCACTTGATCACTAATTGAGAAAATGCCCCACAGCTGGATCTCATGGAGGCACTTCTGCAACTGAAGCTCCTTTCTCTGTGATAACTCCAGCCTGTGTCAAGTTGACACACAAAACTAGCCAGTACAATTGACCCCTTGTCAACTTGACATACAAACACATCACTATTAAGCCTCAACCCTTACTTTCCTATTCATCCCCAAGATCTAAATTACTTTAAAAGTCCCACAGTCTTTACATATTAAAAGTTCAATCACCTTAAAATGTCCAATATCTTTACAATTCAGTCTTTTAAAAATTTAAAGCCTTTTAACTGTGGGCTCCACTAAAATACTTTTTTCCTTTTTTTTTTTTTGAGTTATTTTTTTTTTTTTTATTTTCTATATTCCTTGTTTACATTCCAAATGATTTCCCCTTTCCTGGATCCCCCCTCCCCATATGTCCCATAAACCTTCTTCTCTCCATCCCTTCTCCAATCACCTCCCTCCTTTTTCTCTGTCCTTATATTTCCTTCCCATGCTAGATCAATCCTTTCCAGGATCAGGACCCTCTCCATACTTCTACATGGGAGTCATTTGTTATGCAATTTGTGCCTTGGGTATTCAGAGCTTCTGGGCTAATTAATATCCACTTATCAGAGATTGCATTCCATATGTATTCTTTTGTGATTGGGTTACCTCACTTAGGATGATATTTTCCAGATCAAACCATTTGCCTAAAAATTTTGTGAATTCATTGTTTCTAATTGTTGAGTAGTATTCCATTGTGTAAATATACCACATTTTCTGTATCCATTCCTCCTTTGAGGGGCATCTGGGTTCTTTCCAGCTTCTGGCTATTATAAATAAGGCTGCTATGAACATAATGGAGCATGTGTCTTTATTGCATGCCGGGGAATCCTTTGGATATATGCCCAGGAGAGGTATAGCAGGGTCCTCTGGAAGTCTCATGTCCAGTTTTCTGAGGAACCTCCAGACTGATTTCCACAGTGGTTGTACCATCTTACAGCCCCACCAGCAGTGGAGGAGTGTTCCTCATTCTCCACATCCTCGCCAACACCTGCTGTCTCCTGAGTTTTTGACCTTAGCCATTCTGACTGGTGTAAGGTGAAATCTCAGGGTTGTTTTGATCTGCATTTCCCTAATGACTAATGATGTTGAGCACATCTTAAGGTGCCTCTTGGCCATCCGAATTTCTTCAGTTGAAAATTCTTTGTTAAGATCTGTACCCCATTTTTAATAGGGTTATTTGGTTCCCTGGGGTCTAACTTCTTGAGTTCTTTGTATATATTGGATATTAGCCCTCTATCAGATGTGGGGTTGGTGAATATCCTTTCCCAATTTGATGGTTGCCGCTTTGTCCATTTAACAGTGTCCTTTGCCTTACAGAAACTTTGTAATTTTATGAGGTCCCATTTGTCAATTATTGATCTTAAAGCATAAGCTATTGGTGATCTGTTCAGGAACTTTTCTCCTGTGCCCATGTCCTCAAGGGTCTTCCCCAATTTCTTTTCTATTAGCTTCAGAGTGCCTGGCTTTATGTGGAGGTCCTTGATCCATTTGGAGTTGAGCTTAGTACAAGGAGACAAGGATGGATCAATTCGCATTCTTCTGCATGCTGACCTCCAATTGATCCAGCACCATTTGTTGAAAAGGCTATCTTTTTTCCACTGGATATTTTTGGCTCCTTTGTCGAAGATCAAGTGACCATAGGTGTGTGGATTCATTTCTGGTTCTTTAATTCTATTCCATTGGTCCACTTGTCTGTCACTGTGCCAATACCATGCAGTTTTTAACACAATTGCTCTGTAGTATTGCTTGAAGTCAGGGATACTGATTCCCCTAGAATTTCTTTTGTTGTTGAGAATAGTTTTAGGTATCCTGGGTTTCTTGTTATTCCAGATGAATTTGAGAATTGCTTTTTCAAACTCTGTGAAGAACTGAGTTGGGATTTTGATGGGGATTGCATTGAATCTGTAGATCACTTTTGGCAAGATGGCCATTTTAACTATATTAATCCTGCCAATCGACCAGCATGGCAGATTTTTCCATTTTCTTAGGTCTTCTTCGATTTCCTTCTTCAGAGACCTGAAGTTCTTGTCATATAGATCTTTCACTTGTTTGGTTAGAGTCACACCAAGATACTTTATATTGTTTGTGGCTATTTTGAAGGGTGTCGTTTCCCTAACTTCTTTCTCAGCCTGCTTATCCTTTGAGTATATGAAGGCTACTGATTTGCTTGAGTTGATTTTATAACCAGCTACTTTGCTGAAGTTGCTTATAAGCTGTAGGAGTTCTCTGGTGGAGGTTTTCGGGTCACTTAAGTAGACTATCATGTCATCTGCAAGTAGTGATAATTTGACTTCTTCCTTTCCAATATGTATCCCCTTGACCTCCTTATGTTGTCTAATTGCTCTAGCTAGAACTTCAAGTACTATATTGAAAAGATATGGAGAGAGAAGACAGCCTTGTCTAGTCCCTGATTTTAGTGGGATTGCTTCAAGTTTCTATCCATTTAGTTTAATGTTGGCTACCGGTTTGCTGTATATTGCTTTAATGATGTTTAGAAATGGGCCTTGAATTCCTGTTCTTTCCAAGACTTTTAGAATGAAAGGATGCTGAATTTTGTCAAATGCTTTTTATGCATCTAATGAGATGATCATATGTTTTTTTCTTTGAGTTTGTTTATGTAGTGGATAGCATTGATGGATTTCCTTATATTGAACCATCCCTGCATCCCTGGGATGAAGCCTACTTGATCATGCTGGATGATTGTTTTGATGTGTTCTTGGATTCGGTTGGCAAGAATTTTATTAAGTATTTTTGCATCAATATTCATAAGAGAAATTGGCCTGAAGTTCTCTTTCTTTGTTGGATCTTTGTGTGGTTTTGGTATCAGCATAATTGTGGCTTCATAGAACAAGTTGGGTAGAGTTCCTTCTGTTTCTATTTTGTGGGATAGTTTGAAGATTATTGGTGTTAGGTCTTCTATGAAGGTCTGATAGAACTCTGCACTGAAGCCATCTGGTCCCGTGCCTTTTTTGGTTGGGAGACTTTCTATGACCCTTTTTATTTCTTCAGGTGTTATGGGACTGTTTAGTTGATCTATCTGATCCTGATTTAGTTTTGGTGTCGGATATCTGTCTAGGAAACTGTCCATTTCCTTCAGATTCTCCCGTTGTGTTGAGTACAGGCTTTTGTAGTAAGATCTAATGATTTTTTGAATTTCCTCAGTTTCTGTTGTTATATCTCCCTCTTCATTTCTAAGTTTGTTAATCTGGATACTGTCTCTGTGCCCTTTGGCTAGTCTGGCTAAGGGTTTATCTATCTTGTTGATTTTCTCAAAGAACCAGCTCCTGGTTTTGTTGATTCTTTGTATGGTTCTCTTTGTTTCTAGTTGATTGATTTCGGCCCTGAGTTTGATGATTTCCTGCCTTCTGCTCCTCCTGGGTGAAATAGCTTCTTTTTGTTCCAGGACTTTCAGGTGTGTCATTAAGCTGGTAATGTATGCTTTCTCCATTTTCTTTTTGGAGGCACTCAGGGCTATGAGTTTTCCTCTTAGCACTGTTTTCATTGTGTCCCATAGATTTGGGTATGTTGGGTCTTCATTTTCATTGTGTTCTAAAAAGTCTTTAATTTCTTTCTTTATTTCTTCCTTGACCAAGGTATCATTGAGTAGAATATTGTTCAGTTTCCAATTGTATGTGGGTTTTCTGTTGTTTTTGTTGCTATTGAAGACCACTTTTACTCCATAGTGATCTGATAGGAGGCATGGGATTAGTTCGATCTTTTTATATTTGTTGAGGTCTGTCTTGTGACCAATTATATGGTCGATTTTGGAGAAGGTACCATGAGGTGCTGAGAAAAAGGTATATTCTTTTGCTTTAGGATAGAATGTTCTATATATATCTGTTAAATCTAATTGGTCCAAAGCTTCAATTAGTTTCATTGTGTCCCTGTTTAGTTTCTGTTTTCCTGATCAGTCCATTGAGGAAAGTGCAGTGTTGAAGTCACCCACAATTATTGTGTTAGGTGCAATATGTGCTTTGAGCTTTAGTAAAGTTTCTTTTACAAAAGAGGGTGCCCTTGCATTTGGAGCATAGATGTTCAGGATTGAGAGTTCTTCTTTTTGTATTTTTCCTTTGACCAGCAAGAAGTGTCCCTCAGAGTCTCTTTTGATGACTTTGGGTTGAAAGTCAATTTTATCTGATATTAAAATGGCTACTCCAGCTTGTTTCCTGAGACCATTTGCTTGTAAAATTGTCTTCCAGCCTTTTAAAAAATTTAAAAAAAAATTTTTAAAATATTTTTAAAAATATTTTAAAATATTTTTTAAAAAATAACGTCAAAGAGAAAGAGGAACACTCCTCCACTGCTGGTGGGGTTGCAAATTGGTACAACCACTCTGGAAAGCAGTCTGGCGGTTCCTCCGAAAACTGGGCACCTCACTTCCAGAAGATCCTGCTATACCACTCCTGGGCATATACCCAGAGGATTCCCCACCATGTAATAAGGATACATGCTCTACTATGTTCATAGCAGCCCTATTTATAATTGCCAGATGCTGGAAAGAACCCAGGTATCCCTCAACAGAAGAGTGGATACAAAAAATGTGGTATATCTACACAATGGAGTACTATTCAGCCATTAGAAACAATGAATTCATGAAATTCTTAGGCAAATGGATGGAGCTAGAGAACATCATACTAAGTGAGGTAACCCAGACTCAAAAGGTGAATCATGGTATGCACTCACTAATAAGTGGTTATTAACCTAGAAAACTGGAATACCCAAAACATAATCCACACATCAAATGAGATACAAGAAGAAAGCAGGAGGGGTCCCTGGTTCTGGAAAGACTCAGTGAAACAGTATTTGGCAAAACCAGAACGGGGAAGTGGGAAGGGGTGGGAGGGAGGACAGGGGAAGAGAAGGGGGCTTACGGGACTTTCGGGGAGTGGGGGGGGGGGGCTAGAAAAGGGGAAATCATTTGAAATGTAAATAAATTATATCAAATAAAAAAAATAACGTCAAAAATGACAGGAAGTAACAAACACTACTCCTTAATATCTCTTAACATCAATGGACTCAATTCCCCAATAAAAAGACATAGACTAACAGACTGGTTATGTAAACAGGACCCTACATTTTGTTGCATACAGGAAACACACCTCAGTGTCAAAGACAAAAACTATCTTAGAGTAAAAGGCTGGAAGACAATTCTACAAGCAAATGGTCCCAGGAAACAAGCTGGAGTTGCCATTCTAATTTCAGATAAAATTGACTTTCAACCTCATGTCATCAAAAGAGACATGGAAGGTCACTTCTTGCTGGTCAAAGGAAAAATCCAACAAGAAGAACTGTCAATCCTGAATATCTATGCCCCAAATACAAGGGCACCCTCATTCATAAAAGAAACTTTACTAAAGCTCAAAGTACACATTGCACCTAACACAATAATTGTGGGTGACTTCAACACTCCACTCTCACCAATGGACCGATCAGGAAAACAGAAACTAAACAGGGAGACAGTGAAACTAATTGAAGCTTTGAACCAATTGGAGTTATCCTATATTTATATATATGTATATATATATAACTTTTTATTCCAAAGCAAAAGAATATACCTTTTTCTCAGCACCTCATGGTACCTTCTCCAAAATAGATCATATAGTTGGTCACAAGACAGACCTCAACAAATATAAGAAGATTGAAATAATCCCATGTCTCCTATCAGATCACTATGGAGTCAAAGTGGTCTTTAATAACAGTAAAAACAACAGAAAGTCCACATACACATGGAAACTGGACAATACTCTTCTCAATGATGCCTTGGTTAAGGAAGAAATAAAGAAAGAAATCAAAGATTTCTTAGAATTTAATGAAAATGAAGGCACAACATATACAAATCTATGGGACACAATGAAAGCAGTGCTAAGAGGATAACTCATAGCTTTGAGTGCCTCCAAAAAGAAATTCTAGAGAGCATACACTAGAAGATTAACGGAACAACTGAAAGCCCTGGGACAAGAAGAAGCTAATTCACCCAGGAGGAGAAGAAGACAGGAAATCATCAAACTCAGGGCTGAAATCAACCAAGTAGAAACCAAGTGAACCATACAAAGAATCAACAAAACCAAAAGTTGGTTCTTTGAAAAAATCAACAAGATAGATAAACCCTTAGCCAGACTAACCAAAGGGCACAGAGAAAGTATCCAAATTAACAAAATTAGAATTGAAAACGGAGATATTACAACAGAAACCAAGGAAATTCAAAAAATCATCAGATCCTACTACAAAAGCCTATACTCAACACAACTGGAGAATCTGGAGGAAATGGACATTTTCTTAGATACCAATTACCAAAATTAAAACAGGATCAAATAGACCATCTAAACAGACCCATAACCCCTAAAGAAATAGAAGGGGTCATAGATAGTCTTCCGACCAAAAAAAGCACAGGATCAGATGGTTTCAGTACAGAATTCTATCAGACCTTCAAAGGAGACTTAACACCAATACTCTTCAAACTTTTCCACCAAATAGAAACAGAAGGAACACTACCCAAATCCTTCTTCGAAGCCACTATTACGCTGATACCAAAACAACACGAAGATCCAACTAAGAAAGAGAATTTCAGGCCAATTTCCCTTATGAATATCGATGCAAAAATACTCAATAAAATTCTTGCCCACCGAATCCACGAACACATCAAAACGATCATCCATCCTGATCAAGTAGGCTTCATCCCAGGGATGCAGGGATGGTTCAATATATGGAAATCCATCAATGCAATCCACTACATAAACTCAAAGAAAAAAAAAGCACATGGTCATTTCATTGGATGCTGAAAAAGCATTTGACAAAATTCAGCATCCTTTCATGCTAAAAGTCTTGGAAAAAACAGGAATTCAAGGCTCATACCTAAACATAGTTAAAGCAATATATAGCCAACTGGTAGCCAACATCAAACTAAATGGAGAGAAACTTGAAGCAATCCCACTAAAATCAGGGACTAGACCTGCCCTCTCTCTCCATATCTTTTCCATATAGTACTTGAAGTTCTAGCTAGAGCAATTAGACAACATAACAAGGTCAACAGGATACAAATTGGAAAGGAAGAGGTCAAATTATCACTATTTGCAGATGATATGATAGTATACTTAAGTGACCAAAAATCTTCACCATAGAACTCCTACAGCTGATAATCAACTTCAGCAATGTGGCTGGACATAAAATCAACTCAAGCAAATCAGTTGCCTTCCTATACTCAAAGAATAAGCAGGCTGAGAAAGAAGTTAAGGAAATGACAGCCTTCACAATAGCCACAAACAATATAAAGTATCTTGGTGTGACTCTAACCAAACAAAAGAGAAGAACTTCAGGTCTCTGAAGAAGAAAATCAAAGAAGACCTCAGAAAATGGAAAAGTCTTCCATGCTTTTGGATTGGCAGGATTAATATAGTTATAATGGCCATCTTGTCAAAAGCAATATACAGATTCAACACAATCCCCATCAAAATCCCAACTCAATTGTTCATAGAGTTAGAAAAAGCAATTCTCAAATTCATCTGGAATAACAAAAAACCCAGGATAGCTAAAACTATTCTCAACAGTAAAAGAACTTCTGGGGAATTCAGTATCCCAGAACTCAAGCAATACTACAGAGCAATAGTGATAAAAACTGCATGGTATTGGCAGTGATAGGCAAGTGGGCCAATGAAATAGAATTGAAGACCCAGAGATGAACTCACACACCTCTGGTCACTTAATCTTTGACAAAGGAGCTGAAAACATCCAGTGGAAAAAAGATAGCATTTTCAACAAATGATGCCAGTTGAAGTGGAGGTCAGCGTGTAGAAGAATGCAAATTGATCCATTTTTATCTTCTTGTAATAAGCTCAAGTCCAAGTGGATCAAGGACCTCCATGTAAAACCAGACACACTGAAACTAATAGAAAAGAAACTGGGGAAAACGCTTGAGGACATGGGCACAGGGAAAAAGTTTCTGAACAGAGCACCAATAGCTTATGCTCTAAGATCAAGAATTGACAAATGGGACCTCATAAAATTACAAATTTTCTGTAAGGCAAAGGACACTGTCAAAGAACAAAATGGCAACCAACAAATTGGGAAAAGATCTTCACCAACCCTACATATGATAGGGTTAATATCCAATATATACAAAGAACTCAAGAAGTTAGACCCCAGGGAACCAAATAACCCTATTAAAAAATGGGGTACAGAGCTAAACAAAGAATTTTCACCTGAAGAAATTCAGATAGCTGAGAGGCACCTTAAGAAGTGCTCAACATCATTAGTCATTAGGGAAATGCAAATCAAAACAACCCTGAGATTTCACCTCACAGCAGTCAGAATGGCTAAGGTTAAAAACTCAGGAGACAGCAGGTGTTGGTGAGGATGTGGAGAAAGAGGAACAATCCTCTACTGCTGGTGGGATTGCAAGATGGTACAACCACTTTGGAAATCAGTCTGGCTGTTCCTCAGAAAACTGAACGTGACACTTCTGGAGGACCCTGCTATACCACTCCTGGGCATATACCCAGAGGATTCCCTGGCATGCAATAAGGACACATGCTCCACTATGTTCATAGCAGCCTAATTTATAATGGCCAGAAGCTGGAAACAACCCAGATGTCCCTCAGTGGAGGAGTGGATACAGAAAATGTGGTGTATTTATACAATGTAATTCTACTCACCCATTAAAAACAATGAATTCATGAAATTTTTAGGCAAATGGTTGGAACTAGAAAATATTATTGTAAGTGAGGTAACCCAATCACAAAAGAAAACACATGGAATGCAATGACTGAAAAGTGGTTATTAATTTGCCCAGAAGCTCTGAATACCCAAGACACAATTAGCATATCAAATGACTCCCATGAAGAAAGAAGGAGAGGGCCTTGATCCAGGAAAGCCTTCATCCAGCATTGTAGGGATATATCAGGACAGAGAAAAAGGAGGGAGGTGATTGGAGAATGCATGGAGAGAAGAGGGCTTATGGGATATATGGGGAAGGAAGAACCAGGAAAGAGGAAAGCATTTAGAAAATAAAAATAAAAAAAAATAGTAAATGGAATAACAAGGGCAGCATAAAATGAAAGCATAAACCTTAAAATCATCACCCCCACCACCAACAAAGAAGCAATGAACAAAAAATCCAAACACATTACATGGGGCCTGGAAAGATGACTTAGCAATGAAGAGCACCTGTTCTTAGAAAGGGCCTATATGGTGGCTCGCGAGTGACCATGGAAGAAAAGATGCTAGATAAAACAGATCTATGAGGGGGGAAATGTGTGTGTGTGTGTGTGTGTGTGTGTGTGTGTGAGAGAGAGAGAGAGAGAGAGAGAGAGAGAGAGAGAGAGATGTGTCTCATCTATGGTTTATAGAGCACTGAGCCTGTAGTGCACAATGCCGAATATCTCCTAGAAGGAAGGATGGATGCCTGTAGACATCATGTGGTCCACTGGAGCCTCTGAATTTTAGGAATTTACCGTACCAAGCCTCACCCTACAGTAGGATGTAGAGGCTGGTTCACAATCTGAAGCTCAGGAATATCAGACTCATGTCATTCTTAGCTGATGAGGACTATGCCTACTTTCTACTGTAGGCTTCCCTGTCTAAGCTGAATCTTTTTCTGCCTGCACTTTTGGGCTGTCAGTTCCTGGCTCCTCTGTTCTCCAGGGTGCTTTCTACACAGCCTTTCATCCTGGGGTTGTGGAAAATTAACTTAAAAGTTCCCTAACCATCACCATTCCTTGTTCTTAGGAATTGGGTATTGGCTCAACCTTACACATTGTTAGCCTCTAGATGGACTAGTTACAACCACTTGAATAGAGGAAAGCTACAAAATAAGAGTTCCTGTCTGCTGCTGACTATCTCACCTGGGGAACCATTGTCTCAGCAAGTTCTACATATGGATTTGGGGCTTTTAAAAATGTGGGCAGGACTACCAGCCTCTTCTTGCCTAGACTGACTGTCTTACCTTCCCGATGTGGCCTCTGCTTCCACTCCCATGATGGTAGGCATATGGCTGGCTGGTGTGTTCCCATTGGTTACTTTCATTTTGCTGCACTGTCCTCCTGTTTCTGCACATGTTCAGGCTGTATTAGTACTCTCTATGTGAATTTCCAAAAGGCTTCCTTTCTCTTTTTGGAATAATAATACCATATACATGTATCTTATATATGTGTATGTATATATGTATATGTATACACACATTATTGTTTATTGTGGGTTATCATATGACAGTTGAATCTAATTCTTCATATCAATATCCTATATTTTAAATGTTTCACTGCCAATGATTTTTCCTCTTTGGCCCTGTTTTGAAATTGTCAATTATTTTATTCTGTTTTATGTGTATGGCTGTTTTTCTGCCTTGCAACTGCACCAAGTATATAGTTCTTGAAGAGGCTCAGAAGTGAGTTCTCTTTTGCTGGGGTTATTGATGACTATGAGCTGCTCCTGTGGGTGATGGGAACCAAAGCTAGGTCCTCTACAAGAGCAGATGTAGTCTTAATTGCTGAGCTGTTTCTTTGGCTCCTGGCTTTTCCATCTTTCCTTTCAATGCCTGTGTTATTTTTGTACAGTAGTTTGCCCTTGTACAATGTCAAGGTGCAATTCTCCTTCTATCCAGCTGAGTTTTATTTCCTTGAGTATTGTTTTGGTAATGGTAGCTCTTTCTATTTCTTCTGGTGTCTCTATCCCCTGCCTGTATATTTTAACTGGAAGGCAACTTGGTTGTGTGTTCTTCTTCAGCAGTTCTTCTAAGGGCTGTGCCTTCTTCCTTTCCTCTCCAAACTTCTGATTTTTAGCTTGCAAGGGCAAACATGTCCTTGGATTTTCAGATGGTTGACTTAAGACAAATGGCTTTTAATTAATTCACTTATATTTTGCTATATTTATTATATGCATAGGAGCTCTGACTGGGCACTATTGGCTATTGTATCATCTCTTCAGAGCTACTAATACTATTTTTTTAAAAGGTGATTACAAAAGTAAGAGAAAGATGCTGAAGCCATGTAATACAGTAGCCTACCAACTGATGGTTTGAAGTGATCATATTAATAATCTGGGAATTTTCTCAGATGAACTCTTAAATGGAAAGCATGTTCTTTTGCCTGACATCAACCTTTAGGTCACTTTATTCCTTCTCAGTATTTGTACTGGCCTCTCTGGCCCATACTGATCTTTGAGCACACAGTAGCTATTGTCTTTCTTCTTCTTGGACATTTGGCCTTCTGTCCTTAGAGTTAGTCTCTTTCTATAGCATGGTCTTTGGGGCCCAGGAGATAAACTTCTTAAAGATAGGTCATTACTAAATTTCTTTTCACTCTCTCGTTAACTTATTCACTTAATTTCCCACTTACAGCCTCCCTTTCCCTGTCACTTCTATCACTATCCTTCCCCCATCCTCTTCTGAGCAGTGTGGAGGGTCCCTGGGTATCCCACAACCATCCCACTAGATATGTAAAAACATATCTAGTCCTTACAAGGTTAGGTGCTTTTTCTCCCACTGAGGCCAGACAAGGCAGCTCAGTTAGAACATATTCCACATACAGGCAGCAGCTTTTGGAATAGCCCCCACTCCAGTTGTTCAGGACCCACATGGAAACCAAGCTGCACATCTGCTACATGTGTTCGGGGAAGCCTAAGTCCAGCCCGTGTATGTTCTTTGGTTGGTGATTCCGTCTCTGAGAGCCAGAAGGGTTCAGGTTAGTTGATTCTTTTGGTCTTCCTGTGGAGTTCCTATCCCTCTTAGGGGCTTCAGTCTTCCTACTATTCTTCCATAAGAATCCCCAAGCTCAATCAGTGTTTGGATGCATCTGCCTGAGTTAGCTGCCGGGTGGATCCTCTTAGAGGACAGCCATGCTAGGCTCCTGTATGCAGGCAAAACAAAGTATCTATTGTTAAGAGTGTCAGGGATTGGTGCTTGCCTCTTTTGTCTTAAGATAATCACACCAAATTGTTACATAAAGTAGGTGTCCAGGAATATTAATCATATTGTTATATGATTATAACTTAGTTTATAACTTAATTTATCAGAGAAGTTCTTACTGGAAAATTTATTGTCTAGCTATAGTTTCTTTTATCATTTGGGCACATGCATACACATTCCAGCCCTGCTTTCACTTTATTGTGTGGTATCTTTTTGGAACACAAATTTGTTTCCCCTCATTTTGCCAGATCACAACTACTGCTAATTGCCACTTGAAAGGAAGCCCCAAAAAGTCACAAACAGCTTGCATTTTCTTTGTAGTATTTTGTCTTTTTCCATTTTGCACAACTGTACTTCTTAGGAATATTTTTCTTCTCATAGCAAGGCAGAGGAAGTTCAAAAATACATCTATAACTGCACTTCTCAGAAAATGTTTTAGTGTATAGGATTACTGATTGGAAGCAGACGGCTCTAAGGACTTCAAGCACATCCCGATTAGACATCTCTATTTCCTTTGTGGCTTAAGAAGCCCTATATTCATCTGCATTTGAAACCATTGGCTCCAGCGGATGGTTTTGCATTGTTGGAAACTGCTGACTGCTACCTCAGTAACAACTTACATTTGTCATTTGTTTTTCGAGGTTGCTGAATAAATGGAAGGTCAGAAAACCAAAGATAAATTTAGCTCATGTAGCACTGACTGATAAATTGCTCAGTGCAGTGGTATCAGTGAGAATATACCAGTAGGAAACTTGAAATAGTAAGAATCTTGTAATAATGTGTAACTTCTCAGCAGATGGGAGCTTCAGAGGGTCAGAGCTCTGTGGGTTAAAATGGTGGCCCAGGTCTGGTCTGCCACAGGGCTAAGATTGCTCATGGAGGCAGGATGCAGGAGTTTTGACTGCTCATCCCCATATTGGTTGGGCTTTGAGCTATGTGAAGCCACAGGAAGCTGCTCCAGGGTTGGGGAAGCACAGTCTGAGGTCCCTGGGGAACTATTGGAGTTGACTTAGGGGTCCTGGTCTGCACAGAGACAGAGGATGACAGGTTCTCAGGACATCCCAGATGCTGCTGGATATCCAGGAAGAGCTGAGAATGGAGTAGGGGCCCATAGCTGGGGATGATGGGAAAAGGGTGGAAGGAGAGGCCCTGATGGGTCGAGGGGGGAGGCTAAGTGGGGGAGGATGAGAAGAGAGTCCTTGGCTTGCATGGTGGTTGGCTTAGCTTGGTGTAGCGACCATGTCTGAGAGCACAAAGAGGCCTCCTGAGGCAGGTTAGACACCACTCTTTAGAGGAGGACCTGCTCCATTGTTCTTCAGAGCGGGTCCCTATGAGAAGAGGCAGTCCATGGTTTTAGAGAATTTAGAACATGGCGGAGAGTTGTAATGAGTAAAACGGTACCTCACTTTCTCAGGGTGGGCCTAAGGTTAAATACCTTTTGCAGGGAGGATTGTCTGGGAAGGAGAGTTTAATTAGCTAAGCCCTTTAGGCCTTTAGGTATTTTATTAAAATGGAGATCTGTTTTGAGGCTATGTGATCTGTGGTCACTTCCTCTACCTGACGGTCACAGAATTATGGAAAACTGAGGCCTCCTATCAGGAGCCTTGTGTCTAGGAGCATGCCCACATGCCTACTGTCCCTTGCAGGGTCACCTGCTGGGTCACCAGGGTTTTAAACTCTAGCTCAGGCAGAGAAACTAGGCTGTTTTTAATGGGCCCATAGGCAACAGTCCCAGAACATTCAAAGCAAGATTATAAGGCGGAATGTAATGGTTATTTACAAAATGAATATCTACTTGCTCTAAAAGGATCAATATGATTGTTTAGCAAGGTCTTTGACAGTCTAACAACAAAAAAAAATCCTCACAGCCTTACAAAAAAATAGATTTTTCTATGACAAATTTTTAGGCAAATTTGCAGCTTCATTGAAGTTGAGAGCTCATTCTTAGTATGAAGTGTGAATTAAATTATTGTAAATTAGATTAATTTTTTTTAGCTGTTCTATTTGGCACACTATTGTGCTGTGTTTTCCAAATGAAGCAGGAGCTTCAAATGCTGCAAATAAAGCAGGGATCGTCTATTGTTTAGTAATTTATTCTCTTAATGGTGATCAGAGAAGAGACAGCTATCTGCCTTTTTGCTTCAGAAACCTCAGGAATCCGTGGGCAACTTAGTGGTTCTTAGGTCTGCAGTTGTGCCAGATTTTTGGGTGGATGGTACTAAACCTGAGATGTGAGCATAGCAATGCTTTAATGGGGGTTTTATAATGATCCCACGTCCTAATTATATACTTTATCTTCATTCTGCAATTCAAGGCCAGTTCCTCAGGGTCTCTTTAGCAGAGCTTACACACACACACACACACACACACACACACGGCAGGAAGGACTGGGATTTACTAAAACGGATTCATTTTGTGCATCACTTTATTTTGTCACTTGGATGGCTATCTAGTAAAATAGAAGTGATATAAAAAAAATGAAAAATCACCTAAGGCATAATTGTGGCTCCTCTAGGAGGTCTGGATCTGTGCATATCATCTGAACAGGCTCAGCTTAGTTGTAGTCATGATGTTAGAGAAGAGTGCTTCCTCATGGGGGTGGGTGGCAAGGGGGTGGGTGAGGCACAGAGACAAAGCAAACTCTAGCATCTAAGAGGGACTGACACATTCTGTATAACGTCATTGGCTGTGAATATCTTCTAGCAGTAATAAAGTTACATGCTGTCCACAGTTAGGCAAGTTGGTTCAACAGCAGCATCTGGGGTGGCTTAGTAAAGGCAGTCCTGTGCCAGGTGCTGTCATCAGCCAGTCAAGCAGAGCTCTTCTCCTCCAGAGCACAGAGTCCAGCAAGGGACAGCTGAAAGAGCATTATCTTGTAAAGTAAGATGTGACACTCTTATGTCCCTGTTTTTATCTCATCCTCTAGGGCTCTTCTTTGTAAAACTGCTAGTATTTTTATGCTTAAAACAATGTGGCTCTGGGTATTGACATGAGGGTTCCTAACATGCTAAACAAGATCTCCATGAGGTTGCTACATCCCAGCCCCCATCCCCTGTTTACTTATCCATGCAAAACTGAATGCACAAATAAACAATTTAAGCGTATATGATTAAGGATAGATTATATTTATGTATACACACACAGTTTGGAAAGGCAAACATCTACTATGCTTAAAATAATATTCTTAAAGGCAGACATAGTGGTGCATACCTATAATCCCAGCACTTGGGAGGTAGAGGCAGATAGATCTCTGAGTTCAAGTGAGCCTAGTCCATATAGAACACGTGCCAAGGCAGCCAGGGCTACAGAGTAATCCTGCCTTGAAAAAACTGAAAAATCCTTCCCAAAACACCAAGAAAACAAAACAAAAAAGATAAAATAAAAAAACTATGCTCAGCTTTATAAACTAATAGAAAATACAAATAAAAAATGAATACCAAAAGTCTCTTTTGTTTATTGTATAGGGATAAATGAAATATAATGCTTGCACTAAAATAATAAACTTTAAATTATATGTCTGAAACAAACAGGCAACAAAAAACACATCAAAAAATAGGAAACTGGAACAAAAGGCTACATACCAAAGGTGATTACTTTCCTGTGTGTGGGTGATGGGCAAAGGGCTAGGGAGTCTGATGATTATTGGAGACTTGTGGTAATACTGTCAAACTACTGTCCAGGTGCACTTCTCATGTATGTCTAGTATTTTACAAATATTTGTTTATATATATTTACATTGAAAATTGAGTATGTAAACAGCCACTTTAAGGAGGGCTCAGAGGGTGGTTTTATTGGCAAAGTAGCTTGAACGTGTGAGGTCCTGAGTTCAGAGCTCTAGAATCCACAAGTTCTGGTTTGCTTCTCTGTTGCTATGAGAAACACCAAGATCAAAAGTAACTTGGTATTTAAAGGTGGTTTTGTTTTGTTTTTTTTTCCTAAACAAGTCAAATCGAAGTTGAAACTTATCTAAAATTAGGAAGAACACCCTCTGGTAACTTATCTGTTAGTTGTCTTAGTCTCAAATCTAGTGTGGCCCCAGATGCTGGGAGGTCCTCCTGACATTGGGGAAATGATGTGGTGCTTTTGAGCTAAAGAAGAAATCACAGCTGATGGGCTATTGATCAAAGAAAGGGAGAAAGTTCTCATATTCATTGTAACATTCTATCTGATCTTCAATGACGTTGTCATTTAATTATTTGCCATTTATTATTGTTTTAATGAAATGGCTTCCCCAACCCCCTTTTTATATTTATTTTCTGTTGTAGACCCTAGAGGTGGCTCAGGGTGTAATAAAGGTGCCTGCACCCAGCCTGACAGCTTACATTTGACCCTTGCGACCCACCCTGTAGATGGAGAGACCTACCCTTGCACAGAATCCTCAGACTTATATATGTGTGAGCACACACATGTACGCATACACAGAAGCACACATGGAAGTGCGCATGCATGCATGCACACAAAGCAAATTAAAAGATAATTAAAAGTTAAATTTCTGTTTTTTATAGGAAGCTGTTCAGTAAGAAAATATTTATGAAATTACATACAAAATTAGCTATTAAAAATTCCTATTCCAGTCAGTCAATGGTTGTGTATGCCTTTAATCCCAGCTCTCTGGAAGCAGAGGCAGGTTCTCTGAGTTTGAGGCTAACCTGGTATCAAAATGAGTTCCAAGACAGCTGGGGGTACATAGAGAAACCCTGTTTCATAAAAGGCAAAAATTCCTATTCCAACTGATACTTATAACCATTGTAAAATAAAATAGAAACATTACCAATACAGTATTTTCCCTTTGGAGATCCCTACAGGGAAGCAGATTTTTGTGTCATTGTATCTTTCTTGTTTCTTTATATACCTTTCAGATAAATAACACTCTAGATTTTTTACATTGGGCTTGCAGATTTGATATTTGAGAAGCAAACTGTCATAGTGATTTTTGGAAGGTGCAAGTGGATATAAGATTATTTAGTATGATATAGAATACTTCTATGTAGGTGCATTGACATAAATACTGGTGATTTCTTGCTGTCTTCTCTTTTGGCCTTGTTTTGCTACTCATGGACATGTTTGTACTTTTTTTTTTTTATCATTGTCTTTTATGAAATATAATGTTCTAAAGAAAAAAAGTAACTTAAAGGAAGGGGTTTATTTCAGCTTACACTTACAAATGAGTTTATCACTGGGGAGGAAATCAGGGCAGGAACTCAAGGCAGGAACCTGGGGGCAGGAATTGAAAGAGAGAGCCAACACACACCATTCTGCTTAATAGCCTGCTTCTGGTCCCAGATCACATTGATTTTTCTTTTATTATTATTATTATTATTTTCTAAATTCTTTGTTTACATTCCCAATGCTTTCCCCTTTCCCGGTCCCCCCTTCCCCATATGTCCCATAAGCCTTCTCTCCACCCATTCTCCAATCACCTCCCTCCTTTTTCTCTGTCCTGGTACTCCCCTACAATGCTGGATCAGGCCTTTCCAGGATCGGGGCCCTCTCCTTACTTCTTCATGGGAGTCATTTGATATGCTACTTCTGTCTTTGGTATTGAGAGCTTCTGGGCTAATTAATATCTACTTATCAAAGATTGCATTCCTTGTGTATTCTTTTGTGATTGGGTTACCTCACTTAGGATATTTTCCAGTTACAACCATTTGCCTAAAAATTTTGTGAATTCATTGTTTTTAATTGCTGAGTAGTATTCCATTGTGTAAATACACCACATTTTCTGTATCCATTCCTCCACTGAGGGACATCTGGGTTCTTTCCAGCTTCTGGCTATTATAAATAAGGCTGCTATGAACATAGTGGAGCATGTGTCCTTATTGCATGCTGTGGAATCCTCTGGGTATATGCCCAGGAGTATAGCAGGGTCCTCCAGAAGTGTCACATTCAGTTTTCTGAGGAGCAGCCAGACTGATTTCCAAAGTGGTTGTACCATCTTGCAATCCCACCAGCAGAGGAGGAGTGTTCCTCTTTCTCTACATCCTTGCCAACACCTGCTGTCTCCTGAGTTTTTAACCTTAGCCATTCTGACTGGTGTGAGGTGACATCTCAGGGTTGTTTTGATTTGCATTTCCCTAATGACTAATGATGTTGAGCACTTCTTAAGGTGCTTCTTGGCCATCTGAATTTCTTCAGGTGAAAATTCTTTGTTTAGCTCTGTACCCCATTTTTTAATAGGGTTATTTGGTTCCCTGGGGTCTAACTTCTTGAGTTCTTTGTATATATTGGATATTAGCCCTCTATCAGATGTAGGATTGGTGAAGATCTTTTCCCAATTTGTTGGTTGCCGTTTTGTCCTTTTGACAGTGTCCTTTGCTTTACAGAAACTTTGTAATTTTATGAGGTACCATTTGTCAATTCTTGATCTTAGAGCATAAGCTATTGGTGTTCTGTTCAGGAACTTTTTCCCTGTGCCCATGTCCTCAAGGTTTCCTTTCTATTAGTTTAAGTGTGTCTGGTTTTATGTGGCGGTCCTTGATCCATTTGGAGTTGAGCTTAGTACAAGGAGATAAGAATGGATCAATTTGAATTCTTCTGCATGCTGACCTCCAGTTGAACCAGCACCATTTCTTGAAAAGGCTATCTTTTTTTCCACTGGATGTTTTCAGCTCCTTTGTTGAAGATCAAGTGACCATAGGTGTGTGGATTCATTTCTGGGTCTTCAATACTATTCCACTGTTCCACTTGCCTGTCGCTGTGCCAATACCATGCAGTTTTTAACACTATTGCTCTGTAGTATTGCTTGAGGTCTGGGATACTGATTCCCCCAGAAGTTCTTTTACTGTTGAGAATAGTTTTAGTTATCCTGGGTTTTTTGTTATTCCAGGAGAATTTGAGAATTGCTTTTTCTAACTCTATGAAGAACTGAGTTGGGATTTTGATGGAGATTGCATTGAATTTGTATATTACTTTTGGCAAGATGGCCATTTTAACACTATTAATCCTGCCAATCCAAGAGCATGGAAGATATTTCCATTTTCTGAGGTCATCTTTGATTTCCTTCTTCAGAGACCTGAAGTTCTTCTTGTTCAGATCTTTTATTTGTTTGGTTAGAGTCACACCAAGATACTTTATATTGTTTGTGGCTATTGTGAAGGGTGTCATTTCCCTAATTTCTTTCTCAGCCTGTTTATTCTTTGAGTATAGGAAGGCAACTGATTTGCTTGAGTTGATTTTATAACCAGCCACTTTGCTGATGTTATTTATCAGCTGTAGGAGTTCTCTGGAGGAGGTTTTTGGGTCACTTAAGTATACTATCATATCATCTGCAAATAGTGATAATTTGATTTCTTCCTTTTCAATTTGTATCCCATTGACCTCCTTATGTTGTCTAATTGCTCTAGCTAGAACTTAAAGTACTATATTGAAAAGGTATGGAGTGGCTTCCGGGCAGCCAGTGGGAGAAGTCGGTGTGCTCAGGTGAATCCAGCAGGGCCCCAGCAGGAGCCTTCAGGCGCCTGCTTTGGGATCTGAACAGCCTGGGACACAGTGCTCGGTCTCCAGGAAGTGCTGGAGACCTGGTGTGCACCCAGAGGCAGTCTGGGAGCTCACAGCATAGCTCGTTCCTGTGGCACAGAGCTTAGGCTTCAGTCCTGAGGCCTCTGGCAGTAGCCCTCAGACCTCTCCGCTTCCGGATCCAGATCAGCCTGAGCGGCAGCACCACATCTCCAGGTCCTGAAAGAGGCAAGTGGGGCTTCCGGGCGGCCAGCAGGGAGAAGTCGGTGTGCTCCGGTGAATCCAGCGGGCCCCAGCGGGAGCCTTCAGGTGTCTGCTTCGGGGTCTGAACAGCCTGGACAACAACACCCTGTCTCCAGGCAGTGCAGGAGGTAAGCTGTGCACCAGAGGCCACCTGGGAAGGGGCAGCTTGCACTAGTGAGTCCAGCATTGACAACACCAACTAACACCAGTGAGAACTAGATGGCAAAAGGCAGATGCAGGAACGTCACTAACAGAAATCAAGGCAATATGGCAACATCTGAACCCAATTCTCCTTTACCAGCATGTCCTGGATACCCCATCACACCAATAAAACAAGATTTGGATTTAAAATCACTGGTCATGATGCTGGTACAGGAACACATGAAGGACATACTTAAAGAAATTCAGGAGAAAATGGATCAAAAGTTAGAAGCCCTTGCAAGGGAAACACAAAAATCATTGAAAGAAATCCAGGAGAATACAAAAGCCAATAATGAGGAAACACAAAAAACACTTAAAGAAATACAGGAGAACTTTGGTCAACAGGCTGAGGTCATGAAAGAGGAAACACAAAAATCTCTTAAAGAATTACAGGAAAGCACAAACAAGCAAGTGAAGGAGCTAAGCAAAACAATCCAGGATCTAAAATCAGAAGTAGAAACAACTAAGAAAACTCAAAGGGAGACAACTTTGGAGATAGAAAGCCTTGGGAAGAAATCAGTGGACATAGATGCAAATATCAACAACAGAATACAAGAGATAGAAGAAAGAATCTCAGACGCTGAAGATACCATAGAAACCATGGACTCAACAGTTAAAGAAAATGCAAAATGCAAAAAGCTTGTAACCCAAAATATCCAGGAAATGCAGGACACAATGAGAAGACCAAACCTAAGGATTATAGGCATAGATGAGAGTGAAGATTTACAACTTAAAAGACCAGCAAATATCTTCAATAAAATTATGGAAGGAAACTTCCCTAACCCAAAGTGAGAGATGCCCATGAATATACAAGAATCCTACAGAACTCCAAACAGACTGGACCAGAACAGAAATACTTCCCATCACATAATAATCAAAACACCAAATGTTCTAAACAAAGAAAGAATATTAAAGGCAGTAAGAGAAAAAGGCCAAGTAACATATGAAGGAAGACCTATCAGAATCACAGCAGATTTTTCACCTGAGACTATGAAGGCTAGAAGATCCTGGGCTGACCTCATGCAGACTCTAAGAGAACACAAATGCCAGACAAAACTACTATATCCAGCAAAACTCTCAGTCACCGTAGATGGAAAACTAAGATATTCCATGACAAAACCAAGTTTACCCAATATCTATTCACAAACCCAGCGCCTGGCTGGCACACTGAAGAACCGCTGCTCTCCCAGGTCCTGGGCACAGGTTTGAGTTGTCTTTCTTTTACAGCCTAGAACCAACTGCCAAATATGACTCTACCCATAGTGGAAAAAAAAATGCCCTTTAAACTTGCTCAGAAGTCACTAATGGAAAAAATTCCTTGACTGATGTTCACTTTTCTCTTGTGTCTCTAGTTTGTGTCAAGTTGGCAAAAGCAGAACATCATGAAAAAAGCCAGTCACAGAGAAATGTATGGACCTACATTCACATGAACACCCCTCCCCTCCCCACACACACACTGGATAAGAATTTAATTCGGGTTTTTAGAGTTTAAATGTATTTAACTATTTATGTATAATCTTTGCTCATTGGTAATTTTCCTTTTGTCTAAATGATACTTCCCTTAATATTAGTACTTTTATGTTCTATGTTTCTCTGCACTTTATAAAGTTGTATATTATTCCAGTAGCAGCATTGAGACTGCTGATTGATAAGGCAGAGGCTGTGGGAAGAAACAAATGTCTGGGGAGCCACCAATGCCATGTGGCTTTACCCTAAGGGGTGCAAAGATTATACTTTGGGTACAAAGTGACTATTGCAAAAAAAATTGGATGGAAAAGGCTTATAATTTTTAAACAAAACAAGTACACCACATTGTTTTAGTTTAGTTCAAGGAGGTGAATTAGAGATTGGCAATGTGTATTGTCTAACTTATTGGGATAGGTAAATGTATTAAAAAGTTAATAAAGCTTTAAAGGAATTTAACACTGCAGTATATCTAGCCAATAGTTTAGTTGGTTGAGGAGGGTAATAAAAATAGCAGTTGACAGTAAGCCCTTCAGTGTCCCAGCATTTCAGCTTGGCATCAATTTGAAATTTAGGCTTTTGGGCAAACATTTAGAGAGGATCATTTCTCTTTTTTTAATTAAAGAAAAAAAATGTATGTGAATGGGTGTTTTGCCCATAGGTATGTCAGTGCATTTTGACAAAGGGGACAGAATAGTGCATCAGGAGTCCCTGGAACCAGAGTTGCAGAAGGTGTGTGTGCTATAATGTGGGTGCTGGAAGTCAAACTGAGGTGTTCTCGAAGAGCAGCCATGCTCCTGATGATGGACCATCGCTCCACTACCAAAGGAATAATTTTTAAAGCACCTTTAATTTAGATAGTAGTTCCCAAACTTAATGTGTATGGGGTTGCAGTCTCTCAGCTGCTACAAGTGCGACCTCTTTGGTGGAGCAGTCCAACCTGGTTAGATACTGTCAGGATTGAGAATTTCAACAGTAATTGTGAGGTCTACTCACATAAATTGTAGGTCTTAGGTAGAGATGTGCTGGAGGGCAAGAAAAGTAGAGGCCTGAGGATCCCCAAGTTCTCTGTTGTCCTTTTTGAATTTCAAAGCTGAATTCGATCATCTTCCAAGAATCTCCAGCATAAGTCATGTTTTAAAGAGGAGTAGTTTAGGGTCTGAGAAACAAACAGTTGTTTCCTGGGGTGGGAATAAAAAGAAAATATATTATTCTCTGTAAGATAAAATGCCTTAAGTCTTATGCCTTGAGTTTGACATAAATATGAAATGAGAACGAGGGATTACATTTTAATTGGTCACCAGGACATTCATAGTAAATTATTCACAGGATCTCTGTTCCTTATTCTCTCTTTGAGCTTCTTGGCAAGACTGCATCTAAAAAATTACAGCAACTTCCATCTCTTTCCCCTTCTTCCTGTAAACATTTATGAGCACAAACTGGATCCAGGAATTCTGAAGGAGTTGATATTTTAGAAAATGTAACAAATGTAGTATGAATAATCTGCACATGAAAAAATTTAAAACTATAAGACTAGATCATTTTATCCTCCCACCTCTTAAACTTGAAAAATATTTCTTCAGTAGACAACCGTATGGGAAAAGTATGCCTGGACAAAGAAGTTTCATAGAGGAATAAATGGCACTGAAAATAATGATAATAATTGCTAGACTCTTATTTACACATATCCATGAATTTACCTTAAACAAACCATTGATGGCCCTGCTATTATTATGCCAGTTTTACATGACAGGTATCAGAAAAACTATAGCAAGTTCCTTTCTCTTTTAACTAGGAATTTGTCAGCTGAAGACACATCATTTAATTCAACTTATCTGGAGTCAAAGTAAGCATATGGAGCAAGAGTAAGATTAATTTTAACCTCAGATACATTCAAATGTCTCTTCAGGCATGTTCAAAAACAAGGGTGGTGGGGTCACTACCAATGGTAGCTTGACAGTTGTCATCAAACTTCACTACTTTCTGATAATAGGATCATGACTTGAAAAATAGGATACAATTCTTAAGTGTATTATTAACCATTCAGTATTTTAAACAAATACCAATGACCATTAAATGTATTGTATGAACAGATGGCTTATGGATGATATGATTATTAAATAATGCTTCAAGAAATTTCTAGTCTCAACTGTTGGTAATATAAGAGAAGGCAGCAAAAATGTCTCTGCGTGAAAGTTTCATGTGTCTTGTCATTAAACACATGCTCTTTCTACTTAAATTGCACTTCAGGTAAAGAAGAAAAGATGCTACTGTGAAGAAGAGAGAGAGAGAGAGAGAGAGAGAGAGAGAGAGAGAGAGAGTGTCCAGGATTGGTCTCAGTACTCCCTAATCCTTGTGAATATAGAAACCTGCAGATGCTCAAGATACGTAGAAAAAATAGCATAATATTTCATATAACTCACAATCCTCCACCATCACTAGATGATGTATAATACCCAACGCAATGTGAATTCCATGTAAAGAATTGTTGTCCTCATGATTAAAAAATACAGTGTAAGGTGACAAGAATGCATATGTTTAGTAACAGCATAATTTACAAAATCGATTCCCACCTGTGGTTGGGCAAGTCTGTGTATATACAACTCACTAACACTAAGAGTAGACCTGTAGCAGTGCCAGGGCCATTTACTGATGTGGTCAACCATCCTCCTACCTCACTGGTCCCTGAGGACCCACCGGTACCTGGAAAACACAGTATTTTGCTGGGGTTCATTTCCTTGCTTAGCTCTTTTGTGATATACTGTACAATAACTAGTTCTGCACTGCAATCATGAAAAACATACAAAATGCAAAAAGGGTTTTGTCAGCATGCTCAGAGATGTAGAAATATTTCTTGTCATCTTATCTCAATGTAGAATACTCTGTAAAGATATCAGGAAGAGAGCTTGTGTTTATACATATGCTATGTTAATTTCTGGAACATTCTTCTAGATGTTTTTGCTTTTCTCCAAGGGCTTTTCTCTTTATTGTTGTTAATATAATTGTTTGTGATGAATACAGCCTGAGTTATTCATCACAAATTCTGAACTTACTCAAAGCTATAAACATCTTGAAATGACTTGCTGCTTGCTACATAGCATGCCCCCATCAGGAATGAAGTTTTCTGTTTTCACAAACTAGTCACTTCAATGTGTGTTCTGTCAATGACCTTATATCCAAAGGTTCCAAAACCTGAAGGCTTCTTGTAGGTAGGAAGTAATTCATTCCAGTTTGAGAGATCATGATAATAGAATTGCCTGTATACACTATTTGGTAAACTACAAGCACCATAGAGAGCCCACTGGAAGTGGATATGGTCCTTTTCTGTCTATAAAAGTTGAAATGTTATCATCATCATGATACAGTCAAATAGATTTATCTCTTGAAGAGATAAAAAATAATAATCCTGAATTTAGTCAGTCATTCACTCTCAAGAGTGAATGGACAAGAGTAGACAAAGTATAAATAATAAACAACACAAGGAAGCACAGAGTCCATTAGTTTGAAATCTCCTTTTGGAAAATGTAGATCAAAACTATTCTGCAATTGGAAAAGATTGCTAGATGGAAGACAGGTAACCTAAACATAATGTTTAGAATGTATTTTCAAAAAACTCATTGCTGATCAAAAATTTACATCTGGGGATCCTGTGCTATTTACATATAACTGTTTATATACCATATATATGATATATAAACTTATAGTTTTATATATGTGTGTGCAATCTTGTGATTACTTGTATGATGGCAAAGGCCAGAATGTTTTCAGTTACCATGCCATGAGAATATGCTTCCTATAAAACTGGAACACAGAGCCCAGGCATTCACTTGACTTGCGTGCTGTAGTTGTAAACACGCCCCCTTTATTCCTCCTGGGAGCCTTGTCTAGTATGAGGCAGTAGAAAAGCCTGAACTTAAGGGCCTTGTGGGGGTCTGCTCTGGGTGCTTATTTAATCTGAAATGTATCTCTTAAATTACTAATAAATTATGTTTATTAAGGAAGAAGACAAATACAAAAGCAAATCTTTTGTCTTCTAGGAACTAGTAAGATTTAAATGGGCTCGAGAATGAGATGGCATTAATTGTGAAGACAGCAGTTTAATTAGAAACTGAAGGGGACCCGGGCATGGGCATGTGTGCCTAAGTGAGATAAAGAAGTGCCCAGGGAAGATGGAATGTTAATGTTGGTCCTCTGCACAGCTTTGCTTGCATGGGGACTGTTCCACTTTACAATTCAGGGGGGATAGAGAGAGGGTGCCAGGGACATTACCTCTCCCTCCACCCTGCAGCACAGTGGCTGTCAGTGCTCTGATACATTTGAGAGCAGTTGGAGTCCTCTTGAGTTAAACATCTGTGATTGTTGGTTGCGCTGGTCAAAAAGTCTCTTCTATTAATCAATAAAACCAGAGTTTAGCTGTTATTTCTGGGAGACTTGAGTTAGACCTGAGCACCTCCATTGTCCACCACCCAGCTGACCTTGCTACACACACACAAACTATGTTGAGATGGGGTTGGGGGCTTTGTGATGATTCTTCTTCTGGCTTTAATTGGCACTAAAGACTTCAACTCACATCTAATTAAAGAGTTGCCATCTGTATCAGTTCTTGTGGCTTATGAAAATAAGCCACATTATTCTAGTATGAATTGAGTTTTTATTTTCTTAAACACCCCAGCTCTAGAGTACTATTATTTATCATGTGTGTTAGAAGATAAAATTTACTCCAGGAAGAGTGTAGTGATTGTTAACTGGTTAAATTCCTTTGGTATCATTTTGTTCCTTGTTGATTTGAGACAGGATCTAGCTACATGGCCCACACTGGTCTTAAATTTACTATGTGAATTTACGTAATTTGAGTTTGTCCTAGAACTCATGACAATCCTCCTTCTGTAGCTGTTTGAGTGTTAGGATAAGAAGCATGCATTACCATAGGGGGTTGTTAGATTGTTTTATTTTAAATTTTTATTATTTTATTTATTACTACAATGGTTTAGTGGAAGTAATAACATAGCTTGAGGGAGAATTCAGTAATATTAACCAGGTGGTCACCACATGTTAGCTATCTGCTCAGCTCTAGGGATACAGAATGGCACAGATTCAAATCACATCACAGGTTTGTATCACCAAGGACTGAAAATCATGGTATGTTTCAAGATCTATGTGCCCAAGTTGACAGTCACTAGTGTAGGAGGTAATGGGTTAGTGGCATATAAACTTATCTTAGTGTTGCATAGAGTGCTTGGAACCTTAGCCCCACTTCATGTAGATCAGAACCAGGGAACCATGTGCAATTTCTCAGGATCAGCCACTCAAGACAGTTTGTTATCCTGGAATACCCAAAACATAATTCACACATCAAATGATGTACAAGAAGAACGAAGGAATGGCCCCTGGTTCTGGAAAGACTCAGTGTAGCAGTATAGGGCAAAACCAGAACAGGGAAGTGGGAAGGGGTGGTTGGGAGAACAGGGGGAGAGAAGAGGGCTTATGTGACTTTCGGGGAGTGGGGGACCAGAAAAGGGGAAATCATTTGAAATGTAAATAAAAAATATATCGAATAAAATAAAAAAGTTTTTAAAAAAAAGTCAGTTGGTTGTCTTTGCTGAGCAACACTGAGATGGTATGAAGATGACTTTATTTTCCGGGAGTTCTCAGCCTGTTGTAAAGGCATCCAGTGGCCTTGGCTGTACAATGCTTCCGGGCGGGCCATATTCAAGTCAGTTCTTCTGATGTCAGCACATCTGCCAGAGTCCCTTTCATGCTTCTCAGTCTATAGGAACTGTATTGCCAAAGGATGCCTGCAAGTGTTCTCTGCATACACACTGTTGACTGTACTCCTGTACCTGTGTGTCCTTTACATGTAGTGTGTGTTTCTCCATGCATGCATGTTTGAAGCACTGCAGGAACATGGATGTCATGGGTGTTCCTCACCAATGCCTGCATTGACCAGAACTGAACTTCTCAGTGCTTACACACATGGTCTAACATTGCCTCACATGCTTTCTTCTTTCCTCTACACATCTATTCAAGCCTCCCTCCTTCAAAGTGTTGCTGAGTTCCTATCTCTGGCATAAAGCCTTTTTCCATGCAACCATTCTTTGCAACCAGTAGGCCCGTGGGTCTTGTTGCTCAATATGTATCTCAGTATATTCTGCTCTTGTCACAGGCCTCTTCTATGCTCACAATCTAGAGAGAGTGTGTTTCCCAAGGAAGGATTCTCTTCTCCTAGCTGCTCTGAACTACACTGAGTAGATGGATAGATGTTGCCAGCTGCTCTGATGGAAAACTGTCAAAAGAGTCAGTGCAGTGGATGGACCACTGCTTGCATTTAAATCTAAATCACTGACCTTTAGTTGGACTAACCTTGACTAGTGTTATTAATTCTATCAGTTACTTCTTATTCACATGCTTCTGTGCATGAGTGCACAAAATGAGATAAGATGCACGAACATTTGTTAGATATTGGCTTTTAAAGTTTGCTTCTCTGATGTATATGTGAAGAAGAGTGTGCATGTATTGTGATATATATATGCAGAAGACTGTGCATGTATCATGAACCAGCAACATATTCAGGATTCACTGTATTTTATTGATTAGATACTGGAACATTTGCTGTGACATGTGGACCATTACCTGGCTTGGGGCATCTTTCCTCCAGTCATAGTCATATGATTTTAAATTACATTTCCAAGATCCATTAATTATTTCAGGCTGTAAATGATATCAACTTTAGACACATAATTTAAATAATGGATAATAGTGGCAAATTGAATAGGATGTCTGGATTAGACATTTACAGATTTTAATCAGGCACAGAAAAATAGTATGGACAAATTTCAAAGAAAGACCCAAGATTGGGTACCAGTTATCTGCAGCATCAATCTGAAGCAAGATCCCTTGTCTACATTGCATTGAGGATTTGTATGTTCTTGCCATTCTAATGTAAATGCCCTTTAAAAACATCCCCAGTAGAGAACATGCCCAATTATCCATGAGGATCATCCACGCCAGCCCAAGGTTTCTCTTGCGTTTCAGAATCTTTAAGCTGTGCTGCAGTGCTGTCTTAGTCGAGGTTACCATCGCTGTAATGAAACCCAGTGACCTAAAACAAGTTGGGGAGGAAAAGGTTTATTTGGCTTCCACCTCCTTGTCACTGTTCTTCATTGAAGGAAGTCAGAACAGGAACGCAAACCTGCAGGCAGGATCTGATGCAGAGACCATGTGCTGCTTGCTGACTTGCTCCCCATGGCTTGCTCATCTTTCTAACAGAACCCCGGGCCTCCAGCCCAGGAATGGCACCACCCACAATGGGCTGGGCCCTCTGCCAGCAATCAATAATTAAGAAAATGCTTATAGGCTTGCCTACAGCCTGATCATATGGAAGCATTTTCTCAGTTGAGGTTTCCTCTTCTGATGACTAACTTGGGTCAAGTAGACATAAAAAGAAGCCAGCACAGGAGGGAGGTAGATTCTTACTCATAGAGTCAGCTTTGACATGAGCCAGGGCCCAGAGGTCTGTCCATGGTTTAATTATAGTTGATGGCAGAGTGCAGCCTGATGCCTAGATCTTCCTTCCATCAGAGCCTACTGCCTTTATGTTTCTATTCTCCAGTGTAGTGACTTTTAAACTTTTAGTGGTATATATTCTTTCCCTTCCCCCAACTTCTCTCCAGATCTTTCCCACCCCAATATTCCAACTTCCTGTTCTCTCTCAAATAAACAGAAGAAAAACAGCAAAAGCCAACCGACTAACCAAACCAAAAAGATGAAAACAGACTTCCTCCTAATTGTAACTTTGTACCTGTTACTCTGTCCTCTCCCCACCTCCTCTTGCCCTTCCCAGCTCTATTCTGTTCCCTTCTCTTATCCAGTTCTCTTTCTAAGTAATCTTTCACTTACCAGTGAGACAACCTGGTATTTATTCTGTTTCTGGCTTATTTGCTTTGCATCTGTCCTTACATTGGGCTATGAAATGACAACATTTCACCATTTCATGGCTGGATCTTACTCCATCACATTCTTTGTATTAATTTTCTATTGTTTATGGATACTTGGGTTGATTCTGTTTGTTATTATGAATGGTGATGAGACACATGTGCGTTTGCAGGTGTGTCTTCCACACACTGTCTTCCCTTCCTTCAGATGTGTGGGGTGTTGGGTCCCAGTGTAACCCCATTTTAGTTTTGAGGGGGCTTCCTTAGACTGTTTTCATGACAGCTGTTTTCTAACATTTTTGAGGGTGGGCATGGAAAGTTTTGACAGATGACTGTTGTGCAAAACAGAGACAACCATGTCATTGGTGTTGTGGGCTTTGAGGACCTAGAGCCCTGAACACTCAACTTCAAGTTCTGGCAGCTAAAGCTCTTCTCCATAACTTCAGGGTCTGATAGAAGGGGTTAGTATTGGATTTATTATATTCTCTCTTTAATAGTAAGACATGGTACTGTACACATTCAAAGTACACTTGCAGGTCAGGTTAACGTAAAGATAAAATAGCAGTAAATCCCGTGTCACGTTTGTATTGTAAATACTGCTGTATTCCCGCACATTAAGCTGCATTGCACCAACACCTGCAATATTTCCAAATAGCACCGAAACTTTGAAAGAGTAGCTGAGAGGGCTATTGGGCAGAAAAGCTTATTTTTGTATCTGTTGTTAGGGGTGGAATACAATGTCACATTTTTGACAATTGTCACATTTTCTGCGATTGAAGGTCGAGGGAGTGGCACCCACTTGCTAGCTGTCAGGGCTGTTTGATGTATCGTCCCATTGGTATCAAGCCAGCTCCATCTTTCCAAGAGACACTGAAGCTGCTAGGAGTGAGGAGAGAGCACAGTAAATCACAGCTCCTAGCATGGGTCAGCTTGCATTGTGGTGAAAGCCTGGGGCCTTGAGAAAGGCAGAAGAGATCTGGCTGCCTGGGAGACAATGCGGCAGTGCCATCACTCCTCTAGTTCTGTTTCTTTCAAAATCTTTCTTTGGTTGAGTCCCTACCTGCTGTGACTGCACAGGCCCACTCACAGCATTTTGCTGCGACTCAGAAAAACCACGCTGGTCTGGTCTGCTTTGGAGGATGGAGGACAGAGTTACACAGTATACTACTTCCGAGTCACTTTTTCCTTTTGGGTCAACAATAGGAGGAAAAGGAGAATTTATTTTTTTATTATATTGAATAAATATTATTACTATCAGCTACTACCAGGTTAGTAGCTGATACTAAATGAGTATACCTCATGTTAACTATAAAGTTAAAATATATATGTGTGTGTACATATATAATACATACTTACACCTACATATTCATGTAATACATATAAATTAATATTGTTTAGCCTTCAAAAATAACAGAAATTATAACATATTACAACATGAATGAACATTGAATACATCATGGTAGTGAGTTAAACTAGTCACAGAGGAACCTGTACCACATAATTCCACTTACATGAGGTCCTACACTAGTTAAATTCATGGAGAAGGCAGAAAGTAGAATGGAGATCTAGCATCTGGGAGTAGGGAAAGTTTATCATGGAGCGTAGAAAGATCTGGAATGGATGGTAGCCATGTTTGCCATATTAACTATTAACATAAAATGGGTAATGTAGCAAATTATATGTTATATGTGTATATATACACAAACATACACATATATATATACATATTTAATTATAATAAAATATCTTTGTTGGTATAAAGTAAGACATTTTAATGTCTTATTTTAGAGAGAGGTTCCCATTCTGCATAAACACTGGCTCTGACAGGTCTTGACATGCCTATTACCTGCAAAGTTTATGTCAGAGTCTGAGATGATAGAAATACAGTGGGATGGAGACAAAGTTGTCAAAAAAGGAGAGATACAGTATTTAGTTTTTCATCTGAGATGATGCTAGAGAACTGGAGACATACCTCAGACTGTGGAATGCTTGCCTCACAGTGACAAAGCCCTGGGCTTGATCCCCAGAACCACATGAATGGAGGCATGTGGTATGTTCCTGAAATCCAGCTTCTTGGGTTATGGAGGCAGAAGGATCGAAATTCAAAGTCATCCTGAACTACATACACAGTGAGTTTCAGGGTTAGCCTGGAATACGGGAGACTGTCTCAACACAAACAGTAACAGAAAGGAATATGGTTTTGTTTTGTTTTTTTCACTGTGTCCTCACATAGTGGAAAGTTCCCATTGCAAATAGATGTAATGGTTAGTTTTAAGGTTAAGCTTGACAGAATCTGGAATGCTCTCCGGACACACTTGGTGATAGACTGTTTAGATCAATTTGGCCTGTGGCCAGGTTTGTGAGCTGTTGTCTTGAATATGTTGATTCATGTGGCAAGATCGACTCCCTGGAGGCAACCCAGTTCTCTGAGGTAGATCGTAAACTGTGCCAAGAGTTGAGAAGGTAAACAGTAATGTGCACGCGTGTGTTCTCTCTCCACACGATCAGCTGCTTCCAGCTCCTGCCTTGCTTTCACTGCAATGCTGAGCTGCAACCTGGTGTTTTAAACCAAGCAAATCCTTCTTTCCTTCAAATTGACAAGGGTTTGAGTAAGAAATAGAGCTAATTCCTACTTCACAGCCAGAAGTATTGCTGGGGAGGGAGAACTTTCTCTTCAGGGCCTCTGTCTTGGGAGCCACTTCTTTGTCTTATGGTTCACACCATTCAGTGAGGTTTTGTCATTTCTCAGTCCATGTTTCTGTTCTGCTCATGCTTTATCCAGTTAGAAAGCTAGCTTTTAGTTTCCTAATATTCTAGACTACCTATATGGCCGTAATTCTTATTAACGCATGGCATTGCTGGGAAACATTTAAGCTTTGCTAAACTTCAGTTCTTTCTGCTTTAGCACATTGGTGTGTATGGTATAGAACAAGTATAGCCTTTGTCATCGCCATCTACCAACTGTATCAACAATAACTATTTTCAACCACTATCTACCATTAAACTGCTCAGCCTTCTGATACAGACCTGATACAATGCAGCCTGTGGCCAGAATATCTGTATAACTCACTGTACAGCATCTTCTTTGTAGTGTTTCCGTATGTATAGCATTCATAGAGTATATAGTATAGAGAATATATAGCATAGGGTGTATATCATTCAAGTTCCTAGGAACCCATCAATACTCTCAACTCCTTGTCCAGTTGAGGCTGTCTGTGAAATCTCTATTTCTATTTCTAACACATCACTCTTCCCCACCCATGTTCTAGCAGGACCTTCTTTCATGTCCTAGCTGGGCCTGTTTCTGAGAACTGCAGATTTGCAACCCCTCCCTCATTTTACTGAAAACCAAAACACTGGTCTTTATAGTTAAGCCTTCTGTTTTTTGTTTTGTTTTGTTTTCTGCCAGAGGATAAAATGTCCACTTGGAAGCAGCTCTAGGGGACAGTGTCCCTGTTGAATAAGGTACCTGAGCATAAAGCACAGTCATTTATGAGCAAACATGTATTTCCCTACTTCAAATATACCATGTATATAGTGGATGAATCTGCAAAGGACAGATGAGGCAACAGGTAGCTTAACTCAGTTTTTCACTTATAAGATAACTCACCATAGCATATTGCTCATTTATTTTGTGTCTAGTCATTCATGCCTTCCCTTTCCAGGTAAGTAATTTTCAAGAACCCTTGTGGATGCCTGAAAACTTCAGTAGTACCAAAGACTAACTATATTGTGTTTCTTTTTTGCTATATATAAATCTATGATAAAGTTTATTTTATAAATTAGACACTGAAAGAAACTGACACCACATGATTGTCATGATAAATGATCTCAGTGTATGACCCCATTCTTAAGTTGAGAATGTCTATCTTTTTACTTAAATACTTCATAGCCTTTTGAATTACCATCATCTGTATTTTCTACACAGATTCCATTAGAGAGTAAAGTAAGTGTCACTTGAACACAAGTCTAGTGTTAGATGGGATAGCCAAGATGGATACTAAACAACTATTGTGTTTACACTCAACAAAGGGAGGACTCTGTCCTGGGATGGATGAAGGAAGGTACTGTGAGAGTTCCTCATGCTGCTCAGTTTTTCATTTTAGATACTTGTTTTCCACATAATTTCATTTTCATGTCTGAGTAGTTCGGAGTATTATGGGTCAGTATGGAATAGTATGGGTTGAAATGGTGTAGTAGAGAGTGGTATGGAGTGTATGGAGTAGTATGAAGTAGTATGGAGTAGTATAGGGTAGTATGGGGTAATATGGCATAGTATGGAAAGACAAACTGTAGATAAAGTCTTGTAACTTGATTAACCAGAAATTAACATGTAAACCCTTTCATGAATTCATTGTGTAAATCAGCGTGTCTTTATTGGCATGTCTTCAAAGTTTATTATGGAAGCTGAGTAGCAGGCGAATGGTCTGTGCCGGCATATGATACAGCAGGCTTAAGTTTATGTTTCCTAAACAGATTGATAGGCTCATCTGTTTTTAAATGATCATTAAGTAGATGAATTTTATCTAAAGCCAAAAATTCTGAGATAAAATGTGATTATGTGTCTGCTAGGCTCTGCCTAATAGTTATCGAGAAACAGCCAGGTATGAGTCTGGTTTGCTATAAAAGGACTGTTTGGTCCCTTTGTCCCTCTCTCCGACCTTTCTTTTTATCTGAACTTACTCTCTCTCTCTCTCTCTCTCTCTCTCTCTCTCTCTCTCTCTCTCTCTTTCTCTCTCCATCATTGCCCCTACCTCCACACATTCTCAGCTGACCTCTTTCCTCCTTTTTCTCTCCCTTCTCTCTTCTTCTGTCTCTTTTTTCTCTGCCTCTACTTCCTTCTCACCTAATTCTCTTTCCACCAAAATAAACTTCATTTTATAGAAGACCTGTCTTATGTTTGATACGTGGGGGTGTGCCGCAGCACGGGACTGCTGAGGTGGCCCCCTCCTGCCTCATCATGCTGATGAATTACAAAACATATCAAAATAGCCTAAAGAGTGTAAGGATATTATAAGAAAAGGTGTTTTTGTATTTTGTATGATAAGAAATTAGCCCACAGTCAAAGTGGCATATTCTGAATTTTAGCTTGCAAGCTGTATCCATCCTTTCATCTTTGTGTGTTGCCCAATCTCCTTTACTGTGTTCTTGTATTGGAATGATGGGAGGGCTGACCATGGTTTGGTGGTACGCTGGCAGTTACAGCCTATAGCCTTTTTAACAAAAATATGACACTGTAGGAAATTGCTTATGGAAGATATATTTAGAACTAACCTCACTGTTTTTCTATGAGCCATTTCAGTTTTCAGAATTCCTGATGCTCCTGTCTCCTTGGGAGATAAAGCAGCAGTAACTTATTATTGCTTTCACCAGTCATATTCTGATGTACTCTGAAGTAAGTAAAATTGTTTAAAGTGATCATACAGATTAACATAAAATGTGTGGGCTGTTGACAGCCCAGGTGACCTAAGCACAAAATGTGCCCACCTCTCATCTAGTATATATATTCTTTATAGTAAGTTAGGTACGTTTTTTGGATTTCAAAGCACCCTCATGCCCTTTTCAAGGGTCCGAAGGGCTGGCTATCTTGGGGTAAGCTGGTGCCCAGTCAGTACACTCCAGCATTACAGCCCTGGCAGTGGGTTTCTGAAAGCTGAACTCAGTGTCTGGGAGTCTGAGTTGCTTACATCAGCCTTTCTGGGTTCTCTAAATTCCCCTGCTGTGCTGAGCTCCCGTCTGCTTCCCATGGCCAGGACTTAGGCCCCGGCTCTTACTGGCCTTCTCAGCTGTATCTGCATTGCCTTCTTCCAGCTCACAGGTGACAGATGCTCTGGAGAGCGCCCCAGTTTTTATTTGCTTCATCAGGAAAGTACATGTGGAGAGCCTGCTGCAACTCTGCTTACCTCTTAATCATGACCACAACATACTTCTGCTTCACAGAACTCAGGTGCTTCCCAGTGTCTCCATTCTTTAACTTGTGATCTTGAAATCTACTAGTGCTGAAACCAAGGTTTGTTGGTTTCAGAAAAGGTCCCTTACTTTTTAGTTCATTTTGGTGTATGCCTGTAATTATAACTCTTGGGATGCTGAGGCAGGAAGATCATATAGAGAAGGGTAGCTTGGGTCTCATAGCAAGTCTTCTCTAAAAAATAAAATAAAATGAAAAAAATAATAAAATACAAAACAAAATAGAAATGTAAGTGAAAGAAGGCACATTTAAAGAAATACATGTGACACCAGCTCTATGGTAATGTTATTAAGTTGTCCCCCCCCCAAGGTCATTTGCCAAGTATGACCCTCTAGACAGCTGATGGTATCTATTAAGTGGGAACTATCTTCATTCCTGGACCTTTAAGTATTTCCACTTATCCCTTTTGTTTTCTCTTGGAGAGGAAAACACCAGCCTTCTTCCCAGGGTCAGCCACTCCACTTATCAGCTGGCTCCCATTTATGGAGTAAGTTTTTATAAGGAGCTCATACTCCACCAGGAGCTTGAAAGTGAGATGAGCCCAAGTTTCCCACTTGGCCAAAAAGCCAGTCTGATCCTTGACCTGATGGCAGTTTGCAGCAGGAGAGACCTCGCCTGGCAAGCTCATCTCTAGCCACCGACCTTCCGGCACACTCTGTGGCATTTCACTTTCTACTTGTTTTGACTCAGTCTTCCATTCTTAAATGTCTCTCGATTCTAAAATGAACTGTCTTGCTTATTTCCAGTGCTTCACCTGGTCCTTTCACATCCTAACTACTCACCCTGTTCCACCTGAGGTTGTTATAGGTTGCCTGATTTAGTATTAGATATTTCCTGAAGCTTGTTGGAAGACAAGAATCAAAACATGAATGTCTTCCCAGCAAGATGGCTCAGAAGGGTGAAGGTGCTTGTTTACAGATCTGGCTGAGTTTAATCCCTGGATGCTTAGTTTAGGTTTTTTTTTTTTTTTTTTTTTTTTTTTTTTTTTTTTATTTATTTTTTTTAGTAAACTTGACCCAAGCTAAAATTATACAGGAAGAAGGAAACTCAACTAAGATAAAAGCCTCCACAGATTGGTCTGTAGGCAAGCCTGGGTGCCATTTTCTTGATTGAAGATTGATGCTCAAGGGCCCACCTCACTCTGGGTGCTGCCACCCCTAGGCAGGTAATCCAGGTTGTTTAAGAGAGCAGACTGAGCAGCCCTGGGGAGCAAGGCAGTGAGCAGCTTTCCTCCATTGTCTCTGCTTTCAGTTCCCGCCTTGGTTTCTTTTTATGATGAACTACAAGTGACAGCTGAAATAAACCCTTTCCTTCCCAAGTAGTTTTAGGTCATGATGGCCTTTATCACAGCAATAGAAACCAAAGCAGGACACTGAACCCCATTATGGAAGGAAAGAACTGACTCCTGAAAGTTGTTCTCTGACTTTCACATGCAAATTCATACACACACACACACACACACACACACACACACCATATACCCATTCATGATCACACATACAATAATAATAACCAAGAAAATAAAATTCAAATAAGACAACAAACGGATATAGTTAACCATGATAACATCTGCCTGCAATTGTGGGGCTGCAAAGAAATATGCAGAAGGTCCAGGACTTCCAACCTAACCTTAGCTATGTAGCAAGTTTAAAGTCAGCTTGGTTACATGAGGCCTTGTTTCAAAAACCAAACCAAACCAATCAAAACAAACCAAAATCAAAAACAGGGGCTGGTGAGGGGACTCAGATGGTGGAGGCATTTGTTGCCAAGACTGGAGACCTGGGTTCAATCCCCAAAGCCCATTGAAAGGATGACATAAAACCCATTTGTGTCCAGTTTAGGACCAGGCATGATTTCAAAAAGAAAGGCATCAGTTCCAGGAACTAGGCCACACGTCACCAGCTTCAGGAACAGACCATAAATTCCAGGAACACTGTTGTAAAACCCTTTCTGAAAGAACAGCCTGGAGATAATCACAAGACTGGGAAAATACTTTATCTCAGGATGGGCCATCTGTGCTGGGCCGCCCTATCTCATCCTAGATTTAAATGTTTATGACATAGGAATGCAGACTACTAACCACCTGGCACAAGCTGATCAGAAGCTGAACCATGTGACCACTCACACCCACCAATGAAATTCTAGATTATTTAACCCACTCTTCAAATATAGAACTAAGATAGTAGCCAATCAAAACTGGACGAATGTCACATCTTTGACCTCTACCAATCACATTAGATTACCTAATCCTTTTAGAGAATTCCCCTTGTTCCCTATAAGGAAACCTGAGCTCCTTTGTCTGGGGTCCCAATTTTGGAGAACGGTTCACCACCACATGCTACTTGGGTCTGCAGAATAAACACTCTTTGTCTTTGCATACTGAGTCTGGGGTCTTCCTATAGTGATTTTTGGACCCTTTGTGGTCAAAGAGAGAATGGACTCCCAAAAGTTGTTCTCTAATCTCCAATGTAATCCCACCCACCCCCAAAATAAACAAATATAATTTTAAAAGGAGGAGCTTCCTATAATATTCATTCCTAAGCCATTCCTTGGACATTTCTGATTACATGGTTCTTGGTTGGAGTCAGGTCACCTGAGATTTTAGGAGCCACAATGTGCTTTTATTTAGGAACATGAGGCTTCATGATCTGGACCCTGTCTGTTTTATTTCCCAGATGGGGACACTCTAAGGCTACACTTTTATAGTCCTGTTATTCTTTCTCCAAGAGAGACCACCCAGGGACCAAGCTACCCCCACCACTTACCCCAATTGCTGGTCCATATCCAGCTCCCAAATCTCTTTAATAATCTTACTTCCTGAGAACTGGCTTCTAACTCTTCATTGGCTCAGTGGATATTTCCAGCTCATGTTTCGCCTTTCCTCAAAGCAGCCGTCTAAATAAACCTATCAGTTACCCCCTTCCCTGGCTTGAGGCATCTGCTCTACTTTTCTGCCTTCTATTTATGACTAGCATTTACCTGGCATAAAGCTCTAGTGTCATCCCTATTCCCACATCTCCTCCATCTCATGTCTGACATGTTGTCCTGCCAATGCATTCCTTGTAATGACTCCTTAACTGTATACATAAATATATATAGTTATATATATTTGTGGAGGGTAGGTGCATGGATGAGTGTATGAAGTCAGAAGACAACTTCAGGAGTCAGTTCTCTTTCCTCATCATGTAGGTCCTGGGGATTGAACTTGTGTCCTCAGGCTCTTTTCCCTGAACCATCTCTCTGGCCTCGATGTAGTAGCTTTTACTTCTCTTTCTATGTCCCTGATATGTCCATCACTGAGATTCTTTGTCAGTTACTAACTGATGCTGGCACAGCTGCCTGCCTGCTGCCTGCCTGGCTTCCTGAATTCAGAACTTCTCTAATGAGTCATGTTTGTCCTATATTGTCCTGGTGGGTTTTCCTAGGATACAGATGGTATGCTTTGGCCAGCTAATTTGGTTCTCCCAGAAAGCTCCGTGGAAGCAACTGTAATCAGGGCAATGAGTGTGCATTGTCTTGGAGAAGAGTTGATTAAAACATTGGACTCTGAAAAGCAGATTACGGGAAACAACTAACCCCAGGAGAGAGGACCAAATGCAATTCAGACAAGTACCTTATCCTGGGGGCTGGACAGTCCCTTCCAAGCTGTACTTGAACGGATTCTAGTATCACTGTATCTAATTCTCAGTTTTCTGTGCCTTCCTGATTGACCTCTCATAGGCTTCTCCTTAGTGATACCAACACGTGTATTGAGTTACCATAGACCCACTTGTCCGTGAGCCATTTGCTCCTATGTACATTCTTTACATATTCTTGCTCCGACCAACTACATAATTATAAGTTCACTTCCTGGCTTAGCATCTTGTTCTCCTTATTTTCAAGTTCTTGGTGAAAGAAGCCCTGTGCCCACCGTTTATCAATAATGATCATCTAACTACACTGCATAAACTTGGAAAAAAGTCACCCACAATCACACCCAGCCTGATCGCCCCACAGGAATGTCCACATTCTCTGTCTTCAGCTGCTTTTCATGCTGCTGTAATTGCAACATTACATCTTTCTATAATTTATTTCATTTCAACATTTTCTGAGAAATGCAATAAAAAGACAGAAGACATTACAAAGGTCACAAAAAAACTGGAGACACAGGAGGCCCAATAGCGGTATTCATAATGAAGAGGTAATAGAGAATCACAAATGTATTGGACACAAAAGGTCTGATTGAAGAAATTGGTGCATCTTTTTCACAAGAAACAAATTGTGACATTAGATGACATTTCCAAAACCATTTCTGAGCTCCAGAAGTTGGCACACAGTGATAAATTGAGAAGCACTCGTTGCTAAAGAAAATGGAGCTTGATGGGTGAATAGTCAGGCTGCAGCATTCCTGTTTGGGGTTTCTCCTCTGCAACCAGCTTGGTTGCCATGGCAGCTCTCCCAGGGTTGGTTCACCATGAAAGCCAGCAGCATCTCCCCTAGAGGTAGAGGGCTTTTATAAAGAGTGGAGAGGAAACCAATCTGCACTTAGGTTAGGGACTCTGTGGCGAAAATGGTAAGAAAGAAACAGGGTGGGACTGAAGGTCATAGGACTGGTGAACTCCAGGCAGCTTGACAGATGATGTGGCGATGAAGCATGAGAAGCCACTGCGTGTGACTGGAAGAACCAGCTCTCTGCACTCACCTGGCTGACTGGAGGGTTCCACATATGCTTGGGAATGATACATCGTGAGCTAACTTGATTGAGTAAACAAGAGAAGACACTAATTATTAGACTAGGAATGGCACAGAGGATATCATTGGAGATTACAGAAACCAAAATAACTGTAAAGAAGATGTGCTGGTTGCTTAATTAAATTACACAAGTTAAAGTTTTCTGGGAACCAGATGCTTGGATTGAGAAAACACCTCCCTTAGATTGCCTTACAAGTCTGTAGGGTCTTTTCTGGGTTAATTATTGAGGTTGGAGGGCCTAGTTCAATGGGTGCAGTGTCACCTGGGTCCTGGGGTGTATCTGAAAGCAAGCTTGGCCAGCCACAGGGAGCAAGCCAGAGACCAGCACTTCCCCCAAGCCTCCACTTCAGTTCTTTCTTCCAAATTTCTTCTTTGGGTTTCTGCACTGACTTCCTTTCATGATGGAGTCTAAGCTGTAAATTGAAACAAACCTTTTCCTCCCCAAATTGCTTTTAATGAATTGCTTATTCATATATGTGTGTGTGTGTGTGTGTGTGTGTGTGTACAGAGAGAGAGAGAGAGAGATAGCCTCACTTCTGTAGCCCTAGCTTTACTGGAACTCACTATATAGATCAGGTTGGCCTCAAACATAGATGTACCTTCCAAGTGCTGGGGTTAAAGGCATGCACCACTGCAGTCAGTTTGGAATTAGATATTTCTACTCTGAACCATTCTTAGGATTATTTATTTAAATGAGTCAGAAATAGTCCCCACCTTTTTTGGTTTTAAAGTTTAATATTTTATTAAGGTCACTTAGAAGTTTAGTAAAATTAATAGCTTGTGGGGAAGAGAGATCTTTAATAGGACATAATAGTGAGTTATGCAAATAAACAAAAAGAATGAAAATTGTTAACTGTAAAATTTAAGTAGTTACATGAGTTTAATTATTCAAGACACTGAAACCCATGCCTACCATAAGTTTTCACTGAAATGAGAGCTTTATTTTCTGCCTTTGAGAATTTTAAGGGAACAAATATAAGACCTAACAAAAAATCCCACCTACCAAAAAGAATTTTTTTTATATTCCTTTTATTGAAAATAGATTTTCTCATATAATATATCCAAATTATATCCCCCTCACCCTCATCATTCCTTCCAGTTCCTTCCCATCTTTCCTTATTCATATTTACCCCTTTCTGTTTCTCATTAAGAAAACAATCAGGTTTCTAAATAATAATTATAAAATAAAATATGATTAATTAAAACTAGCATAAGATTAGGACAAAACCAACAAATAGAAGGAAAAGAGCCTAAGAAAAAGCACAGAGCAGACATAAATGCAGAGACCCACTTGTTTGCACACTCAGGCACCTTCTAAAAACACTAAACTAGAAGAGATGATATATAACCAAAGTACCTGAGGGGTAAAAGTATATATATATATGTGTGTATGTGTGTATGTATATATATACTTTTATGTATGTGTATATGTATGTATATATGTATACACATGTGTGTATGCATATATGTATATGTATATGTATATGTATATATATATGTTTAAAAAATCTTGACATGACATTATGAGACAGTGAACCATTAAAGATGCCTTTGAGTTCATTTTCTGTTGGCCATCTTCTGTTGGGCATGCAGCAGCCCAGTGAGACTACTTTGGAGAAGACTAAATAAAATTTATGTTCAAGTGGTGGGAGATAGCTTCTAGGTTAGGATGAGGGCATCATGTGTCCATTTCTCCTCTCAATCCCTGGACCCTGTCTGGTGCTGGTGACTGCAATCCCAGTGCATGCTGTCCAAGTATCTAGGAGTCACAAGTGCATCAATCCTATTAATTTTGTGAGCCTTGTTTCCTGGTGTCCTCCAGCCCTTCTGGCTCTTGCACACCTTCTACTTCCTCTTCTGCAGAGTTGCCCGAGGCTTACGGGAAGGGATTTGATGAAGACATGTGATTTATGGTTGAGTGTTCCACTGTCTCTCACTCTTTACTGTCTGGCTGTGGGTCTTTGTATTCATCCCTATCTGATGCAGGAAGAAGCTTCTCTGATGATGGCTGAGCAAGACACTGGTCTATGAATATAGCAGAATATCATTAGAGGCATTATATTGCTATGTTATTTTAGGAAAATAGTAGTGTTTGGTTTTACCCTGGGTCTCTGGGCTCATGTTCTTAGTCGCCTAGGCAGTGTCAGGTATGGATTCCATCCTGTGGAGGGGGCTTTAAATCAAATTACATATTGGTTGGCTGCTCTTACAAGGTTTATGCCACCATTGCCCTAGCATATCTTGCAGGCAGGACACTATTATTGATCCAGTTTTGTGACTAGGTTGGTATATTTATATAGGACACAGAGTACCTTCTTAAACCAAAGAATCAAGCTCGTAGGGGTAAAGGCTCTATGTAGACACTAGATTGACTTTTCCATGTTTAATGAGTTTTGTAGATGTTGTCTTTAGTATTAGGGCCTTGCTCTCAGTTTGTTGAGAACAACCTATAGTCTTGGCAGAAGCCTGGATTATTTAGGGGTTCTCATTAGACCCTTTTGTCAATACCTTAATTAGATGTAACCCATTATGGGTATTGGAGGCTTCATTTGGTGAGAAGAGATGTCCAGATTGGGCTTCTCCCATTATTTGGTGATTTCATTTAGCTTGTATACATGTATATGAATATATGTATGCAAATTTATATATGAATATATGTATATGAATAAACCTTCTACTGTATTGGCTTTCCATAATACCACTGAAAGAACCCTCAAATTTAGATGTCTCTCCCAATCTTCCCTCCTCATTCCTTTCTTCCCTCCCCCTCTCCAGTTGATCCTACCATTTCATACACACCCCAAATCCATCCATTACTATCTATTCCCTTTCCTAGGGAAATCTACATGTCTTCCCTAGTTCTTTACTCTATACCTAACCTCTGTGGTTTTACAGATAGTAGCTTGGTCATTATTGACTTAGTAGTTAATATCCACATATAAACAAATACATATGATATTTGTCTTTCTAGGTGGAAGTTACCTCATTCAAGAGATTCTTTTTTCTAATTCTATCTATTTACCTACAAAGTTTATTTTTTTAAACAGCTGAATAATATTGCATTGTGTAAATGAACTATATTTTCTTTATCAGTTTATTGTTCAGGGATATCTAGATTATGCCCAACTTCTGGCTATTATGACTAGAACAGCAGAAATATGACTGAGCAAGTGTCCGAGTGGTAGGATTGAGCATCCTTTGGGAATATGCTCAATATCTGGATACTGAGATAGACTGATTCCCGTATTCCTGAGGAATCACCACACTGATTTGCACAGTGTCTGTTCAAGTTTGTGAGTCAGCCAGCACTGGAAAGTCTGCCCCTTTCCCTATATCTTTGCCATCATGAGCTCTCATGTATTTTATTGATCTTTGCCATTCTGACAGGTATAAAGTGAAATCTCAAAGTAGTTTTGATTTGCCTTTATCTGATGTTAAGGATGTTGAACATTAAGTTTTCCTTAGCCATTTGAGTTTCCTTTTTTTTTTTTTTGAGAATTCTCTGTTTATATCTGTACCCTATTTATTTTATTTTATTTTTCAATTTGTTGGTCAGACCCAGAGGGTCTTCTTTCTTGCCAGTTCTTCTTGAGGCAGGAGAAGGGGGAAGAAAATTGGCAGAGGGTAAGACTTTATGCTTGTTTCGTAGGTCTGTGTGCTTAGAATAATTTTTTATCCTTTTACCCTGAGGTGATATCTACCCTTGATGTGAAGGTGTATTTCTTGGATGTTGCAGAAAGATGGATTCTGTTTTGCAACCCAGTATGATTGTGTCTTTTTATTGAGGAATTGAGACCATCGATATTAAGAAATAACAATGAGCACTGTTTATTGATTCCTGTTATTTTGTTTGGTTGGTTGATTGTTGTTTTTGTGGTGGTGGTAGTGGTGGTTATGGTGTGTGTGTGTGTGTGTGTGTGTGTGTGTGTTGCGTTTCTTCTCTGTTATGGATTGCCTTGGTGCTATTTGTATTTTGATGCTAATTCTGTTTCTCCAAGAGGGGCTGCCTGGGAGGAGGAGTGAATCACATATTCTGGTGACTTCAGGAGAACCTTCCCCCAATGAATAAAGATTTCAAGGAACCAATCACTGGGAGAGTAAGCAGGTCTTCTGGTTCAGAGATGGGAAGAGGGGAAGCAGGAAGGATACTTACCTTTTAGACAGGAGAGTTGATGAAGGACAAAATGTAGGTAGCGGAAGCTCCTGGTTCAGGTGGTGGATCCCAGCAGATCCACTATCAGAGGATTTATAACTTAGAATAGCTTACAAATTAGGATACTTATTGCTGAGTCCAGCGATTGTGTTACCCGTTGATTCTAAACTAAGTTTTGTGTGTTTTCCTTCACACGGTGACTCAACTGGAAAGAAAGGAAAGATACAGCAGCAAAATGTGGGCTTGCGAGAAGTGCACCCAGTTAGCCATGGGAATTTCCAAGCTTGGCAGTGGCCCACCATGGAAACTTAGCTAGTCAGGTGGAGAGATTTCAGAGCTCCAGGTCAGACAGTCTGCTGGGCTGACATAGGCGAGCCTGTCCACCAATGCCTTGCTGTTGGTAGCGTGGCTTATTTTTAATATTTCATGCTACAGTTCTCTTTTGCTGGTCTAGTATGGTGTATTCCCTATAATTTTTGGGTATGGTTAACTGCTTTAGGCTGGTGTTTTTCTTCTTATGCCTTCTGTAGCACTGGACTTATTGATATTGCTCAAATTTGATTTAATCATGGAATGTTTTATTTTGTCCATCTTTTGTAATGGAAAGTTTTAATTGGTATAGTAGTCTGGGCTGGAATCTCTAGAGTCTGGGCTGGAATCTCTTACAGTCTGAACCACATCTGTCCAGGCTTTTCTAGATTTTAGAATCTCCATTGAGAAGTCAGATGTTATTTTAATAGGTCTGCCTTTCTATTTTGCTTGGTATTATTCCCTTAGATTTTTAACATTTTCTCTTTGTTCTATATATTTAATGTTTTTATTAGTATATACCGAGTGGAATTTATTTTCTGGCCCATTGTATTTAGTATCCTAAACATTTTTTTGTACCTTGATAGGCACCTTCTTCCTTATGTTAGCAAAATTTTCTTCTATGATTCTGTTGAAAATATTTTCTGTGGTTTTTCCCATGTGTTTTCTCTCCTTCCTCTATTCTCCTTATTCTTAAATTTGGTCTTTTCCTAGTGTTCCAGATTTCCTGGATGTTTTTGTGTCAGGATTATATATATATATAAATTTTCTTGATGGAGGTATCCATTTCTTCTATACTGTTTTTAGTGCTTGAGATTCTCTCTTTTATCTCGCATATTCTGTCAGTGAGGTTTGCCTCAGAGATAACTGTTCATGTTCCTAAACTTTTTACCCACTTAATTCTCTTGCTGGCTTGGGTGGTGGCATCCCAGGTAATGCCTACTAGAGCTCAGGGCTGACATACGAGGACGTTTGATGACAAAGTGTGGGAGGAGAGGAGAGATGAGGGGGATGTCACAGAAGGTGGTCTGCTACAGAACTAGGGAAGTAAATTTGAAGGATAAAGGGGACAGGTGAAGAGCTGCAGTTAATCTACCTGCTTTCTTGGATAGAGTGCCAAAAGAATTTCAAATTAAGTTTGCACCCGAGCTCTGGAGGAGTGAAAGAAAAGAATTTTCTTTAAAAACAAAACTGCATGCACATTGAGTTTATTTCTGAGAGAGGTAGGAAGGGCACAAGAGTTACTAGAGAGGAGAGTCCAGCATGTCTGCTCTGCCTTCATCTTTGGATCTTAGGGTTTGGAGCTAATTGTTCATTTGCTGTTACTCTTTTCTGGGGATGTTGGATTTGTCCTGAAGTGTTTGCCACAGAGGCTATTGTGAGCTTCAGAATAGGTATATTTAGAAACATGGGCAAGACAAAGCTGGAGATGATAAGATGTTGTGTATCTGAGGGGTTGGTTCTGACTAGTTAAATCCAAGTTTTTTAGCCTTGGAAGCAGGAGGGCAGGGAGTTCCCCAGGAGGTGGAGCTCCTTGAGCTGGGGTTAGCTACCTAGTTTCCTTTTTCAGTGAGATCAAGTACTTATCCCTGAGGCTGAGTACCCGCAACTTTACTTCAAGACAGTGGCTTAGGTAGAGTACACACAGGGTCGTATAGTAGAAGTTTCTGGGGGGAAAGAATGTTCATTCATGTTTTAAGATAATTCTAGTACCTCAACTGAGTGAGAGCCAAATCCTGTGGCCAACATTCAGCCTGTTCTTGCCAAGGTTTAGATGCTTGAATTTTTGGAGGCTGCTGACCTGTGTGGGCTGCTCCTCCACTTAGTTATTGAAAGAGCTAAGCACTTCCAAGTTATTCAATTCTGCTATATTTTGGGGGCACTGTTGTTGGCTTTTGATCATACTGTAGTTGCATGACACAGGCTAAGCAAAACAGGCTGTTGACATTAGACATTAGGTCATATTGGAGATACCCCATCACTCACATTGACTTCCAGAGATTTCTCCTACCTACCGTCCTTGTAATCAATGGTTTTGCCATCTTGACACAATCTAGAGCCATCAAGGGCCCAGCCCAAGTGTAAACTGCCATCCTTAAGATGATTGTTCTGGGTTCTATAAGAAAGCAGGCTGAGTAAGACAATAAGCCATACCCCCCCCCCCAACATGGCCTCCTGCCTGCAAGTTCCTGCCCTTTCTGAGTTCCTGCCCTGATTTCCTTCAATGATGTACAGTGATGTAGAAATGTAGGCCAAATAAACCCTTTCTTCCCTAAGTTGCTTGGGTCATCATGTTTTGACACAGCAAGAGTAACCCTAAGATACTCCTCCACCATAGACTTGATCAGTCACCTAGTGGACTACCTGGACTGTGTGAGTGGGAGCCTGCCAGGCAAACTCTGGGTAGTGAGCACTGCATTGGATCAGCCCCAACCCTATAACTGTTGTACTGTTGAACATTGTTCAGTGATACAGATGTGATATTCAGTCTATCATTTGTTAGAAACATTTTAATTATTTCTAATTTATGATTCTAAAAGAAGCAAAAACCTGTTAAGTACATTTGTGTGTACATTTCTACAAAGATATGTTTTCATTTCTCTGGCATCAATTTTTCCAAGGGGATATTTCTGGATTACCTTCTAATTACATATTTTCATTTAGAAACTTCCAAATTATTTTTTTAAATGATAATACAATTTACATCTTCATCAGCATTATGCATATGGTCCAAACTCTCTAAATCCTTGCCAATATTTGATACATCATTTTGTTTGGGCTGTCCTGAAAACTGTATAATGAGATCTTCTTGGATTTTAATTTGTTTTCCTCTAATTCCTGAAGTCTTTGAAATCTTTTAACATGCTGGTTTATCATTGGAGCATTGTCTTTGATGAAATTCATATTCATATACTTTGCCTATTATTTTGTTTATTTTTTTGAAATAGAGTTTTACTACATCATCTAGACAGACCTTAAAAATTAATCTCCCATATTCAGACATTAAAGGCATGCACATACCTGACTCATTTGCATATTTTAAAATGGACAGTTTTCTTTTTTCTTATTTAGCTCCTTATTGATTCTTTGAGAAATTCATGTCATGTACACCAGTCCTATTCATCTCATATCCTTTTGTGCCTTTCCTCTGCTCTTATCACCTCTGCCCCCCAAGAAGAAGAAAAAAATCTCACTGTGGAAGTTGTAGTGTGTCACAATGTGTCCCAAAGGGCACTCTTTTCTCCATACTTCTTTATTTGCACATGTTCTTTGCACTGAGTCATTGGTCTGGTTTGAGTCCTCTGACTTCTACACTCTCCATACTAGATCCTTCCTAGGACTCCTCTCAGATATTCTGTTGCTGCTCTGTGCAATGAAGAGCCTGCTGCAGTCTTGCATCTGCAGGACTGGCCCTTTCACATACTCCTCCATATCATAGATGTGGTAGATATTGGGCTGGCCAACTCACAGCCTTGGATCTGGGCTTCAGTGGTATCGAAACTGATTAGCCTGCTCTCCCATGTTCTGCAGCAGGTAAGGGGCAGGGCCAGCTCTCCTGATCTCATGAAGCTAGCTCTCCTATGATTCCCAGGTGGGGGTGGGGCCAGTTTTATATACATCAACAAGCCCCAGGCAGCAACTCAAACCATGGACTTATGCCTAGCCTTCAGTGGTTATAGATTCCTGCTACTCCAGGGCCACAGACCTAGACATGGCCCTCAGTGGCAGCACAGGCCAGGACCCCACTGTCATCATAGATGGCATCACTAGCTACTCACCTCAGGCTGTTCCTTACAGCCTTGAGTTCTCCAGTTCTGCCTCTCTTCATTGTGCAGACATCCTTCTGTTTCTCTCTTTCATTCCTCCACCACTTGCTTGTTCATATTAGTGGTTCCTGGGACCTCTGGGTGACTGGGCTGTCTTAAAAGTGGTCTAAGGAGTGGTAGGCCCTGCATGTGCAGTGTGACACCTGCAGGAATTATGGGTTTACTGGCCTCTGCCTGCATGGCTCAGGGCAGGGATCATCTAATATTTGTTTCCTGACCAGAACCCTGTGGTGCTGGATTGGATATGTTTTTCTTTTTTGATATTGTACATAAAGAGTTTTCTGAATATTCTAGAACCAGTTTCTCATCAGATAGACTGTAATGTATTTTTCACTGTGTAGTGTTTCTTTGCAGGCTCTCCATTGGGTGTTTCACAGCGCAGTATCATTTCAGAAGAAGTGTCATTAGGAGGCCCACGCATTGAGAGGCTCCTGCAGCTCACTAGAACTATCCAACTGCTTTGCAATCAAACAAAGGCAGTGTGCTGTTAGGGAAAACTTCACAGGCTGGCTCATGTTTAAAGTAGCAGCACTTGAGAAGCAGAGGCAGGAAGATTGAGGTTGGTGTGGGATACATAGTGAGTTCTGGTCCAGTTTGGGATACAGTAGAAGCCCATTCCCAAAATAAGTAAACTTAGCTGTACTTTAAATCTTTAATTTTGGTCTCTTCTGGGACACATGTGTGACCTGGGACAGCACTGAGTGGGATCACAGCTGAATCAACTAGGATCTCAGGGGAAGAAGCAGTTCTCCTTGGATGAGGGAATTAATGAGTGCTGATGTTTAATTGTGCTAAATGCTTTCTTTCTTTTAAAACGTGTTTTCAACATGAGATAACTTCACTGGTGATATACTGGGTTGATTGGGGGTCTAACCATGTCCTAAGTTAAGCAACATGTGTAATTACAACTGATTAGACTAAGCATTGGAGACGATGTTACAAATGTGAAACTGGCCAGCATTGCTGCTGGTCGTATAAAATCAGACAGCTACATTGGAAAATGCTTTGTCTTATTTCTTAAAAATTTCATGCAACTCATTAATGACTGTGTGTGTGTGTGTGTGTGTGTGTGTGTATCCACTGAAACCTGAAAACCAAATGTCTCCATAAAGCTGTGTACTAATGGTTCAGGTAGTGCTGTTTAAAGTTGCTTCAAACTATAAAAGAAATCTGAATATCTATCAGCTGGTGAGTGGTGTAAGAAATACCAAATATGAATCTTTCCTATCAAGACTATAAAACTTGTGTTTAGATCAAGGAATTCAGATATTTTTGTCTCCCCCAACTTGTAAGAATTTCACATACTTTAATCCTCCCTGCCTAGTGAAACTTTTGTTTATTCAATGTCCTACTGCTCTGTTCTAGAAATATGGTGGCCTGGACCAATGACATTTTTTCATTTTGGACCAGTAACCCCCTTCCTCCATTTCCTATGTACCAATTCTTTTCACATTACCTGAATAAGATTGTGAGGTCAGCGCCCAGCCAATGTGGAAAAGATACAGTCACTACCCTCCTTAGAGTGAAAAAAATCAATACACTTCCTGTCCCAGTGTGTGTTTGGTCTTTCTGAGTACACCTTCTGGATTAAGGATAACGTTTTCCTTGTCAAGACACTTCAGTTGGAATAGTGGTATCTGTCTTCATGACCCCATGTTTATTTCTAACATCTAGATTACCAAAGTACAGTATACCTATACAGTGGGGTACTATTCACTGAATACAAAGAACCGAGCTGTTTTTACTTACTGCAATGAGAATAAACCTTAAAAGCCTTATATTAGGTAAGATGCAAAAGTCTACATTTCCATTTAGATGACTTTGTCAGGAAAAGTAATTCTCTCTGTAGAGAAAGCAGAAGAGTGCTTTCATGGGATTAGTGTAAGATGGAAAGGCCATTTGGGTTATGTGGTGGTTTGAGTAAGAATGGCTCCCATAGGCTCCTATATTTGAATATTTGGTTTCCAGTTGGTAGAATAATTGAGGGCGGATTAGGAGGCCTTGTTGGAGGGGTTTCGTCACTGGGGTAGGGCTTTGAGGTTTCCAAAGCCGTCCTCACTCTCTTTCTGTCTGCTGCTAATGGATCAGCTACTGCTCTAGCACCATGGCTGCTTGTCTGCTGCTGCCATACTCTGCAAGCATAGCATGATGGTCATGTAGGGAGACTAAGCAAGGAAACCCCAAAGTTAGATACTTTCTTTAATAAGTTGTCTTGGTAATGGTTTTTTTTTCCATCACAATAGAACAGTGGGTAAGATAGGGTAATTAAAGGTGACAAATTAGCTTTTTTTTGGCAATGTTCAACTCTGTAAATTTTCTGAAAATAATTGACATATATTTATAATGGATGAATTTAGTGGCATGTAAATTAGTCCTCAGTAAAGCTGTTGTACATATAAATTGTGCATGAAAAGCCATTGCAACTCCCTCACCACACACTCTCATAAAGTGATGGGTTTGTAAGCCATCACTGCCTTTCTATTTTGCTTTTAGGGAAGCAGGCTCAAGAAGAGAAGAGCTATTTAGGTCCAGGTGCTTTTATATCTGTTTGCGGATACCTAGATCCCATTTTAAGGATTCCTATGAATAGTAGAAGTTAGTGAACTGGAAGAATGAATAGATGCAAAGACCATCTTTCTTCCCTAAAATGGACTTCCAAAGTTGGCATGTTTTCTAAGCTTTTCTTGGGAGTGCTCTAGATGTGTTATAAAACATTGTCTTCTTTCTCCTTTCCAGTTTGTGGCATGTGTAGAGGCAGAAGTCAAGTGATTATTGTTACCTAGAGAGCATAAGGTATTGCTCATTACAATGAGTAAATAGTATTCATAGTCTGGAGACACAATGACTCAAATTAATTACCTAGCAAATCTATTCCTTTGCCTGCAGAGGTGTTACATAACACTACATGAAAGCAAATGTGCTTTTTATTTATATTTATTGAGTTACTTATATTTGCTACCTGTTTTAATTTAGAGCACAGTTGTGTTGATATTAGTTTGACTTTCTGAGACAGAGTAGTCAGAGTGAGGAGTTGGAGATTAGAGTGCTCCTGTCTACTGCAAGCACATTCTGTATGCTGTAGATAGTAAACTGTGCTCCATTAGTAATGAAGTGATTCCTTACAGGATGCCTGCCGTAGATTATTCTGTTTATAACCATGCAGAGCCCAACCCTAGATTGTTCCATGCACACTCATCTCCTGCATCTGTGCACATAGCCACAAGCCCTTACATAGCAACCATCTGCACCCAATTGCCGAAGGTGACTTTGCTGGTGACCTTGTCAGAAGCATTCTGTTTGGCAGGCATGATAGTCTTGGCTGGCTCACAAGTGACAGCAAACACGCCTGTCACAGCTAATTTACTGATTTGATATGCAGAGCTCACGTTAGAGACCAGGCTGGGAACACATCTTGTGGCATAGAATGTTGTGCTTCTGTGCACCGGGCTTATTTCCTCCCAAAGTGTTCTGGCTGCTCACCTGTGGCTGAGTTTGGCAGAAGTGACCATAATAGAGTGACATATTTGAGCTTTTAGCAAAAGTTCAGTCTTTAAGTGACAGTTTTCCCTTTTTGCTGGGCCCTGGCTTCACTAGGCTGTCTGCCTATTTTGTCTGACCATATTCCTAAGAATGATTCAAAGAGGGAGGAGACCCAGAAGGGAAAGTGAACGTAATGGCAGAGCTATAAATTACAAGGCTTTGTGTCAGGGATTTGTCCTCAGAGCTCCTCCGGTTCCATTTCAATAATCAGATGTCAAAATCAAGTCAATCCATCTCGGAGTCTCAGCTCTAAATGGAAATTGATTGCTTTATTTTCTTTTCCCCTTCCCTTTAGTACAAATAAGATGCAGTGCATACAGCAGATGGCCTTTCAAATAGTGAATTCTCAATAAACATGAGCAACTTTCAGTACTTTCATAACATATTTATGTCTATGTGTGTGTAATATAATAATATATGAGTGTATATACATCTAAATATCTCCAGAGCAAATTATTTTACTTGCAAAAACTCAATTTGTAAGACCAGAAACAAAAGAATATGCTTAGTTTTTGTGTAAAAAAAAACTTTGAGTAGAAATTCTATTTTATGCATTATTTAAGATGTACCTAGAGGCAATTAAATCTCAATTTACTGGAATTAGATTAACATATTGCTTATATGGATTTAAAAAAATCAATATAGCCATTTCAACAGATTTGAATTAACTGACTTAACTGGCATTATAAAATGCAACATAATAAATCCTGAGAGCAACCTACTCTCCCTCCACTCCTCCTCTCAATCCCCTGTTCCCTCAGATCTACTAGTCCTCCATTTCCTTTTTTAAAAAAGCAGGCCTCCCAGGTACATCTACCAAACACAACATCACAAGATACAATAAGACTCAGCACAAGTCTTTATATCAAGGCTGGATGAGGCAACCCAGTAGGAGGAAATGGGTCCCAAGAGCAATCAGAAGAGTTACAGACCCACTCCTCCTCCCACACAAACGCAAAGCTAAACAACCACAGCATACATGGAGGGGACCATTTAGGCTTCAGTCTCTGTGACCCCCCTATGGCCCCTGTTTAGTTGATACTATGGGCTTTCTCTTGGTGTCCTTGATCTCTCTGGCCCATACAATCCTTCCTACTCTTCAAGTAAATTATTCTTAAGTTTCAAGTTCCTCGTTCTTTATGTTGGATTTAGTAGTACCTGTCATGGGATTACAACAACAAATGCGCTAAAAGATAATGTCGTGAAGCTGAAGAATTATGAAGACAGCTGAAATAACATACCAGGGTTCTAGCACTTTTAAAATTAGATTTAAGCAAAAGGGCCAGTACCTCTGTCTTGGCCAGGATCAGCTGTGGAGATGTATGTATTGGGGGTGTGTGGGGTATGCGTGTGTGTCTCTGTGTGTGTCTGTGTGTCTAGTAAGACATACTCCTGTGTATGTACCCATGTGAGGGTATGTATACTTCTGTGTCCCTGTATGTGTGTGAAGGTATTTCTAGGGTCCAGATGAAAGATGAATTAGCAGGGGTGAGGGACATGTTTTCAGTTGCTGCTTCTCTTAGTTCTGGCAACAGACCCGGAGTGCTTCCTGGGACGTGTGTCAGTGGTGCTTGGCAGAAGCGTAATGCTTCCTATGGAAGCTTTTGTCCTCAGTTATCTTGAGGATTGATCTAAGAAAAGTCTTTTTGAAATATTTATATTCTGCTGGCTTTGTTTCTTTGGAGAATCCTAATACAACCTCTGTATTATTTTCAAAAAAGAAAAATCTTTTTATTTCTACCTAGATGAATTTCCTTCACCAGAATGAAAGGACAGTAACATTTGATGTCACTTTTATAGTATTACTGGAAAGATTAGTTATGTACCTAACATCAGAAGGCTATACTATTTTTGCTTGTTAGAAAATGGTTTCAGTTCAATTCCACTTATATTATAATATGGATTTTAGCTTTTTTTTTGTTTTTTTTGTTTTTGTTTTGTTTTGGTGGGAGCATAGACCGAGCTTCTGGAACTGTACATCTAACTCATTAATATCAAGCAGTATAGAACATCATCAGGATAATTATTTTTAGGTCTTTATTCATGGATAATAGCGAGCTGGTAGGGAAATAAAATATGCTCTGTTAGAGGTGCTGCATTCAGCTCCTGAAGCTGTTTCTTGTGTCTTTCTACAGATGGGTTTCTGGGTACCATTGTATCAGTAAGGCCATTTATAATTGTGACAGATATTGACACAGACAGTGTAAGGTAGAAAGGATTTATTTGCCTCAAGGTATCCGAGGTTTTGCTGTGCAATCTTTGGTTTTATTCATTATGGCCCTGTGGTAATGAAACATCAAGAGACTGGGAGCACGTGGCAGAAGCCGTTCCCCTTACAGAGACAGGAGCAGAGACAAGACACAGCTCCAAGGAGAAGCTCCTATTGACCCACTTTGCTCCAGGCTCCATCTCCTAAAGTCTCACAATCTCACTAAAGAGTACTATCAAGCATTCAACGTCTGAGTATCTGGGGAACACATCATATTCCTACTATATCAAAGAATAACAAACTATAGCAAGTGTCTAGATTTTCACGAAACAGCAACAACAGCAAGCAATGTCTTGTTTTTATAAGTAATGAAATTAGAGAGGGAGATGTTTGTTGCTTACAGAGTTGAATATTTATTTAATGGGAAATATTGCACAATAAAAGGTAACTGTTACCAAATCCTGCATTTTTATTTTTTTTAAGAGAGTGAAGGAAACAATTTAATAGAGGTTAGAAGTAAGGGCATTTTCTGCATATGATATATAAAATGGTGTGTACATGATAGAAGAAAAGTTTTTCCCTTCTATTGAGAATAGGTTTTTCTCGTGTATCCTGACTATGGTTTCCCTTTATTTTCTTTCTCCTACTTGTTCTTTAACCCTTCTCCCATCTAGATCTACCCCTGTTCTGTCTCCAAGTAGAACACAATCAGGCTCCTGAGGGAAAGTAATAAAATCTAACATGTTGGAGCTGGACAAAACAAAGACAAGAATAAGAGCCCAAGAGAAGGCACTAGAATCAGAGACCTGCTCGTTCACATACCCAGGAATCCCATAAAAACACCAAACTGGGAGTCATAGTATATATGTAGAGGATCTGTTACAGACCCATTCAGGGCCAGTTACTTCAGGGCTACTTCAGTTTCTGTGAATTCTTCTGTGCACTGTCCATGGTGACTTAAAGGGATTTTTTTCTTGATGTCCTCCAATCTCTCTGGCTCCTATACTGTTTCTGCCTTTTTCTCCTGAAATGGGGGTTCCTGAGCCCTGATAGGAGAGGTTTAAAGGAGACATCCCATTGCGGGACAAGTGTTTCAAGGTTTCTCACTCTGCATAATTCCTGTCTATGGGTCTCAGTATTCATTCTCATCTGTTGCAGGAGGAATCATCTCTGAGGATGGCGGAACAAGGTACTGAGTACAGTCTAATAGCATGAGGGATCATTTTATTGCTGTGATTTTTGATTTTAAGAACAGTAGTGATTGGTTTCACTCTAGGTCCATAGGCTATTTAGTCTCATGTTCTTCATCATCTAAACAGTGTCAAGTATGTGTTCTCTCATGTGGAATGTCCTTGAGTTAATTCAAAGAGTGGTTGGTTACTTCCATATGCTTTGTGCCACCGTTACACTAGCATATCTTGCAGACAGGGAGGCATCTGTCACTGACCTACCATCCTCCTATCTGAAAAAGTCAGTTTACCAGTATCTTTCCAGAGGAGTTTATACATGGGATGATTTAAAGAATGATAGAATGACTATGAAATCATTAAATCCATAATAAAGAAATATCTGTACATGGCTGTAGTCTTTAAATACACTTTTAAATTTATATAAAACTGACATACAACAAAGTATGTAGATCTTCAGTGTGAAATGTAACACATGTCGGCAAATGTACATATCACATGACCCCATTAGATTATCACAATGAAAATTGTCCTTTTACTGGATTTTAATTCTTCCCTCACTCAGAAGCTACTAGGGTCCTGACTTCTATCCTCAGATCGGTTTGTCTGCTTTTGGACATCACAGAAGTGCAGCCAAAGTGTGTGCTTATTTGTTGCTGATATCTTTCTTTACTGTTGTACAAGCAATGGCTGCTTTTAGTGCTGAGTATTCTGTGTGAACATGAATGAGTTACAAATCTATTTTACTTTGATAAATGTTTGTGATGCTTCCTCTTGTGAACCATTTAACAATATGCTTTAAGTGTTCTTATAAATGTTTTATAAACAAATTTTCTCATTTATCTCAAGTAGAATTATTGAGTCATAAAGTGGTTGTAACTTTAAATTTATACCAGTAATTATATATTTTGGTGGACACATATTTTCTTGTTTCGTGAGTAGAATCGTTGTCTCATAGTGTGAATTTATCTTTAGATGTGTAAATCACCACCAAATTGCTTTGCAGAACAACGTACTGTTATTTACTCCGACTGGCAAAGTAGGAGACTCCATTTACTTCATATTCTTGCCAGTATTTGCTGTGTATTTTCAGTTCTAGGCTTTCCTGTGACTATGAAGTGATATTAACCACCTGTGGTTAGACTTCCATTTCCCTCATGACTGACAGTGATGAATACTTTATGGTCATGAACACAGCTGATTGGAAGACATCTTGCCAAGTCTTTTTCTTTTCTCTTTCTCTTTTGAAAACTATTTGTTCTTTGAGGATTTCACATCACCCTAATCCCACTCATCTTCCCATCCTGCACCCTTAAAACTCACCCCCCAACAGAGGAAAAATAATCTAAAAACTGCAGTGTGTCACAATGTACCCCATGGTATATCCCTTTGTCCACATATCGGTGCTTATAAATGCTCATTGCAATACACTGGTATGAGGCCTTTGGCTTCTGTTACTCTGTCAATTCTGAAACCTCATTGGGACTCCTCTTGGATATTCTATTGTTGCTCTGTGTCATGGAGATCCTGTAGTTTGGGATCTATAGGACTGGTCCCTTCATGCACTCTAGCAGTTCCATCGGTGGGGTAGATGCTGGGGTGGGCCAATGAACAATGCTGGATCTAGGCTTGAGAGATTGAGGAGATCAGCCCTCTGGCTCTCCCACTTTCACACCCTTGGGGCCAGCTCAGTGGAACCCCTACATCCAGGGACAGTTCTAATGTGCTGCCCAGATGAGGTGAAGGACCCACCCTTTCAAGTACTGTAGCAGGTATGAGGCAGGGTCAGTTCTCACAACCTTAGGCCTGCTCTCCCGACTGCTGTTGGTGGCAAGGGGTGATAGCGGAGGGCATCTCTCCCTTGCCCCAAGTGTTGCATAGCAGATAGTTTGTGGGACCAGCTCTTCCCTGCTTCTATCCTTGGGTTCATCAGGGCTAGCTCTACTATGCTGCCCAGGTGAGTTACAGGGTCTACTCTCTCAAGTGCTGTAGTAGTTGAGGAACACAGATAGCTCTTCTACCCTGATGACCCTGGGAGAGGTAGCTTTCCTGTCTAGGTGGCAAGATGAGAGGACATCTCTCTCTGGTCTGGGTTACCACATAGCAAACAGTTGTGGGGCCAGCTCTCCCATGCTCATGCCCTCTGACCAGCTTGATGGAGCAATCCCCCACACCTCATCTGGGTCAGTTTTACTCTGCTGCCCAGGAGAAAATCAGGGCCTGCTCTTCCTGGTGCTGCAACTGGTAAGGGACAGGGCCAGCCCTCCTGCTCTCATGACTGCAGGACCAGGTCTTCCACAATCCCTAGGCAAGAAGTGGGGTCAGTTTATCACAACCCTCAGATACCAGCATGTCCCCAGGTGGTGTCCCAGACTGGGGATATCCACCTGGTCTTCTGTAGTAACGGCCCCTTAATACTTAATGCTGGTCTGATAGACCCAGACATGAGCCTTGGTGGTAGCACAGGGCAGGACCCCACCACGGTCTAGGTGGCATCATTAGCTACTCACATCTTGGCAAGATGTCTTCCAATCTCACTACTCTCGAGACTCCAGTTCTATCTTTCTTTATTGCACACACAACCCTCTGTCTCTCTTTCTCCTTCATTTCTCCACCACTTATTTGTTTTATTTATTTTCCAAAACTCTTGTTTATATTCATTTTTCTAACCTTAGTACACTGAGTATGAGTTCTCTAGAAAATGCTGAGTACTTGTTACATCACAAATCACAGATGTAAGCATCCAGTCGTGTGTGTGTGTGTGTGTGTGTGTGTGTGTGTGTGTGTGTGTATGCATGTAATACTGGGGATCAAGCCAGAGTCTTCCACTTGAGCTAAACTTGTATGCCCATTCCTTTACTTCCTCAACTACCTCAAGATATCCATTTCACCATGGGCTCAGAAACAGCTGAGCAGGTGGGAGTTTGAAAGATGCTAAACAGCACAATGCTATTCCTGTGCTAACATTTCTCTGACAAAATAAAGTATCTTACCTGTTCTTAGTGTCAAAATAGTAACAGACTCTGTCATGCCATATATACATATATACATGAATGCATTTACATGCACACACACATATACATCTCTCTCCATATATGTGCATTTGTATGTATATATTCATATACATATATATACTCATATATGTATATACACATACATATATATATTGTGAACAAGAGAGAGAGAGAGAGAGAGAGAGAGAGAGAGAGAGAGAGAGAGAGTGCCTGACTGAGGAAAGCCTTGCTATTCCTATGGGCCTGAAGCATCATTGACTAGCATTGACAAGGCAGTGTTTGTGTCAACAATACACAATATTTGTTTAAAATTTACAGTTATGTCATTGACACTTGGGATTTTCATTTATGAAAAGTATTCATAATTAATGTCTGTAATTGCTTACATACCGTTATCTTCAAATTTCCTTGGTTTTTTTGTTTGTTTGTTTGTTTCACTTTTTGCTCTCTGTCACCATAGACCTGGATAAGGGCAGTAAGCGGGGAGCAGTAACCACTACATAGTCATGCTACTCTGTCTTGAAGTTTCCCCTGGTAAACACATTAGTTCATTACTTATAAATCCAGCCTTACTTCAGACATGAGCAGACATGAGCAATGAGAATTCAGCCTAATTCATTGTCAGAGTATTATAGGAATGATACTGGAGCCCAGCCTCCCCTCTCCGCAGAGCTTTCAATGGAATGTACCTCAAGCTCTGCTTACACTGCTCAAGGGCTTGCCTAACTCCAAACTCCAATCTCTTCCACATTCTAACTGCAAAACAGTTTCAAAGGCCAAAGGTCAGGTTTATCATAACAATGGCCCCACTGCTTGGTGCCTGTTTTGGGTATTAGTTCCTTTTCTCATTCTTAAAAAATATTTTAGCAAAATCAACTGGAGGGAGGACAGGTTTATGATGTTTATGGTTCCAGGGTACAGTCCATCTTGAAGAAGAGGATGTAAAGACAGGGCCAGAGGCAGAGGATCACTTCAGACCCACAGGTAGAAAGGAGATGGAGATGAACAGTCCTTCACTGTTCCCTCTCTTCTTCTTGGCAGGCTCAGATCCCGTGTCAGGGAATGATGCTATTTACACTAAGTGTGGATTTTCTTTCCTTAGCCTAATCTAGAAATACCACACAGGCATGCCCAGAATTTGATTCTGAAATACGCCAAGTTGACAATCAAGATAAACCATCACAGTATTTAATTTTTAGATTCTGCTTTGATTCTAGATGATAAGGGGTAAAATTTAAATCTGAACAAGGACTGGAGGGAGACTCAGCCTGGAAACTGCTTGCTTCCTGAGTGTAGAACCTCAACTAGATTCCTACGCATATACACCTTCATGGCAGAGGAGGCCGGAGGATTGCTGGAATTTTTGGATAGGCAGTCTAGATGATTCTCTTAGCAATAGGTACAGTGAAAGAACTTGTCTCAATATATGACAAGAATGACTGAGGAAGACATTTGACCTCAACCTCTGGCTTCCAACATACAAGCATGCATCTAAACACACACACACACACACACACACACACACACACACCTCAGAAATATTTATCTTAATGCATTTTCCTTTGGTAAATTCCTATGCATTGTGGATATGGATGTATTCAGAATAAAAGAGTGAAAAATAAAAACTTTACATGATATATTTTTCTAACAACAAAAGTCGTAAGATACAACTGTAAAATTAATATAAGTATCAAAGACAAGTATTAACTATTTTTTTATTTTTTTTTATTTTTTACTCCTGCATATAATCTAAATCTAATCTTCCTTAGAAGGATTTTTATAAGACTAGTATTCCTCCCTTCTTTATGAACTAGTGATAGGTCTTCATTTAGAGACTGTTTTACATGCATGCCCACAGGTTCATAGATGATGCTGAAACATTGGTTGTATTTGCTACAAGAAGACCAACATCTCTGTAGAGCAGAACTAGAAGGGTGGATTAATACTTATTGTAAACTGTATCTTCTTGCCTTGCTACTGTAACATGCTGGTGTCCTAGTGTTCCCCATGATGACCGCAGGTAGCTACCTGTTCTTGTTATTGTATTCCTTTGCTTGTCTAGCAATATCTTAGACTTTTTCTTGCTGTGATAAAATAGCATGACCAAAAGATACTTGAAGAAGAAAGGGTTTATTTCACCTAAGCGTCCACATCATAATGCATCATCCAGGAAAGTCAGGGTAGGAACCCAAGGTAGGAACCTGGAGATAGGAACTGCAGCGGAAGCTGTGGAGGAGTGCCATTCACTGTCTTTTTACTCATGGCTTCCTCAATCTTCTTTTTTATACATCCTCAGTCACCTGCCCTGAGGTGGCCCTGCCCACAGTGAGCTTGGCCTTCCCACAGCAATCATCAATCAAGAAAATGCCTATACACTTGCATATAGGCCAAGCCTATGAATGTGTTTTCTCTCTTAAGAGTTCCTCTTCCCAGATCTTAGCTAGTGTCAAGCTGACATAAAAACCTAGCTAGCTAGCACAAGGAGTGATGGGGTGATGAAATACTGACTTCTAATTTACTTTGCACTATTTCATTCACAAAATTAAGAGGTTAGATTTTATAAAATTCAAAACACCAATATACTGGATCAAACCCATTTTCATATCACTTGCACTATAAATTTGCTGGAAGTATAGCTTATTACTCTGTCTAGGCAAGGCTTTCTATTCCACGCTCCCCCTTGGTCTAGTTCTTTTATACACTTATGGTCAATTACAGCCCTGCCTCACTGCTTGCCCTGTCCTCTGCCAGCAATATAAACATGGAATGGGACCTTTTATCTTAGCAGGGTCTCTTCAGATACAGCATTCAAACAACTTTTCTCTCTTCAGTATATTATTTATGGGGCCTGAAATCATTCTTTCACTTTGGGTATAAAATAAAAGTTTTGGCGGTTAATACAGCAGATGTCACAGTAATCATCCATGACCCCTGGCTTCCTGTGACCAGGCCTGTGGAGGTTTCTTTGGCTGATTACTTTGAGCTGAGTTAGTTTGTCATTGACTTTATCATTGTCAGTTGACTGGACTTTGTGATTGAGAAGTATTGTTACATTTAGCTTTGTGGAAGGGTGACTATAGACTGTTTGGACAGAGACTATTATGGTGAAGCTAGTCAGATCTGTTTCAACTTACTGGCCATCTGTTTCTCTGCTTGCTAAAATAATGTGTTGGCCTACCTGACTTCACAGTTCCTTCAACATGTGTATCAAAGATTATCTATAATATGCTTCTTTTGGTATCACCTGGGACATTCTTGCCATATCCAGATGTGTACCAAGTCTGTGGGTGTGGAGCCTAGAGAATGCACTGCAAAAGTATAAGTCGTATCCAAGGTCTATCTACAAGCTTGAGAATCAGTATCTTATTTTTCATTTTAATTAAAATTTTATTATAAAAAATTTGAAAGTTAAAAAATATCACACAGTAAAATTAACCATATCAGAAGTCTACCCATCCCAGTGAACGTCTATGTATTAGTTAGAATAGCTAATGTCTAGAGAGAAGTATTTTATAATCTTAACTGACATTCTGTTTATTAGTAGTATCTGTGATCTGGAGAATTGGATAAATCACATTTAACTTCTGGTGTAAGATTTTGTTTATATGAGCATTATTATACTTGTTGGGTAAATGTCTGGGTCTTGGACTGTCATTGGTTCATTTGTTTGACACAAAAAAAAATTGCCTTGCCAATTTTATCTATATTGTCAGTTTTGATGAATGACACCAACTCCCTACTCTCTGAAATGGAATTCAGCGATTCTAAATTCAAGTTCTTTTTGTTCTAAAAATTTTCATTGAAGAATTTTTTTCAGATGCTCTATTTTGATGATGCTTTTCCCTCTGTCTAAATTCTTCCCAGAGCTTCCTCACCTCCCTTCCTTGCCAAATTCTTCATTTTAAGATGACTCATCTTCTAGACAAATTTCTGTTGCAGTTGTAGCAAGCAGTCATGGCATTGTCTGTCAACTGGGACTTGTGGTGACTTCTAGGATGCTTATAACCTGTAGATGTCCATGTTAGTACTAAAAGAACAAACCAGGTCCTCTGAGAGACGTTCTGATTCTACAAAATGACTAATTCAGTGATTACTCTGAACACTAGCCACAGTCTATACTTTCTGGTTTATTTTCCATATCCCAAAGCACCTGCTCTGCTACTCATTGTTCCCCTTGCTCCCAACACCTCCTTATCATTACAATAGCCAGAGTGATCATGAAAATCATGGTTCCAAGCTGGGTCCAGTGGCATATCCTCAAAGCTATTGGGAGAATAGTTACTGGGAAATGGCAAGTTCAAGGCCGTCCTTGGCTACATAGTCAGACCCTGATTTAAACACCAAAAGCAAAGAGAAATTATTTTAACCATGTCAAGCTCTTTCTCAAAATGCTCCACTTGTGCAGATACCCAGGCATCCTGACCTGATGATGCTCTAATTTGCCCAGCTGTTTGTCCTGGTGTCAATTGGCAGTCCTTAGTGGAGTCTCTCTTTATGCACTGTCTTTGCTGGAGTTGAAAGACTCCCGAATCCTGGGAAATCCTTACTCAAGTCTCGGGATAGGATGACGCCCCAAAAATTTCACGAGAGACCGTTGTTTTTTTTTCTCCTTTTTTTTAATTGATATATTTTTTTATTTACATTTCAAATAATTTCCCCTTTTCTGGGTCCCCACTCCCCACAAGTCCCATAAGCCCTCTTCCCTCCCCTTGTTCCTCCATCTACCCCTTCCTACTTCCCTGTTCTGGAATTCCCCTATACTCTTGCACTGAGTCTTTCCAGAACCAGGGGCCACTCTTCCATTCTTTTTGGACATCATTTAATTTGTGGATTATATCTTGGGTATTCAAAGTTTCTAGGCTAATATGCACTTATCAGTGAGTGCATACCATGATTGATCTTTTGAGACTGGGTTACCTCACTTAGTATGATGTTCTCCAGCTCCATCCATTTGTCTAAGAATTTCATGAATTCATTATTTCTAATGGCTGAATAGTACTCCATTGTGTAAATATACCACTTTTTTTTTTTTTATCCATTCCTCCACTGAAGGACACCTAGGTTCTTTCCAGCTTCTGGCTACTACAAATAGGGCTACTATGAACATAGTAGATCATGTGTCCTTATTGCATGCTGAAGAATCCTCTGGATATATGCCCAGGAGTGGTATAGCAGGGTCCTCAGGAAGTGTCATGCCCAGTTTTCTGAGGAACCACCAGACTGATTTCCAAAGTGGTTGCACCAACTTGCATTCCCATCAGCAGTGGAGGAGTGTTCCTCTTTCTCCACATCCTCGGCAGCACCTGCTGTCTCCTGAGTTTTTGATTTTAGCCATTCTGACTGGTGTGAGATGAAATCTCAGGGTTGTTTTGATTTGCATTTCCCTAATGATTAATGATGTTGAACATTTCTTAAGGTGTTTCTCAGCTGTCCGAAGTTCTTCATGTGAAAATTCTTTGTTTAGCTCCGTACCCTACATTTTAATGGGGTTATTTGGTTTTCTGGGTTCTACTTTCTTGAGTTCTTTGTATATATTAGATATTAGCCCTCTGTCGGATTTAGGGTTGGTGAAGATCCTTTCCCAATCTGTTGGTTGACGTTTTGTCCTTTTGACAGTGTCCTTTGCCTTACAGAAACTTTGTAGTTTTATGAGGTCCCATTTGTCAATTCTTAATCTTAGAGCATAAGCTATTGGTGTTCTATTCAGGAACTTTCCCCCTGTGCCCATGTCCTCCAGGGTCTTCCCCAGTTTCTTTTTGATTCGTTTCAGTGTGTAAGGTTTTATGTGGAGGTCCTTGATCCATTTGGAGTTGAGCTTAGTACAAGGAGATAAGAATGGATTGATTTGCATTCTTCTGCATGCTGACCTCCAATTGAACCAGCACCATTTGTTGAAAAGACTATCTTTTTTCCACTGGATGTTTTCAGCTCCTTTGTCAAAGATCAAGTGACCATAGGTGTGTTGGTTCATTTCTGGGTCTTCAGTCTTATTCCATTGATCCGCTTGCCTGATATTGTACCAATACCATGCAGTTTTTTTATCATTATTGCTCTGTAGTAAAGTTTAAAGTCTGGGATACTGAATCCCCCTGAAGTTCTTTTACTGTTGAGAATAGTTTTAGCTATCCTGGGTTTTTTGTTATTCCAGATGAATTTGAGAATTGCTCTTTCTAGCTCTATGAAGAACTGGGTTGGGATTTTTATGGCAATAGCATTGAATCTGTAGATTGCCTTTGGCAAGATGGCCATTTTAACTATATTAATCCTGCCAATCCACAAGCATGGAAGATTTTTCCATTTTCTGAGGTCTCTTCGATTTCCTTCTTCAGAGATCTGAAGTTCTTGTCATATAGGTCTTTCACTTGTTTGGTTAGAGTCACCCCAAGATACTTTATGCTGTTTGCAGCTATTGTGAAGGGAGTCATTTTCCTAATTTCTTTCTCGGTCTGCTTATTCTTTGAATATATAAAGGCTATCTAATATCATCAAAAGAGACATGGAAGGTCACTACTTGCTGGTCAAAGGAAAAATCCAACAAGAAGGACTCTCAATCCTGAACATCTATGCCCCAAATACAAGGGTGCCCTCATTCATAAAAGAAACTTTACTAAAGCTCAAAGTACACATTGCACCTAACACAATAATTGTGGGTGACTTCAACACTCCACTCTCACCAATGGACCAATCAGGAAAACAGAAACTAAACAGGGAGACAATGAAACTATTTGAAGCTTTGAACCAATTGGATTTAACAGATATATATAGAACTTTTCATCCCAAAGCAAAAGAATATACCTTTTTCTCAGCACCTCATGGTACCTTCTCCAAAATAGATTATATAGTTGGTCACAAGACAGACCTCAACAAATATAAGAAGATTGAAATAATCCCATGCCTCTGATCAGATCACTATGGAGTAAAAGTGGTCTTTAATAACAGTAAAAACAACAGAAAGTCCACATACACATGGAAACTGAACAATACTCTACTCAATGATACCTTGGACAAGGAAAAAATAAAGAAAGAAATCAAAGATTTCTTACAATTTAATGAAAATGAAGGCACAACATACACAAATCTATGGGACACAATGAAAGCAGTGCTAAGAGGAAAACACATAGGTTTGAGTGCCTCCAAAAAGAAATTCGAGAGAGCATACACTGGAAGATTAACGGAACAACTGAAAGCCCTAGAACAAAAAGAAGCTAATTCACCCAGGAGGAGGAGAAGACAGGAAATCATCAAACTCAGGGCTGAAATCAATCAAGTAGAAACCAAGAGAACCATACAAAGAACCAACAAAACCAAAAGCTGGTTCTTTGAAAAAATCAACAAGATAGATAAACCCTTAGCCAGACTAACCAAAGGCCACAGAGAAAGTATCCAAATTAGCAAAATTAGAAATGAAAACGGAGATATTGTAACAGAAACCGAGGAAATTCAAAAAATCATCAGATCCTACTACAAAAAGCTGTACTCAACAAAACTGGAAAATCTGGAGGAAATGGACATTTTCTTAGACAGATACCAATTACCAAAATTAAACCAGGACCAAATAGACCATCTAAACAGACCCATAACCCCTAAAGAAATAGAAGGGGTCATAGATAGTCTTCCGACCAAAAAAGCACAGGATTAGATGGTTTCAGTGCAGAATTCTATCAGACCTTCAAAGAAGACTTAACACCAATACTTTTCAAACTTTTCCACCAAATAGAAACAGAAGGAACACTATCCAACTCCTTCTTTGAAGCCACTATTATGCTGATAACAAAACCACACAAAGATACAACTAAGACAGAGGATTTCAGGCCAATTTCCCTTATGAATATCAATGCAAAAATATTAAATAAAATTCTTGCCCACCGAATCCAAGAACACATAAAAACGATCATCTACCATGATCAAGTAGGCTTCATCCCAGGGATGCAGGTGTGGTTCAATATAAGGACATCCATCAATGCTATCCACTACATAAACAAACTCAAAGAAAAAACCACATGATCATTTCATTTGATGCTGAAAAAGCATTTGACAAAATTCAGCATCCTTTCATGCTAAAAGTCTTGGAAAGGACAGAAATTCAAGGCCTATATCTAAAGATAGTAAAAGCAATATACAGCAAACCGGTAGCCAACATCAAACTAAATGGAGAGAAACTTGAAGCAATCCCACTAAAATCAGGGACTAGACAAGGCTGCCCCCTCTCTCCTTATCTTTTTAATATAGTTCTTGAAGTACTAGCTAGAGCAATTAGACAACATAAGGTCAAAGGGATACAAATTGGAAAGGAAGAAATCAAACTATCACTATTTGCAGATGATATGATAGTATACTTAAGTGACCCTAAAAACTCTACTAGAGAGATCGTTCTTGATGCAAACACATGAGATTTAATTCTCTAGTGTACTGGGCCACTCTTGTGTCCTGCGTAGGGACAGAGGAGTTCGACCTCGTGCAGCTCCCACTGGGGTTTTTAAAAGAAGCATACTATAAAGAAAAAGGGGAGGGTATGCTTAGGTGATCTATGTCATAAGGAATGGGGAGATCAAATGGCAATTTGTGGCTCAGAGGAAGGTTACAGGTTATCTTGGGCAAACACAGTTACTTTGAGCGGGGATGGGGCACTGTTCCTTGAAGCAAGGGGAGTGCTCTTCCTTCAAGCTGGCTGGAGTGCTTGTCCTTGCAGCCGGTGGGAGTGCTGGTCTTTGAAGCCAACAGGAGTGCTGTCTTAATGTTGATAGTTTTCTAAGTTGCACTATGTCCAGGCTAGTTGCTAGAGGTTTGAGAATTTTGAGTTGGGGTTTCTCAGAGTTCTCCTTCATCCACTCACCACCATGGTGTCCTGCATCCATTGATGGCAAGAGCAGGATATTAGTCATGAATCACTTAGGAGTTTGTAATATAGGTTTAGAGCTCCCAGTGGGATAGAATGCATCTCAGTTCAATGTGCTCCTCTGCTAAACCCTTCCACATGTCTCAGTTCTGTAGGTACAAATGCCAGACATCCCTCTTGGGATTTCCCCTCTGGTCTATCCCAGGACCAGGCCTGTGTCATTCTCATCTAATTGAAGAAAAATGCACTCCTTCCCAATGGCCTATGGGTGCTGTGAATCTGCGTCTTTACTTCTGTCTGCTTCTTTACACACTTCTCATTACAGCTGCTTTAGATCTCTTTTTCTTTTAATTAATTAATTTGCTTTTATCCCAGCTGCAGTTTCCCTGGCTTTTTCTCCCAGTCCTTCCATACCTCCCCACCATCCACTCCTCTACCAGCTTCTCTTCAGGAAAGGGGAGGGCTCCCATGGATATCAACCACCTTTGCCATATCAAGTTGCAGTAAGCCAAGTGACATCTATTGAGGCTAGATGAGGCATCTCAGTTAAGGGAAAGGGTCCTAAAAGCAGGTAGCAGAGGCAGATACAGCCCCCACTCCCACTGTTAGGTCCAAGGTAAAAACCTGTTACATATGTGCAGAGGGTCTAGGTCTGTCCCATGCTCTCTGGTTTGTGGTTTAGTCTATGTGATCTCCTTTGTGCCTTGATTAGTTGATTATGTGGGTTTTCTTATGGAGTCCTTGACCCTCTAGTTTCTACAATCCTTCCTCCACCTCTTCCACAGAGTTTCCTGAGCTCCACCTAATGTTTGGCTGGTGGGTCTCTGTATCTATTTCCATGAGTTGGTGGGTGACCCCAATATAAAACCAGACACACGAAACCTAATAGAAAGTAGGGAGTAATCTTGGAAGCATTGATTGACACAGGAACTTCCTGAACAGAACACCAATAGCACAGGCAGTAAGATCAACAACTAATAACTGGGACCTCATGGAACTGCAAAGCTTCTGTAAGGCAAAAGATATTATCTAAAGAACAAAATGGCAGCCTACAGAATGGGAAAAGATTTTCACCAAACTCACTTCTGACAGTTGGTTAATATCCTAAATATAGAGAAAAAACTCAAGAAACTGGACATCAACAAACCAAATAACCTGTACTATGGCTTAGATATATCAGAACCTACTTTAATAAGGTTTTGTAAATGCTTCAACCTCCCTTCTACACACCAATCAAAGGCAGCAGCTAGCTCCAGAAGAAACCATGAGGCTGTGCCAAATCAGCACCAGTCTCCTGAAGCAGTAGGGTATAGATCTAAACAGAGAATTCTCAGCAAGAATTCTAATGGCTGAGAAGCACTTAAAAAAATGTTCAATATCCTTAGTCATTATGGAAATGCAAATCAAAATGAATCTGAGATTCCATCTTACATCTGTCAGAATGGCTAAGATCAAATACTCAAGTGACAACTTATGTTGTTGAATATGTGGAACAAGGGGAACACTCCTCCATTGATGGTAGAAGGGAGTAAAAACTTGTATAGCCACTTTGGTAATCAGTTTGGTGGTTTCCTAGAAAATTGGGAGTAGATCTACCTCAAGACCTAGCTATACCACTCCTGGCCATATACCTAAAAGATGTTCCACCATCCCCCAGGGGTGGTTGCTCCACTAGCAGCTTTGTTTTATTCATAATAGCCAGAAACTGGAAAGAACCCAGATGTCTCTCAACTGAAGAATGGATACAGAAAATGTGGTCCATTTACACATGGTGTGTTACTCAGCTATTAAAAACAATGACTTTACACAAGAAATGTGTGTACATTTCTCATGAACATTTATGAGTACATATACTCATGAAATTTGCTTGCAAATGCATGCTTAGGATTTCTTTCTGTAGTTCCAAGTCTTTATAATTTTGCTCTGATTAATAGAAGACTCTCCCAGAGCTTAGCCTGGCCTATTCTGTCCTGTGCGACTCGAGAGTGGGAGAGCTTTCTTATTTGCCCTTTTTGTTCATTTAATGAAGTAATTTCCATAATAACACTAGTAATTGTTATGTAACAAACAAGGAAGTAGCACATATCCTTTCTAACTTCCCAGGAAACCTTTGCCTTCCTGCAATGTGTCTTCTCTAACCAGCTGCTATCCTTTTCTCTGTCTTTTTTTATCTCCAGAGTGTGTATCATTCTTATGGTATTATGATATATTTAATTCTTTCTTACATTTCTTGTACCTGAAGATAAAGCCCATATGGGCTTAGCCCTGTTTCTGCCTTGAGATTGAAAGGATAGAAAATAATACAGCCTAACTCTAATGACCCCAAGAAATCAGGAATTTAAAATGCTATCTTGCTTTGTTAGAAACTAGGTAAAAGGTCACATTCCAGAGCCCGCCCTTTGTTTAGACCTAGCAGAAAGGCCTTGAATAGGTGAACCTGGCCCCACAAGGTAACTGGAAATGGGCTAAGCTTATCTTGCTTCTGTAAACTTTCGCCATTACCCCTAAACAGGAGTTCACTCAGCTGTAGACATTATAGGAAACTAATTGGTCCACTGAGCACGGGCTCTGATAATTTAAACTGATTGGCCTAAAAACTATGGAGTGGTACAAATCGATTGGCTCACAGTTTGTGGGCTCTCCATGCTAAGAAATGATTCGTTTGTGATTCGAGGGCTCTGTCTTAAACTTATAAAAGCTGTCGCAATTCAGCACTCGTGGTCCATAGTCCTCTAACCCTGCATGGTGTACGGCTATGGAACCCAGAATTCTGGAATAAAGAAATCCTTATGCTATTGCATCGAGACTGTTTCTCTCGTGATTTGGGTGTCGCCTTCCGAGGCGTGGGGTGCTGGGGCACCCTCGGTTTTTTGGGGGTCTTACAAAATCAATGCCCAATACAAATTAAAAACTCAACAAATATTTTTGAGTCATTAATGAAGATATGAATGGATTTCAGTGGCCCAGTCTACCTACCCAGTCTACTAAGGATACAAGTGCATATCTATTTAGCTTTCTTAATATGTAACAGAGACATTTCCCAGCATTATTCAGTCTGCTACTGATTGGCTATGTGATCAGAGGTAACCTAATATCTCTGCTTTGTTTTGCTCACCTATAAAATGTTGATCACGGAGGTAAGGATAAACACATTCTGGTATCTGAAATGTGGCAATTACTTTATTACCATTAATTAATGCTCAAAATTATGTCATTTAGTCTGAAATTTGAACAATATTTAAAAGCATAAACTATTAAATATCTTTACTGTCCAGTCTGCTTTTGAGATGGCTGTTTTCTTTCAGGCTCTTTTTTGTGAGTGAAAATAATGTTGTAATACCATCCTTATCGGCCATTCTTTCTGTTTTGTTTTGTTTTTTGTTTTTGTTAATGTTGTTTTGGATTTTCTTTCATTATTTTTCATAGGTACACTTAGCTTCTTGTACCAGTGTGTATAAGGACAACTGTAGAGAAGGAGAAGTGTAAGGGGACGCAGATGGACATGGAGAACAAACAAATTCTCTAAGATGGCAGAGTTCTAGTCTCACAGGACATCTCAGGGGCACATACTCAGATACTCAAGTGGAACCAATAAAGAGGAAAGGGAGGATGCAGTTTCCCAACCCAGAATCCTTTTGGTGGACCTGGACTCCCAGTTTTGGAACCATCCCAATCTAATGGGAGCAGTTGGCTTCTTCAAATAAACCTATGGATTTGGTATTCTCCAAGTTTTAGTTTTCTATCTTTCCCAGACAGTTACCTCTCCTGTCTCATCAAATAAACTAAGCAATACCTTTACGGCCACCCCAAATCCTTGTTACATAATTACAATAGTGTACATTTGATTAGTTAGGGTAGGCTAGGTGCTATAATTCGTAGACCCAATATTATGACTCAAGCATGGGGAAAATTCATTTATTACTCTGATTTTCAGTGGGTGTCATTATTTGGATGTAAAACATTTATCATAGGCTCATGCATCTGAATTGTTTGATCCCAGATGATGGCACTGTTTTGAGAGGTTATGGGACTGTTAGTGGGACTTAGCTTCAGGAATTGGGTCACTGATGGTAGATTATAGCCTACCTCTCTGCTTCCACAGATAGAGGTTGCCATGACAGTAACCTTAGATGAGTTAACTCTTCAGCAGAGGTGTAATGACTGCGGAGATACTCTATCCTATGCTGTTTCTTGGTTAAGAGAGACAAGTTGTACTGGACTGCATGTTCTTACTGCCACAGCCACAATGCCTTTCCCACTGTGATGGGCTGCATCTTCTCAAACCATGACCGCAAATAAATACTTTGGCTTTTAAGTGTTTCTTGCCAGGTATTATTTGTTCATAGGAATAGGGAAAGTACCAAACATAATGAACACTACTGAGTCCCTCTCCTGGAACCTGTATCTGTAGGTTGTAGCTTCAAGGTTTGCCACAGCAGTGTGCCTCTGTCCAGTGCATAGAGAGCTACAGGTCATATCTCAATAATTCTTGGCATAGAACCTATGTTCTTCATAGTACTCTCATTCTACTGATAAGGTTCAGTCACATAGCCTTGTTCAGATGTTAATGGAGCCAGGAAATGACTCTGACTAGGTTAGCATCTCTACTTGAAGTTAGGAGAAGGATGAATAATTGGTAGAGCCATAGCAGCCTCAGTCACAAGCTTTGGATACTGTTGTTAGATAATGTCAGTTATTTATCCTGGAACATCTTTGTAGCACCAGAATGAATCATTAAAGTTATTAAAGCAAAAGTTTTGTATTTTAGTTAAAGGTTTATTGACTCTTGTGATATATTTGAAGTATTGCATATTGGTTGGAGTGTCAAGGTGCCAACAGTCATATTCTTCTTGGTTTTAAGGTTGGCAACCAAATTAACGTGCTCAGGAGCCAGGGAAGTGTTTGGGCACAGAGTCAGAATAACATTTAAAACTGTCTTTGCCCAAATGCCCCATTCTGCTTTGACCTGCAACACTGCTTAAGAGGAGATGATTTCTGCATTGCAGGGTATGCATGGCAGTTATTGGAATGGCCACGGAAGGCAGAAGCTTATGTTATACTCAAGTCCAGGTAAGCAGAAGAGAAGAGCTCCCAGGTGTGTCCTGGTAAACCTGCTCCAACTCTGACTTGGTATATTTTTTAGTTTGAGGCAGAAATAGCTGACCAGAAGATGAATACCTTGAAGGCACAGCAGTACCCAGAATGAGAGTCAGCACACCCCACCACATAGGAAAGAATCTTGTACCAGGTTGACCAATCAGACACATTTACCCCTTTCATTGGGTTAGGAGACATACAGAATGACTTAAGCAATGTATTTGAGAGTCCAGTGGGTGGGTATAGCTTTGGTGCTGTAAATCCCTATTTAAGTAAACTGAAGTCCATATCAAATGGTAAGATGAACATGAAGATTTACCAGTTATAAACCATCTCTAGTAGTACTGTCCCCTGAACGCAGTTACATGACTTTGCTCTGTTTCCTTGTTTTGGCCACTGGAAGCTTTGTGTCCCCACTTCTGCAGTATAACTTTTTGAACTTCCTCTGGCTTCAAGTGGTGCCAACTCATGAATCAAGTAGATTTTTTTCTTTACTCAAGTATATTCAGCTGAAATGATTTTGTCTATAAGGATTCTTTCAATAAATTTCCTTACTTCTGTGATTCTAGAGAACCTAGACTAATACACCAGGGAACTTTTAGACAAAGGATTTAGGTCCTTGCTTTCAAATAGCTTAGAATCTAAGTTTAAAAGGCTGACTCAGGAGAATGAAAAAAATCCATTTTTATAAATTATATAGTAAATACTCTGTTTCTATCTGTATAGATCCTTACATAAAGCTATTTGGCTCCTGTTTTCCTCCATGAACTGAGAGAAACAGCCATGAATAATTGTAGCCCCCGAGCAAGCATTTAAACTGCTCATATAGATGTCTCCAAAGATAAGATTGTATTTGGGTAGATGACAACTGAATGCTTTCTAGGCCTCAGGCCCAAGCTTTGTAGGATAAGTCAAAATGGTTGCAGTAGTAAACTGGGAAACAATGTTTTGCCATTTCATTTGTAACAGTTCCCAAACTTGCTCAAAATATTTCTTAATGAGGGTAAAAGACTCTACCTGAGTAAAATTGCTTCCCAACTATAATCTTCTTTATAAACATAAATCTAACACTCAGCATACATCCAAAAGTGATTTAAAATTATAATTCTCCAAAGTATGAAAAAATGCTATAGGTATGTTACTACTGGCTGTCTCACATAATGCCTCATGCTTCACTAATGTGAACAGAATCATATTTCAACCATAGAATGGGTACTGTGATATTGGAGTTTGGGCTGTCAGTATTTTCTGAGGTTACCTGCATGTCACCATTGGAAGCAATGGGACCTTTAAGAGGTGCCTGGGTCATTGAGAGGCATGCCTTTGACTGAATTTTCCTTTTCCCTTCTTTTACTTCTTGGCCATTTGCTCCACCATGCTTTCTTGTAATGATGTGCTACTTTACCAACCAGGAACAATCAATCATGTACTGGAATACCCAAACTGTGAGCACCAAAGATTTTCTTTGTATGTGCTATATTGATAGAAGGCTCACTACTAGCACAAGGGAAGTAATCTTATGAGTCTCTCTCTCTCTCTCTCTCTCTCTCTCTCTCTCTCTGTCTCCCTCTCTCTCATACCCTTTCTTTGTCTTTTGACTATGGAAGGAATCTTAAATTGCCAACCAGGCCCAACTTGATATTCAGTAGAAAACTGAAATGGCATAAACTCTTTACTTCCCTATAAGCCCAAGAACAATGATTAGCCTCTGACAGTTGCTGTCTGTGATCATCCTTGCCTTTCAAGACTGGTGGATAATTCAGGAAGAGTATCTAATAGAAGGAAGTAAACCTTGGAGTATCTCAGACAACAAATGAGTATAATGTAAGATACTCAGACAAACACTTGACTTCTATGATCAATGCTACTCATATTTCAAATATAGCTTGCCTGCACATTATTTATTACTTTTCTTGGACAATTTAGCTATATTATACTTATATTGAAAGTAACATTATATTTTGCCTAGGCTGCTTTTATTGTCGTGATGAACATATTCATTAAAAACAACTTAGGGAGGAAGGGGTTTATTTCATGTTACAACTCCTGATCACAGTCTGTCACCGAGGAAAGTCAGAATAGGAACTCAAGGCAAGAACTGGAAAGCAAAAACTGAAACAGAGACTATGGAGGAAGATTTATTCCTTCTGGCTTGCTCAGACTGCTTTTGTATGCAACTGAGACCCACAAGTCCAGGGGTGCTCCCACCCACCAGGGATCCGAGGACTCCCATACCAGCCACTAGTGAAGAAAATGCTCCCAAAGATATCCCCATAGATCAATCCAATGGAGGCAATGCCTTCAGTTGAGGTTCCCCTTTCCCAGATATGTCAACAGACAAAAACCAACCACAGTATAATATTGACTCTTTTAGTCTATTATTCAAGATCATTTATTTAGCCTTAGAAAACGGATTATTAGCCAGGCGGGGGTGGTTCATGCCTTTAATCCCAGCACTTGGGAGGCAGAGGAGGGCAGATTTCTGAGTTAGAGGCCAGCCTTGTCTACAGAGTGAGTTCCAGGACAGCCAGGGCTATACAGAGAAAGCCTGTCTTGGGGGAAAAAAAAAAACCCAGAAAATGGATTATTATGGGTAGCAAAATTGTAAGCAGTATTTTAGTCTTCCAGGTCTTATTAGCAGTGATTTTGTTTTTATTGTATGTGTATGCAATGGTTTGTGGGGTGCTCTTAATACACAAAGACTTTTATAAGCCAAAGGACTTAAGGAAAGGATGTCCATCTAATTTGGTCTCTAGACCTGGATGATTGTGAGAGTGAAGAGGATGAGTTCCTGCTGAGACTTGCCTACTCTATCTGAAGTGAGTCGCTGTTCATTCTTCATGTTCATTTTGCATGAATAGGAGGACTGAGTTGCATGTTTAGTTCAGTGGCTTATAAACTGTAGCCCACAGACCAATCCAGAGAGATGCATGATTTTAGGAATAAAGTTTTGCTGGAGCCATAGCCATGTCTTTTTTAAAACTTACTGTTGACGATTCTGTTTATATCACTAAAACTATATCATTACAACAGGGGCTACATGGCCTCTAAACCCTAAAGTAGGGCCCATCATAGGAAGGTCATCTGTCCTGGGATTAGATAACATCAAAATGCACATGGGACTCTAACAGTTTGTGATTCTCTCTCTCTCTCTCTCTCTCTCTCTCTCTCTCTCTCTCTCTCTCTCTCTCTCTCTCTCTCTCTCTCCACTTACTTGAATGCTTGCTGATGAAAAATGGCTACATTTGAGATCAAATTGTTTAATAGTTCCCTGTAAAGTTAAGTGCTAGAACAAACAGCTGTGAGACATGCATGCTAGGGAAGTTCTTCTGGTGACGATTTGCTGCTTCATTTCAGGGATGCTAGGACAAGATGCATGCAAGGGAAGGCGGCAGGTGTGCTGTGGGACTTATGGGATCCTGGAAAAAGGTGACTTCCCTAATAGCCAGCCATGGGCTCTAATGAGTCCTAGGGCTGCTGGAGAACTTGATATTCATCCATAAAACTTAATGTATTAGAATATGTAGATGGCAAATCTCAACCCATGGTAACTGATAGGAATTTTAAAAGAATTAGTCTTTGAGAATGCAGAGACAGCTTAGCAATTAATAGCATGTACTGCACTCATAGAGGACCACAGGGTAGATTACAACACCCATAGTGGGCTACTCACAACTCCCTGTAGCTCTATCCCCAGGGGTACTTATGTGATCTTCTTTGGCACCCTCTATGGGCAACTGCACTCATGTGCACATATCTATATACATGTCTACTCATAGATGTGATTTAAAATAAAATATTTTAGGCTCAATGAGGTTGAGTTTGACTTATAGTCTTCTGAATAATCAAAGTCTTTTTCAAAGTCTGAGCCTTGAAAACTGAGTCCTGGAGCTAAGTTTGTGTGTGTGTGTGTGTGTGTGTGTGTGTGTGTGTGTGTATGTGTGTAAAACAGTTCAAGTCCTGTGTCCTTGCATGGACTTTCTTGTATTGAGAATGGAAGTCCTTCAGAGTCTATGCCAAGTGACATTTGTGACTTGCGATTTTTAAAATGCCAAATGCAGTTAATATGTAGAGACCAGAAAAGGCACAATCAGGGTTAGAAGATTAGAAGTAGAATAGAAAAGATGTTATTTGAAAAAGCCAGAAAATTGACAGTAACCAGGTGTACCTGGTGACAACAAAGGAGATTACAAAGTACATGCCTTCTGGGTGGTTTCTGAAGATAAATTTGAAAGGTTCAGAGTGACACAGTGAGGAAGCCCAGAGATGTGTCAGAGATGACTGGAGACTTTAGGCTGGAACCACATCAAACACAGAGCGGCTGCTCACTGCTCTGGAGAGGGCTCAGACATTCCCACCATTTTAAAGGGAAGGATATCAGGACTGTTCTGTTGAAACTGTCAAGTCTGAAATATCAACTTTTTATCGCAACACTAGAGATTTTGAGGAAATAATTGGATGTGTGAGTTTAAATTTTAGGATGAAAATCTGCCTGAATTGAATTTATGATTTCTAGCTGAATGAAATGAATACTGAATGGATTCATGTAATCTCAGTTATATTCTACCGGGGGGGGGGAGGGCGGGGGTGTGAAGAATATGAGAGTCTATTTCAAACTGGAATAAATATGCATGCTCACACCATTAGCGTCAGTGACATCCAGAAGTGTGCCTCAGAGGGAGTAACTACAAACAGAAGTCACAGTCCAGAGCTTTGTAGGAGGATCCAAAAGGAGAATGACGGTGAGTGAAGGAGTCACCATGTGGCTGATATGTCCATCAAATACCACCATCTGCCAAGTAATGTGAGACCCATAAAGGGCCATGTGAGTTCCTGGTGACAATGACCAGAACAGTTTCAGTGGCATAGAATGGAAGAAAAGTTAGGTATATGTGTTTAAGAGAGAACTGAAAGGAAGAAGCACAAATCATTAAGTATGGACAACTTAAGCTCTCTGTCTAAAGTCACTAAGATTCTAGCAAACTGGGTTTACTTATCCTGAAATGCATGAGGCCACATATTAAGGGTATCAGGGCAACAATACAGTCAGTAATTACAGTCAGTAATTTGGGGAGAGATTTAAGGCAATGAATCTATATTGGAAGCAAGGATGATTCTGGCCATGAATATCTCAAAAAACTTTACTTTCAGACAAGAGCAGAAGACTGGGTCAAAACCTATAGTTATTGAAAAAGCAGCACTCATGCATACGAGGTGAAAGCAGTTCTGGTAAAGCAATTTCAGTGATGCTGGATCCAGGTTTATTAAGTTGCGTTCTCAGCTGTAGTTGACAGGAAAGCACAGAGTCTTACAAGTGGCTCTGGTTAAGTCTCTGCTTCCTTCCAAAGCTTCATACTCCTGGCCTCCATCCTCTATATTACTCCTAACATTCCCATTTTCCCAGTTCCCACAACAGCTCATGTAACTGAGTACTCAGTGACATTTGCAACTCAACATTCTCAAGTGAACATGGCCAGCTTTGTCACAGTAATATGCTATGGAACTAGACCAACTTCTCTTCTAATTAGGTTGACATTGCAGTGATTATGATCATGACTGTCTATTACTTTGATCAAACACTATGAATCCTCAAAAGCAGCTCCACAAAAGCAGCATGTGGAGGCAAGGATTTACTTCACTGTACCTGTCCATCTCTAAAGGAAGTTAGGACAGGAACTCAAGAAAAGGACCCATAGTCAGGAACTGAAGAGGAAGCCATAGAGGAATGTTCTTTACTAGCTTGCCACTCCTGGCATGGTCAGGTTACTTTCTCATATCCCTCAGGACACCATCCTCTCAGAGATAGAACTGCCCACAGTGGGCTGGACCCTTCTACATCAATTATCAATCAAGAAAATCCCCAAATGTTTTGCCTATAAGCCACTCTTTAACATAGGTATTTTTGCCGTTGAGGTTCCTTCTCCTTAGATGACCTTACCCTGTGTCAATTGGAAAATAAATAAATAAATAAATAAATAAATAAATAAATAAATAAACAAACAAATTAAAAAAAATAAGGACAATGATTAACAATATTTTGGAGAGGAAAGGTTTTTTTTGTTTTGTTTTGTTTTTGTTTTGTTTTTTTGTTTTTTGTTTTATTTCATCTTTCACTTCCAGGTAATGGTCTATCACTGAGTGAAGGAAGGAACCTAGAGGCAGAAAGTGAATCAGAGTCCATGGAGGAGTACTTCACACTGGCCTGCTCCCTATGGTTTGCTCCATCTGATGACTTATACTTCCCAAGAGCACTTGCCCAAGAGTGACATCATATCTAGTCTGTTGTCAGCTATCTTGTAGCAGTTAATCATCAAATGGTCTGCAGACTTGACTTTTCTTGTTGAGGTTTGTCTTCCAGAGTTTAGGTTGCCTAAGGCTGACAGAAACAGTGGTCTTCTGTAGTTCTGAGTTTCCCTCAGTGACTTTGCTTTTTATCAATGTTTCAATAACATGATGAAATGGCCATGTTTTCCAACTTCTTACACCCAGCCCTGTCTGGTTTTGATGTTCTGTGAAGAACCATAATTGCTAGGCTGCCTCTTAGCAAGCTTTCAGAAGTCAGTTCGGATGTTTGTCTTCTCTAATTGATGCTGCTAATTTTGACCCATGTCTTGTTTGAAAAACAAGCGTGTGTTATGTTCTTTTTTGTCACCTTTTCAACTCTAAGGCTCAGCTTACTGGAAATTAGTATGGAGCATTTCAAAGTTTGTAAATTAGACAAAGAATCAATTAAAACCATGTTGGAATGCAGCAGGTTCTTTTAGTTGTTCATAGAACCCACTGCACGATCCATTTCAAAAAACTGATCAATAAACACCTAAGAAATTATTTACTTAATAAATTGAGTTCCAGACTCCTTTTGAAAGGCATCTGGATGGCATCTCCGGCTTGTGAGAACTGTGGTATTTTCTGTACACACGTTACATTTTCTGTAAGCAGTGCATATGGATACTTCAGCTGTGACTTAGTAATTATTAGCAGGAAAAAGATTATTATTAAACCATGAATAGTTTCCTAAAATATATTTTTATTAATTTATAGGGTGGGGGAAGGGAATCATCCGTCAGGTAAGTCAATTGTCACCATGTATAAGAACCAGAGTCTTACAACCCAAGTAATTCTAGACATTCCTCCAGTGAGATAGCACATAGGTCAGCTACCCCAGCATGTGCAGGGTGAACAAGGACCTGTCTCAAGGACCTGTCTCAAAACAACATGGATTGTGAGGCCTACCAATGGAGGTTATACCCTTCAGTCTTCACACAGCACTGTGACATGTTTATGTCCAAATGTACACATGTGAAAATACACACACACACACACACACACACACACACACACAGAGAGAGAGAGAGAGAGAGAGAGAGAGAGAGAGAGAGAGAGAGAGAGAGAGTTAAAAATCCTTGATTAAGTTAATTGCTAAGGAATACTACCATAATAATAGTTCTGGATAGTAGAAGCATTTTTTATTTTCATAATATCTCTTCATGTTTTTGGTAGAAGAATTTTTGGCCACTACATTCAAAAAGCAAAAATCAGTATAAATTTGCATAAAGTTCATCTCATGAAAGGTTTAATTTTATCTCTGATGGTTTAAATGAATTTTTAAAGCTATTTTCCAGTTGGATGAGCAAGAAGTGGTTGCCATAACAACTGGTTTCCTACCACTGAGAAAAGTTGTTGCTTTATTTTTTTTATGGAAACACACTTACCAACATGTTCAGATATAAAAAATTCATGTGAAAAGAAAGTCTCCACCTACTCTCAGCTGCCCCTAAACCCATCACTACACACGTGTGAAAGACATTCTTTTACATCATATAGAGACTCTCTGTGCTTTAAAATCCTTTACAAATGTATTTGCTTTACCTTGCATTTTCTTTTCTTTTTTTATTCGATATATTTTTTATTTACATTTCAAATGATTTCCCCTTTTCTGGCCCCCCACTCCCTGAAAGTCACATAAGCCCCCTTCCCTCCCCCTGTTCTCCCACCCACCCCTTCCCACACATTTGCTTTTCATTTAACAGCACAACAAGGGGAAAGCTACTATATAATATATAGAACCATGTCACTTATTCAGTTAGCTAATAGAAGAGCATAGTTACAAAATGATGATTTCAGTAACCCCCTGCTATTAGGTATTTAGGTAATTTTCAGAGTTTTCCTGTCACAAATAATTATTTACTAAATAACACTACAAATATATAAAAATATTCCAGAAGTACAACTTCTGAGTCAATGGTAATTTTACAATCCAGTAGCTATCCTAGCATGTTCCATTTCTACTAGGAGAGCGTGAGAATATCTGATCTCTACATCATCGTCCTCTGTGCAAACTTTATGGTTATCACTAGTCTCCTCAAGAATTTGTTTTTCTTTTGGATTTATAGGATTCTTCTTCTTGTCATGAAATTTTAATTGCTTTTTTTTATTTCAAATATATTATGTGACTCCATCTGTAGTCTTTGAATTTCTGATAATATCATGGTGGCAACTTAAAATTTCAAAGTTGACTTAATCTCTTTTGATTTTATACTTTCTACTTTTTCATTACATTCAAGGGCATTTCCAACTCTACAGCTATCAAAAATCAAATGAAAAATAAGGCACCTCAGTTATGATATTTTCATAGTATTTTAATCAGAAAATTTTCCCCGGAGATTTTAAATTTCCATGGTTATTTTTGGGGGTAACATGTGTGCCTTGGTGTGTATGTGGTCGTCTGAGACCAACAGATTGAAATGTGTTTTTTCCTAACATGTGAATTCTGGAGATTGAGCCCAGGTTGGCAGGCTTTGTGGTATGTGCTTATACTTGCTGAGTCAGCTCACTACCCTCTGAATTATTTTGTTTTCAACAATTGTTATTTTTCTTAAAGAACTTTTCCAGGGCAAAAGTGTGAAATTGGATTCAGCTCTAAATGTTTGACTGTGTATCCAGTTGTTTCACTCTCTTTTGCTGATTAACTTAAGTACCACCAAGGGTTCTAAGGGTAGAACCCTTAGTGCTATATTCCCATAAGTATTACATTTTATTACTCTATTTCCTATCCTGTAACTTAAATCTGACTCTGTGTTAGTTTTCTTTCACTACTTTCCTTTTACACCATTTCCATTAATATTGATAATTTTGTTCATTTGTTTTGTCATGAGTACTTCTGAATGAGTTTATATCGATAAAAGAAATGTATTAGTAATTTGTTAATACCACATTATGTCTTCAATTTCTACAGAAATAACTTAGATTTTCAGTAGTTTCTCCTACTCGAACTCATGATAGTCTTTTTATTCATTGTTTTTTTTCTCTTTTATTCTTTTAGTTGTGCTTTGGTGTGTTTTCATAGGGATCCTGTACAATTAACACTAAGGGTATTCTTTGAGTTTGCTGTTGATGAAGCAATTGTATTAAATCTTTTCTTTTGTTAGATTAGCTAATATCTTCGAATTATAGGCTTTTTTCCTCTGGTACTTGTTGATTTCTCATACTAATATTATATTCCGATGTTGTAGGAAATATTAAAAAATGACCCACCATCTCTCCTGCCCCAACCAGGCCACAATCATGTCCCACTGGGGTCCTGCTCGGCATCAATCTCACTGCCAAGCTATTCCCCCACAGCATCTCAGCTGTATTCCCACTCTGCCATCAGCGGACCCACACTCCAGGATCCAAGTACAGTGAAACTCTTAATGTGTAATTAACCAATCAGATTTATGTATCAATAAAATCATAATTTACAACATGCTAATACAGTAATTTAAGAGCCAATTCATTATGATAAAAGCTTTATCCTAATATTTCTAACCTTATAAAAACTTAGCTATTTGTGGCTAGTAAATGCCTCACAGGTCCGTGTTCAAAGCCGTCTCCGTTCCTTTCCCCTTCTCCTCCTGCGACCTCTGTCCCCATAACTTCTAGCTTCAGCTCCCTTTTTCCTGTCCAAACACAGGTCTTCCACTGCCCTAGTATGATTGGACATGGAAAATGCTGCAACACATCGAAATTTTATTAAACTTTTATAACATTTGCAATCATTTAAAAGTTATTCTCGCATTATAAATTCACTAAAATTTCAGGAAGAGATCTCTGTAGTTTGAGGATGTGGCTGTGGATTTCATCTAACAAAAGTGGCACCCAGAGGACTATGTTCAAATATATTGTGAAGGACCTACAGTGACCTGACATCTACAGGTGTGACCAAACCAGATATGAACATCTGTTGAAGAAGAAATCTTTATGTGAGAAGAATAATTCTTAGGCCATGGATATTCAAGATTCCTGTATCTGCCAAGTTGGGGGTGATGCTCCTGTGCTGGATAATGACATTTTATTCAGCATCAGAAGATTCACTTGTTGAATCAAAATGTTAATTATAATAGATGTGGAAACGACTTTCACCAAGAAACAGACTTTGCTTGGTCTACAAGGATTCATGCAGAACATGTAAATTTTGAATGACATGAATGTGGGAAAGCATACTACAGAACTGAAACTAATTGAAAAAAAACTGGGGAAGACCCTGGAGGACATGGGCACAGGGGAAAAGTTCCTGAATAGAATACCAATAGCTTATGCTCTAAGATCAAGAATTGACAAATGGGACCTCATAAAACTACAAAGTTTCTGTAAGGCAAAGGATACCATCAAAAGGACAAAACGTCAACCAACAGACTGGGAAAGAATCTTCACCAACCCTAAATCCGACAGAGGGCTAATATCTAATATATACAAAGAACTCAAGAATGTAGAACCCAGAGATCCAAATAACCCCATTAAAAAGTGGGGTATGGAGCTAAACAAAGAATTTTCACATGAAGAACTTCGGAGAGCTGAGAAACACCTTAAAAAATGTTCAACATCATTAATCGTTAGGGAAATGCAAATCAAAACAACCCTGAGATTTCACCTCACACCAGTCAGAATGACTAAAGTCAAAAACTCAGGAGACAGCAGGTATTGGCGAGGATGTGGAGAAAGAGGAACACTCCTCCACTGCTGGTGGGATTGCAAGATGGTGCAACCACTCTGGAAATCAGTCTGGCGGTTCCTCAGAAAACTGGGAATGTCACTTCCTGAGGACCCTGTTATACCACTACTGGGCATATATCCAGAGGATTCTTCAGCATGCAATAAGGACACATGCTCCACTTTGTTCATAGCAGCCCTATTTGTCGTAGCCATAAGCTGTAAAGAACCTAGATGTCCTTCAACGGAGGAATGGATACAAAAAATGTGGTATATTTACACAATGGAGTACTATTCAGCCATTAGAAACAATGAATTCATGAAATTCTTAGACAAATGGATAGAGCGGGAGAACATCATACTAAGTGAGGTAACCCAGTCTCAAAAGATCAGTCATGGTATGTACTCACTGATAAGTGGATATTAGCCTAGAAACTTTGAATACCCAGGTCATAATCCACAAATTAAATGATGTCCAAAAAGAATGAAGGAGTTGTCCCTGGTTCTGGAAAGACTCAGTGCAAGAGTATAGGGGAGTTCCAGAACAGGGAAGTGGGAAGGGGTGGATGGAAAAATAGGGGGATGGAAGAGGGCTTATGGGACTTGCGGGGAGTGGGGACCCAGAAAAGGGGAAATCATTTGCAATGTAAATAAAAAAATAAAAAAAAAGCTTCTGCCCTGCTTCCCATTGACAGAGTACCATGACAACACACCATGACTAAGATAATTTATTTTTTAAAAAAGCATTTAATGGAGGCATACAGTTTCAGAGAGTGGGGCCATGATGATTATGGCTGTAGGCAGGTAGGCATAGCACTCAGTCAGTAGCTGAGAACTTACATCTGAGCAACAGGCATGAATCAGAAAGAGACAGAGCCAACTAGAAGTGGTGTGGGCTATAAAACCTCAAGGCCCACCCCCAGTGACATACCTGCTCCAAAGCCAGGCATTCTATCCTTCCCAAGTAGTTCCACCACTGTGGACGGTGATCAAGTATTCTAATCCATGAGCCAGTGGAAGCTATTCCTACTCAATTCTAATCCCTGCCTCTCATAGACTTGTAGCCTTGTAATAATGCAAAACACATTGAGTACAACTAGAAGCCCCCATAGTCTTTAGCAGTCTCAGCACTGTTTTAAAGACTCAAGTTTCTTCTGAGACTTAAGGAAATCTCTTAATTATAACTCTGTAAACTCAAAAGGAAAAAGCAAATTATATATTTTACACCTACAATGGTACAGGACACAGGTGACTATTTTAAAAAAGAAGAATCAGAACATAGTGAGGAAGTACCAAACCAAAACAAGACAAGAACCCAGCAGGGCAAATTCCAAATCCTGTACTCCTATGTCTGACATCAGATGGCTTGGATGGCTCCTCCCTCCCTCCTCCCTCTCTCCATCCATCCATTCATGCATCCATTCATCTATCTATCTATCTATCTATCTATCTATCTATCTATCTATCTATCTATCTATCTATCTTCTGTTCTTTTTGTGATATTTTATAGTATTTGGTACAATTTTTGGACATAATTTGTTAGACTATTCCAGTGTATATTTTAACCAAGACAAAAACCAGTACACATAACAAATATTGGATCATCATAACCAGATACCACATGCATGGTATTAAGATATAAATGCCATGATATCTTAATGATATATACATTAATGCATCTCTCAGAATTCATTACAGGAGCTTCTTTTTACTCACTTTTTAATGTCAGTGATATAAATGCCACAGTTAGGGCTTATCACACTATTGCAGTGGTTCTCAAACTTCCTAGGACTAGGACTCTTTAATATAGTTCTTCATGTTGTGATAACTGCCAACTATAAAATTATCTTGTTTCTATTTCATACCTTGTAAGTTTGCTACTGTTGTGACTCATAATGTAAAATATCTAGTATGTGATTCCAAAGGGGTTGGGACCCACAGGTTGAGAAGCACTGCACTACATTCTTTTATTCTCACTACCATGACCAATTGTGAGTCTTTGCAATCTATTGTAAAAAGAAGCTCCTGTAATGAATTCTGAGAGATGCATTAATGTATATATCATACTCCTTCAGACGTACAGGGATCATTATGGAAGTAGGGGTGCAAAGACTGTAGAGCTAGAGAAGGGCAGTGACTACAGTGAAACAGTATCTTCCAGACACAGCAGGCAGTTGCATATAGGAACTCAAAGAAGTGATGACAACATGTACAGGGCCCATGCAAATTCAAGTTCCCAGCATAGAACAGGGATATCATCATGAGTTTCCACCACTAGTTGAGAACTTAGTGGTAATTGACAGCTGTAGGAATGGTTAATTTTCTTTTTTTATTAGATATTTTCTTTATTTGCATTTCAAATGCTATCCCCTTTCCTCCTTTCCCCTCTGAAAACCCCCTATCCCATCCCACCTCCCCTTGCTCACCAACCCTCCCACTCCTGCTTCCCTGTCCTAGCATTCCTCTATACTGGGGCATCGTGTCTTCTCAGGACCAAGGGCCTCTCCTCTCATTGATGTCTCATGAGGCCATCCTTTGCTACATATTCAGATGGATCCATGGGTCCCTCCATGGGTATTCTTTGGTTGGTGGTTTAGTCCCTAGAAGTTGTGGTCCCTGATTGGTCTAACAGGCTCCAATGGAAGACCATATATCCAAGAGTGTGTGGGCAACAAAAATTGGGATTGATTTCTTATTTTAAATGAGGACACAAAGTTGGGTGAATATGGTATGGTGGTGGATCTGTGAGCAGTTGGGGAGATGGCTGAATATAACCACAAATCAATTACATCAAAATACTGTGCATGTAATTATTAAAGATTTAATAACTATATAAATAAATTTCAATGATGCATTTACTGCAAATAAAATTTCAAAACTAAACAACTTATTAAAACAAATGAAAGGATACTGTCTTAAAATTCTTGAAACTATTAAGAATAGAATCAAAACAGAATCCAAAAATTTATACTAAAAAGAAAGATTATACTTAATAATACACTTAAAAAGAAAGAATAAGAATACACTTAAATTGAGATGAATTCATTTCTTTAAAATACAAGGTTAATTTCTTATTTAAAAATTTTACTGGTTTCTTCATTAAAGGGAAAAATATTTCAGTCCATGCAGAAAAACACTTTAAAAAATTCAACAGTCACTAGAGGCAATGTTTCTCAGCAAACCAGGAAAAGATACAGAACAAACAGAAAGTAAAAACAATATATTTCAAGGTGACATGACAAGCCTTTCTCTTTGGGATTCTACTGGAGCAGAAGCATTCAATATGTGCACTTTATAGAAAGTGTGAGAGCTACTGACTTTGTGGACTGCAAAGGAAATGTGGTTCAAAGAATATTTAGAAATATAGAAATTTAGGAGAAGCTAGAAATAAGTCACTGGAATGGATGGTGTTAACAAGATTTTTGATACAATTCTTGTTTAGTGGTAATAGAAAATATCACGTGTAGGTAGCATAAACTGAGAGTGAAAAAACTGTAAACACAACTCCTTTATCTAGAAACCTCATTATAAGAAAATTCTAGGATGCCTATGTTAGTTATTTCTTTTGATACTATGAAAAGATCCTAACAAAAATAACTGTGGAATCAAGATTTATTCTCCTAGCAGTTCCAAAGTATTCAACCCCTCATAAAGGAGGAGATGTTCACTGTATAGCTATTTCCTCCAAAAGGAAACAAACCTGAGCCTTTAGTGAAAAGGGTATCTTTAAGTTATTCATGTTCCGTAAATAGCCTCTCCTGTAACTTCAAGTTGTCTGTGATAGGTGCTCTATCTAGGATAATTAAATATTTGTTTGTATATTAGTTATGGTTCTCTAGAGGAACAGAATGGATAGAATTTGTATTTGTATATACATATTAAATTAATAATATATAATTAATACAGGATTAATTATATATGGGATTTATTAAAATAGTGTATATGTTTTCTAGCTAATACACAATAGCTGTTTACCAATGGAAGGTATACCTCTTGTCAACTTGACGCAATTCTCCTCATGTCATGCTTAATTTTAAAATGAAAACAATAATTAGGCCACAATCATGCCTAACATAATAACTATCTCAAATCTACTTGCAACTTCATTCTGTATGTACAGTAAGTGGCAGTGTCCCTGGAAGGGATTTTTTTTTTTTTTTGGTATCTCAAAACTTAAAAATGATAACCACTGATAGTCCTCTCTTAGCCTGTTGGCTTAAGAGCATCAGAAATCCAAAATGGCCAGGGGAAAGCCTTAAATTTCCATGTGTTTTTCATAATTTATAAATATTAAATTATGTTAATAAGTTTTAGTTGAGATGTAGGAGCTTGACATGTAGGAGCTGTTGGCTTTGTTCCCAAAAACTGACTGAGCAGGCAGCCCTGACCCTATGTCATGAACTACTGCTGTGGTGTTGTCACGGTTCATCCCTGTCACCTTCTGAGGCCTTCGTGACAGCTGATGAAGAAGGAAGAAGCCTCACATTGGTTCACTGAAATGCTCAGAATGTGGGTATAAAGAATATTATGGCCAGTGCATAAACTAGCACTTATAGATGACATTAAAAGGGACAGGGATAAAAGCTCTTCCCACAGGTGGCATGTACATCAGGACACCCAATTCCCTGTCTTTTCTGAGAAAAGATACTTGAAGTTTATACTAGACAGGATAGATTTAAGAGCAATGGCCAACATCTTGGCAAGCTGACCCAACAGTAAGAGGAAAAAAAACTGTGGGGGTGAGAGTTCTACTCAATTTGCTTTTTTTTTTTAACTAGAGAGTTTTAAAATCAATATATATTATATAAAATAAAGGATTTCTTTTAACATCTTCATACATGTACATAGTCTAATCTGATCATGTTCATTCTCTAATTATCCTTTTTGTGCCCCTCTAGGATAATGTTAGGTTTGTATTTAATTGTTTCATTGTCAATACTTAAGCCTCAATACTTAAGCCTCTGTCTTAGTTTGAGTTTCTATTGCTGCAACAAGCCACCATGACCAAAAATCATTTTGGGGAGGAAAGAGTTTATTTGGCTTATTCTTCCATATTATTGATTTTTTAAAAAATTTTTTTCATTATTTTTGTTGAGTGTCTTCTTCACTTACATTGTCAATGGTAAAACCTTTCCCAATTTCCCCCCTCCCAAAAGCCCCCCTCCCCAACAATTCCCTACCCCTTCTTCCACCATCTGCCTCCATGAATATGCCCCTCTACCCAACACAGTCCCACCTCCCCCTCAACTTCCCCCCCATCTGTTTCCTTTTGTTGTGGCCTCTATTGAGCCTTTACCTGACCAAAGACCACTCCTCCCACTGATGCCCAAAAAGGCATTCCTAAGCCACACTTTTGGCTAGAACCATGTATACCCTTGGTTGATTGTTCAATCCCTGGGAGTCTTGGGGTGTCTGGGTGTCCAAAGTCATTGTTCTTCTCATGGGGCTGTAAACCCCTTCACCTCCTCTGAACCACCCTCCAGATCCTCCATTGGGGACCCCAAGCTCAGTCCAATAGTTGGTTGCTAGTTTCTGCCTCTGAATTTTAAGGCTCTGGCAGGGCCCCTTTGGAGACAGCCATGGCATGCTCCTTTTGACACAGGCTTCTTTAGTGTTGGGGTTTGCTGATTATTTATAGGATGAATCCCCAGGTAGGGCACTTGCTGGGTGGCCTTTACTTCAGACTCTGCTCCACACATTGCCTCCATTGTTGCTCCTGTGAGCATTTTGTTCCCTTTCTCAGAGGAATCATAGCACCCCCACTTAAGTCCTCCTCCTTCTTGGGCTTCCTGTGCTGGGTGAATTGTAACTTGTTTATTTTGAGCTTTTGAACTAGCAGCCGCTTATTAGTGAGTGCATACCATGTGCGTTCTTTTGTGACTGGGTTACCTCACTCAGGATGACACTTTCTAGTTCCATTCATTTGCCTATGAATTTCATGAATTCATTGTTTTTAATAGCTGAATAGTACTCCATTGTGTATATATACCACATTTTCTGTATCCATTCCTCTGTTGAGGGACATCTTGGTTCTTTCCAGCTTCTGGCTATTATAAATGAGGCAGCTATGAACATAGTGGAGCATGTGTCCTTATTACATGTAGGAGCACTTTCTGGGTATATGCTCAGGAGTGGTATAACTGGGTCCACAGGTAGTACTATGTCTAGTTTTCTGAGGAATAGCCAAATTGATTTCCAGAGTGGTTTTACCAGCTTGCAATCCCACCAACAATGGAGAAGTGTTCCTCTTTCCCCACATCCTCTCCAGCATGTGCTGTCCCCTGAGTTTTTCATCTTAGCCATTCTGACTGGTGTAAGGTGGAATCTCACTGTTGCTTTGATTTGCATTTCCCTGATAACTAAGGATGCTGAACATTTCTTTAGGTGCTTTAGAGCCATTTGAGTTTCCTTAGTTGAGAATTCCCTGTTTAGCTCTGTACCCCATTTTTAATAGGGTTATTTGAATCTCTGGAGACTAACTTCTTGAGTTCTTTTTGTACATTGGATATTAGGCCTCTATCAGATGTAGGGTTAGTAAAGATCTTTTCTCAATTTGTTGGTTGCTGTTTTGTCCTGTTGACTATGTCCTTTGCCTTACAGAGCTTTGCAGTTTTATGAGGTCCTATTTGTCGATTCTTGTTCTTAGAGCATAAGCCATTGGTGTTCTGTTCAGAAACGTTTTCCCTGTGCCCACATGTTCAAGGTTTGTCCCCATTTCTCCTCTATAAGCTTCAGTGTGTCTGATTTTATGTGTAGATCCACTTGGACTTGAGCTTTGTACAAGGAGGTTAAGAATGGGTCAATTTGCATTTTTCTGTATGCAGACCTCCAGTTGATCCAGCACCATTTGTTAAAAATGCTGTCTTTTTTCCACTGAATTTTTTTTAGCTCCTTTGTCAAATATCAAGTGACCGTACGTGTGTGGGTTTTTTTTTTTCTGGGTCTTCAATTCTATTCCATTGATCTTCCTGCCTGTCTGCATACCAGTACCAAACAGTTTTTATCACTATTGCTCTGTAGTAGAGGTTAGGGGTGGTGATTCCCCCAGAATATCTTTTGTTGTGGAGAATAGCTTTTGCTATCCTGGGTTTTTTGTTATTCCAGATGAATTTGAGAATTGCTCTTTTTAGATCTATGAGGAATTGATTTGGAATTTTGATGCGGATTGCATTGAATATGTAGATTGCTTTTGGCAAGATGGCCATTTATACTATATTGATCCTCCCAATCCATGAACATGGGAGATCTTTCTGAGACCTTCTTCGATTTCTTTCTTCATAGTCTTAAAGTTCTTATCAGATAGACCCTTCACTTGCTTTGTCAGGGTCACACCTAGGTATGACATATTATTTGGGACTATTGTGAAGGGTGTCATTTCCCTAATTTCTTTCTCATCTTGTATCTTTTGAGTAGAGGAAGGCTACTGATTTGCTTGAGTTAATTTTATATCCAGTCACTTTGCTGAAGTTGTTTATCAGCTTTAGAAGTTCTTTGGTGGAAGTCTTGGGGTCACTTAAGTATACTACCATATCATCTGCAAATAGTGATAGTTTGACTTCTTCCTTTCCAATTTGTATTCCTTTGACCTCTTTTTGCTGCCTCATTGCTCTGGTTAGGACTTCAAGTACTATATTGAATAGATAGAGAGAGAGAGTGGGCAGCCTTGTCTGGTCCCCGATTTTAGTGGGATTGCTTCATGTTACTCTGCATTTAGTTTGATGTTAGCTACCGGTTTGCAGTATATTGCTTTCACTATGTTTAGGTATGGGCCTTGGATTCCTGATCTCTCCAGGACTTTTATCATGAAGGGATGCTGAATTTTGTCAAAAGCCTTTTCAGCTTCTAATGAAATGACCATGTGTTTTTTTTTTTCCCTTTAGTTTGTTTATGTAGTGAATTACATTGACGGATTTCCATATGTTGAACCATCCCTGCATCCCTGGGATGAAGCCTACCTGATCGTGGTAAATTATAGTTCTGATGCATTCTTGGATTTGGTTGGCCAGGATTTTGTTCAGTATTTTTGCATCAATGTTAATGAGGGAGATTGGTCTGAAGTTCTCCTTCCTTGTTTGGTCTTTGTTTGGTTTAGGTATAAGCCTGATTGGGGCTTCATAAAATGAGTTGGGTAGTGTTTCTTGAATTTCTATTTCATGGAAAGTTTGAAGAGTATTGGTATTAACTCTTCTTTGAAGATCTGATAGAATTTCCCGCTAAACCCATCTGGTCCTGGGCTTTTTTTTTTTTTTTTTTTTTTTTTTTTTTTGAAAGGAGACTATTAATGACTGCTTTTATTTCCTCGTAGCTTATGGGACTATTTAGATGGTTTATCTGATCCTTTTTTAACATTGGCACCTGGTATGTATCTAAAAAATTGTCTATTTCATCCAGGTTTTCAAACTTTGTTGAGTATAAACTCTTTTAGTAGGATCTGATGATTTTTTGAATTTCCACAGTTTCCATTGTTATGTCTGATTTTATTAATTTGGATACAGTCTCTGTGCCCCCTGGTTAGTCTGGCTAAATCTTATTGATTTTTTTCAAAGAACCAGCTCCTTGTTTTGTTGATTCTTTGTATAGTTCTTTTTGTTTCTGCTTGGTTGATTTCAGATCTAAGTTTGATTATTTCCTGCCCTCTATTCCTCTTGGGGGTATTTGCTTCCTTTTGTTCTAGAGCCTTCAAGTGCACTGTCAAGCTGTTAGTGCAAGCTCTCTCTATTCTCTTTTTGGAGGCACACAGAGCTATGAGTTTCCCTCTTAGCACTGCTTTCATTGTGTCCCATAAATTTTGGTATGATGTGTCTTCATTTTCATTATATTCTAAAAAGTCTTTAATTTCTTTATTTCTTCTTTGACCAAGCTATCATTGAGAAGAGCATTGTTCAAATCCCATGTGTATGTGTGTTTTCCATTGGTTTAGTTTGAGCTTAAGACCAGCCTTAGGCCATGGTGATCTGATAAGATACATGGAATAATTTCAATATTTCTATATCTGTTGAGGCCTGTTTTGTGACCAATTATATGGTCAGTTTTGGAGAAGGTACCATGAGATACTGAGAAGAAGGTATATTCTCTTGCTTTAGGGTGGAATGTTCAATGAATATCTGTTAGATCCAGTTGGTCCATAACTTCAGTTAGTTTCACTGTATCTCTGTTTAGTTTCTGGTTCCATGACTTGTCCATTTTTGTCAGTGGGGTATTGAAGTCTCCCACTATTATTGTGTGCTTTGAGCTGTAGTAAAGTTTCTTTTATGAATGTGGGTGCCCTTGTGTTTGGAGCATAGATCTTCAGAATTGAGTTCATGTTCATTTTGGTAGACTTTTCCTTTGACCAGTATGAAGTGTCCCTCCTTATCTTTTTTGACAACGTTTGGTTGAAAGTCAATTTTATCCAATATAAGAATGGCCACTCCAGCTTGTTTTTTGGGACCATTTGCTTGGAAAATTGTTTTCCATCCTTTGACTCTTAAATAGTGCCTGTCTTTGTCACTGAGGTGGGTTTCTTGTATGCAGCAAAACATTGGGTCCTGTTTACGTATCCAGTCCATTAATCTATGTCTTTTTATAGGGGAATTGAGACCATTGATATTAAGAGATATTAAGGAAAAGTGATTGTTTCTTACTGTTATCTTCTTAGTTAAAGTTGACATTCTGGTTGTGTAGCTATCTTCTATTGGGTTTGATGAAAGATTACCTTATTGATTTTTCTACAGTGTGGTTTGCTGTCTTGTGTTGGTATTTTCTACCCATTATCCTTTGCAGAGCTGGATTTGTGGAAAGATACTGTGTAAATTTGCGTTTGTCATGGAATGTCTTGTTTTCACCATCTATGGTAACTGAAAGTTTTGCTGGGTATAGTAGTCTGGGCTGACATTTATGTTCTCTTAGGGTCTGTATGATATCTGCCCGGGCTCTTCTGGCTTTCATAGTCTCTGGAGAGAAGTCTGGTGTGATTCTGATAAGTCTGCCTTTATATGTTACTTGACCTTTTTCTCTCACTGCTTTCAATATTCTTTCTTTGTTTAGTGCATTTGGTGCTTTGATTATTATGTGAGGGGAGGAGTTTCTGCTCTGGTCCAATCTGTTTGGAGTTCTGTAGGCTTCCTATATGTTCATGGGCATCTCTTTCTTTAGGTTAGGGAAGTTTTCTTCTATAATTTTGTTGAAGATATTTATTGGGTCTTTAAGATGTAAATCCCGACTTTCTTCTATTCCTATAATACTTAGGTTTGGTCTTCTCATTGTGTCTTGGAGTTCTTGGATGTTTTGGGTAACAAGCTTTTTCCATTTTGCATTTTCCTTGACCGTTGAGTCAATAATTTCTATGGAATCTTCAGCATCTGAGATTCTTGTTTCTATCTCTTGTATTCTGTTGTTGATGCTTGCATCTATGACTCCTGAATTCTTTCCAAGGTTTTCTATTTTCAGAGATGTCTCACTTTGTGATTTCTTTGTTGATTCTATTTCCAGGTTTAGATCCTGGATAGTTTTGTTCACTTCCTTTACTTGTTTGTTTGTTTTTTCCTGAAATTCTTTAAGGAATTTTTGTGTTACCTCTTTAAGGGCTTCTACCTGTTGATCCATGTTCTCCTGTGTTTCTTTTAGGGACTTTTTGTAATTCCTCTTTATGGGTTTCTGCATGTTGACCCATGTTCTCCCGTAATTTCCTATGGGATTTTTGTATTGCCTCTTTAAGGGCTTCGGTCTGTTGACCCAGGTTCTCCCGTATTTCCTTAAAAGATTTTTGTGTTTCCTCTTTAAGGACTTCTACCTTTTGATCCATATTCTCTTGTCTTTCTTTAAGGGATTTTGTGCTTCTACCCATTGACCCATGTTCTCTTATATTTCTTTAAGGGAGTTATTTATGTCCTTCTTGAAGTCTTCCATCACCAATATGAGATGTGATTTCAAATCTGGTTCTTGCTTTTCTGATATGATGGAGTATGCAGGATTTGCTGTTGTGGGAGGGCTGGGTTCTGATGGTGCCATGTTGCCTTGGTTTCTAGTGGTAATGATCTTGCGTTTGCCTTTGGCCATCTCGTTATTTTTGGTGTTAGCTGGTCTTACTGACACTATCTTCTCTATCCTGCCGGCCTGTGTTTCTGTACTCCTGGGATTCTCTTTCTGTTCAATGCCCTGCAAACAGCTGATTCTCCAGGAAGTATCAGGTGATGTGACCCCCCCTTTGGCAGACTTGGCAAGGGTTGAATGCCCTGCTCCTGCCAATTCTCGAATGTAAGTTCTCTAATACCCTGCTCCTGTCAGTTCTCTAGAGAGCATCAGGAAGTGGTGTCCTCTCTGTGCCAGATGTGGTGCAGGTCTTCCACATCCGATGGCAAGGGGCCTTGTTGCTTATTTTTGAAGGAAATCAATACAAGAATTCAAACAGAACAGGAACCTTGAAGCAAGAACTGATGCAAAAGTCATGGAGGGATGTTGCTAATTAGCTTGCTCTCCTGGCTTGCTCAGCCTGCTTTTTTTATAGAACCCAGGCCCACCAGCCCAGGGATGGCATCACCCACAATAGGCTGAAACATCCCCCACCAATCACTAATTGAGAAAATGCCTTACTGTTGGATCTCATGAAGTTATATGCTCAGCTGAGACTCCTTCCTCTTGGATGATTCTACCTTGTGTTAAGTTGACATACAAAACCACCCAGTATAGACTCCTGTCTAAAATCATTTTGATTGAGGAAAGACTTTAAGAATTGTTCTTGTAATGATCACCCTAGGATGGCCAGTGCTGAGTTTGCCTTTAGCTGTATGTATATGTTAATTAGTTTTTGTTTACTTGACCCAACCTGATCATCTAGGAAGAGGGAACATGGACTGAGGAATTGATTCTATTAGATTGGCCTGTAGGCAAGGCCGTGGGGGCATTTCTTTGGTTAATGGTTGGTGTGGGAGGATCGCAGCTATGGACTGTGCCATTGCTGGGGGATGGGGTCTGGATTATTTATAAAAAACTAAGCAGATCCAGCCATGTGGCACCAGCTAGCTAGCAGTACTATTCCATGGCTTCTGCTTCAGTTCCTGAGTCACTGTTCCTGCCTTAAATTTCTGCCCTGAGTTCCTGCCCTGATTTATCTCAGTGATGGACAGGGATCTGGGAGTTGTCAATGAAATGAACCCCTTCCTTCTCAAAGTTGCTTTTAGTTATAGTGTTTGTCACATCAATAGAAAGCAGAGTAGAACACCATATTATCATCATGACAGATAAATATTGGTAAGCTATAGATAAATATAAATATTGGTTTACTTTGTTGATTCACATATTAGTGGTGACTTTTGAATTTCATGGTGTCTTTAATAAGCAGACTGTGCATATAACAAAGCTTTGTTTTGTTGTTATCCCCCTATATCTTCTGGTTTGACCCTAGAGGTGGAGACTATCTTATTTAGTTCTGTGACAAGGTAAATGTTCTAGTAAAATTCTCCTCTGGGCAATCACAAAATGTATCTTTCCTGGTATGTATATTTTTTAAAAGGCATCAGAACATATAAGATGGGTACATTAAAGGATGGCCTAATACCTCTTGAAAGCAACAACGTGTAGAAGAAAGCAGTGTGAATCATGTAGTCAAATGTTCTTTGAAATAAGTTTCAGTGCTTTATATTTTTTCAGTGCTTTATTTTTTATAGTGTTAATATATCATTATTATTATTATTATTTGTCAAGCAATAGCTGGATTTATATCAGTGAGCAATGGGTCCAGCTATTTAATGCTTGCATCAGTGTTTATTTGTTTGGGTTTGTGCTATCCAATACAGAACTCTTGAATTGCAAAGCCACATGACACTGAGCTCTTGGTAGTTATCGTGACTGATTCCAACTATTCAATAAAGTATAAAATACAAATTGGGGCTGATAACAAGAATACTAAGAATATAAAATGGCTTTTTATATAGCTAAGTTGTTAAGATTTTATATATTTTTAATTAATTTGGAATCTAATTTCTTTTGTTTATTTGTTTTAAACAAGACCAATGACTTACAATTTGGGTGCCAAACTTCAAACTTCTTTGTATTTTTAAAATATGTTTACTATTTTTTAAAATTATGGCCATAACCAACATCTGTGGTTCTAGGTGCTTTTCTATTAGGTAGCACTGACCTGGATGTGTAGATGATTAGAAAGATGTTCAGGGTGTATAAACATAGGTATTAGTATTAAATGGGCAGTAGTAGATGAATGTGTATTACAGTCTTAGATTCTGAAAACTCAAAAGGTATGTTTCACTCAGAACCATTAACCATTTAAGAGAGGCTATTGGTTCCTATATTTACCATTTGTGTTTGAATTAGACAGGGATCTCTGGAGTCACAGAACTTGTAGGTAGTCTATATATAGTAAGGGAATTTGTTGATGACTTACAGTCTAGTCCAATTCCCCAACAATGGTCAGCAGCAGGTGTGAATAAAAGTACAAGAATCTTTTTTTTTCTTTTTTTTAAGTCCCATAAGCCCCCTTTTCTCCCCCTGTCCTCCCACCCACCCCTTCCCACTTCCCCGTTCTGGTTTTGCCCTATACTTCATCACTGAGTCTTTCTAGAACAAGGGGCCACTCCTCCTTTCTTCTTGTACCTCATTTGATGTATGGATTATGTTTGGGGTATTCCAGTTTTCTAGGTTAATATCCACTTATTAGTGAGTGCATACCATGAGTCACCTTTTGAGTCTGGGTTACCTCACTTAGTATGATGTTTTCTAGCTCCATCCATTTGCCTAAGAATTTCATGAATTCATTGTTTCTAATGGCTGAATAGTACTCCATTGTGTAGATATACCACATTTTTTGCATCCACTCTTCTGTTGAGGGATACCTGGGTTCTTTCCAGCATCTGGCAATTATAAATAGGGCTGCTATGAACATAGTAGAGCATGTATCCTTATTACATGGTGGGGAATCCTCTGGGTATATGCCCAGGAGTGGTATAGCAGGATCTTCTGGAAGTGAGGTGCCCAGTTTTCGGAGGAACCGCCAGACTGATTTCCAGAGTGGTTATACCAATTTGCAACCCCACCAGCAGTGGAGGAGTGTTCCTCTTTCTCCACATCCTCTCCAACACCTGCTGTCTCCTGAATTTTTAATCTTAGCCATTCTGACTGGTGTAAGGTGAAATCTCAGGGTTGTTTTGATTTGCATTTCTCTAATGACTAATGAAGTTGAGCATTTTTTAAGATGCTTCTCTCCATCCGAAGTTCTTCAGGTGAGAATTCCCTGTTTAACTCTGTACCCCATTTTTAATAGGGTTGTTTGGTTTTCTGGAGTCTAACTTCTTGAGTTCTTTATATATATTGGATATTAGCCCTCTATCTGATGTAGGATTGGTGAAGATCTTTTCCCAATTTGTTGGTTGCCGATTTGTCCTTTTGATGGTGTCCTTTGCCTTACAGAAACTTTGTAATTTTATGAGGTCCCATTTGTCAATTCTTGATCTTAGAGCATACGCTATTGGTGTTCTGTTCAGAAATTTTCTCCCTGTACCAATGTCCTCAAGGGTCTTCCCCAGTTTCTTTTCTATTAGCTTCAGAGTGTCTGGCTTTATGTGGAGGTCCTTGATCCATTTGGATTTGAGCTTAGTACAAGGCGATAAAGATGGATCAATTCGCATTCTTCTGCATGCTGACCTCCAGTTGAACCAGCACCATTTGTTGAAAAGGCTATCTTTTTTCCATTGGATGTTTTCAGCCCCTTTGTCGAGGTTCAAGTGGCCATAGGTGTGTGGGTTCATTTCTGGATCTTCAATCCTCTTCCATTGATCTGCCTGCCTGTCACTGTACCAATACCATGCAGTTTTAAACACTATTACTCTGTAGTATTGCTTGAGGTCAGGGATACTGATTCCCCCAGACTTTCTTTTGTTGCTGAGAATAGTTTTAGCTATCCTGGGTTTTTTGTTGTTCCAGATGAATTTGTTAATTGCTTTTTCTAACTCTGTGAAGAATTGAGTTGGGATTTTGATGGGTATTGCATTGAATCTGTATATTGCTTTTGGCAAAATGGCCATTTTAACTATATTGATTCTGGCGATCCATGAGCATGGGAGGTTTTCCCATTTTTTGAGGTCTTCTTCCATTTCCTTCTTCAGAGTCTTGAAGTTCTTGTCATACAGATCTTTCACATGTTTGGTAAGAGTCACCCCAAGATACTTTATACTGTTTGTGGCTATTGTGAAGGGGGTCATTTCCCTAATTTCTTTCTCAGCCTGCTTATCCTTTGAGTATAGGAAGGCCACTGATTTGCTTGAGTTGATTTTATAACCTGCCACTTTGCTGAAGTTGTTTATCAGCTGTAGGAGTTCTCTAGTGGAGTTTATTGGGTCACTTAGGTAGACTATCATGTCATCTGCAAATAATGATAGTTTGAATTCTTCCTTTCCAATTTGTATCCCTTTGACCTCCTTATGTTGTCGAATTGCCCGAGCTAGTACCTCAAGTACAATATTGAAATATTCAAAAAATGGGAAAACCTCCCATGCTCATGGATCGGTAGAATCAATATAGTTAAAATGGCCATTTTGCCAAAAGCAATATACAGATTCAATGCAATACCCATCAAAATCCCAACTCAATTTTTCACAGAGTTAGAAAGAGCAATTCTCAAATTCATCTGGAATAACAAAAAACCCAGGATAGCTAAAACTATTCTCAGCAACAAAAGAAAATCTGGGGGAATCAGTATCTCTGACCTCAAGCAATACTACGGAGCAATAGTGTTAAAAACTGCATGGTATTGGTACAGTGACAGGCAGGAGGATCAATGGAACAGGATTGAAGATCCAGAAATGAACCCACACACCTATGGCCACTTGATCCTCGACAAAGAGGCTGAAAACATCCAATGGAAAAAAGATAGCCTTTTCAACAAATGGTGCTGGTTCAACTGGAGGTCAGCATGCAGAAGAATGCGAATTGATGCATCCTTGTCTCCTTGTACTAAGCTCAAATCCAAATGGATCAAGGACCTCCACATAAAGCCAGACACTCTGAAGCTAATAGAAAAGAAACTGGGGAAGACCCTTGAGGACATCGGTACAGGGAGAAAGTTTCTGAACAGAACACCAATAGCGTATACTCTTAAGAGCAAAAATTGACAAATGGGACCTCATAAAATTACAAAGTTTCTGTAAGGCAAAGGACACCATCAAGAGGACAAATCGGCAACCAACAAATTGGGAAAAGATCTTCACCAATCCTACATCAGATAGAGGTCTAATATCCAATATATATAAAGAACTCAAGAAGTTAGACTCCAGAAAACCTAACAACCCTATTAAAAATGGGGTACAGAGTTAAACAAAGAATTCTCACCTGAAGAACTTCGGATGGCGGAGAAGCATCTTAAAAAATGCTCAACTTCATTAGTCATTAGAGAAATGCAAATCAAAACAACCCTGAGATTTCACCTTACACCAGTCAGAATGGCTAAGATTAAAAATTCAGGAGACAGCAGGTGTTAGAGAGGATGTGGAGAAAGAGGAACACTCCTCCACTGCTGGTGGGGTTGCAAATTGGTACAACCATTCCGGAAATCAGTCTGGCAGTTCCCCCGAAAACTGGGCACCTCACTTCCAGAAGATCCTGCTATACCACTCCTGGGCCTATACCCAGAGGATTCCCCACCATGTAATAAGGATACATGCTCTACTATGTTCATAGCAGCCCTATTTATAATTGCTAGATGCTGGAAAGAACCCTGGTATCCCTCAACAGAAGAGTGGATGCAAAAAAATGTGGTATATCTACACAATGGAGTACTATTCAGCCATTAGAAACAATGAATTCATGAAATTCTTAGGCAAATGGATGGAGCTAGAGAACATCATACTAAGTGAGGTAACCCAGACTCAAAAGGTGACTCATGGTATGCACTCACTAATAAGTGGATATTAACCTAGAAAACTGGAATACCCAAAACATAATCCACACATCAAATGAGGTACAAGAAGAAAGGAGGAGTGGCCCCTGGTTCTGGAAAGACTCAGTGAAGCAGTATTCGGCAAAACCAGAACGGGGAAGTGGGAAGGGGTGGGTGGGAGGACAGGGGAAGAGAAGGGGGCTTACGGGACTTTCGGGGAGTGGGGGGCTAGAAAAGGGGAAATCATTTGAAATGTAAATAAATTATATCGAATAAAAAAAAAAGGAAAAAAACAAAACAAAAAAAAACCAAAAACAAACAAACAAAGAAAAAGTACAAGGATCTAGCAATTTCTCAATCCCACAAGGCAAGCAGGGAAAGATTAGTGAAAATCTTCCTTCTTCCAAAGTCCTTATGTAGGTCTCTAACAGAGGTGTGGCCCAGATTATAGGTGTGTACTACCACACTTGGATCTGGGACTTTCTTTGTCCAAAATGACCTTGAACTTGGGACATCTTCCTACCTTAGTCTTTTGGGATTCGGAGCCACTATGTCTTGAGATCTCCATGCCAAGGTTCAGGCCAGAATCTTGTGTCTCCCAGCCTCCAGATTAGGATCACAGGTGAGCCTTCCATTTCTGGATTGTAGTTCATTCCAGATATAGTCCAATTGACAATCAGGAGTAGCCACTTCATGAACGTATAATGCACAAGGCACCTGCACAGATAGGGCTTATATTGTGGTACTGTTATGCTATCAAATTTCCTGCCATTAAATATTTATTCAAATTTTTATGATCATGGCTTGTGGTCCTGGTTGTTCATTTCCATGTTACACTGTGATAAGCCAGATTTCTGGGCAGAGAAGAGGAATCAGAACAGGACAGCAATGGTAGCCAGTGAACACAGAGTGGATCTCTGATTTCCTGTTGCCATGACATAGAAACACTAATAGCATCCAAATGCATGGGATAGTCCTCTGCTTGTCACCTTCTGCATCCACTGCAGCAATATCTTCTGTCATCTAATAACTCTGGGGCCTCTTCATCATCCCCATATCCTGTGCTAGATAGTTTTAAGTCAATTTGCCACAAGCTACAGTAATTGAAGAGAAGGTAACCTCAACTGAGAAAATGCTCCCATAAGACCCAGTTGTGGGTAACTCTGCAGAGTAATTAGTAATTGTGGGTACAGTTACTTCTACCTGGTGGTTCTCAGTTCTATAAGAAAGCAAGCTGAGCAAGCTAATAAACAACATGCCTTCATGACCTCTGAATCAGTTCCTGCCTCCAGATTTCTGACCTATTTGAAGTCCTGTCCTGACTTCTTTTAATGATGAACAGTGATGTGGAAATGTAATCAAAATAAATCCCTTCTTCCTCAAGTTGCTTTTGGTCATGGTGTTTCATCACAGCAATAGTAATTCCTATAGACACACCCTTGCTGCTGTCCCAGGGAGACTCTTTCCTGGGTTTGCTATTCAATTTCTTTGCTCTCTTCCCTTTTTCAAGTGGATATCAGCTAGTTTGTTCTACAATAAGAATTTGTCTACCTCTTTAATTTAAAGTTCCACTAGCATCTCAATTGCCTACCTGACATAATGTGACAAAGTACGCCATGCTTAGAAAGCATTCCACACTTCCTCTAGTTTACTAGTCTGTGTTGGATACTTTGCCCTGCCCCAGAGTGAGGCTGCTGAAGCCTTTGTAATTGCTCACAACACACTTCCCCCTGCCTATCTTCCACTTGGCCAACTCTTAGCATTCTGGAGGTATAACAGACTAAACTGTTCCTTCTTTCAACTCATATTTTGAAGGCCTAACTCCCAATGCAACTGTATTTGGAAATAGCATCTTTAGAAGTAATGGAAGTTACATGAGGTTGAGTGAATGTCATGTGATCTTATACTCTCAGGCTCTAGAACTGTGAAAGCACATACATACCTGCTGTGGAAGCCACACATAGTGTTTGTTGAAGCAGCCTATACCATGTAATAGAAAGCCTTTTGCACTCATAAACCTCTGTGCTCTAGAAGCTAGAGGGCTTCTGGTGGTTACACTTGACCCTGGACACTTTTACCATTATACTGCAGGATTGGTGATTTTTATCATTTATACTACTTATTAATTTCTTCATAGCATGGGGATCTTATCCACTTTTACATCGAAGCCCATGGTGCTTATTTTGATTATTGCTGGAGGCATCCCAGGGAAGAGGTCTTATTTTAGTGGTTGAAGGAATGTGTATTTTGCTGGAAGAGTCCAAGGCATATGTGATTTTGATGGATAGTTGCTGAAAAGTTTTCATGAGTAGCTTCTACCATGAAGTAACCTGGCCAGTGGCATTAGTAGGAATCCTTGGGGAACACAAATTGTGGCTAGGAAGGTATTGGTGAGCCTCATAAGTATGTTTAGTTGGAAGTCACAGTAAATGCTGTCAACAGAGGACTTAGCAAGATCAGTGGCATTTTCTGGTTCATCCTGAGGTCTCTGGTGCAAAAGATAAATGGCAAGGAAATGGGAGAGACTCTTCTGCAGTGTTGAAGCAGTGTGTGCATGTTGTACAGCTCCTCTTCTGAAAGTACCATTACCATTGTTAGTTCTCTTTCTAACTCATAGCAACACCCTCCAGTGACCGCTTTCCATGTGCTCAACTAGGGATGTATCGTTCATCCATCCTTCTGATCAGTTTTTTTTTTTAATTGACCCAGTTCTTTGTCATTTTAGAAGTGCCCAGGAAGCAGAAATCTAAAATGTGGAGGTCTCACCTGTCCTAATTTCTTTTCATTTGTGTGTGGTCTCTGCTTTTGCTAGCATCCCAGAAACATAATGCAAAGCTGGCAAGGGAAATCAGCCTGGCAGATTTCAACTGTGAATTATCCAAATGTTATCAGAATCTCACTCTGGTCTCCCTTCTGCTTCCCATCCAAATGGATGCCATACAAAGAATTCAGATGAGACATACAGCCTGTAGTGTAGAAGACATGACAGGAGCAGTGCATTGCAGAGCATCACAGTATGAACTGCTCTCAAGGTGTCATGCTGCCTTATGTGGCCTTATGTAGACAGCTTTACGATACTTTCTGTAGTCTCTGAACAGATTTATTTCCCAAGGATATTCTCCTATACTGGCAAATGATATTGCATTTGGATTAACTCTTTAAACATATTTTAAGTGCATGAGTGGTTGATTATGCAAGCAAGTATGTCTATGCACCATGCAGAGGCCAGAACATTTTGGTATTAGATCCCAGTTTTCAGTGGCCATGTCGGTGCTCGGAACCAGACCTCTGCAAAAAGTGCAAGTGCTCTTAACTACTGAGCCATCCACGCAACATCTCAGATTAACTCTTAAGAGAGGAACAGTGGTGTGTCCTTTCTTAATAGGCCTCACAAAGCTCTGCTGCCTCCACCCTCCTCATATTTCTCTAATCAGTGTCTATCCGTTGAGATCAGGCTGTAGCTGGGGCTGAGAGTTATTCTTTCTATACAAAGCAGTGGCTTTTCACCTGAACCTTGTCCCAAGTGTTGCATTTCACAAGCCACATTCTGTGCCATCCTGAGTGTAGATTCCATCCAGGATTACTCTGCACCTTGTTTTATGAGGAGACCCCATTGCCATGTCCAGCACCCCTCATGAAGTGTGTTCTCAGAGTCAGAAGCACTTATCCTATAAAATTACCAATCTAGATGGAGACCACGTGAGTGCATGGGAATGCCAGGAAAGCAAGGCCTGAGAACTTAAGAACGAACTAGACCAAACAAAGAATGGGACCCTTACTGGATCCCATAAGGGAAGGCCACCTAGCACTATGGTGGCCCTAGCCCCCACTGGCCTGTCATATGACCACTAATATTTAAGTCAAAGGAAGTCAGTAGAGAACTCCTGACTGTAGTAGTGCTTGCAGCTTAACTCAGTCTCCACTACTCTCACAGCCTAATTCACAAATTGCCTGCCATCCAGCCATCCAAACCCTCTAATGAAGCTGTTATCCATGGTCCTTCTCATTTGCATTTCTTCTCCAGGGCATTCTCATGTCAGCAGCTTGACTCATTCTAGAGACTCCCCTAACTCTGAGGCAGGGATCCAACCTGTGACCCTTCAGCTCAGTTGGGTTTGTTATTAGCATTTATCTAACCCTTTGAAGCCGTGTGAGCTTCCTTCTGTTGCCTTAGGAAAGCCTCTTTTACCTGCATACCTGCTTGAACTGTGCTGCAGCCTCTTTAAAGTGTATCCAGCCTGTAACACACACACACACACACACACACACACACCACACACACACACACACACACACACACACACACACACACACACAGAGAGAGAGAGAGAGAGAGAGAGAGAGAGGAGAGACAAACAGACATAATTACTGTGGGATATGAAATGTGTGAGCTGAGAATTAATATTAGTAATTAAGATCGGAACAAAAGAACCCATGTTTGCCCCTGTCAGCTATCAAGGAAGAGCAAGCAAGACTGCTTGGCAGTCGGAAACCAAGGAAACTGGCATAGCTTCTGAATTTATTATTAGTTAACAAAGTCTGACACTGGGGAAAGATACAGATATGTCAGTGTATGTTGCTGACATCCAGTGCTCTTCTGTGGAAATTTAAATATTAAGGAGTGGGAACGTGATGCTTTTCTCCCTCTTTTGCATGGTATTTCAAACTCTATGGAGGGCAATTGGGATATTTCCTTCTTCATTAGAATTAATGTGTTCCCTTAGGACATGGGAAGGAAGCCCAAAGCTGATTGTTAGGAAGGTCCTCAATGAACAAATTGCTAACTAGCTACCAAGTCTGAGGCTATCACCAAGAAGGCCTCTGAAAAAGTTAAAAGGCACACTCTGCCCATGGACATGCCAGCTTCACCAGAGCGTTCTGGGCTTGAGGTCGATGTTTGATGTATAATCTTTGATCTATTACTTAACTCATGATCTGTAAAACTCATTGTTTCACCCAAATGAAACAATGACACTTAGCTTATAGTATAAAGATGAGAGAGAATCTGTAAAGTATTGCTCAATGTCAGCTCTCAATTCCCAGAAACTATTGTTAATTTCCTATCAGGCCCATTGTCCTTCGATGGTATTTACCTCTGTTGGCAAGGAAGAATTAAAAAGACAGGACAGGTTGGATTCTGAGAGGAAGGACCTTAAGAGGCTGTTTCCATCAAGAGATGCCTAAATAACTCATGATGGAGAGTATTGATTTTCTTTTTTAATATCTTGGGGAAGGATACTTCATTACTTCATAGGGGCCTTTATTCAGTGTCTCAATGTCTTAGGGGTGATGGACCTCGTTCTGCAGCCATCAGAAATCTGCCTTAATGAATCTTGTTTCCCCACACTAGGCCCCAAGGAGAAAAAAGAAGCAAGCCCATGAGGATTTCTCTGCTGAGGAATCATCACCTAGAATCACAAGAATCCTCATTCTTTCCAGTCCCCTCTGGCCAACTGACCACAGGGCCTTTGCACTCTTTTCCTGGATGTCAGTTCTAGGACATTGCCATCCTTAGTTCAGTCTTACAATGTAGGTGTAATCTTTTCATATCCAGTTAAAAAACCTACTCCTGTCTTCATAGCAGAGTTGAAATAGTACAGGATCCTAGAAAGAGACATCACAGGCCTGCTCAAGATTGAAAAACAAAACAAAAGAATTGTTTTGATGATATGCTAACAAATCTCAGGGCTGCTTTAGAAAAATTTCAAGCCATTGGAAAAGACTCTTGGGTACTTTCGAGCCATTGGAAAAGACCCTTGGGTACTCATAATGGTAACCCAGGATATTTGTCAAACGTACTTCTGGAGTTGTCAGCTTTCAATTCACAGAAACTTTTATTAATAGCTCTTTACTGTCCCAAAGCCCCAGCTTTCTCTATTTAAGAAGAATTTTTTCCAGTTCTTTCTTCTACAAACCACTGTATAGATTTTTGATACATATCATAAGAATAATTTTTATTAAATTACCTTTTCCCTGAACATAATCTACCTCAAAGTTTTCCATTCAGATCCACATAATTTAGGTTTAAAGGTTTGTAATTGACATTTGGTTTTATTATATTATTTTTTACATTATTATGAGGTATACTTATAATAAAACTGAGTTCTCTTTACAGGGAGTATGTAATAATTACGGTTGTATGATATGCCATTTTAATTCTATGCATCTCTGGTTTTATCTATTTGATAAAATTAATGGAAATGAATAAAGTTATTTTTCTTCTTATTTGCCAAAATAAACTACCATCGGAAAGTACTAACTTTAAAGGGTTCCTAGGTGACCACATGTCCTAGTGATGAGCTGTTTCCTGTCAGTTCCATGGTCACCTTTCCCTCTTGCTTTTTTCTTCATAGTGGACACATGTTCATACTCTCCAGAACACTACACAGCAGGCATGCAGCAGGGGAAGGCCTCACTGGGAGATAATGGACTTGTGAAATGAGGCAAGGGACCTACTGGTGCTTTAGCATAGCTATGTGTTCAGGACTCCAATCCAACCTGGTGTCTCAGTGGAAATCAGCATCCCATTAGATAGGATACCTCAAATCCCACTGTAGGTCCCTGTGAAGAGTCCTCTCATCCACTGCTCCTCTGCACACTCTCACACTGGTTGGTATCTGGTGCATCCCGACATTGGGTTGTCAGCATACCAGCCTAAGCCGCAGCATGGCAGCCAAGGCCCCAGTATCAGGGGTAGAACCATACATCTGCAAGCCCCAGGCCTCTCTGTGTCTTTATCTTCCTTTGGTATTCCCCTAAGCTCTAGGGTCCAAGAGAATGGTGTTTTAGCATCTTCTACATCAGATGTTAATCTGTTATTTATACTAAGCTTCTATGGCTTTCTTCTCTTGGATACTTTTAAGTAAAACACAGTAATGTGTCCCGTCTAGGTCTCTGGCTGCAGGAGGCATCATTGATTAATGACTTTAAGTAACTGCTGTGATGTCAGGTCCTAGAGTCTATGCCTAATCACACTTCCTTTGGGTGCTCTCAGCACATGATGGAGAACACAGAGACACTAGGACAGGCTACTGGTTGGTTGATGATGGCTATTTTGCTCACTTTGATCCATTGAGCACTCTGATTCACTAGACACCTGTAGATAAGCAAACTGAGATGACTGGTTTGATGCCATTCCACAGGTGTTTGGTCCTCAGTACTGACTGGCTTATCATTCCCAAGTCTTCCTTCCTCCCACCAGTTTTTCAACAACTCAGGTCCTTGAGAATGAGAAGCAGGTCTCTCCCTGCTCATTTCTGATATGATTTGCCATATTTTCCATCCCATAACATTAGGTGCTCATCACTCTCTGCTTCTGTCTTTCACTCTGATCCATGGATTAAAAACAGGATCTCAGCAATCATTGCTTGACAAGTTCTCTAGCACTGAACTTGTAGTATCCCAGTGCTGAATTCCACTAAGAAACTGATTGTAACAGCTTTAGTGTTGGTAAAAATGTTAAAAGGATTGATTCTCCATGGAACCCAGCTAGATACATTTGAAGCCTTCTAAATCAATTCAGAGAATATGGCTAAACACACTGACTGAACCAAAGCCTAAGCATTGGGGTTGGTGATGTACATGCTGCAGTCTTGATTCAAGGAGCAACAGTTTCACCTTGGAAATGCAACTGAAAAGAGTTGACTTCAGCTTAGTTCACTGTCTCTAGTCCATTTCTGCCACAGGAGAGACACAGTTTTTTTTTCAAGCAGAAAAAGTTTGGGACTTACAGGCTCAGCCACACATAATTTAAGCATAAATCATTCTCGGTAAGCCTCCAAAAGTGGTAGCTTCGATGAGGGATCTCCGCCATATGTCATTTAAACCATTAAAAGAAAATGACGATTTTTAAAGAATTAAATGTGGATGTGGATTCAGTTGGCAGTTCCAGAAACAAGTGGTATTTTAAAGTCTACTGCTGAAAACATTGTGCTAAGCAGAAATGGCAGCTAAGAAATGGATTTCTTTGACAAAGAGAAAACTTTTTCCTTCTCAGCTTTCAGTGGCGTGGAAAGGGGATTCTGAAATGTACAAGATCATGAGACACTTTCTTCTTTTGGCTGGAAGCCTAATACAAAGTTTCATATCATATTCAGTTTGCCTCTAAAGTTCTCTTTTTCCCTACCTCATGTAACCTGCCTTGTGAACCTCTGCACATGAGAGAGTGGGTAATATCTATGAGGACATTCCTTCACCATCTTGTCACATGACGACCACCAATCTACTGGTTTTTCCATACCACACAGGGGACTGTGGCCTACTATTCCCTTTCCACTCCTCAGAGGAGGGACTGGGGATTCTTAAATGTTTGAGAGATGCCAAATTGGCTCCAGATGAACACAGTTCAGATGAGACCGAAGCATTTTAGTTTTAAAATTACATTTCTTAATTTATCTGTGTATGGTTATCACTCTTGGTAGGAACATGCATGCCACAGAATGCTTCTGGAGGTCAGGGAAGAGGCAACTGGAAGGAATTGGTTCTTTCCTTCAATCAAGTGGGTCCCAAGGATCACACTCAGGTATCAGGCTTGGTGACTAGTAACTTGACTCATGAAGTTATATTGCTGGCCCAATTACATTTTATTTGTTTATGTAGTTGAGTGTGTGGTAGACTCATATATAGAGGTCAGAGGACAAACTTCTTTTTTCTTTTTCTCCTTTTTGTTGACAATAGATTCTTTTCTCATAAACTATATCATGATTACAGTTCTCCTCCCTCTACTCCTCCCAGTCTCTCTCTATCTAGATCTACTCCCTTTCTGTCTCTCATTAGAAAAGAACAGGCTTCTAAAAAATAGCAACTAAACATGACAAAACAAAACATAATGAGATGAAAAAACTCTTTCATATAGAAGTTGGACACAGAAACCCAACAGGAGTAAATAGTTCCAGGAGCAGCTACAAGAGTCAGAGCCTACTTGTTCCCATTGTCAGGACTCCCATAAAAATACTAAGCTAATAGCTGTAATACATGAAAAAGACTTGGTGTAGACCCATGTAGGCCCTATAGTTGTTGCTTCTTTAGTATCTGTGAGCTCATATGTGCCTTCCCTAGTTGATTCAGAGGGCCAGTCCTCCACTCTGCCAGACATTACAATCTTTCTGCCTCTTCTTCTGTGGATTTTCCTGATGTCTGAGGGGAGAGATTTGATGGAGACCTCTAACTTATTATCTCTTTCCAAATAATGTCTGGCTTTGGGTCTCTGCATATGTTCCCATTTGCTTCCAGAAGAAGGCTCTTTGAAAATGACTGAATAAGGCATTGATCTATGAGTATAACAGAATATCATTAGGAATTATTTTATTGTTTTTTCTATGTATATTTGATTTTACCCTAGATCATTGGGCTATCTAATTTCTTGTTCTTGGTTACCTACACAGCATCATGTATGGATCCCTTCTTATGGAGTGAGTCTAAATCAAGTCAGATATGGGTTGACTCTCTCACGCATTCTGTGCTATCATTGCCCTACCATATTTTTCAGGCAGGATAGATTGTAGGTCACAAGTTTTATGGATGGGTTGGTGTCCACACTTCTCTTTCTGTTCACATGGAGCACATTTCTTCATCAAAGAAACTACAATGTAGGAGGAAAGGTTTTATGTGGGCACCAGCTCAACCTCTCCATGTTCAGTGGTGTTGTCCTAGGCAATGAAGCCCTGGTGTCAGCTCAAGAGAACAATCCTTTGATGGAGCTGGTAGATGTTGTTGGATTGGAGGATTGAAATGTGATCCTGCCTCAGACCTGTCTCCTAGGCTTACTTCTTCCACCTTCTCATGTCAAGTGGCTCAGCTACATAGTTCTAGTTCCAGTCAAGTTGCTCTTTGGAAAATGTGCTTATGTTCTCATTGCTAATGAGAACAATAGCTAAGCTTGGTGTAGTGGTGTGCACCTATAATCCCAGTGCTTCAGGAATTGAGGTAAAAATGAGTTACAAAGTCTTGACAAACACACAAACAAAACAACAAAAACCCCTAAAGAACAAAGTTTTCAAATCAAAGCACAAAAGTCAATTATGTATTATGAAGGAAAGGTAAAAAGAAAATTATGAAGGAGAGGTAAAAAGAAGTTATATGCTAGGCAGTGTTTTACAGACCTGAACACGACTCAATTCTTGCCTCACAGCCTACATAGGCTAAAAGCTAGTCCTTATAGGAATCTTTTGGGAAGTTGTCTCAGCTGGCCTGTCCCTCAGAGAATACACTAAGATCCCAAAGGAGAAAAAAGAGATGGCTGAAGAAGCTGGAATAGCCCAAAGCTAGAGATAATTCTAAAGGGCCAGCACTTAGAGCACTTTGAGTCAAAAATACTTTGAAATCCTGTGATCAACTAAATCAAGTGTATTATCTTCAGGCTGTTTAATCACCCCTAACTAACATTGTATTTTCTGAAGATCCAGTTTTAAGATAATTATTAATCTATTTCAAATACAAATTTAGCTTTTCCCATTTTGTGTGGGTATTTAAAGAATCCTAGGCTGTGTGTGTATTTTTTGTTTGTTTGCTTTAAAACAGACACTATTTTCACAGTGTGACGAGTGGTTCAGGGTCAAGGTCAAAGAGTCTAGAAGGCCCCAAACATCTTTATCACATTCACAGAATGAAAAATGTGCTTTAGATTTGAAATGCATACCAGTAGCTAACAAGATTTTCCAACTCATTACAGCATAAATTGTGAAACTGATCGGGAAATGGATGGTTATAAATCAATAAGATGCTGGCACTTCCACACCAGTTAAAGCAGATCTCTCTTTTGTTTGTTAGTTCTGCATTCTTGTGTTTCTGGGAGCCCATAATCCCAACAGCTGGGAAGCAATAAGATCAGGAACTACATGATATCCTAGGATTGATTTTGAAAATAAACTCAAAATATAGCCTGCCAAAGACTCTCGCTGATGCCATTAAAGGAAGCAGCTGCTTCTGCCTAGACCTTTGCAGTTGATCCCTGAGTGTATCTGACAAACCATCAGTCACAACCTTCCAGCTTTTCTGCATGTTTCTTTTCTCCAATAGAGATTTCAGAACTATATATTTAAAACTGCAAGAGCTGGTGTAATTCTTCAAGTTCTGATGCCTGTCATATTTATATTTTACTTAGCGAACAGCTTAAGAACGGACACCGAAAGCACATAGCTTATCCCCCTTTCTCTCCAGATGGAGCCCAAAACATTTGCCAGCAACATTGCTTTCTCCTGACTTAGAATAGAAATATATAGTGAACCTAATAATTGTCCCCACTACACACTATTTTCTGCAATTAACAACGGAAATACCAGAAATGCTGGGAAAACACAGATTCATCAAAATAGCAGAACGTTGTCTTTGTGAGCTGTAATTAGTTCCTATGGCAATTTCTATCCTCTGAATTGTACATTGGATGATATGCAATTTCTGGTGTGTGCAAGAAAAATGAATGTATTAGCTCATAAGCACATCCTGACCAGATTATAAATTAGCTTCTCAGGAAAATATTCCAGTAATTAAGTCTTTCAGAGAGAAGTCCATCATCCCAGAAATGTTTATTGAGGAATCCTGGTTTCTACTCCTTTGCTGTTTGTCTTTGGTGGTGCAATTTTTCACACCATTTTACTTAGGTGTGGGTTTAAGTTTAGAGCAAGTTCTTCAATTTATTTAGGCATCACTTCCTAGTGTGATCACTGAAATCAACCCAACAGCTTAGAAATACTGAACCCAAGGCCTGACTCCAAAGATCCTGGCTATTACCTGGGCGTTGGACAATGTAAAGTCTCCCAGTTAGGCTAAGGTTTTGAGCCCTGCTCAATAGCAAGAGCTGAATGCATAGCTCAGTTTCCCACCTTCCTATCCAGCCAGGAACGCTACAGAGTCTTGTCCAAGTGAGAAACAGAAACCCTGGTAGGATATTCTGCTCTCATCTCCTCCAGGGGCATGACAGACATTTCATGTGTAAAACATTTATATTTTCTTTTCTTAGTAACGGTTTGTCTTTTCTTATGCTTAATGCTTATCTTGTTACTGATGTTTAATAATTCTATAAGTTAATTAGCCCAAGGTCTCTGAAAAGTAGGTTTTGTTTATGTGCTTTGTTTTGTTGGCCTGACTCTCTTGTGGGATTTTTTTCTCTTCTCCATGAGGAATAGCTTTTATACCATAAAACTATCAAGCCTTACCTCTGAGTATGTGTGTCTCTAAGTTTTCCTCATTCCAAAATTGTTTTGTCAACAACCCAAAAAAGATCTTTTTGAATTTTGTTGGCTTTACTTTGATATTTAAAATGTTTATCCTAGCATTATTGTGATGTATGGTGTGTGGCATACTAATTTTATTATTTACCCAGATGTTCAAATCTCCTAGACTGAATAGTTAATCCCTCTATTTATTTGAAATATCACCATATCAAACGCTAAACTACCATATGTGAAGGTTAATCTACATTGCCAATGTGACTGGATTTAAAATTACCCAGGAGACCAAGACACACCTGTGAGGGTGTCTGTGAGGGCTTTTCAGAGAGGCTTAACTGAAGGGGAACAACTTGCCCTGAATGTGGGTGGTGCCATCCTTGACCTGGGGCCTCTCTTGTTATAGAGAGCTGAGTGTTAGCATTCATCTTCTCCGCTCATCCTGTCCTGCTCTGTCCTTCCATGCTGTTCCTTCCATGACAGGTTAAACCCTCTAAGACTACAAGTCCAAGTTTCTGGTGGATATTTTGTTACAGCAATGGCAAAAGCAATGTATACCTTGTGATTTTGAAGTAATTCTTAACTTTTCATTTTGCTTTCTCTGTCGGGCTGTCCAGACATCAGTTGCTATAATTTAGATCTAAAATGTCCCCTAGTGGCCCATGTGTTGAAGGCTTCTTCTCCAGCCTGTGGCACTATTGGGAGGGGGAACATTTAGAAGACAGAACTCACTGGGAGAAAGTTTGAGGGTGTACCCTTGAGCATGATACTGGTACCACAGTAGCTTGTCTTGCTTTTTGTTTCTATGAGGTAAGCGTATCTCTTTGTGCTTGTTGGCTTACCTGAGGTCTGGAACCTGCACAGCTGTGAGCCAAAGTTAAATTATCCTCTTTTAAGGTGATTTTTTTGAGACATTTTGATATTGTGATTTGTAGCTGATTCATACACCAGCCCAGTGCTAATAATTTATTATAATTATAGTATTATTTTTCTATTATTATACAATATTTTGTATAATTATAATTCTATTCTTATAAATTATAATATAATTTATTATATCATAAATTTGTGACTAAGAGTTGTTACACATTATGACAAGTGATCCCCATTACTCTTCCTTTTCATAAATGTTAGCGTTTTCTTGCTCTAAAATTTCTATTATTCACTTTAATGGCCATTCTTCTACTTCTAAGAACTCTGCAAACTTCTATGGAGGGCTGTATTGGATTTATTGAATTAGAACAGCACACAGTCTTTTCTCGACCCACATCTTACAAATGTGTGATTATATCATGGAAGTCCCAGCATTCCCAGGGAATCTGATACCTCCGATCAAGCTGTAGCTTCTCAGCATTTTCAGTTCATCTGATCTCTGAAGGCATGAATCAATCCCCTCCTGCCCAGCATCCTTTCCTGATGTATCCACTGCTTACTCTGTCCCATAGCTTAGCAACATTGGTTCTTTTCAAAAAGGTTAGGGATTCTTCAAGGACCACTCTGCACTCTGTATTATAGTAGTCTTTTCACAGGTAGGAGGGCTAAGACTTAAGCATACAAAACAATGAAAAGCTATAAGTTTTCTGCAAGGGATCTTATTTTACTTGAAAATGTCCATATCATTTGTGAATTGGGAAGGGAAATACCTTTAAAATTGCTACCTAATGTCACTTTTAAATTTAAATCGTCTTAGTATTCAGTAATCTAATAGCTCCAGTTCCTTTCAGAGCTTTTTGGTCTATGACTGCCCTTCCTGTCTCCTGTCAAATGGCATTTGAGCCTATAAGAGCTTTTTTGGCTCTGACAGAAAGGCTCTCTGCAGAGTCTTTTTTTGCTTAGCCTAAGCTTTGCAATGGGAACTGCTATAACCATGCTCCCATAGTAGCAATACTGATGGGGCCTCTCATTCTGAGCATTCCTCATCAAAAGCCCAGACCTATGACCTCTGTGTCTCCCTCGCCGGTGGATTGAGTAGACTCTGGATTGTTTTGTGTTCCTCTCCCATTCCCTGGGCTTTGAGCATCTCTCCAGCACCACTAAAAGCCTTTGTGAATTCTTCCCATTTGATGTGCTTGTTGAACACAGCTCATCCTGGCACTCTCAAAGCCAAGAGGAGGAAAACTCAGGCCATGGTATCTCGGATTGCTTGAGAGGCTCTGTGACCTTAGTCAAGTTAACTTTCTATGTTTTAGACAACTCAGATATAAAGTAGATGAGGTTGTTGAACGCTGATCTCTGAGTGTAATATTCATTACCATCTCCATCAGAGCATCTGTGCTGACTCAGAAGAGGCCCTCAAGATAGAGTGTGCTGGTGGTGCCTCATTGAAGCAGGGCATTGGGGAGGGTTATTATGCCCTTGTATCAGATTTCAGACAATGATTCCTATACCATTCTGCCAGCTGTATGCAATTTAGCTCAAGCTGCATATGATCTTGTGGTCTGGGGAGTGTTTGTGGCCTACAGAGTTATGTATAGGCTAAGTAAAGCTAGAATTTCACCTATGAAGCTATAGGGAAGTAATTATCCATCCAGGGATGAGACTTTCCAGTGGTGCAGCTGTTTTGGGGTCACCTACCCTCTCACCTGTGCTCTGTAAATGAGCACACTAATCTCAATGGTAACACAAGATACACTTAAGTGGAATGATTGCTTCTGTCTGTTATCTGTGTCCTATCGGGTGAATAGACATTTGCTTACTTTTAAACTTACTTTTAACAAAAACTTTTAAATGCTTTGACCCCCCTTATAGCCAACCATCCAAAAGGTAGGGGAGAAAAGATGGTAAATAGGACAAGGAAAAACATTTCCATGCACAGATGGGATATGGCTACTTGGTTATGGCTTTCAATATGTACATTCAATGAGTATGTGCTACTTTATTATTTAATTATTACTGCATCTACCTTGATGTACAGTTATGGTATAAAGAAGCATCAGAACCCAGGTATTTACTGATGAACTTTCTGAACTAGAACGTTCTGGATGTCATGTGATACAGATTCATGTGATGAGGCTGACTCATGTGGTATTTTGCTGAAGCAAGACCCATGGGAGGACACATGGTACTTGGAGATAGTATAAATAGGACTCAGTGGATAGTGACAGGGTACTTGCATGGCTAGCTGTGCAATGCTTCCTTGGTTCCACATCCTTGTCTTTGCTGATTTTTGCTTCATTGAGAATGGTATGGCAGAGAACATCTCTTAGCATCCCAGCTGGTTCTGGTTGCTCCTGCTGACTCCTGCTAATCCAGCAGAGGCCTGGCTGTTTCTGTGGGGTCGTGCCATTGCTGCTGACTTGTATTTGATATCCCAACACTATGGAACTAGACTGCTGAGATTCTGACAAAGATTTGAATCATCCCAAGGAACAACTTCTAAACAGGGTCTACATCCTATAGTTCTATTTATCATCTTTTCTCCCCTTCCTTTGTATGGTTGGCTAGAAGCATTTGAAAACTCATGTTAAAAGTAGGTTTAAAGAAAATCTAAGCCTTCGGCACACTTTCTTTACTAACTTAACATGGTAAGTAATCAGGATAGTTCATTTTTTACTTCATTTTTTTCTGTTGCATGTAGATTATTTAAAAATATCCATAATGAAGATTTTGCATTGGTTTACCCAAGTATTTAAAAAACATTCTTAAGTAGATATCGATTATGGGTATTACAGGCCCTAGACATTTCTACTTTTATGCAGAAAATAATAAATTGGACATACTACAGACATCTTTCTGATAAAATCTGAATGTAAAGAGAAGCAGACAGACTAGTGGAGAGTGCATGCTATCCCAAAGGAAGATAGAGTGACTCCTTAGGTCCACATGGCAGAGATAACAGGGCCTTGAGTCCAAATGGAAAAATTGAGGTTTTTCTGATGCAAGAAACCAAAGGAAATTTGGGAACAATGAAGGCTGGAAAGAATGTGTGGGTGGGACAGTACTGGAAGGGGAAAAAGAAAGAGGATCCCTAGTCTCTGTCTATACATCTCTGACAGCCTCCCAGTGCATGCACATTAAGGAGACTAAGGCATCTCACTTAAAGATCAGAGCCGCTACCAAACTGCTGTCCAATAAACAATTCAAGTTTCAATATTAGTCAAGAAAATCATTTGTTTACAAAAAAGAAAAAACACTATGGGAGACAAGTTACATTATACAGGATCTATGAACATCTGTAATGACTAAGATATAATCCAAGATTATCCCATTCACAATGATGCAGGACAATGGAATGCATTCTCAAGAGAAAAGAAAACAGTATGTGTCCAAGCTGAAAATGAATCCGCAGCTGGATATTCAAGCAGTCATTATTGAAATGCAAGGAAATGCCACAGGGGGATGCCTGCTCTGAGTGGAAATCTCCACAGAGAACTTTAAATCTCAGAAGAAGAGAAAAACAATAACATACAGAAACAGATTTCTAGAGTTGCAAGTTGTAAGATTTAAATAGTTATTGGAAAAACAAAATTTTTAAATAGGCATAAAAGAGGAAGAAGTTGACTCAAAGTTCATTAGGTATGATCCAAGTGAACACTAAAATATTTCAAAAAATTAACAGTATTCTGTTAAACTAATAAATTCTCTCTCTCTCTGTCTCTCTCTCTCTGTCTCTCTCTCTCTCTCTCTCTCTGTCTCTCTCTCTCTGTCTCTCTCTCTCTCTCTCACACACACACACACACAGGTGATGTACACATAAATACTTAAGAATAACAGAAAGAGAAAGGAAAAGCATCTGAAGAAATAATAGCTGGATATTTCTTCAAGTTGATGATGGACTTCTAAAAATGATTAAATGCATGAGGATCTCCAAATATAGCAAGACAATGGATACAACAGTTCCAGGCTATAGCACACTACAGTAAACAATAGAAAACAAATCAAAACCAGATCTTGAATATTAACAACACATAAAGAGAGACAATGATTCGAAATTGGGTTGTCATCAAAAATCAGGGAGATCAGAGGATAGAGAGCATGACACTGCCAAGACAACACAACTGGCACCTAAGCATTCAGAATGCAGCGACAGTGTCCTTGATGAATGGAAGTCCCAGCACAATAGTAGACTTGTGGTAGCTATTGCTGTTGGTGTAGTAAAGGGCCAGATAACCCAACTAGAATGATGAAAGATTTGTTGTGGCCCATGGTTTTTGAGAACTTAGTCCACTGATTAATTGGTATCATTCCCTTTGTACCTGAGGCAAAATCGCACTTTGTGGTAGGACCATGTGGTATATAACAAAACTGTTCATTTCATGGACGGAATCAAAAAGATAGATGGAGGGAGACATTGAAAAGAATGGGGAAGAAGAGGAGGAAGCAGAGGAAGGAGGAAGAGAAGAAGGAAAGGGGGGCACTGAATTTCAGATCTTCCTTCAAAGGTATCCATTTGAAGGCCTGTCATCCAGAAGCCTCTTAGACTTCTTTTTTTTTTCTTATTGGATAATTTGTTTACATTTCAAATGCTATCCCCTTTCCTGTTTTCCCCTCTGCAAACTCCCTGTCCCATCTCCTCTTACCTGCTTCTATGAGGGTGCTCCCCCACCCATCTACCCACTCCCACCTCACCACCCTAGCATTCCTCTACATTGGAGCAACAAGCCTTCACAGGACCAAGCATCTCCCCTCCCACTGATGCCAGATAAGGCCCCTTCAGCTCCTTCAGTCCTTCCCCTAACTCCTCCATTGGGGTCCCTCTGCTTAGTCCAATAGTTGCCTCCGCATCTGTGATGCTCAGGCTCTGGCAGAGTCCCTCAGGAGGCAGCTCTATCAGGCTCCTGTCAGCAAGTACTTTTTGCATCAGCAGTAGTGTCTGGGTTTGATGTCTGCATGTGGGATCAAGCCCCAGATGGGGCAGTCTCTGAATGGCCTTTCCTTTAGTTTCTGTTCCACAATTTGTCCCTGTATTTCCTTTAGACAGGAGCAATTCTGGGCTAAAATGTTGGAGATGGGTGGGTGATCCCATCCCTTAATGTAGAGGGGAGGCATGCCTTACCTCTAGATATGGTCTCAATAGGTTCTTCCTCCCCTTTGTGAGGTATTTCAGCTAATATCAGCACTGTGGTGGTCCCGGGAGGCACTTGCTTTGCTGGCATCTGGGGCTTTCTGGTCTCTACCTTCAGTTCCCCATCCCCCATTGCTACATACCTCTGTTCAGTTTCCTGACCCTCTGTACATCTCCTCCATCTCCTCTCATACTTGATTCTGCCCCTATTTTCCCCTCCCCCTCCACTCTTCCTGCCAAGACCTTCCCACCCACTACGTCCCTTGATTATATTGCTCCTCCTTCCAAGCAGGACTGAAGCATCTACTCTTTGGTCTTCCTTCCTCTTGAGCTTCATGTTGTCTATGAGCTGTACAGTGGGTATTCCCTGTGCTTTGCCTAATATTCAGTAATTATCAGTAAGTACATACTATGTGTGTCTTTTGTGACTGAGTAACCTCACTCAGATTGATATTTTCTAGATCCATCCATTTGTCTGAGAATTTTGTGAGGTCATTGTTTTTAATAGCTGAGTTGTATTCTATTGCATAAATGTACCACATTTTCTGCATCCACTCCTTTGTTGAGGGATATCTGGGTTGTTTTCAGCTTCTGGCTATTATAAATATAGCTGCTATGAATATAGTGGAGCATGTGTCCTTATAACATGTTGGAGCATCTTCTGGGTATATGCCCTGGAGTGGTATAGCTGAGTCCTCAGGTAGTACTATATCCAATTTTCTGAGAAACCTCCAAATTGATTTCCAGAATGGTTGTACCAGCTTGCAATCCCACCAGCAATGGAGGAGTATTCCTCTTTCTCCACATCCTTGCCAGCATCTCCTGTCATCTGAGCTTTTGATCTTGACCATTCTGACTGGTGTGAGGTAGAATTTTACAGTTGTTTTGATTTGCATTTCCCTGATGACTAAGGAAGTTGAGAATTTTTTTAGGTGTTTCTTGGCTGTTCTATATTGCTCAGGTGGGAATTCTCTGTTTAGCTCTTTTCCCAACATTTTGATAGGGTTATTTGATTCTCTCGAGTACAACTTCTTGAGTTCTTTGTATCTATTAGATATTAGCCCTCTGTTGGATAGGGTTGGTAAAGATCTTTTCCCAATCTGTTAGTTGCAATTTTGTCCTATAGACAGTGTCCTTTGCCTTGCAAAAACTTTGTAATTTTATGAGGTCCCATTTGTTGATTCTAGATCTTAGAGCATAAGCCATTGGTGTTCTGTTCAGGAACTTTTCTCCTGTGCCCATTTGTTCGAGGCTTTTCCCTACTTTCTTTTCTATAAGATTCAATGTATCTAGTTTTATGTGGAGGTTCTTGATCCACTCGAATTTGAGCTTTGTGCAGGGAGATAAAATTGTATCAATTTGCATTCTTCTACATGTTGACCACCAGTTGAAACAGCACCATTTGTTGAAAATGCTGTCTCTTTTCCACTGGATGGTTGTAGCTCCTTTGTCAGTGATCAAGTGACCATAGGTGTATGGGTTCATTTCTGGGTTTTCAATTCGATTCCATTGATCTACCTGTCTATCTCTGTAACAATAACATGCAGCTTTTATCACTATTGCTCTGTAGTACATCTTGAGGTTACGAATGGTGATTTCCCCAGCAGTTCTTTTATTGTTGAGAATAGTTTTCACTATTCTGAATGAATTTGAGAATTGATCCTTCTAACTTTATGAAGAATTGAGTTTGAATATTTTGGGGGGATTGCATTGAATCTGTAGATTGCTTTCAGCAAGATGGCCATTTTTGCTGTATTAATGCTGCTGATCCATGAGCATGGGAGGTCTTTCCATCATCTGAGGACTTCTTTGATTTCTTTCTTCAGTGACTTACAGTTCTTGTCATACAGATCATTCACTTGCTTGGTTAGAGTCACACCAAGATACTTTATATTATTTGTCACTATTATAAAGGGTGTCCTTTCCCTAATTTCTTTCCCAGCCTGTTGATCATTTGTAAAGGAAGGCTACTGATTTCTATGAGTTAATTTTATATCCAGCAACTTGGCTGAAGTTGTTTATTAGCTGTAGGAGTTCTCTGGTGGAATTTTGGGGGTCATTTAAGTTTACTATCATATCATCTGCAAATAGTGATATTTTGACTTCTTCCTTTCCAGTTTATGTCCCTTTGTTGTCTAATTGCTCTAGCTAGAACTTCAAGTACTATTTTGAATAGATAGGGAGAGAGAGGGCAGCCTTGTCTAGTCCCTGATTTAGGTGGGATTTCTTCAAGTTTCTCTATATTTAGTTTGATGTTGGCTACTGGTTTTCTGTATATTACTTTTACTATGTTTAGGTATGGGCCTTGAATTCCTGATCTTTCCAAGACTTTTAACATGAAGGGATGTTGAATTTTGTCAAATGCCTTTTCAGCATCTATTGAACTGATAGTGTGGCTTTTTTTCTTTGAGTTTGCTATGTACTGGATTTTGTTGATGGATTTCCATATATTGAACCATCTCTGCATCCTTGGGATGATGACTACTTACTAGTGGTGAATGATCATTTTGATGTATTCTTGATTTCAGTTTGCAAGAATTTTATTGAGTATTTTTGCATAGATATTCATAAGGGGAATTGGTTTGAAGTTCTCTTTTTTTGTTGGGTCCTTGTGTCATTTTGGTATCAGCATAACTATGACTTCATAGGACCAATTGGGTAGTTTTCCTTCTGTTTCCATTTTGTGGGATAGTTTGAAGACTAGGTTTCTGAGCCCCTCACAAGTATAATGAATAGGTATGGGTTCATTTCAGATTACTCATTGCTTGCTGTTGTTATTCATTTAAATAGTTAAGCTGTCCTTTATATACTTCTATAGAACACATGCTTTTGGCATGTGTTGTTTGTTGTTGTGATTGTATATAGCTTGAACTTATACAACTTTATTTAAATTTTTTTTATTTCATTCGATATATTTTTTATTTACATTTCAAATGATTTCCCTTTTCTGGTTCCTCACTCCCCGAAAGTCACATAAGCCACCTTCCCTCTCCTTATTCTCTCACCCACCCCTTCCTACTTCCCTGTTCTGGTTTTGCCTTATACTGCTACACTGAGTATTTCCAGAACCAGGGACCACTCCTCCTTTCTTCTTGTTCCTCATTTGATGTATGGATTAGGTTTGGGGAATTCCAGTTTTCCAGGCTAATATCCACTTATTAGTGAGTGCATACCATGATTCACCTTTTGAGACTGGGTTACCTCACTTAGTATGATGTTCTCCAGCTCCATCCATTTGCCTAAGAATTTCATGAATTCATTGTTTCTAATGGCTGAATAGTACTCCATTGTGTAGATATACCACATTTTTTGCATCCATTCTTCTGTTGAGGGATACCTGGGTTCTTTCCAGCTTCTGGCTATTATAAAGATGGCTGCTATTAACATAGTGGAGCATATATCCTTATTATATGCTGGGGAATCCTCTGGGTATGTGCCTAGGAGTGGTATAGCAGGATCTTTCGGGAGTGATGTGCCCAGTTTTCTGAGGAACCGCCAGACTGATTTCCAGAGTGGTTGTACCAATTTGCAACCCCACCAGCAGTGGAGGAGTGTTCTTCTTTCTCCACACCCTCTCCAACACCTGCTGTCTCCTGAGTTTTTAATCTTAGCCATTCTGACTGGTGTAAGGTGAAATCTCAGGGTTGTTTTGATTTGCATTTCCCTAATGACTAATGAAGTTGAACATTTTTTTAAGATGCTTCTCCGCCATCCAAAGTTCTTCAGGTGAGAATTCTTTGTTTAACCCTGTACCCCATTTTTTAATAGGGTTATTTGGTTTTCTGGGGCCTAACTTCTTGGAACTTATACAACTTTACCTGTGTTATTTTTAACCCTCAGAGTATAAATTATGATTCTCTGATAAAGCTGGGAATTGCATAAGACTTTAGTCTGCCTTATTTATTGGCTCCATTCTTCCAGCCCCCACCATCTCTATAGCAGCAACAGTGGGGGACAGTGAATAACTTCCCATAAATTAGGCCATTCCACTATTGCCTGCTTGGGTATATCTGAGAGGTTATGACAGATGCTCCAGGTCCTATGGAGATGCTCAGGTTGGGAACACCCCCAAGAAGATGATGATACATACTTCAAGGTGATCCCAGATGGTACCTTGCAGAGAGGCCACATGTACCACCAGCAGAACAGCCATGTATATGCATCTTCCAAGTCCTATTTGCTACTGGTCCAGGAAATGAAGTGTGATTCAGAAAACACTGCAACAAAACAAGCAGAAAGTCACCTCTTTGAGTTCTTTGTTCTTCGTTTGGGAACAATTCTTTCCGATGACTCTGTGTGTGTGTGTGTGTGTGTGTGTTATATGTACAGTTTATGCACAATTATTCCAATTGTGTATCAGTTTAAATGCATGTGCACAGTTAACTTATGCTGAACACTTGCTGTTTCAAGTTCTGTCCAACACTTCATGTGTATTGACTTTACAACCCTCACACAGACTTAGAGGCATGTCTGTTTTGTAAATGAGGACTTTTGAGTGACAGGAATGTAAGGAATAGGAACTCGACCTCACATGTGACAACTGTTCATGCCACGATTTGAAACCCAACAGCCTCATTCTAAGTCTCTACTCCAAACCAACACTGGATTTTATGAGAAGCTCACTTTAGGAACTTTCCTCTCACCTGTGGTTTGAATACCAGTACCCGGGGAAGCTCATAACTGCCTGTAACTCTAACTGCAAGCGGTAAGGATCTTTTATTCTCTTGGAGGGTATGCACACATATAAGGCATATATATATATATATATATAGAGAGAGAGAGAGAGAGAAAGAGAGAGAGAATAAAAGCTTAAAGAAAATCTTAAAATGTTCTTTCTTCTCTCTCTCTCTCTCTCTCTCTCTCTCTCTCTCTCTCTCTCTCCTCACCTACCTTTAAACATGAATACCTGGTTGAGAAAGTCCTGGAAAAATAGACAGCACTAGCCTCAAGAAAAGTGCTCCAGATTGAGGCAAAGGCCCAAACCACATCGATGGCCAAGAGTCTGCTGTACACACACATGGACACTGGACTGATTTTCTGGTGAAGTGAGTCATTGTTAGGTTGTGTCAATGGATTCCTTTTGGACTGAGGCCAACTGTATACAACTAAACAAATCAACACAAAGACTGACAAAAAAACAAAACACAACATGCATTCTTAGCCCAGAAGTATGACATAGAGTCTGAAGTTGGAATACAAGATTTCAGGTAGGGAAGGGGTAAGGCAATGACTCTACAAAAGATGGTGGGTACAATTGTTACAATTCTGTCTAAGCTCCACCCCACAGTTACCTGTCAACAGCCAGGTATGCCCCTTCCCACTATTACCTGGCAACAGCCAGGTAAGTCTGGCCTACTATAAAAGGGGCTTCTTTCCCTTCTTCCCTCTCTTGCATCTCTTATTTCCTCACTCTCAGCTTCTCTCTTGCCCCTCTTGGACTCTCCTCCCCTCCCCCTCTCACCACGTGGTCATGGCTGGTCTCTGCTTCTCTACTTTCTCCTTCTTCCTCCCCTCAGTATGGCCATCCCTTCTCCCACACTGCTGTAGAACATATTCTCTTGCCTATTTCTCTTTTTATGATCACAACAATAATAATATGGTGATGCTAATTAATTTATATGCTTTCCTAGAGGGGAGAAGATAGGGTCAAGGTTAGGTAACCTGCCTAGAATAGTCCAGCAAATTAGTGCAGAGCTAGCTCCAACTCTCAAATCTTCTTCTTTATTGCCCATTTTGTATCTCTTCCACCATTTCTCATCTAGGTAGCAAAGGCTCCAAAGGCAGTTTCAAATGATCTTTGGTGATTTAAACTTGTGGAGTTGAAATTTATTCTATAGAATTGTAATACATTAAAAACTCATTTTACATATATATGGAAAAGCCCTTCTATCTCTAGAAATAGTTTTTAACTTTGAACATCTTGTACCATGTTTCTCCATGGTGACCTCTTGTTTGGTCATAAATACTTGTCTCCATCATGTTAGTAGTAGGAAATCCATTGGATTCAACCAGTTGCCTTTTGCAGGAAGTAGGTAATTACTCAGAGATTGTAAGAAAGGAGCCAGTATCTGGTGAAGAAAGATGTAAAGCAGTAAGCACAGGGTTTAATGGCATTCATGTTCAAGTGGCATCTGCCACTTGATGGAACTCAGTCTTTGCTTGAGAAGACAATAGTACATAAAGTTAATATCCACAGGTGTGAAAGCGAGAGTTCTACTCTTGTTTCCCATGCTCCTTGTAGTCAAGATATGATTTCTGAGGTGGCTAAAGGAGATGAAAGGCAGAAAGAGAGAGGTGTATGATCTCAAACAGGTGGGGCCAGGTTTATTGGGATACAAGGCAAGGGGGCATACTCTCACACTATGACTGGTTAAGAATGCCTGTGGAAGAAGATGGCTGTGATGTATAGTTTGCATTTCCCTCTGAAGTCCCTCCTTTCCAAAGTTCCCTTGCCTGGCTACAAGGGATTCTGGGAAGTACAGTCTTATAGCAGGAAACTACCATTCCACTAAGGGGACATAGAAATATCGGGGGAGGGGAGGGCATAATAAATCCTTTCTTTGCTGCTTCCTGCTGTGGATCATTGTTGGATGGGGTAGTTCTGGGTCCATTGAAAAGGGGATTCACTGGTCACTTAGCAGGAGGAGAATTTTCACTTGATTGACTAAAATGGATTATGTGATTGTTGTCCTGCATTCTTGCAGAAACTTTTGAAACATAATCTTTGGGGGCCCGCAAGCAGATGTATGGTTACAGAGTAAAACTGAGAGACTGATTACCTTGGAAGGTGAAGCAGGGGTGGAAAGGTGAGAAAGACAGAGTAAGTTGGTGAGAGGAAGTGGCTGTAGAGTTGTGTGGTGGTTGGAATAGGTATGGCCCCCATAGACTCATGTGTTTAAATGCTTGGCCCATGTGGAGTAGCACTAGTCGGAGATATTGCCTTGTTAGAGTAGTGCGGCCTTATTGGAGGAAGTATGTCACTGTGGGGATGGGCTTTGAGGTCTCCTATGCTCAAGCTATGCACAGTGTGGTACATAGCCTCCTTCTTGCTGCCTGATATCAAGATGTAGAACTATCAGCTCCTCCAGCACTATGTCTGCCTGAATGCTGCCATGCTTCCTACCATGATGATAAGGACCTAAACCTCTGAGAGGGTATGCCAGTCCCAATTAAATGTTGTACTTTGTAAGAGTTGCTGTGATCATGATGTCTCTTCCCAGCAATGAAACCCTAAGACAAGTTGATTCAGGATGACAGTGACTAGCCTCACTGCCAGTCGTGCTTCACCAGAATAAGCTAACAGAACCAGCAGGAAGCCACAGGGCACTGAAGGAAGGCAACAGGAGAAAAGAGAGAACTAATATAAAGAATTGTATCTAACCTGGGGTAAAAGAGATAAAGATGCAGCCAGAGTTTCTAAAAGTCCTTTTGAAGATGTATCTGAAACAAATAGAGCTATTGTAGGATAAGAGCCATTCAGTGACCTTACACATGTTGCTTGGTCACAGGAAGCAGTAAAGGCTTTAAAAGATGGTTAAAAAATGACCATAATTATGAGGGTTATAAGGAGGAAAGAACGGATCAAGGGGACCAACCACAGTGGGAGGAAAATCAAAAGTCTATACAGTGGAGGAAGCTTGTGGTTGAATTTCTCTTGGGTCTCTATGTCTAGGACCCCATATCAAACCAGTTAGGATTTGTGAGTGTGAAAGCACCATTGCTTGTGGAAGAGCGTTGGGGCACAGATACAGCCCTAGCGGAGTCGGATATAGTCTTAGAGTAGGATAGCAGCCAAAGTCCAGTTGTTCCTGAAGGGTGCTAAGCTGATCTAAGACTTCTCTTAAGTTTTTGTTGAGAGCAAAAAAAATTGGAATGCTAACTAATGCCAAAAAGGCTTCAGTTAAGCTCTTTTACTTCTGAGTCTTGAACACAATGGCCAGACTAGCAAAAAGAGTCCTGCATTGGATGGCCCATGGCCCATTAATTCCCCATTCAAAGGTCACACAGACTGCTCTCAGGGGTTTGGGGCACCAATCTGTGTAACTGCTTCAAGGTGACAAGATATTGACAAAGGGAGGGAGCACTGGCCAGAATGGCTTGGATCCATTCAAGTGGCGGTGATAAAACTTAACAGCTGGCAAACAGCCGGAATGTAAGTCAGGAGCTAATAATTGTACAACCTTGTGGGGAACATTAAGAGACAAAGTTAATGAGAAAAAAAAGTTACATCAAGATTAGCATAAGTTACTATAAGGTTAAATGTAAAATTAATGTGAGGATAAATACAATTGTATACCCGGCTGGGCCATGTACCAGAGGTATATAGAAGGATAACTGTAATTAGCTGAGTTTTTTTGTTTTGTTTTGTTTATACCATACTCCTCCATGAGGAACAAGTATCTTGTAGTTTTATAAAAGAAATCAATTAAATTCAGCACCAAATTTAGAGTTTCAAGGAGAAATAGAATCCCATTAAGTCATTTGAGGATTATCTAGCAAAGTTCTTAAGCCACCACTTAGAGATTCTGCAAAACTTTCCAAATATGTAACTTTGATGGCAGTGTATCTGGCATCTCCTTTAATAACGGAACATGAGTGGTTGGACTATAGACCCTGGAATTATGAGCCTTTTCTAAAAGGAAGACCTCAATGCTGGGATAAAGGACATGACCAATTGTAGTAGCACACAGGTCCCATACCTGTCAGGGCTCAGGTACAAGGTCGCCTGTTGACATTATCCTCATTTGTCTCTCTGTTGTTTGAGACATTTGGGATATGGGAGCAGATGCTAAGATCCTCCAGTGGACGAGAGAATCCATCTCCCTGTAGTTTGAGACTTGAGAAGCAATTCATCTTTCCTGTGGATAAGGAGACTTTTGTCTGGTTTGGCCTACACAGTTACATCTAGTCAGGCCTACAGAGCTGGAGGCAGAAGCATCAGGCTGCAGGCAGGTCTTGTTTCCCTGTAGATCTCTCTAATGTGACTAATATACAGATTACTCCGGTGGGATTGGACTCCACCCAAGGGAACTACTTGGGCCTTAGGGCATCTTGTCAGTCAAGTATTTGTAAATTTTACTCAAGCACTTAATGTTCATAATTAGTATTTAAAAATATACCTGATTTTGAGTATTATTTTACATTAAATGAACTTTAAATTTACCTTATATTTGACGTAAATTTGGGCTTAACTTTGACAATATATACAGAAGACTATATAATAGGAGATATAAATTTATCTTTACCATCAAGCTTGTCTCTGTAAATGAATTACATATTTACTTAGAATGACTAAAAACAGTGCTGAACACATTAAAGAGTTTGATCATTTATGAGGTGACTATTAACTTATAAATTTTAAATATCTTTAAGAGTTTATAAGTTGGCTTATATATAGTTATTTTCTTACAGTTCTTTATTTTAAAAAACAATTTATTTACTTTACATCCCAACATCAGTCTCCCTTTTTGCAACCATCCCCCCATTCCTCCTTAAGTTTTTCCTCTGAGAAGAGGAGCCCACTCTGGTATCATCCCCAGCCCACCTCCCATCTCCCACCCCATCCTCTATTCCCAGCACACCAGGCACATGCTCTCTCACTGAGGGCAGACAAGGCAGCTGTTAGGGAAACAGAATCCATAGACAGGCAACAAATTTAGGAACAACCACTGGGAGGCACATGAAGACCAAGCTGCAAATCTGCCACATGGATGCAAGGGCCCTAAGATCATGGATAAATTTATAGGAGATATAAATTTATCTTTACCATCAAGCTTGTCTCTGTAGATTAATTACGTATTTCCTGCAGTGATTGGTGTGCTGGGAATAGAGGATGGGGTGGGAGATGGAAGGTGGGGTGGGGATGATACCAGAGTGGGCTCCTCTTCTCAGGTCATGCTTGCTCTTTGGTTGGTGGGTCAGAGTCTGGGAACTCCTAAGGGTCCAGGTTAGTCTCGGTCTTTCTGTAGAGTCCCTGTCCTCTCTAGGTCCCTCAATCCTTCCCTCAATCTTTCAAAAGATTCCCTGAGCTCCATCTAATGGTTGGCAGTGGGTCTCTACATCTGTTTCAGTCAGCTGTTGGGTAGGCGGAGTCTCTCAGAGGACAGTTGTGTTATGATCCTCTCTGCAAGCATATATTAATCATTAATATCATCAATATTAATAGTGTCAGGATTCTTGCCAATGGGATGGATTTCAATTTGGGCCAGTCAGTGGCCACTCCCTCTGTGTTTGCTGTATCTTTTGTTCCTGCACATGTTCTAGTCAGAAAACATTTTAGGTAGAAGTTTTTATAGGTGGGTTTCTGGCCTTACCCTTCTACTGTGAGTCCTGTCTGGCTACAAGGAGTGGCCACTTCAGGCTCCATATTTCCCAATGATAAGTGTTTCATTTAGTATCACCTCATAGTAACCCTGGGGCTTCCCATCTTCCCAGATCTCTGGCATGTCCTAGAGATGCCCCTGCTCACCTCTGATTTCCATTCTCTTATCCCTGCTCTCCCTAAATCTGACTCCCACCCCTCTTATCTGCTTCTCTCCCCATCCCCTCTCCCATTCAGCTCACTCCTTCCATCCACCTCTGATATCTTTTTTTTTCTCCTTCTGAGATGGCTCCAGGCAGCCACTCTTGTGTCCTCCTCATAATTTGGATTCTTTGGATCTATGGATTGTAGTGTGGTTGCCCTCTACTTTATAGCTAATATCCACTTATAAGTAAGTACATACTATGTCATTTTGGGTCTGGGTTACCTCACTCAGGATGATATTTTTCAGTTCCACACATTTGCCTGCAAAATTCATAATGTCCTTGTTTTTAATAGTTGAGTAGTATTCCATTGCAAAAGTAAGCCACATTTTCTGTATCCATTCTCTAGTTGAGAGGCATCTAGGTTGTTTCCAGTTTCTGTCTATTATGAATAAAGCTGCTATGAGCATAGTGTAGCATATTGTCCCTGTGGGATGGTCAGGCATCTTTTAGGTATATGCCCAGGAGTAGTATTACTTGGTCTTGAGGTAGAACTATTGTCAGTTTTCTAAGAAAAGCACCGCACTGATTTTCCAGAGTGGTTGTACAAGTTGCATTTCCACCAGCAATGGAGGAGTGTTCTTGTTCTGCTTCCTCGACAGCATGTGCTGTCCCTCAAGTTTTTGATCTTAACCATTCTGATAGGTATAAAATGGAATATCAGGGTCACGTGGATTTGCATTTCCATGATGACTATGGACATTGAACATTTTTTACGGTGCTTATCAGCCATTTGAGATTCTACTGTTGAGAATTCTCTGTTTAGCTCTGTATCCCATTTTTAACTTAGTTATTTGGGTTGCTGGTGTCTAACTTCATGAGTGTTTTTTTTTTTTATTTTAGATATTAGCCATCTGTTAGATGTAGGGTTGGTGAAGATCTTTTGCAATTCTGTATGCTGTCCTTTTGTTCTGTTAACTGTGTCCTTTTACTTACACAAGCTTTTCAGTTTCAGGAGGTCCCATTTATTAACTGTTGATCTTAGTGCCTGAGCCACTTATGATCATGTACCAGTGGGTTCAAGGCTATTCCCCACTTTCTCTTCTGTTAGATATAGGGTACCTGATTTTATGTTGAGATCTTTGATCCACTTGGACTTGTGTTGTGTGCAGGGTGATAAATATGAATGTATCTTTATTCTTCTACATGTAGGTATCCAGTTAGACCAGCACCATTTTTTGAAGATGCTATTCCTCTTGTATTATTTTGGGTTCTTCATCAAAATTCAAGTATAATAGGTGTGTGGGGGGCGGCGGCAGCAGCGGCAGCAGTGGCTGCTCCAGCTGAAGGGCCATCAGCAGTGGAACCAAGGCGTCACAGGGTCCAGTTAGGCCCTGCGCCCACGACCACTGACCTTCGCTGACCAGCCGGACAGCAAGCAGCTGCAGTTGTGCGGCGCCTTTCCTGCACGGAGGCCACTTCAGAACTCGGCCTCCCACCAGTCAGGAGAGGAGCATCCATCTTGGTTCCGTACTCCAGGAATCGGACAGACTGAGGTACACAAACGTAATCCGAGGCCAACACCGCGGTGGTCTGAGCCCGACGGGCGTTGGCCTGCACCCAGGCCCTGGGCGGGTCGGGGGGCCATCGGGGTGCCAACCCAACCAGGAGGTTTTTTGCCCAGGCCTGCGAGCGCGCCGCCGCCATTTTGCCTGCAGGACGACCGAGAGCTCAGGCGGGCAGACCTGTAACGGGCATAGCCTAAGGCTAACAAAGCGGGGGTCCAGGCCCCAAAAGGCACAGGACTGACCCCAAGAACTGGGCGGCTTGGTGGGCCATCTGTGAGTCAACCCGCCCAGGTGATTGTTAGCAAAGCAGACTCTCCCGGCGCTTTCAGGGAGCGCGGGCGCACACGCCCGCCATCCTAGTCACCTGGCAAACCCAATTAACAGTCAAAGCCGTAGGGGAACTTTGCTCGGACCTTGGCCTCCCAGGCTTTTGCCTGGACTCAGGGACTGGGCGGCCAGGCTAACCTTGTGTGCGATAGCCCGGTTGGCAGATCGGCTGCCCAGCGGAGTGAGCGGAACTCAGGGGAGGTCACAGTAGCATACACCGTCGGCACTCCCTGGGAGTGCACACGGGCTCCATCTGCTCCACAGACACAATCTGGGGCAAGGCCTCAGGCAGAAGCCCTTAGCTCTACTCTCTCCGCTTCCGGATCCAGATCAGTCTGGGCGGCAGCATTACATCTCCAAGTCCTGCAAGTGGCTAGCTGGGCTTCCGGGCGGCCAGCTGGGAGAAGTCAGTGTGCTCCAGTGAATCCAGCGGGCCCCAGCGGGAGCCTTCGGGTGCCTGCTTTGGGATCTGAACAGCCTGGGCAGCAGCACACTGTCTACAAGCAGTGCAGGAGGTAAGCTGTGCACCAGAGGCCAACTGGGAAGGGGCAGCTTGCACTGGTGAGTCCAGCACTGACAAGATAAACTAACACCAGTGAGATCTAGATGGCAAAAGGCAAACGCAGGAACGTCACTAACAGAAATCAAGGCAATATGGCAACATCTGAACCCAATTCTCCTCTACCAACATGTCCTGGATACCCCATCACACCAGTAAAACAAGATTTGGATTTAAAATCACTGGTCATGATGCTGGTACAGGAACACATGAAGGTCATACATAAAGAAATTCAGGAGACAATGGATCAAAAGGTAGAAGCCCTTGCAAGGGAAACACAAAAATCATTGAAAGAAATCCAGGAGAATACAAAAGCCAACAAGGAGGAAATGCAAAAAACACTTAAAGAAATACAGGAGAACTTTGCTCAACAGGCTGAGGTCATGAAAGACGAAACACAAAAATCTCTTAAAGAAATACAGGAGAACTTTGGTCAACAGGCTGAGCTCATGAAAGAGAGAACACAAAAATCTCTTAAAGAATTACAGGAAAACACAAACATGCAAGTGAAGGAGCTAAGCAAAACCATCCAGGATCTAAAATCAGAAGTAGAAACAACTAAGAAAACTCAAAGGGAGACAACTTTGGAGATAGAAAGCCTTGGGAAGAAATCAGGGGACAGAGATACAAATATCAACAACAGAATACAAGAGATAGAAGAAAGAATCTCAGATGCTGAAGATTCCATAGAAACCATGGACTCAACAGTTAAAGAAAATGCAAAATGCAAAAAGCTTGTAACCCAAAATATCCAGGAAATCCAGGACACAATGAGAAGACCAAACCTAAGGATTATAGGCATAGAGGAGAGTGAAGATTTACAACTTAAAGGGCCAGCAAATATCTTCAATAAAATTATGGAAGAAAACTTCCCTAACCTAAAGAGAGAGATGCCCATGAATATACAAGAAGCCTACAGAACTCCAAACAGACTGGACCAGAACAGAAATACTTCCCGTCACATAATAATCAAAACACCAAATGTTCTAAACAAAGAAAGAATACTAAAGGCAGTAAGAGAAAAAGGCCAAGTAACATATAAAGGAAGACCTATCAGAATCACAGCAGACTTTTCACCTGAGACTATGAAGGCTAGAAGGTCCTGGGCAGATCTCATGCAGACTCTAAGAGAACACAAATGCCAACCAAAACTACTATATCCAGCAAAACTCTCAATCACCATAGATGGAGAAACTAAGATATTTCATGACAAAACCAAGTTTACCCAATATCTATCCACAAACCCGGCCCTAAAAAGGATAATAGGAGGACAACACCAATACAAGGAGGGAAACTTCACCCTGGAAAAAGCAAGATAGTAACCTTTCATCAAACCCAAAAGAAGTTAAGCATTCAAATTTAAAAAATAACGTCAAAAATGATAGGAAGTAACAATCACTATTCCTTAATATCTCTTAACATCAATGGACTTAATGCCCCAATAAAAAGACACAGACTAACTGAATGGATACGTAAACAGGACCCTACATTTTGCTGCTTACAGGAAACACACCTCAGGGCCAAAGACAAACACTACCTTAGAGTAAAAGGCTGGAAGACAATTTTACAAGCAAATGGTCTCAGGAAACAAGCTGGAGTAGCCATTTTAATATCAGATAAAATTGACTTTCAACCCAAAGTCATCAAAAGAGACCCTGAGGGTCACTTCTTGCTGGTCAAAGGAAAAATACAAAAAGAAGAACTGACAATCCTGAACATCTATGCCCCAAATGTAAGGGCACCCTCTTTTGTAAAAGAAACTTTATTAAAACTAAAAGCACACATTGCACCTAACACAATAATTGTGGGTGACTTCAACACTGCACTTTCCTCAATGGACCGATCAGGAAAACAGAAACTAAACAGGGACACAATGAAACTAATTGAAGCTTTGGACCAATTAGATTTAACAGATATATATAGAACATTCTATCCTAAAACAAAAGAATATACCTTTTTCTCAGCACCTCATGGTACCTTCTCCAAAATCGACCATATAATTGGTCACAAGACAGACCTCAACAAATATAAGAAGATCGAACTAATCCCATGCCTCCTATCTGATCACTATGGAGTAAAAGTGGTCTTCAATAGCAACAGAAACAACAGAAAGCCCACATACACGTGGAAACTGAACAATACTCTACTCAATGATACCTTGGTCAAGGAAGAAATAAAGAAAGAAATTAAAGACTTTTTAGAACACAATGAAAATGAAAACACAACATACCCAAATCTATGGGACACAATGAAAGCAGTGCTAAGAGGAAAACTCATAGCCCTGAGTGCCTCCAAAAAGAAAATGGAGAGAGCATACATTACCAGCTTAATGACACACCTGAAAGCCCTGGAACAAAAAGAAGCTATTTCGCCCAGGAGGAGTAGAAGGCAGGAAATCATCAAACTCAGGGCCGAAATCAATCAAGTAGAAACAAAGAGAACCATACAAAAAATCAACAATACCAGGAGCTGGTTCTTTGAGAAATTCAACAAGATAGATAAACCCTTAGCCAGAATGACCAAAGGGCACAGAGAAAGTATCCAAATTAACAAACTTAGAAATGAAAAGGGAGATATAACAACGGAAACTGAGGAAATCCAAAAAATCATCAGATCCTACTACAAGAGCCTATACTCAACACAACTGGAGAATCTGGAGGAAATGGACAATTTCCTTGACAGATACCAAATACCAAAATTAAATCAGGACCAACTAGACCATCTAAACAGTCCCATAATGCCTAAAGAAATAGAAGGAGTCATAGAAAGTCTTCCAACCAAAAAAAGCACAGGACCAGATGGCTTCAGTGCAGAATTCTACCAGACCTTCAAAGAAGAGTTAACTCCAATACTCTTCAAACTATTCCACAAAATAGATACAGAAGGAACACTACCCAATTCCTTCTACGAAGCCACAATTATGCTGATACCAAAGCCACACAAAGATCCAACAAAGAAAGAGAACTTCAGACCAATTTCCCTTATGAACATCGATGCAAAAATACTCAATAAAATTCTTGCCAACCGAATCCAAGAACACATCAAAACGATCATCCACCATGATCAAGTAGGCTTTATCCCGGGAATGCAGGGTTGGTTCAATATACGGAAATCCATCAATACAATCCACTACATAAACAAACTCAAAGAACAAAACCACATGGTCATTTCATTGGATGCTGAAAAAGCATTTGACAAAATTCAGCATCCCTTCATGCTTAAAGTCTTGGAGAGAACAGGAATTCAAGGCCCATACCTAAACATAGTAAAAGCAATATACAGCAAACCGGTAGCCAGCATCAAACTAAATGGAGAGAAACTTGAAGCAATCCCACTGAAATCAGGGACCAGACAAGGCTGCCCCCTTTCTCCTTATCTTTTCAATATTGTACTTGAGGTACTAGCTCGGGCAATTCGACAACATAAGGAGGTCAAAGGGATACAAATTGGAAAGGAAGAAGTCAAACTATCATTATTTGCAGACGACATGATCGTCTACCTAAGTGACCCAAAGAACTCCACTAGAGAGCTCCTACAGCTGATAAACAACTTCAGCAAAGTGGCAGGTTATAAAGTCAACTCAAGCAAATCAGTGGCCTTCCTATACTCAAAGGATAAGCAGGCTGAGAAAGAAATTAGGGAAATGACCCCCTTCACAATAGCCACAAACAGTATAAAGTATCTTGGGGTGACTCTTACCAAACATGTGAAAGATCTGTATGACAAGAACTTCAAGACTCTGAAGAAGGAAATGGAAGAAGACCTCAAAAAATGGGAAAACCTCCCATGCTCATGGATCGGCAGAATCAATATAGTTAAAATGGCCATTTTGCCTAAAGCACTATACAGATTCAATGCAATACCCATCAAAATCCCAACTCAATTCTTCACAGAGCTAGAAAGAGCAATTATCAAATTCATCTGGAACAACAAAAAACCCAGGATAGCTAAAACTATTCTCAGCAACAAAAGGAAATCTGGGGGAATCAGTATCCCTGACCTCAAGCAATACTACAGAGCAATAGTGTTAAAAACTGCATGGTATTGGTACAGTGACAGACAGGAGGATCAATGGAACAGGATTGAAGATCCAGAAATGAACCCACACACCTATGGCCACTTGATCCTCGACAAAGAGGCTGAAAACATCCAATGGAAAAAAGATAGCCTTTTCAACAAATGGTGCTGGTTCAACTGGAGGTCAGCATGCAGAAGAATGCGAATTGATCCATCCTTGTCTCCTTGTACTAAGCTCAAATCCAAATGGATCAAGGACCTCCACATAAAGCCAGACACTCTGAAGCTAATAGAAAAAAAACTGGGGAAGACCCTTGAGGACATCGGTACAGGGAGAAAGTTTCTGAACAGAACACCAATAGCGTATGCTCTAAGAGCAAGAATTGACAAATGGGACCTCATAAAATTACAAAGTTTCTGTAAGGCAAAGGACACCATCAAGAGGACAAATCGGCAACCAACAAATTGGGAAAAGATCTTCACCAATCCTACATCAGATAGAGGGCTAATATCCAATATATATAAAGAACTCAAGAAGTTAGACTCCAGAAAACCAAACAACCCTATTAAAAAATGGGGTACAGAGTTAAACAAAGAATTCTCACCTGAAGAACTTCGGATGGCGGAGAAGCATCTTAAAAAATGCTCAACTTCATTAGTCATTAGGGAAATGCAAATCAAAACAACCCTAAGATTTCATCTTACACCAGTCAGAATGGCTAAGATTAAAAATTCAGGAGACAGCAGGTGTTGGAGAGGGTGTGGAGAAAGAGGAACACTCCTCCACTGCTGGTGGGGTTGCAAATTGGTACAACCACTCTGGAAATCAGTCTGGCGGTTCCTCCGAAAACTGGGCACCTTACTTCCAGAAGATCCTGCTATACCACTCCTGGGCATATACCCAGAAGACTCCCCACCATGTAATAAGGATACATGTTCTACTATGTTCATAGCAGCCCTATTTGTAATTGCCAGATGCTGGAAAGAACCCAGGTATCCCTCAACAGAAGAGTGGATGCAAAAAATGTGGTATATCTACACAATGGAGTACTATTCAGCCATTAGAAACAATGAATTCATGAAATTCTTAGGCAAATGGATGGAGCTAGAGAATATCATACTAAGTGAGGTAACCCAGACTCAAAAGGTGAATCATGGTATGCACTCACTAATAAGTGGATATTAACCTAGAAAACTGGAATACCCAAAACATAATCCACACATCAAATGAGGTACAAGAAGAAAGGAGGAGTGGCCCCTGGTTCTGGAAAGACTCAGTGAAACAGTATTCAGCAAAACCAGAACGGGGAAGTGGGAAGGGGTGGGTGGGAGGACAGGGGAAGAGAAGGGGGCTTGCGGGACTTTCGGGGAGTGGGGGGGCTAGAAAAGGGGAAATCATTTGAAATGTAAATAAATTATATCGAATAATAAAAAAAAAAATTTAAAAAAAAATAGGTGTGTGGGTTTATTTCTGGGTCTTTGACTCAATTCCATTGATCAATCTGTTTGTTTCTAACTGATACTATGTGGTTTTTATTACTATTGTTCTGTAGTACAGGTTAAAGTCAGAGATGGTGCTATCTCCCTTCGAAGAGTTCTTTTATTTTACCGGACTTCTTTAGCTATCCTGGGTTTTTTTCTATATAAACCTGACCTGGAAATTGTTCTTTCAAGATCTGTAAAGAATTATGTTGGAATTTTGATAAGAATTGCATTAAATCTATAGATTGCTTTTGGCAGGGTGGCCATTTTCACTGTGTTAATCCTACTGATCCATGAGCATATATCCACCATATAAACAAACTTAAAAAACCATATATTCATCTCATGAGATGCTGAAAAAGATTTTGACAAAATCCAACACCCTTTAAGCCTTGGAAAAGCCTTGGAAAGATCAGACATACATGGTGCATACCTGAACACAATAAATGCAGTATACAGCTAGCCAATAGTTTAACATCAAATTAAGTGGAGAAAAAAATCATATTCCACTAAAATCAGGGACAAGACAAGGCTCTCCCCTCTTTCCATATCTATTCAATATACTACTTGAAGTCCTAACTAGAGCAATAAGACTACTAAAGGAGATCAAAGAGATGCAAATTGGAAAGGTAAAAGTCAAAGTATCACTATTTGCAGATGATGTGAAAGTATATGTAACTGACTCCAAGCAGTCTACCAGAGAACTCCTACAGTTGATTAATACTTTCAGAAAAAGGGCTGGGTACAAAATTAACTAAGAAATCAGTAGTTCTCCTTTACACAAATGATAAAAGGCTGAGAAAGAAATTTGGGAAACCACATCCATTACAATAGCCACAAATAATATAAAATGTCTTAATGTAACTCTAACCAAGCAAGTAAAGAGCCTGTATTTCAAGAACTTCAAGTCTCTGAAGAAAGAAATTGAAGAAGGCATCAGAAGATGGAAAGATCTCCCATGCTCATGGATCAGCAGGATTAACACAGTGAAAATGGCCCACCCTGCCAAAAGCAATCTACAGATTTAATGCAATTCTTATCAAGTTCTAACATAATTCTTTACAGATCTTGAAAGAACAATTTTCAGGTAAGGTTCACATAGAAAATAAGAATAGGAACCTCATTTTCTTGATCACTCTATAGTGTCTTAGAGGTGTTGCCTCAGTCTTAGGAAAATAAAATAAATGACCTTGGAGGCCTGGTATACTAAGATGTAGGTCAAGTCACATGATATTTGGCTTCGTTATAACACCAGTAAATATAGTGACCAAGTGACATAGCTCCTTGCATCTTGATAAGACCACAAGTTAAGATAGTAGTTAGCCATGTGGTTGTTTTCATCTTGGTGAGGTTATCAACCAAGATTGACACGTTATAGTTATTTAACATGCTCCCAGATCTCCGATAAGACATGCATATGTCAAATGCCTCCTTCCTTCTATTAAAAAAAAAAAATGGCCATCTTGCCAAAAGCAATCTATAGATTCAATGAAATCCCTATCAAAATCCCAACTCAGATCTTCATAGAGTTAGAAAGAGCAATTCTCAAATTCATCTGGAATAACAAAAAACCCAGAACAGCTAAAACTATTCTCAACAGTAAAAGAATTTCTGGGCTAATCAGTATCCTGGACCTTAAGCAGTACTACAGAGCAATAGTGTTAAAAACTGCATGGTATTGGTACAGTGACAGACAGGTAGATCAATGGAATAGGATTGAAGATCCAAAAATGAATCTACACACCTGTGGTCACTTGATCTTCGACAAAGGAGATAAAACCATCCAGTGGAAAATAGATCGCCTTTTCAACAAATGGTGTTGGATTTGCAAGAATGCAAATCAACCCATTCTTCTTGTACTAAACTCAACTCCAAATGGATCAAGAACCGTCACATAAAACCAGACACACTGAAGCTAATAGAAAAGAAACTGGGGAAGACCCTTGAGGACATGGGCAGAGGGGAAAATTTCCTAAACAAAACACCAATAGCTTATGCTCTAAGATCAAGAATTGACAAATGGGACCTCATAAAATTACAAAGCTTCTGCAAAACAATGGACACTGTCAATCAGACAAAACCACAACCAACAAATTGGGAAAAGATCTTCACCAACCCTACAGACAGGCCTAATATCCAATATATACAAAGAACTCAAGAAGTTAGACTCCAGAGAGCCAAATAACCCTATTTTAAAAAATGGGGTATAGAGCTAAACAAAGAATTTTCACCTGAAGAATTTCGAATGGCTGAGAAGCACCTTAAATGTTCAACATCATTAATCATTCAAGAAATGCAAATCAAAACAACCCTGAGATTTCACCTCACACAGTCAGAATGGCTAAGATTAAAAACTCAGGAGACATCAGGTGTTGGCAAGGATGTGGAGAAAGAGAAACACTCCTCCACTGCTGTGGGATTGCAAGATGGTACAACCACTCTGGAAACCAGTCTGGCTGTTCCTCAGAAAACTGGGCATGACACTTCCAGAGGACCGTGTTATACCACTCCTGGGCTTATACCCAGAGGATTCCCCAGCATGCAATATGGACATAAGCTCCACTATGTTCATAGCACCCTTATTTATTATAGCCAGAATCTGGAAAGAACCCAGATGTCCCTCAATGGAGGAATGGATACAGAAAATGTGGTATATTTACACAGTGAAATGCTGTTCAACAATTTAAAAAATGAATTCATCAAATTCTTAGGCAAATGGTTGGAACTGGAAAATATCATCCTAAATGAAGTAACCCATTTACAAAAGAACACACATGGAATGCAGTCACTGATAAGTAGATATTAGCCCAGAATCTCTGAATACTCAAGACACAATTAACATATCAAATGATTCCCAAAAAGTAGGAAGGATAGGGCCCTGGACATGGAAATGCTTGATGCAGCATTGTAGGGGATTACCAAGACAGAGAAATGGGAGGGGGTTGATTGGGGAATGGGTGGAGGGAAGAGGGCTTATGGGACTTATGGGGAGGGGGGAAACCGAGAAAGGGGAAATCATTTGGAATGTAAACAAAGAATATAGAAAATAATTTTAAAAAATCTATTTCTTTAAAAATAAGTTGAATCCAAGTTTATATAGTATGTGTGTGTGTGTGTGTGTGTGTGTGTGTGTGTGTGTGTGTGTGTGTGTATTATGCTGTAGCAAACTAAGATTACCTACCTATACATAGATAACTTGTTTATTAGCTCTTCTTTGTTATGGATTTTTGAGCTAACTTTTTCCTGCTTGGAATTTTAGGCATGCTTAAAACCACACCCCCAATCATCTGCCAGAGACTGAAATAAGAATTTTTGCATTTTAGCAAAATATTAAAAGACATCTGTGACCTTGAGTGGGGGATCATTTTAGTAAACCAAACCAAGAAGAATAGGTAATATTGAGAAGGTCAAACATCTGTAACTAAATGTAGCCACTTAATTATACATATAAATTTAACTTTTGTTAAAAATAGTTTACCTCTTAGCTGTTTGCAAGCTCTCCATACCTTTTCCTGAGCTGTTCTGTTGTTACCTCCAAATAATTTAATCTCTCTAGAACTGAGTCCAGTTATGTATATATCTATAACAAGTTTGTGTTTATCTATATATAATGGTTTGAATATGGTTGACCCAGGCATGGCACTATTAGCAGGTGTGTGTAGCCTTGTTGGAAGAAGTGGTTCATTGTCAGCATGGGCTTTAAGATCCTCATCCTAGCTTCCTGGAAGCCAAGTGGCCTTCAGATGAAGATGTAAAATTCTCAGCTCTTCCTACACCATGCCTGCTTGGACACTCCCATGTCTTGATGATAATGGACTGAACTTCTGAACCTTTAATCCAGCCCCATTTAAATGGTGTCCTTATATGAGTTGCCTTGGTTACAGACAGGATCCTGGCATGGTTGTCCTCCAAGAGGTCCTACCAGCAGCTGACTGAGACAGAAGCAGATACTTATAACCAACCATTGTACTGAAGTCAGGGACTAATTCGCCTATGGTTGAATTAGGGGAAGGACTGAAGAAGCTGAAAGGGAGAGCCACCCAATAGAAAGATCAACAGTCCTAACTAACCCAGACCCCAGGGAGCTCCCAGAGACTGACCACACATGGGCCACACATGGAGTTGATCCATGTGGAGAGCATAGACAACTAGTGGGATCTGAATTCCTGACCCACCCTTTGGCATCCTTATATTAGATTTCTGATGTGACTTTAAGAGGAAGAAGGCATAAAAAAGGGGTATCTGTCTTTAGCTAGGTGGAACCATGTTTATTGGCATACATGGCAAGGGGATGTAATTTCATTTCACAAGAGACTGCCTGCAGAAAAAGATGGCTGTGGCCCTATATAGAGACAAAAATTATTGCAACTCATAGCTTATATTTCCTCCCTTGTTCGACCCCTCCTAGAGTTGTCTTGCCTGGCTGCAAAGGATGCTAAGAAGTGTAGTCTTTTATCAGGAAACTCTCAATCTGTATCCTCCTGGTCCTTTATTGCTTTGATTAAATACACCTTTCTTCTCTTTGGTTATATGAGATCTCTTATATGCATCTCTTACAAATTCTCTCCTCATCTTTGCTTAAGAAGGAGGAAGCTGCTCTTGTTACTGGGTATCTATATTAGGTTGCATTAATGCTACCAATCCTTGTTCTTCCTTCCTTTGAATAAAATATTTACTCATATAGTTTCTCATTTGGCTTGCCTCCCTCCAGATAAGAGAGACATATCCTGTCCCTGTTGAATTTGGGTTTGACATAAGGCTCCTTTTGGCCCTGTGGAATGTGAGAAGTGCCACAGAAGCTTAAGGAGCACAGTTTTTTAAGAAGAGGCTTACATCTACTCCAGAGGTTCTGCTATCCTGATGGGAATAAGACATATTGCATAGACATCACAACTCTAGTATGTCTCCCACAGAAGCAGGTTGATAGAGAGCATACTTAGCACAGTGAAAAAGATAGCCCTTGACCCATATCCTACATGATAGACACACCTCTATTTTGTAAGTCTACAGGGAAATAGCTGTGCAGTCAATTTTCTGTGTGTAAAGTGCTTTTTTATATCTTTGATAATAGAGTCGTGTCACCCTCCTTTTCCCCAATTTTGTGAAACTGTTAGAATTTAATGTTAAAATTAACACGGAAGTGTTAGAATTTAACAGCTTTCTCAGTGGGAAGGTATGGAAAGGTGGAGAGAGTAGTTGTGGGAGGAGTTGAAGAGGGTAATTATGTTCATGATACATTGTATGGAAGGAATTCTCAAGTAATTAATAAAAATATTGTTTAAAAGAAGTTATCAACTTCCTTAAGGTTGGTGAAAAAAGTGAATGATATTCTGTTAAAGATATCCACATTCAAGGTGCATCAATATTCAGTACTTTGTACATATAGCATATTTCCTCACTGTATATGGAGAAATATGGTTTGACTAACATACCTAAATTGTACTCTATTCTGAGATTCTTACAAGTATTATACACATATTCATGAACCTTTATAAAGTTTTTTGCTTTTGCAGTGCTTTAAGTAAAAATCTCCCCCAAAGGCTCATATATTTTATTGCTTTGTAATCAGGGAGTAGAACTCTTTGATTGAAATGGAAGATTTAGAAGGCATCTTGTTGAGGAAGTATGTCTGTGGGGTGACAAAAAGTATCACTCAAGCCCATATCTGGCTTAGTCTGTAGGCTTATATTTTTCAAAACCTAGTTTAATAAAGGTATTTAAGTGCTTTAACTTCCCTTCTAGCTCACCACTCAACAGAGGTAGTGGAAAGAAAGGTTTAATAGAGTAAAAGAGAATAAGGACCTGTTTAGAAATAGTTCTTTGGGGAGATTCCAATTTTCAAGAGAGCAGCAGTTCAGGTCACATGAATCAGCAGTGGTGGCTTTATCCACTCGAAAACACCATTCACTAACCAGCAATGGTAGTTTGATCCAGAAGAAACTGAAAGCTAGAGTCCACAAAAGCAACAAGAAACCACCAGAACACCACCAGAAGTGTTTTGGTGTGTTTCTGTCTGCAAAATCATAACAAATGATCATCAATGACAACAAGGCAAACTAATGTTACAGCTTCAGCAAATCCCAATGAAGAACAAGAAATAGTGGCAAGGTTAACCAATGCCACACAGCATTGTCCAGTGTCCATTGCATTATATTTATACTGTTTCCAAACATCAAACTTTCTCTCCAGTGTCCGTTTTAGCAAAACATCAGATGCCCCCTTTTCCAGGCAATTTCCAGAAAAACACCACATATCTGTTCTCAGAAAAACATCCTCCCACAGGTCTGCTTCAGCAAAGGCATCCTTTCATAAGACCATTTCCAGAAAAATATCACATGACACAACTGAGTTTCCTAAGAAAACAGAAATGTCCTTCTCACTAGTCTTTCTTGGCCTCTGCATAATGATGTAGTTCTTAGCTACATATCCAGCACCATGTTTGCCTATTTGTCACCATGTTCCCTGTCTCCATTGTAATAAATGGGCTAAGTCTCTGAAATTATAAGCAAGCTCCAAGTTAAATGTTTTTTCTTTATTAGAGTTTCTCTTGTCATGGTATCTCTTCACAGGAATAGAATAATGACAAAGAAAATATAGATTTAACTACAAAATTCAAGGAGTTAGATATGTTAAATCTGTTTAGTAGATGAAATAAGCAATTCTTGCTCAGACTGTTTAATTCTTTTTACCCCTTCCAAAGGACACAATATGCATGATTTTTCTTTTTCTGAACTAAAAAAAAAAAAAAAAAAAAAAACAAAAAAAAAAAAACATGTATTACCATTATGCAATTTATGAAATTGGATTTGTATGTTTTTTTTCAGAAATTATGCAAAAGTCAGCTTACACCTATGACAGACACTAACCACACAGAACTCTGTCACCAGGGAAATCTTTATGATAATTAACAGGTGGCTTCAAGAATTAATTGATGATTCAATAGCACTTCTAACTACTGTTTTGGAAAGAGTGTTAGACATTCTAACAAGCAGTTTCAGGGGTAATTGTTAGCTGTTGTTATTTTTAGAAACATGACAGAGTCTAAGTACCAATTCATTTTAGATTCTACATATTTGCCTAATTTATAGCAGTATGAATGTCCTCCCTGGAGCTGTCCATTGGCAGTAAGTTGAGGTTTTAGGCAGAAGAAGGTGGAGGGAAGTAAGTGTGTTCCTAGGATGAAACTCTCACATCCTACAGGACTTCATGTAGACTCTCCATACTCATCCTTCTATCATTTTCTAGAATGAGAGAACAAACTTGTTGAACAGCTCTATGCTGTACAGATCAAAGGGTTGAACTCTGAAGCCATGTTTATGGCTTCCAAATTTTTCTACTTAAAAACTAATTTTGCAGAATCTATCTCTAATGTATGCTTTAGGCTATATCTTAAAATACTTCTTCCTGCAGATGAGAAAGAAAGTTGACCCCAGGGTAGCAGGATAATATTTTTAGATCTTCACCTTTTCCTTTCTATAGCTTAGACCAATTCTTTGATTGTACTTCCAGCTTCTTTAATCAATTACAGATACAGTCTTCACTGTTTTTGTGAAAGAGTTAGGATTTGCCAATAAAATATAATAACTGGTGGTTTTCAGCTAATAATTAAAAGTCCTGCCTGTGAGTTCAGTTTGGGTATGTTAAATTGGGGGTTTAGAATCTATCTATCAAATATCTATCTATCATCTATCTATCTATTTATCTATCTATCTATCTACCTCCTCTTCTCTTCTCTTCTCTTCTCTTCTCTTCTCTTCTCTTCTCTTCTCTTCTCTTTTCTTTCTTTCTCGCTCCCCTGTCTATCCCCCCTTCTTCTCTCCCCCTCCTTTCTCTCTTATCAATCATCTACTAAGCACCCATCCTTCATTCTCCAATGCTATCTACAAGTCATAATGACTACCTGTAGTCTTTGACTACAATTTAGGCAAACCTAATACAGTGGAGAAATAAATGTTGGCATAATTGGAGTTTCTTTGGACTCCAGAAACAGGAGGAGGTGGCTATTTGATTGTAATGGGAATAATCCATCAGCAATCACAAGTATACACAGTAGCAGGTGATAGATATTAGCAAAGCATGCATGAATTTGAATACACTGTGCCTGGGACACAGAGCTTCACCCACACAAAGCCTTCCTTATTCTGTCTGCCATCTCTTCTTGGATCAGTTAGGAGTGTGCCAGTTTTCCTCAATGGAGCTCTTTAAGGATGATAAGAAATATTTTGCTCAAACAGCTTAGCCTGTAGAAAGTATGAATATTCACCTTTGTGTTAAGTGGGCCTCATATCTGTTGCCTATTCATAACACCTATTTCATAACACATTCAGCATTTGCAGTTGAACTTTAGAAAAAGAATAATATTTTGAAAAGGTTCCATTTATTGTGAACAGTAAATGAAATGGATATTGCATATTCATTTCAAATAGCATAATTTTTTATTCAGCCATAGTTTTCCCACTCTCTAACAAGAAAACAAGTGTTATTGTCCCGTTGATTCACTACTCTTTTACCTTAAAGCAAACCAAAACAATTGGATGCCTGCTCCTTCAATCTGCATACTGTTACATTTTCCTCTAATGTTTTCCAGAAGGCTTTGTTTTAAGCCATGTTTATACACAAGTATGCTGTGATCTCACACATTGTTGATCTTCAACTGCCAATCTAGGCTTCAAGAAAAGTGACCACTCATCAAATCCATGGCACAACAGCTTAACTGAAAGTGACACACAAAGTACAGACAAGCCCATGCCTGGTCTATCCATGGGTGACATTTTAAACAACAGAGCTGTCAGGCCCTACTGTGAAGAGAGGGGCGTAATCACAGCAGGAATGAATGCACACGGCAGGTGATTACGTGCTGGACAGATGCCAGGGCAGGGCCAGCTGCAGCGCTTTGCATTATTTGTAATCTCAGTAATTAACGGTTTGGAAAAAAAATGATTGGAGATTGGAGAACCCCGGGTCTGAGGAAGAAGCAAACAAAAAACTGTATACAACCCACTTATTTCCACAATAGAGGTCTCTCTAAATGGGAAAAGTTCAACCTGCGTTGTAAATGTAAGTCCATCCCCGTCTCTCCAATTTAACAACACAGCAATACAACTGGCCTTCTTTTATTTTCTCAAAGTCCAATTATAGTGTCTCTTTACAAATAAAACAAGCCTTCGGCAATCTGCTTACTAATTTGAGATGAGAATCCTTCTAAAATTATTTGGTCTAGGCTATCTGAAACCAGTCAGGGGAACAAAAGGTTCAATTGAAGCAAGCATTTTCCCCATTGACTACAGTGTTCTTTAGCTTCTCTGGGAGTTTATAAAATGGTAGCATAACTTTGAGACCATTTGTGGGAAGTAATTTAGAATGGATGACGTTCTTGGCAAGGAAATGCAGGAAGAGGAGGGGTATGGAGTGCAACAAAAGTTTCACAGTTAGAGGTCTGTCTTCTATGTTTTGGTTCTATGGCAAAGATACCAAATGAACACGCCAGTTCAGTGGTCCTTGTCCTCCTGACTTTTTAAGGGAAATCTTAAATCTTTCTATTGTCTTCATGCAGTTATTTCTACAAAGCAACGTGTTTTGTCTATACATGTTTTGTTGTCTGTCCTATGGGCTAATTTAAAGCTTTTCAACATGTTGCAGAGGTAGAGTTAGTAACTTCTTTTATCAATAGATATTTCTATTTTGTCTTATGATTTGTCATTCATTTGTAAAATATTTTAAATGCTTGTTTTCCAAGTGGGAAAGGTAAACAGTACTTATGGCTAGAGTCATCATCAAGTCGTTACCCTAATAGAGCCCTTTTATAGCAATTTTTCTTATTTAGAATATAATCCAGTATTGCAAATCATACTTGTGCATACTCCTTTAGTCTCCTTTAATCTAAGCTTTCCCTTGGCTTTTTTAAAAACAATTTACAGACACAAATAATTTGAAGGAGAGTGGCAGTCACAGAATGTGCTTCACCTCAGGTTTTGCTAGTCTCTCCTGATTTCATTCTAGCTATGAGTATTAAAAGTTGTGGAACTTATGGAAGGGCTGGAACTTATGGAAGGGCTGAGAGAAGGATCAAAGACCCTGAAGGGGATAGGAACTCCACAGGAAGACCAACAGAGTCAACTAATCCAGACCCTTGGGAACTCTCAGAGACTGAGCCAAAATTTGTAGCTCAGTCTCCATGTGGGCTGCCAATAACTGGAGCAGGGTCCGTCCCGATAGCCATAAGCTGACTGTGGAATGAGGCCTCAATGGGAGAGCATGTACATACTCCTACAGAGAATTCATGTGCCAGGGTGGGTGAATAAACCTTTCTTTCCACTACCTCTCTCAGAAGAGAAGGGGAGCAGGAAGAGTGAGGGATTCTGTGAGGGAAGACCGGGAGGGAGGTGGTATGTGGGATGTAAATAAACTTTTTAAAAAGCTATTTGACTAAATGGCAGGCACCTTGTGTCCTTGGCACATCATATAAGGAAGTCTGTACAATCGGTTTGTCCCATTGTTCATCATGTTGCCTTAATCTTTTAATTAAGATAATGCAGGGACTTGAGGTAACTTTGCAGAAAAGAGCACTGGCTGCTTTTACAGAAGATTCGGGTTTGTTCCCTCCACCCACATGAAGCTCCCAACCCTCTGTAAGTCTAGTTCCAGGAGATCCAATCCTCTCATCTGCCGTCTGCAGACACTGACATATGTGTGTGTGTGTGTGTGTGTGTTTGTATGCATATGTATATATGTAAGCATATATATGTAAGCAAAGCAAAATAAAAACATATAAAATCTTTTTTTGAAAGATTATGCCATCCATGATTTTCTTCTAATTTTTCTCTATAATTAATGGTCTTTGTAGACACATCTATATATGTATCCTGTATCTTGCTAACTTTTTGCAAGATTTAGTATGAATTTTTTATTATTCATTTTGCATTTCTTAATCATTATTATACTCTAAGGAAAAATTTCTCATGCCTCATTTCTCCTCCCTCACCTAATCCTTATCTCATTTGTTCACACTCATTCAGACACAGATTCCTATTTTCATCAGTAAGCTGTGATTCATATTTTATTTTGAGACTGCAAATTTCCATGTTGGATGAAGAGAAGCTTTTTGGAGCTAGCTGTGTACTTGGATACGTTGTCACCAATCTGTACTTCCTTTGTGTGTCAGTTGAGGACCCACAAGAGACAGGAAAGCAGTAGGAGGTAGATATTATAAGGAAGCAACTGTAAAGAGCTGCATTCCATAATTGGCTTCTATGATCATGAAGCTGCCTGGGCAAATGAGAAGCCTACTGGGCACTCTCATAAAAGGAAACTCATGTCTTCCTCTCCAGGGATGCCTTTGGCTGCCATTAAAACATTGGAAGGGACTGAGTTCTTCAGGATATTACTTTGACCTGAAGACATGTGATTGTTAGTAATAACATCCTCATAGTATATCTAAACTATAATATTTTCATTTTATATCAGACTGTATATTTCATATAATCAGATACATACAGAGAACGCCATTTTCCCTGGAGGCTTCTAGATTTTTTCCATTTACTCTTTAGTGCTCAGGAGCTCAGTCATAATATATTGTGCTATATTCTCTCTCTCTCTCTCTCTCTCCCTCCCTCCCTCTCTCTCTCTCTCTCTCTCTCTCTCTCTCTCTCTCTCTCTCTCTCATTATTTGAAGAGTATCTTTGTGTTTTACTATAGTATACAATATTGTTTCACTAAATTTTAAAACTGATTAGTCCTTATTTCTTCAAATTTTGGATTGTTCTATTTTTTTTCTTTTAGCAATGACACACCCCCAGCCTAAAAGCCTCCCACAACAATGTTGGCAATCAGGCATCTTCCTAGCCAGCCCCCAAGGGACTCCTCATGACAAGATACATGTCATCACTAGCGACACATTTTGATTATTGACCCCTGTCCTATGTCCCCCTGTGAATGAGCCATGGCCCTGATAAAATGTCCCATTTCTCTTCCCCCCACCCATATATATATGCAAATCAAAACAACCCTGAGATTTTACCTTACACCAGTCAGAATGGCTAAGGTCAAAAACTCAGGAGACAGCAGGTGTTGGCGAGGATGTGGAGAAAGAGGAACATTTCTCCACTACCGGTGGGGCTGTAAGATGGTACAACCACTTTGGAAATCAGTCTGGTGGTTCCTCAGAAAACTGGACATGACACTTCCCGAGGACCCTGCTATACTTCTCCTGGGCATATACCCAAAGGATTCCCTGGCATGCAATAAAGACACATGCTCCATTATGTTCATAGCAGCCTTATTTATAATAGCCAGAAGCTGGAAAGAACCCAGATGCCCCTCAAAGGAGGAATGGATACAGAAAATGTGGTATATTTACACAATGGAATACTACTCAGCAATTAGAAAGAGTGAATTCACAAAATTTTTAGGCAAATGGTTTGATCTGGAAAATATCATCCTAAGTGAGGTAACCCAGTCACAAAAGAATACACATGGAACACAATCTCTGATAAGTGGATATTAATTAGCCCAGAAGCCCTGAATACCCAAGGCACAAATCGCATAACAAATGACTCCCATGAAGAAGTATGGAGAAGGTCCTGATCCTGGAAAGGATTGATCTAGCATTGGAGGGGAATATAAGGACAGAGAAAAAAGGAGGGAGGTGATTGGAGAATGGATGGAGAGAAGAAGGTTTATGGACCATATGGGGAGGGGGATCCAGGAAAGGGGAAATCATTTGGAATGTAAACAAAGAATATAGAAAATAAAAATATTTTTTTTAAAAAAAGAGTTCCCTTCTTTGGGTCCCATATCTGAGCTTTCCCACCAACTATGGACATTCTTTAGCACCTCCCAAATCTATAGTCTTGGAACATAGTATGTGTTCATTGTGGGCAAGAGACAATAGATTGCATATCCTGTCACAAATGTCACTCTCTAAGAGTAAAGCAAAGTCCTTTGCATTTCTCAGAATTGCATGAACTATTATCCTTCCCACAGCCTTCTCTTAGTGTAAAAGAAAAAACCTACACACAAGCACACACACATACACACACACACATTCACACACACACAGAGGAAATACATCTGAAAAACAGAAAAGCAGGTATCATCGCAACTAGTGAAAAAAAAAAAAAAAGACCAGACCCTTGGCCACCCCAACAACTAGATAAGAGGCCAATGCCTTCTTCCAATTTGGAGGAGGGGCAGTATGATTTGTCAGTGTTCCAAGCCTCTTCCCCACTCCCATATTCTTCTCCCTCTTCATGTGAGAAAGCTACCACGTGGGTTCACACTCAATCCCCAGCCTGATTTCTGCTACTGCCAGGATAAAGCTCCCTTGGATCTAATATTCATTTGGCTCCTCGAGTTTACAACAGCAGGATTTGGCTTCTTCTGTCTAGTGCCACAGAGGCCAGGATGTGCCCTTAACTGAAACATTGTCTAAGGATAATCTTGTTATTTTGAGGATGGGCTGCTTTCCAGTTTCCCCACACTTTGGGTCAGTCTACATTTTTCACAAACAGTTCTTTATTTGATGATACCCACCTGAGTTCATTATTATCATCTGTAGGGAATAAAAAGCAAAGCATTGTCCCTGTCATTTCTCTGTTTGTGGTACTGGGGATGCAGCCTGTGATATCCTGTATGCTAGGAAAGAATTTTCCCATGGAGATGTGCCCACAGCCCCCTTCTTGCTTTTATTTTTGAAAAGAGTTCATGAAGTTACCCAGGCTGGCCTTGAACTCACTCTGTAGTGCAGGCACACTTTGAACTCAAGACCTCAGTCTTTAGCATTACGAGTAAGTGGGATCCTGGACTCATGCCACCAAGCCCTACTGTATTACATACATTTCAAGTGTAATGCTCTGGTATGGTAAATGATCTATAGAACATTACAGATCATATGGACCAAATATTATATTATCATATTTTAATGTGTCCATATCCAATTTATTAGTCAGTTGCAGGTACTCTGACCGCTAGCATTTTTGTAGTCCTATTCCCTAGCACTGATGCTCAGAAAAGACTTGATGAAAAGGAGGAGGTTTATGTTCATTAAGATTCCATTGCTGAAGATAGCAAATGCTTTTGATATATGACACAGTGAAATCAAGCTGGAACTGGGGAGAGAAGCTATCCTAGCTTCATGGAACAAGAATGTGCTATGAAGTTTACTAGGAGAAAATTCTTTCTATCTGAGGACTTGGAGTGCTACAAAAATGACCTATAAGACAAGATATGGCTAATTATAAAATAGTTCCATGACTGGTGCAGGGTAATTAACTGTATTCTGATTAGATTTGAGTGGCGTTTTTCTCCCACTACATGGGAGAAAATACATGCCCGGTACTGTAAGCCTGGTCAAAGATTGTGTGTGGGGAAATCACAGGCTCAGGTTGGATTCACTACTGAAGTTTTGATGAGTGGACATGTATTCAAGCTGCCTTTTGGATATGTATGTTTAGACCCACAAACTATTGCTCTTCTCAGTCTTGTTCAGAGAAGCTTCTTTTTGTAGAACAGTTAATGTCAAAACCCATAGCTGAATAACATGCTAGGAATAAAGAATTGACCAAAAGAGACCTTTATATCACTTCCTCCAAGACCCAAGAAGCATAACAGAAAAGGGAAAGAAAAAACACAAGAGAACTACAGGGTGTAGGAAAGTGATATGCAATGGTATCTTCTGAAAATGACATGCCCATTATAGTCACAAAAACACTGTAGCTGTGGCTACCTGCGCAAGGCCAGCATAGGAACATAAGACATGAAAGTAGGAGGGTGTGGTGGTTTAAATAAGAATGGCCCCAATAGCCTCATGTGTTTGAATGCTTGGCCCATAGGGAGTGGTACTATCAGAAGATATAGCCATACTGGAGTAGCTATAGTCTTGTTGGAGGAAGCATGTCATTGTGGGAGCAGGCTTTGAGATTTCATATCCTCAAATTATGTCCAGTATGGCTCTCCATCTTCTTTTGCTGCAAGCAGATCAAGATGTAGAAATTGCTGCTCCTTCTTAGTACCATGTCTTCCTGCATACTGCCACGTTTCCTGCCACGACAATAACAGACCAAACCTCTGGAACAGCAAGCCAGATCCAAATGAATATTTTTCATTATAAGAGTTGCCTTGATTGTGGTGTCTTCCCACAACAATGAAACACTAAGACAGAAGCTGGTACCACAGACTGGGGTATTACTGTGATAGGCCTGGCCATGCTTTTCTTTGGAAGGATGTAAAATTTTGAATTTTGGATTAGAAGAGCAGTTGAATGCTTTAAGTGAGGTTTAATGTGACATACTAGTAGAAATCCTACAGAAAGTTGGGCTGAGGGTGATTTGAACTGTGGGGGACTGGCTCAAAAGGTTTCAGAGGACACGAATTTTAGTTTATAATCTAAAGGCAGTCTTTATGATATCTTGGCAAAGAATGTGGCTGCTTTTTGCCCTTGTCTAAGCTTGAGGAGAGCTTACACTAGCAGCTTGATAGTGCACTTGAAAGCTCTAGAATAAAAGAAGCAAATATACCCAAGAAGAATAGACAGCAGGAAATAATCAAACTCAGGGCTGAAATCAGCCAAATAGAAACAAAAAGAACTATACAAAGAATCAACAAAAGAAGCAACTGGTTCTTTGAGAAAATCAACAAAATAGATAAACTCTTAGCCAGACTAACCAGAGGGCACAGAGTCACTACCCAAATTAATAAAATCAGAAATGAAAAGGGAGACACAACAACAGAATCTGTGGAAATTCAAAAAACCATCAGATCATACTACAAGAGCTTATACTCAACAAAATTTGAAAATGTGGACAAAAATGGACAATTTTGCAGATACATACCAGGTGCCAACATTAAAACAGGATCAGAGAAACCATCTAAATAGTCCCATAAGTCCGGAGGGAATAGAAGAAGCTGTAAAAAGAAAAAATACCCAGGACCAGATGGGTTTAGCAGGGAATTCTGTCAGATCTTCAAAGAACAGCTAATATCAATACTCTTCAAACTATTCAATGAAATAGAAATTCAAGGAATACTACCTAACTTATTCTATGAAGCTACAATAACACTTATACCTAAACCAAACAAAGAACAAACAAGGAAAGAGCACTTCAGACCAATCTCCCTTATGAACATTGATGCAAAAATACTCAACAAAATTCTGGCCAAGTAAATCCAAGAATGCATCAAAATCATAATTCACCACAATCAAGTGGGCTTAATTCCAGGGATGCAGGGATGGTTTAATATACAGAAATCCATCAATGTAATCCATTACATAAACAAACTCAAGGAAAAAAAAAACTACATGGTCATTTCATTGGATGCTGAAAAGGCTTTTGTCAAAATTCAGCATCCCTTCATGATAAAAGTCTTAGAGGGATCAGGAATTCAAGGCCCATACCTAAACATAGTGAAAGCAATATACTGCAAACCAGTGGCCAATATCAAACTAAATGAGAGAAACTTGAAGCAACCCCACTATAATCGGGACTAGACAAGGCTGCCCACTCTATCTATTCAATATAGTACTTGAAGTCCTAGCCAGAGCAATCAGACAGCAAAAGGAGGTCAAAGATATACAAGATGGAAAGGAAGAAGTCAAAATTTGCAGATGATATGATCATATACTTAAGTGACCCCAAAACTTCCACCAGAGAACTCCTAAAGCTGATAAGCAACTTCAGCCAAGTGACTGGATATAAAATTAACTCAAACAAATTAGAAGCCTTCCTCTACTCAAAAGATAAACAAGCTGAGAAAGAAATTAGGGAAATGACACCCTTCATAATAGTCACAAATAATATTACATACCTTGGTGTGACTCTAACGAATCAAGTGAAAGATCTGTATGACAAGAACTTCAAGCCTCTGAAGAAAGAAATCGAAGATCTCAGAAAATGGAAAGATCTCCCATGATCATGGATTGACAAGATTAGTATAGTAAAAATGGCCATCTTGCTGAAAGCAATCTACTGATTCAATAAAATTCCCATCAAAATTCAAAATGAATTCTTCATAGAGCTAGAAAGAGTAATCTGCAAATTCATTTGGAAGAACAAAAAACCCAGGATAGCAAAAAAACTATGCTCCACAACAGAAGATCTCCTGGGGGAAATCACTATCCCTGACCTCAAGCTCTACTACAGAGCAACAGTGATAAAAACTGGTATTGGTATAGAGACAGGCAGATCAATGGAATAGCAGAAATGGACCCACAACCCTATGGTCACTTGATATTTGACAAAGGGGCTAAAAACATCCAGTGGGAAAAAGAGAGCCTTTTCAACAAATGGTGCTGGATCTACTGGAGGTCAGCATGCAGAAAAATGCAAATTGACACATTCTTATCTCCTTGTACAAAGGTTAAGTCCAAGTAGATCAAGGTACACATAAAACCAGATACACTGAAGCTTATAGAGGGGGAAAGCAGGGAAGAACCTTCAACACATGGGCACAGGGGAAATTTTCCTGATTAGAACTTCAGTGTCTTATGCTCTAAGAACAAGAATCAAAAATGGGTCCTCATAAAACTGCAAAGCTTCTTCTGTAAGGCAAAGGATACTGTCAGTAGGTCAAAATGGCAACCAACAGATTGGCAAAATATCTTTACTAATCATATATCTGATAGAGGGCTAATATCCAATATATACAAAGAACTCAAGAAGTTAGACTCCAGAGAGTCAAATAACCCTATTAAAAATGGGGTACGGAACTAAACAGGGAATTCTCAATTGAGCAAACTGGAATGGCTCTAAAGCACCTAAAGAAATGTTCAGCATCCTTATTTATCAGGGAACTGCAAATCAAAACAACATTGAGATTCTACTTCAATCAGTCAGAATGGCTAAGATGAAAAACTCAGGGGACAGCAGATACTGGAGAGGATGTAGAGAAAGAGGAACACTTCTCCATTGCTGATGGTTTTGCAAGCTGGTAAAATCACTCTAGAAATCAGCTTGGCAGTTTCTCAGACAATTAGACATAGTACTACCTGAAGATCCAGGTATACAACTCCTAGGCATATACCCAGAAGATGCTGCTCCAACAGGGAAGAAGGACACATGCTCCACTATGTTTATAACAGTCTTATTTTCCATAGCAGAAGCTGGAAAGAACCCAGATGTCCTTCAACAGAGGAATGGATACAGAAATTGTGGAACATTTACACAATGTGGTACATTTCAGCTATCAAAAACAATGAATTCATGAAATTCTTAGGCAAATGGATGGAACTAGAAAGTGTCATCCTGAGTGAGGTAATCCAATCACAAAAGAACACACCTGGTATGCACTCACTGACAAGTTTATATTAGCCCAAAAGCTCACAATAAACAAGTTGTAATTCACAAACTACAGGAAGCTTAAGAAGAAGGAAGACTGAAGTGGGGGTGATTTGGTTCCTCTGAGAAAGGGAACAAATACTCACAGGAGCATGTATGGAGACAAAAGCGTAGAGCAGAGACTGAAGTCCAGGCCACCCAGAGACTACCCTACCTGGGGATTCATCCTGTAAACAGTCACCAAATCCAGACACTATTATGGACGACAAGAAGTGCATACAGAAAGGAGCCTGTTAGGGTGGTCTCTAGAGGGGCCCTGCCAGAGCCTTACAGTTAAAGAGGCAGATGCTAACAGCCAACCATTGGACTGATCATGGGGTCCCCAATAGAGGAGTTGGAGGGTGGTCTGGAGGAGCTGAAGGGGTTTACAGCCCCATGGGAAGAGAAATGATATCGGTCACCCAGACACCTCAGGACTCCCAGGGACTAAACCATTCACCAAGAGGTTCACATGGTTCCAGCCAAAAGTGTGGCAGAAGAATGCCTTGTTAGGTATTAGTGGGAGGAGAGGTTCTTGGTCCTATGAAGGCTCAATAGATGCCCCAGGATAGGAAAATTGAGGGGGAGGTAGTGGAAGTGCATTGGACGGAGGGGCATATACTTGAAGCCCGTTTAAGAAGGAAACCAGGAAAGGCTTTAGCATTTGAAATGTAAATGAAAAATGTATTCAATAAAAAAATCAACCTCCTGGCTGGGTTTGCACACCGGTAGCCCCCCGACTAGCCCAGGGCCTGGGTGCAGGCCAACGCCCAGTGGGCTTAGATCCCCTCGATGTTGGTCTCGAGTTGTATTTGCGTACCTCAGTCTGTCTGATCTCTCTGGCATTCGAGAACCAAGATGGAGGCGAGTCTCTCGTGACTGGTGGGAGGCAGAGTTCTGAAGTGGCTTCTGCATGGTGAAAGGCTCCATAAATCTGCCGCTGCTTGCAGCCTGGCTGGCCAGCGATGGCCAGTGGTCGTGGGAACAGGGTCTGCCCGGACCCTGTCATCTTGGTTCCACTGCTGATGGCCCAACCTATGAAAGGAATTAAAGCAAAGTGAAAGGGAATGAAAGAAAAACTTAGGTCCAGGTATGGTGGTACATACCTTTAATCACAACCATTAAAAGCAGAAAGCTGATGAAAGTGAATTTTAATAAGGAGGCTATGCTACAGCTCCTAGCTACTAGCAGAACTTGGCAGGTTTGGTCATGTGATTCTAACTTTAGAGTCAAGGGTGAAAGTAAGGAAATATGGAATTTCCCTCCATGACTAAGGAAAGCCACTGAGTCAGGTGTGTGTGGCAGGGTTGTAGCTGTCTAGAGACATAGAGGGGTCACTGTGTGAAACTTTAATAATGAAGTATGGATTGCCTTGGAGACTCCAAGATGTTGCAGATGCCAAAGACATGGGGGAGTGAGAAGGAAAGTTGCTCACATGGAGTGGAACCAGCCCAAGAGAAAGAAATGTGTTGCAGTTAACAAAGTTGTAAGGAGTTGTATATCTGAAGAGTGCTTTGACATCAGACAAGGAGATATAGAGTTTGGAGTTTGCACAGCTGGTTTTTGATCTTTCTTTGGTCCAGTATTTCTCAATTATGCTCCTTTTTGGAATGATAAAGATTATCTTGTGACATTCTATGTTGAAAGTATATGATCTGCTTTTTGATTTTGATTTTACAGGTGATTCAGTTAAGAGTTGCATGAATCTCAGAATAGACTTTAAACTCTGAACTTTGGACCTTTATACAAGTTTGAGACTGTTATAAACCATGGGAATTTTTGAAGCTGGACTGAATGAATTTCTAAATTGTTATGACTACAAGCCTATAGAGACCACAGTGTGGAATGTACTGGTTTGAATAGGAGTGGCTCCCATAGACTCATATGTTTGAATCTATGAGTAAGCTATGCCCAGTGTGGATCTCAGTCTTCTGCTGTTTTCTTGTCAAGATGTAGAACTCTCAGCTCCTTCTCTAGCTTCATGTCTACCAGCATGTTGCCATGCTTCCTGCCATGATGACAATAGACTGAACCTCCGAAACTGTAAGCCAGCCCCAATTGTTTTCTGTATAGGAGTTGTGGTGGCCATGGTATCTCTTCACAGCAATGAAACCCTAACTAAGAGGGGAACTAGTTTAGAAGAGGCATGGTGAGAGTGGTCATTAGAGACTATGTTAGGGTTGAATATGATCAAAATGTGGATGTAAGAAACTGCCAAAAATGAGTCTTTTATACAGTAATTTCCTCTGACTTGGAACATTACATCCAGAGGGGTATCCTTGGGACATAAATAAATGAAACTTATGAACCCAAGGAAGACAACTCACAAGTTTCAGGATGCTCCTGAATCTTAGAAGAGGCACACATTTTTTTCCCCAAGGTTTTGTAAGAAGCAAAGACTATTGAGGAGAGGAGACCATCCAATCATGCAGGGAGATCCAGGGTTATAAACTTTTGTAAGTTGTTACCCAGGTGAGGTAGGAGTTTTGGTGATCCATCTGAATGTAAGTCATCCAGGCATCTATAAACAACCTTTCTCTTATGAAGTTACTACTATAAGTAACTTAAGTAAATGTACTGGTTTACTGAAGTAGGAGAGCTAGTTTGGTCTGTTGCCACTGTCTTACTTTGGGTAAATAGACATGTGCTTACATCTTTCCAGAAAATGTCCAAGAAATTTGGAAGTTATTAAAGCAAAGACTCCTCCCAAACTATTCTGTGACAATATGGAGGATGAGAAATGGGATAAAGTTGATAAGTATAAAAGGAACAAAATGTCTAAAAGCTGAGAAATGCTGTCAGCTCCTCGATACTGAAGTCAAGAAAAGATTCTTTCCCAGTATCTATAAAGGGGTGCAGCATTACTGACTTAAAATCTTAATGACTTTATGGACTTCTCTACAAATAAATTGCTCAATGCATTTGTTTTTTTGTAAGTCACAAAAATTGTGATGATTTAAATAGCAGCCACAGAACGCCAATCTGTGTATACACAGTATAAAGCACATAAGGATGGATGCATTTCAGGTCCTAGTTCAGTTTCTAGAACTGTTGGGTGACTATGAACTCCAGCTTATCCCTTTTAGACCTTTTTGGGAACCCATACAGAACCACTATTCATTTACACACACAGCGATACATGTACATAAAAAGAATAAATATGATTCTTTTAAAAAACTTATGCAACAATTATCTTCCACAGTGCAGAACAGAACACCTCTCCTTGAATCAGCTTTTTAAAAATGTAGCAACATAGTTGTGGCAGGTACCTTCTTTTTCATTTCTTCCGTCTGTGATGCTTGAAACACTGGGGAAAAATAATCATCTGAGAAAAAAAAAGGCAGTTCCAAAGGCTTTCATTGGGTTATGGTTACCAGGGGAACCATTTTACTTGGTAATCAATGTGTTTGGTGTGCTTCTCTTGCTTCTGTTTAATTTCTAAAGATACTAATACAGAGCAGGACCATGGAAAACATAGGGGAGGGGAGAAGGAAAATTGAACAGTAACTTCAATGAAAGAATATCTGGACAACTCATTCCTATAAAGCTAAAGAAAACATAAAAAAAATAAATGACTTTGATTTTGTGTAAGCTCAATCGAGTGGTATTTATAAATTAAATATGAGATGTATTTTTCTGTAGCAAACTGGCAGGATCAAATAAGGTCCCTGAAATTGTTTTGTAGTGACTTGGATGAAAAGGAACTGAGTCAGCAGCAAGCCAAGGTTGTCGTTGTAAATTGATGCCCCACCTCTCTCCTCTTCCTTTTTTCCTTCTTTCTACATCCCCCCTTCCCTTTTCCCCAACATGTTTTGTTTTCCTAGAACTGTTTCATTTACAATATATAAAATAAATAGAATAGCCTTGCCCCACTTCTCTCCTCTTCCTTTTTTCCTTCTTTCTACATCTCCCCTTCCCTTTTCCCCAACATGTTTTATTTTCCTAGAACTGTTTCATTTACAATATATGAAAAAAAAATAGAGCAGCCTGGTAATGCTGAGCATTCAGTTCTATTCACTGTCATACAGACCTGTGGGCTTCTTGGCACGGCCAAGGAATTGAGCCCCAGAGAGAAGAAACAGCAGTCTATGTTTAGAATTAGAGGAAATGAAGGAAATTCTTAGGGAGGGAATGGGACAAGTGGGGACTGTTTCATGTACTGTGTGTTGAAGTCCTTAGGGTCTTTTTCTTTAAAGAACACAAGAGTTGGTTCTTTGATCACAGCCAGATTATCACAGCAGCAGAGTGCAGCCCTGTGGATAACTCAGACTGCCCCATGCTGGTATTGCCCAACTATAGGGGGCTAGTTCTAGAGGCTTATCTTTTTAGATTCAAGACCATGCAACCCTGTTCCAAGGCTAATCAGTGTAGGTACTTTGACTTCTATATTTAAATAATTTTAAGATGCATTGTTGTGAAAATACCAGTATTTAAAACTATCTTGGTTAGAGAGCTTAGTGACAAAACAGAAGCAAAATGAAATACCAGAGTAAGCTTTCTAAGTAGGTGAATTCATGCATATATTCATGGACTCAAGGGTCTATTGTTGCTTATGATCATCTGATTCAGAAAGATTTTACCTTCTCATTACTTTTAAGCTCTATGAGATTCTTGAGCTGTGCTTTTATAAAACATGAAATGTGTGGGGTGTACTGATTTAAGTTCTGTGTTAAAACTTAACAGCTGATAATAAACATAAAATACTAAATTCAGATTAGTATATAGTCTTAAAATTAGTTTTTAAAACATATATCAAATAAAACTTAAATGGGGATATTCAAGCCATAGAATGTCTGGGCTGTCTAAAATAAGTGAGGATAAACAAGCATAAATGATATAGAGGGGGCAGGCAATGGAGCTCATTTGGAAGAATGGTTGTATAGCATTTATGAAACTCTGGGTTTATTCCTCAGCACTATGTAGTGGAGCACACCTGCAATGCCAGAATGGTGGAGTTAGGAGGTCATTCTCTGTTGCAGAGAAACCAGCTTGAGCTACAATTCATCAATTGGACAGATTACCTGAATAGACACTGAAGAATAGTCTCTCTCTCTCTCTCTCTCTCTCTCTCTCTGTGTGTGTGTGTGTGTGTGTGTGTGTGTGTATGTGTGAAAATACCTAATGGTTTGACCCCAAGATTCCCTGAGATCCTGCTGTATGGAAAAGAAATGTTTTTTCTTTTAACCAGGAATATGCATAGCAGAGCCAGTAATGGCCAAGAGCTTTAGGTCTCAAGAAAATGATTTTCCCACCCTAATGCTCTGTGCTTGGACCATAATACCTTAAGACACCATGTGTTGTTCTTGTGCTACATTTGTTTAATTAGCCTTAGATGACTTAGTCCCAGTGTATGTCCCAGCCATTGACACTGTTCCTCTTTCCCCTGAAAACTGTACATAAGATTCTACACTTCACAGTCAGAAGAACAAGTGAGTGACATTCCTGCCAGTTAAACAGCCCTACTCCCTAGGTTCAGTTCCCAAAGACCCACTCCACTGCCCCATCCCACCTTAACTCTCACTCCACTTCTTTTATCCTGCTCCAACTCCAGAGGGCTTCCACTCATGAGGTGCAGGTAATACCAGTCAGAAGAACAGGTAAGTGACCTGTCTGCCTGTGGAACTACCCCACTCCCTAGATCCTAGATTCAGTTCCCAAGACCCAATCCACTGCCCCTTCCATCCTGCCCTATCTACTGCCCCATTGCTGTCCCCTTGACCCCAACTTCTGCAGACTTCAGTTGCCTAGGTGCAGTTTAAGTAACTCAGAAAAACTGGCGTAGACTATATATACTATATATACTATAGTTTGAAGAACAGGTATAGGCCAAACAAGTCAGAAATTCAGATAGGCAAATTTGGGCAGAGATTCTATGCTAGACCAGAGACCATACCAATCTATAGAACCACAGATAGGTCACCAAGTGACCTCCTCAATTCAGTCAGTGTCAAAGTCCCCACTTCTTTCCTCATTACCTTATTCCATTCCTACCCCCCCAACTCTGATGGATACTAACTGCTCTGTCAAAGGCCAATCTGGCCACCAGAGAGAGGTCCAACATCAGACTTGGACAGAGGATTCTCCTTTCTGGATCAGAGGTCATGCTATATACCATAAATCTAGCCCACAAAGACAAGAAGACCAAAGAGGAAACAGAAGCCAAAGAACAAATCACCAATCCAACAGAGAAGACCTTAGAAATCATCACCTAGATATGTAGTCATACCAAATTCAGATGTCTAAACATTAGTGTATGGACACAATTAACAATGGCCTAGGAATATGGCACCATAAGAGCTCAGCTATCATGTGACAACAAGACCTGAGCACAAGAAAATGACCTTTAAGCCAAATATCTGACAGTGGTAGAGGTCTTTAAAGGGGAAATGGGAAAAAAATCCCTTAAACAAACTGAGGAAACAACAAACAAAAATTTGGAGGAAATTCCTAAATTCCTGAAAGAATACCAAGAAAGCCAAGAAAAAATAAAACAAATAGGCAGGTGAAGGAAACCATTAATGACCACAAAATGGAGATAAAAGTAATAAAGACAACACAAACAAAATAAATCCTGGAGATGGAAAATCTAGGCAGGCATACAGGAACTACAGATGCAAGCATCATCATCAGAATACAATAGATAGAAGAGAGAATTTTAGGCATTGAATATCACATAAAAGACATGGACTTCTCAGTCAAAAATGTTAAATCTAAAAAATTTCTAACACAAAATACCCAGGAAAACAGGGACACCATGAAAGACCAACTCTAAGAATAATGGGATTAGAAGAAAGAGAACAATCCCAGCTCAAAAACAGAAAAAACACAAGCTGGACCTAGGTCCTCCATACATATGTAGTAGTTATGCAGCTCAATCTTCATGTGGGTCCCAAACAAGTGGGGAAGGAACTATCCCAAAAGTTGTTGCCTGTATTTAAGGATATGTTCTTTTAGCTTGGCTACCTTATCTGGCCTCAGTGGGATAGGATGCACCCAGCCCTGAGAGACTTGAAGTACCAAGATGAGGGAAGAGCCAAGGGGGACATCCACCCTCTCAGAGGAGAAGGTGAGAAGGGATGGAGAAAAAAGTTGGAGAGGGAGTGACCAGGATAGGGGGCATTGACTGATATGTAAAATGAATAAATAAAAAATAATTAATTCTTAAAAATCACAGAAGAAAATTTTACTAACATGAAAAAGAACATGGCTAGAAGAGCACAAGAAGCATACAAATAGATTGGATTGGAAAAGGAATTCCCTGTGCCACATAAAAATCAAGATACTAAGCCAACAGAACAAAAAATAAATATTAAAAGCTGCAAGGGAAAAAAGCTAGATAATGTATAAAGGCAGACCTATTAGACTTATATCTAATTTCTCAGTGGAGACACCAAAAGTCAGAATTGTCTGGCAGAGGTCCTAAAGACAGTAAGAGACCATAAATGCCAGCCTAGACTTTTATATCTAGCAAAATGCTCAGTCACCACAGATAGAGAAAACAAGATATTTCATAAGCATGCACCGGTGAGTCCAGCCCTGCAGAGCTGGGGATCCAGTCCTGAGGCCTCTGGCTGGAGTCTTCCTGTTTCCACCTCTGGATCAGGAACAGCCTGGGCCATGGAGCCCAGTCTCCAGGTAGTGCAGGAGGCCAGCTGTGCAACCGGAGGCCAGCTAGGAAGAGGAAGCTTGCACTGGTGAGTCCGGCATTGACAACAAGACCAACTAACACCAGTGGGAAATAGATGGCAAAAGGCAAACGTAGGAACATTACTAACAGAACGGCGTTGAAAACAAGACCAACTAACACCAGTAAGAAATAGATGGCAAAAGGCAAACGTAGGAACAATACTAACAGAAATCATGGCAATATGGCAGCATCTAAATCCAATTCTCCATTAACAGCATGTCCTGGACACCACAACACATCAGGAAAACAAGATTTGGATTTAAAATCAGTGGTCATGATGCTGTTAGTGGAACACATGAATGACATAAATAAATCTCTTAAGGAAATTGAGGATAGAATTGATAAAAAGATAGAAGCCCTTACAAGGGAAACACAAAAATCATTAAAAGAAATTCAGGAGAATACAGGTCAAAAGATAGAAGCCAATAAGGAGGAAATGCAAAAGTCACTTAAAGAAATGCAGGAGAATTTTGGTCAACAGGCTGAGGTCATAACACACACAAAGGAAACACAAAAGTATCTTAAAGAATTACAGGAAAACACAAACAAACAAGTGAAGGAGCTAAGCAAAACCATCCAGGATGGAAAAACAGAAGTAGAAACAACTAAGAAAGCTCAAAGAGAGACAACCTTGGAGATAGAAAATCTTGGGAAGAAATCAGGGGCCATAGATGCAAATAACAACAGAATACAAGAGAAAGAAGAAAGAATCTCATATACTGAAGATACCATAGAAACCATGGACTCAACAGTTAAAGAAAATGCAAAATGCAAAAAGCTTGTAACCCAAAACATCCAGGAAATCCAGGAGTCAATGAGAAAGCCAAATCTAAGGATTATAGGCATAGATGAGAGTGAAGATTTACAACTTAAAGGGCCAGCAAATATCTTCAATAAAATTATGGAAGAAAGCTTCCCTAAACTAAAGAGAGAGATGCCCATGAATGTACAAGAAGGCTTCAGAACTCCAAACAGACTGGACCAGAACAGAAACACCTCCCATCACATAATAATCAAAACTTCAAATGTTCTAAACAAGGAAAGAATACTAAAGGCAGTAAGAGAAAAACAGCAAGTAACATATAAAGGAAGACCTATCAGAATCACACCAAACTTCTCACCAGAGACTATGAAAGCTAGAAGATCCTGGGCAGATCTCATGCAGACTCTAAGAGAACACAAATGCCAGCCAAAACTACTATATCCAGCATAACTCTCAATCACCATAGATGGAGAAACCACGATATTCCATGACAAAACCACGTTTACCCAATACCTTTCCACAAACCCAGCCCTACAAAGGACAATAGGAGGAAAACACCAATACAAGGAGGGAAACTTCACCCTGGAAAAAGCAGGATAGTAACCTTCTTTCATCAAACACAAAAGAAGATAAACAATCAAATATAAAAAATAATATCAAAAATCACAGGAAGTAATAATCACTATTCTTTAATATCTCTTAATATCAATGGACACAATTCCCCAATAAAAAGACAAAGACTAAGAGACTGGATACGTAAACAGGACCCTACATTTTGCTGTATACAGGAAATACACGTCAGTATCAAAGTAAAAGTAAAAGTAAAAGTAAAAGGCTGGAAGACAATTTTACAAGCAAATGGTTTCAGGAAACAAGCTGGAGTAGCCATTCTAATATCAGATAAAATTGACTTTCAACCCAAAGTCATCAAAAGAGACTCTGAGGGACATTTCTTGCTGGTCAAAGGAAAAATACAACAAGAAGAACTTTCAATCCTGAACATCTATGCTCCAAATGCAAGGGCACCCTCATTCATAAAAGAAACTTTACTAAAGCTCAAAGCACACATTGCACCTAACACAATAATTGTTGGTGACTTCAACACTGCACTTTCCTCAAAGGACCCATCAGGAAAACAGAAACTGAACAGGGATACAGTGAAACTAATTGAAGCTTTGTACCAATTAGATTTAACAGATATATATAAAACATTTCATCCTAAAGCAAAAGAATATACCCTTTTCTCAGCACCGCATGGTACCTTCTCCAAAATCGACCATATAATTGGTCACAAGACATACCTCAACATATATAAGAAGATCAAAATAATCCCATGCCTCCTATTAGATCACTATTGAGTAAAAGTGGTCTTCAATAGCAACAAAAACAACAGAAAGCCGACATACACATGGAAACTGAACAATACTCTTGATACTTTGGCCAAGGAAGAAATAAAGAAAGAAATCAAAGACTTTTTAGAATTTAATGAAAAAGAAGATACAATATACCCAAATCTATGGGACACAATGAAAGCAGTGCTAAGAGGAAAACTCATAGCCCTGAGTGCCTCCAAAAAGAAAATGGAGAGAGCATACACTAGCAGCTTAAGGACACACCTGAAAGCCCTGGAACAAAAAGAAGCAAATTCCCCCAGGAGGAGTAGAAGGCAGGAAATCATCAAACTCAGTGGTGAAATCAATGAAGCAGAAACAAAGAGAGCCATACAAAGAATCAACAAAACCAGGAGCTGGTTCTTTGAGAAAATCTACAAGATAGATAAACCTTTAGCCAGACTAACCAAAGGGTACAGAGACAGTATCCAGATTAACAAAATTAGAAATGAAAAGAGAGAGATAATAACAGAAACTGAAGAAATTCAAAAAATCATTAGATCCTACTACAAAAGCCTGTACTCAACACAACTGGAGAATCTGGAGGGAATGGACAGTTTCCTAGACAGATATCAAACACCAAAATTAAATCAGGGTCAAATAAATCATCTAAACAGTACCATAATCCCTAAAGAAATAAAAGTGGTCATAGAAAGTCTCCCAACCAAAAATAGCACAGAACCAAATGGCTTCAGTGCAGAATTCTATCAGACCTTCAAAGAAGACCTAACACCAATACTCTTCAAACTATTCCACAAAATAGAAACAGAAGGAACACTACCCAACTAGCCACAATTATACTGATACCAAAACCACACAAAGATCCAACAAAGAAAGAGAACTTCAGGCCAATTTCCCTTATGAATATCAATGCAAAAATACTAAATAAAATTCTTGCCAACCGAATCCTAGAACACATCAAAACAATCATCTACCATGATCAAGTAGGCTTCCTCCCAGGGATGCAGGGATGTTTTAATATAAACAAATCCATCAATGCAACCCACTACATAAACAAACTCAAAGAAAAAAACCAAGTGATCATTTCATTAGATGCTGAAAAAGCATTTGACAAAATCCAGCATCCTTTGAAGCAATCCCACTAAAATCAGGGACTAGACAAGGCTGCCCTCTCTCTTCATATCTTTTCAATATAGTACTTGAAGTTCTAGCTAGTGCAATTAGACAATATAAGGAGATCAAAGGGATAGAAATTGGAAAGGAAGAAGTCAAATTATCACTATTTGCAGATGTTATTATAGTATACTTAAGTGACCCAAAAACCTCTACCAGAGAACTTCTACAGCTGATAAGCAACTTCAGCAAAGTGGCTGGTTATAAAATCAACTCAAGCAAATCAATAGCCTTCCTATACTCAAAAGAAAACTCATAGGCTGAGAAAGAAATTAGGGAAATAACACCCTTCATAATAGCCACAAACAATAAAGTATCTTGGTGTGACTTGAACCAAACAAGTCAAAGATCTATATGACAAGAATTTCAGGTCTCTAAAGAAGGAAATCGAAGAAAAATCTTCCATGCTCATGGATTGGCAGGATTAATATAGTGACAATGGCCATCTTGCCAAAAGCAATATACAGATTGAACGCAATCCCCATCAAAATCCCAATTCAGTTCTTCACAGAGTTAGAAAAAGCAATTCTCAAATTCATCTGGAATAACTAAAAACCCAGGATATCTAAAACTAATCTCAACAGTAGAAGAACTTCTGGGGGAAAGAGTATCCCAGACCTCAAGCAATACTACAGAGCAATAGTGTTAAAAACTGCACAGTATTGGCACAGTGAGAGGCAAGTGGATCAATGGAATAGAATTGAAGGCCCAGAAATGAATCCATACACCTATGCTCACTTGATCTTCGACAGAGGAGCAGAAAACATCCAGTGGAAAAAAGATAGTCTTTTCAACAAATGGTGCTGGTTCAACTAGAGGTCAGCATGCAGAAGAATGTGAATTGATCCATTCCTATCTTCTTGTACTAAGCTCAACTCCAAGTGGATCAAGGACCTCCACATAAAACCAGACACACTGAAACTAATAGAAAAGAAACTGGGGAAAACCCTTGAGGTCATGGGCACAGAGGAAAAGTTCCTGAACAGAACACCAATAGCTTATGCTCTAAGATCAAGAATTGACAAATGGGACCTCATAAAATTACAAAGTTTCTGTAAGGCAAAGGACACTGTCAAAAGAACAAAATGGCAACCAACAAATTGGGAAAAGATCTTCACCAACCCTACATCCAATAGAGGGCTAATATCCAATATATACAAAGAACTCAAGAAGTTAGACCCCAGGGAACCAAATAACCCCATTAAAGATGGGGTACAGATCTAAACAAAGAATTTTCACCTGAAGAAATTCAGATGGCCGAGAAGCACCTTAAGAAATGCTCAACATAATTAGTCATTAGGGAAATGCAAATCAAAACAACCCTGAGATTTCACCTTACACCAGTCAGAATGGCTAAGGTCAAAAACTCAGGAGACAGCAGGTGTTGGTGAGGATGTGGAGAAAGAGGAACACTCCTCCACTGCTGGTGGGATTGCAAGCTGGTACAACTACTCTGGAACTCGGTCTGGCTGTTCCTCAGAAAACTGAACGTGACACTACTGGAGGACCCTGCTATACCCCTCCTGGGCATATACCCAAAGGATTCCCCAGCATGTAATAAGGACACACGCTCCACTATGTTCATAGCAGCCTTATTTATAATAGCCAGAAGCTGGAAAGAACCCAGATGTCCCTTAGTCGAGGAATGGATACAGAAAATGTGGTATATTTACACAATGGAATACTACTCAGCAATTAAAAACAATGAATTCATGAAATTTTTAGGCAAATGGTTGGAACTGGAAAATATCATCCTAAGTGAGGTAACCCTATCACAAAAGAATACACATAGAATGCAATCTCTGATAAGTGGATATTAATTAACCCAGAAGCTCTGAATACCCAAGGCACAATTAGTATAGCAAATGACTCACATGAAGAAGTAAGGAGAAGGTCCTGATCCTGAAAAGTCTTGATCTAGCATTGGAGGGGAGTACCAGGACAGAAAAAAAGGAGAGAGGTGATTGGAGAATAGGTGGAGAGAAGAAGGCTTATGGGACATATGGGCAGGGGGGAACTGGGAAAGCAGAAATCATTTGGAATGTAAACAAAGAATTAGAAAATTATATATATATATTTCATGACAAAGTCACATTTAAACAATGCCTATCCACAAATTGAGCCCTAGAGAAAGTAGTGGAAGGAAAAGTTAAGGATACCCATGAATCTCACCCCAGCAAAACCCAAAGAAGGGAAACACAGCACACACACACACTCACTCACATAAACACACAGAAAGGGGGGGAAGAGAGGGAGAGAGAGGGGGGGGAGGGGAAGAGAGAGGGAGAGAGAGAATGAAAACTACCACCACCACCAAAATGACAGGAACTAATAAGCATTGGTCATTAATATATCTCAATATTAATGGTATCAATTCCCCAATAAAAAGACACAGGCTAACAGAATGGATATGGAAACAAGGTCTATCCTTCTGCTGGATACCAAAAACATGCTACAAGATAAAAGATAAGAATTGCCTCAAAGTAAAGGATTGAAAAAAGACTTCCCAAACAAACGGACCCAAAAAGCAAGCTGGTGTAGTTATCTCAGTAGTAATAAAATAGACTTCAAACCATTATCAGTCAAAAGAGATGGAGAAGGACATTACGTATTCATAAATGGAAAAGCTCACTGAGATGACATCTCAGTTCTGAACATGTATGCTCAAACACAAGGGCACCTATGCTTATACAACAAACATTACTAAAATTTAAATCATATATCAAACCTCACACATTCATAGCAGAAGACTTCAATACCCCAGCCTCACCAATAAATATGTCATCCAAACAAAAACTAAACCAAGTAATAATGGTTCAAAATGACAATATTAATCAAATAGACCTAACAGACGTATACCAAACACAAACACAAAAGGAATATACCTTCTTAGCACCTCAGAGACCCTTTCCAAAACTGACCACATACTCATTCACAAAACAAATCTCAACAAATACAAGTAAATTTAATTAACCCCCTTATTTCATTTTGGATCACTATGATCAATGGTGGATCAACAACAGAGATAACATAAAGCCTAATAACTCATGGAAACTGAATAACTCTATACTGAATGGCCACTGTGTCAAGGAAGAAATAAAGAAATGAAAGACTTTTTAGGATTCAATGAAAATGCATGTGCAACACACCCAAACGTATGGAACACAATGAAAACAGTGCTAAGAGGAAGGTTCATAGCACTAAGAATCTTCATTAAAAACAAATAGGGAAATCTCATACTAACAACTTAAAGGCACACCTGGAAACTCTAGAACAAAAGAAACAAATGCACTCAAGAGGAGTAAATACCAAGAAATAATCATAATGAAGGCTGAAATCAATAAAAGAATGATACGAAGAATCAAGGAAACAGAGTTGGTTCTTTGAGGAAATCAACAAAATTGACAAATCTAACAGACCTAACAGACGTATACCAAACACAAACACAAAACGAATATACCTTCTTAGCACCTCAGAGAACCTTTCCAAAACTGACCACATTCTCATTCACAAAACAAATCTCAACAAATACAAGTAAATTTAATTAACCCCCTTATTTCATTTTGGATCACTATGATCAATGGTGGATCAACAACAGAGATAACATAAAGCCTAATAACTCATGGAAACTGAATAACTCTATACTGAATGGCCACTGTGTCAAGGAAGAAATAAATGAAAGACTTTTTAGGATTCAATGAAAACGCATGTGCAACACACCCAAATGTATGGAACACAATGAAAACAGTGCTAAGAGGAAGGTTCATAGCACTAAGAATCTTCATTAAAAACAAATAGGGAAATCTCATACTAACAACTTAAAGGCACACCTGGAAACTAGAACAAAAGAAACAAATGCACTCAAGAGGAGTAAATACCAAGAAATAATCATAATGAAGGCTGAAATCAATAAAAGAATGATACGAAGAATCAAGGAAACAGAGTTGGTTCTTTGAGGAAATCAACAAAATTGACAAATCTAAACTGAGAGGCAGAGTAAGACTATCCAAATTAACAAAATCAGAAAGAAAATAAGGAATATAACAAAAGACACTGAAGAAATCAAGAGAGTCATTAAGTCACACTTCAAAAACCAGTACTCCACAAAATTGGAACCTAAAAGAAATTGCCAATTCTTTATAAACACCACTTCCTAAAGTTAAATGAAGATCAGATCAACGATATAAATAGACCTATAACCCTCAAGGAAAGAGAGGTAGTCATTAAAAGTTACCCAACTATTATAAGCCCTGGGCAAGATGGTTTTAGTGAAGAATTCTACTACATATTCAAAGAAGAGTTAATACCAATGCCCCTAAAATTATTCTACAAAATAGAAACAGAGGGAACATTGCCAAATTTATTTTATGAAACCACTATCAGTTTGATACCCAAACTACATGAAGATCCAACCAGAAAGAGAATTACAGTCCAATTTCCCTCATGAATGTTGATGAAAACATATAAAATAAAATACTTGCAAGCCAAATTCAAGAAAACATTAAAAAGATCACCCACCATAATCAAGTATGCCTCATCTAGGGGCTGTGGGGATGGTTTAACATAGGAAAATATTTTAATGTAATCCAACATGAAACAAACTGAAAAAAAAGACATGTTACCATATCATTAGATGCTGAAAAAGACTTTGACAAAATCCAACATTCTTTCATGATTAAAACCTTAGACCAGGAATACAAAGAACATATCTAAATATAATAAAGGCCATTTACAGCAAGCCTATAGCCAACATGAAATTAAATGGAGAGAAACTTAATTCAGTTCCACAAGGCTCTCCACTCACTCCATATCAATTCAATATAGTGCTTGTAGTCCTAGCTAGAACAATAAGACAACTAAAGGAGATCAGAAGGATACAAATTGAAAACGAAGTAAAAATATCACTATATGGGGATATGATAGTATATATACATGATGCCAAAACTTCTACCCAGAATCTACCCAGAAAGAATAAATACTTTCTGTGAAGTAGCAAACTCAGGAGACAGCAGGTGTTGGCGAGGATGTGGAGAAAGAGGAACACTCCTCCGCTGCTGGTGGGATTGCAAGATGGTACAACCACTTTGGAAATCAGTCTGGCGGTTCCTCAGAAAACTGGGCATGACACTTCCTGAGGACCCTGCTATACCACTCCTGGGCATATACCCAGAGGATTCTTCAGCATGCAATAAGGACACATGCTCCACTATGTTCATAGCAGCCCTATTTGTAGTAGCCAGAAGCTGGAAAGAACCCTTTAACGGAGGAATGGATACAAAAAATGTGGTATAGTTACACAATGGAGTACTATTCAGCCATTAGAAACAATGAATTCATGAAATTCTTAGACAAATGGATGGAGCTGGAGAACATTATACTAAGTGAGGTAACCCAGTCTCAAAGGATCAATCATGGTATGCACTCACTGATAAGTGTATATTAGCTTAGAAACTTTGAATACCCAAGACATAACCCACATATTAAATGATGTCCAAAAAGAATGGAGGAGTGGCCCCTGGTTCTGGAAAGACTCTACACTATAGGGGAATACCAGAACAGGGAAGTGGGAAGGGGTAGATGGAGGAACAGGGGGAAGGAAGAGGGCTTATGGGACTTGTGGGGAGTGGGACCCAGAAAAGGGGAAATCATTTGAAATGTAAATAAAAATATATCAATAAAGGAAAAAAAAAGAAGTGTAACTTAAAAAAAAATAGGTAGCCTTTCTATATAGGAGTAGGTCAGCCATATGTTCCTGTCTTTTTCATAGAAATAACTTGCAAGGTGAATTGAAAGGCATGCTCGTGTACTTCTTTCTCTCTTTCTACAGCAACCAGTGACCCTAGATGAACTTAGTCCATTGACATTCTGCTGGATTTCCACTGTGTATTCAGAGATTGTTCACTGTGCCACTGTTATACATTTTCCTACTAAATTTGGCTAAAACTTTGTGAAGCAAGAACAAATTAAAGATGGTGTGTTCAGTGTTTTGAGCAAAGATTTTTAATTTTCTCTTCCAAATTTCTTTGGTTTTCTTTGTACAAGGTAATTTTCCCATTTTTACAAAAAGCCCTGGTTTTTGAGAGACAGAGTGGAGAGAGAGAGAGAGAGAGAGAGAGAGAGAGAGAGAGAGAGAGAGAGAGAGAGAGATTGATTGATTTTCTTTGTTTGGTCTAGACTGACTCTCAGATTCAGACTGAGGGCTCCTAACCCCAAATCTGATATATTTCAAACATTAATGAGTAGGTTCTCTTTATCTTATGCTAAGAGAAATAGCTTCTAAATGCAATCTATATCAGAAATAAAACTGAACCGACTTCCTAACTCTTATTAGACCTAACCCCTTCTGAAGTGGAAATTTTTGGTTTCTTTAGAGACTTAGCAGAGTCATGTGATGTTTTTTCTGGAAGCTGTTTGATGAGAGGAAACATTGCTGATGCAGACACTTGAAAGGATGTTTGGAAAGAGCATAAGGAGAACACAACAGATGTGAACACAACAGACGGTGAACAACACTCCTACATTGGTTCGCCTTGTATCGCTTTGCTGGTCTTTGCTCAGGACACTCTTCATTAGTAAGCCATGCAATGCTTTGCTGGTCCTCACTAATCTTAGCTTGGTGTGACTTATAGAAACTTGCCTATGGAATGGTATTCTAACTTTACACCACTTCCATGGACTTGTGCCAATTCAGCAGAGCCTTACAATTTCTTCTGGATCAAGCCACTGCTACTGATTTGTGTTTTGTGTTTTAGACTAGACTGCTTGATATCCTGACAATGACTATTGGAATTACCCCAAAGAATGACTTCTAAACAGGTCCACGCCCCCCTTGTCCAATTGACCATCCTTCTACCCTATTTTTGGTGGGTGGGCTAGAAGGGAGGTTGAAGTGTTTAAGAACCCATATTAACGTAGGTTTTGAAAAATAAAAATGTACACCTTCCTTTTATTTAAGACTGATTTGTTGTGGATGGGCCTGGGCTTAGTGCTGTTTGTATTTTTATGCTAAATCTGCTCTCCTGGGAGGGGCTTTGGACAAGGAGTGAGTCATATACCCAGGTGACTTCTTGTGAACCAATCCCCTAATGAATAAAGGAGCCAATCACTGGGTAAGTAGGCAGGACTTCCCTGTTGGATAGGGGAAGATAGGAAGCAGGAAAGAGTTAGGTCTTTTTGGATGGGAATAATGAGAAGACAAGATGTAATTAGAGCATCTCCCTGTTTCAATGGCAGATTCATCAGGATCCACCTCTGGAGGATTTAGATTTAATAAGGTTTACAAGATTAGGATTTCAGTTTTGTGCCCAGCAATTGAGTTACCATTGTTTCTGAACTAAGTTTATGTTGTGTTTTCCTTCACACAGCGGCTCAACTGGGTTCAAGAGAGAAAGAAAGGTATGGTGGCAAAGTCTGGATTTGTCGGAGGTACACCACAAAGGCCATGGGGGTTTTGAAGCATGGTGCTGTCATGTTAGCAACCCACCAGTGGAAACTTAGCAAGCTGGGTGGAGAAACTTTGGAGGTCTGAGTCAGTCTCCACTTTCAGCTTTCCAGGTTGGCCATTTTCCACTAATGCATGGCCAGTCAGCTTGCTGGGGCAGAGAGTTGCTGGCATTAGTGCCTGTAGACTTTTTTTTTCTTTTTTTTTAATTCGATATATTTTTTATTTACATTTCAAATGATTTCCCCTTTTCTAGCCCCCCACTCCCCGAAAGTCCCATAAGCCCCCTTCCCTCCCCCTGTTCTCCCACCCACCCCTTCCCACTTCCCTGTTCTGGTTTTGCCCTATACTGCTACACTGAGTCTTTCCAGAACCAGGGGCCACTCCTCCTTTCTTCTTGTACCTCATTTGATGTGTGGATTATGTTTTGGGTATTTCAGTTTTCTAGGTTAATATCCACTTATTAGTGAGTGCATACCATGATTCATCTTTTGAGACTGGGTTACCTCACTTAGTATGATGTTCTCCAGCTCTATCCATTTGTCTAAGAATTTCATGAATTCATTGTTTCTAATGGCTGAATAGTACTCCATTGTGTAGATATACCACATTTTTTGCATCCACTCTTCTTTTGAGGGATACCTGGGTTCTTTCATGCTTCTGGAAATTATAAATAGGGCTGCTATGAACATAGTGGAGCATGTATCCTTATTACATGCTGTGGAATCCTCTGGGTATATGCCTAGGAGTGGTATAGCAGGATCTTCCGGAAGTGAGGTGCCCAGTTTTCTGAGGAACTGCCAGACTGATTTCCAGAGTTGTTGTACCAATTTGCAACTCCAACAGCAGTGGAGGAGTGTTCCTCTTTCTCCGCATTCTCACCAACACCTGCTGTCTCCTGAGTTTTTAATCTTAGCCATTCTGACTGGTGTAAGGTGAAATCTCAGGGTTGTTTTGATTTGCATTTGTCTGATGACTAATGAAGTTGAGCACTTTTTAAGATGCTTCTCCAACATCCGAAATTCTTCAGGTGAAAATACTTTGTTTAACTCTGTACCCCATTTTTAATAGGGTTATTTGGTTTTCTGGAGTCTAAGTTCTTGAGTTCTTTATATACAGCAATACACAGCAAACTGGTAGCCAGCATCAAACTAAATGGAGAGAAACTTGAAGCAATCCCACTAAAATTAGGGACTAGACAGGGCTTCCCCCTTTCTCCTTATCTTTTCAATATTGTACTTGAGGTACTAGCTCAGGCAATTAGACAACATAAGGAGGTCAAAGGGATACAAATTGGAAAGGAAGAAGTCAAACTATCATTATTTGCAGATGATATGATAGTCTACCTAAGTGACCCAAAAAACTCCACTAGAGACCTCTTACCGCTGATAAACAACTTCAGCAAGGTGGCAGGTTATAAATCAACTCAAGCAAATCTTAGCCTTCCTATACTCAAAGGATAAGCAGGCTGAGAAAGAAATTAGGGAAATGACCCCCTTCACAATAGCCACAAACAGTATAAAGTATCTTGGGGTGACTCTTACCAAACATGTGAAAGATCTGTATGACAAGATCTTCAAGACTCTGAAGAAGGAAATGGAAGAAGACCTCAAAAAATAGGAAAACCTCCCATGGTCATGGATCGGCAGGATTAATATAATTAAAATGGCCATTTTGCCAAAAGCAATATACAGATTCAACGCAATTCCCACCAAAATCCCCACTCAGTTCTTCACAGAGTTAGAAAGAGCAATTCTCAAATTCATCTGGAATAACAAAAAACCCAGGATAGCTAAAACTATTCTCAACAACAAAAGAAATTCTGGGGGAATCAGTATCCTTGACCTCAAGCAATACTACAGAGCAATAGTGTTAAAAACTACATGGTATTGGTACAGTGACAGGCTGGCAGATCAGTGGAACAGGTCACTTGATCCTCGACAAAGGGGCTGAAAACATCCAATGGAAAAAAGATAGCCTTTTCAACAAATGGTGCTGGTTCAACTGGAGGTCAGCATGCAGAAGAATGCGAATTGATCCATCCTTGTCTCCTTGTACTAAGCTCAACTCCAAATGGATCAAGGACCTCCACATAAAGCCAGACACTCTGAAGCTAATAGAAAAGAAACTGGGGAAGATCCTTGAGGACATTGGTACAGGGGGAAAGTTTCTGAACAGATCACCAATAGCGTATGTTCTAAGATCAAGAATTAACAAATAGGACCTCATAAAATTATAAAGTTTCTGAAGGCAAAGGACACCATCAAAAGGCCAAATTGGCAACCAACAAATTGGGAAAAGATCTTCACCAACCCTACATCAGATAGAGGGCTAATATCCAATATATACAAAGAACTCAAGAAGTTAGATGCCTGTAGTATTTTTAATCTTTCCCACGACACACATTTCACGTAGTCCTGAATGGACTTGAACTCTATGTAGTTAAGGTAGATAAGGATGATTATATTAGTTATACTTCTATTATTGAGAGAAAATACCATGACAAATAGCTACTTAGAAGAGAAAAGTTTACTCATTTCCAGGGTCTAGGGAGGATACAGTCCTCCATGGCAGGGAAGCATAGCAGTAAGAACATAAATCTAGGCAATCAGGAAGTAGAGAGATTTCCTTTCACCTCCCTGCCCACACACAGGAAAGATAGGGAGTGATAGGAGAGAGACAGACATAGTGGAGGCAGTATCAGACTGTAAACCTCACACAACTCATACAAGTTCTATCACCTCCCAAACAGCACCTTCAACTGGAGACCAAGTCTACAAATTATCAGCCTATGGAGAGATTTAAACCACTGCAATGACTTGAACTTCTAATCTTCCTGTCTCTACCTCCCAAAAGGTGGTATTACTTGTTTTTGGTATTACAAATCTTACAAAGCATGAAAGTGTTTAGATACAACAAGATAATACACGTGAGAAAATCTATACCTGGCAAAAACTAACTATGATGGCAAAAACCCCTAAAGACATTACATAAATTGCTTTTAAGGCTATGTCATGAACTACATAGGAAGCATAAATGAAGCTTCTGATTAGATGCAGGTCCTACTTGTAATTTGTCTAAATATGAATAAAAAATTGTTCCAAATTTCAAAAACTCCCCAAATCCAAATGGTTCTGCTCCTAAGCAGTTTGGATTGGGTATATTAAACCTGTACTATCAAAGAGAATTTTCTTTATTATGCACAAAATAAAGTGAAAAAATTCTTATGGGAAAAGTCTGCCTTAGGTTCTAGATGAATCACGAAGTACAAAAGCTTGACTAAAATATGTGTGTATATACACACATACATACATCATTAAACCTTACTGTGAAGAAATTTTCATTGTTTTATATAGCACATATATTTTCAAAATTTTCCCTTTAAATATCATTTAATATAATTTAGTTTCCATTAACTGTCTAAGACTATGAAAAACATATTAGAAATGAAAGGTGTCAACTTTATATTATAAAATGTTTACCTTAGTATAGTCAACTTGTGACAACCGATTGTGCAGCACTTCAATGAGTTAAAGAGATTTTTTAAAAGGGGGCAGGGGAACAGAGGTGAGAAAAAAACTGAATAACAGTATGTGGGGATCAATCATCAGGAAAATTTCAGAGATTTCTTTCCATTGAGAGAATATTCAGAGTAAGTATAGTACCTGTGATTATGAGCAAGTGACTTGTGATTTATTTGGGACACCTGTCCCCATGTGATTAGCTCCTAGTCATTACCATGCATGTCGCTCAGTGTTCCATGTGCAGACTTGGAATGGCATCTGCCCACCTTGTACTTGGAAGTGACATGCCTCTGTTTATTGGTTCATCAGCTTTCATTCTGGTTCTCATAGTCAAATTTGTCTTGGCTGGAACTTCCTAATCACTGGTTTGCAGGCAGCACTGCTTTATGATGAAGTTTCTAGAAGTCCTTGAAAAACAAATGCGTTTTTAATAAGCCAATTTCATTCCATTTCAAAGACTGAATTCTAAATTACGATTAGGTCTTTCCTTAAATTTGAGTATAGGAAATAATTTTTTTTCCTATTTTGCAAAGTAATTTGTTTTCTGGCTTTCTATATTTTTATTTTTTGAAAATTTATTGATTCTAAAATTCTAAATGGAATCTTAACTAATCCTTAGTCCTCAAACTGAAATATAGTACTAGCTAGCTTCCATTCAAAGTGACTGCAAAAACAAATAAGAAAAGCTCCACATATGGTAACAGTAGACAGTACTTTTCCTATTGGTATTTCTGAGAGTTTAGTCACTATTCATTATTCTGCTACTTATGGTTACTGTAGTTTGAGAACTTACTCCCTGGTGGGTATTAATATGAATTGGAATGAACTACTATTGTGATAATTCTTTGTACGAATTATCTCATCTAATCTTAACCACAGTGTCTGAAGGGAATAGCACTATTATCTCTGTTGCACAGGTAAGAGTGTCACTTGAAGGTTAACAGAGCCCTAAAGAGAGTCACAGAGAGATTAGCTAATCCACATAGAGGTTAGCTGGGCCATTCAGAGTTAATGGTGCCACATGGAGGTTACCAGAGCCTCTCAGAGGTCAGTAGAGTCACATGGAGGTTTGGCTTTATAGGAATTAATGGAACCACATGTAGACTAACCTTTGCAAGACAGCACAGCTAGAAGCAGAGATGCAGAATTTAAATGTAGGCAAATTTCAGTACCTTTCATCTTACCTACTATATTCTGTATCATTTGACCTTTTAATTTGGAAAATATTCAGGAGATATAAGCATGAAATGGCATTTTAAATTGAAAACTAAAACCTGGCGGGTACATAACCTGTTGGATGTGTTTTCCTGTTCTGATAAATCTGTGTAATAAGCATAGTAATCTCTTACTGTCTCCTGGGCACTGTGCTGATCATCGCAAATGAATTATGATACTTACTTCTGTGTCAGTTCTACGGAACAGAAACCTTCGTTGTCCCTAGGTGTAGATAAGAGATCTGAAGCTTGGCATAGGCGGGCAGGTGGGGTGTGCGGGTGGGGTGTGCAGGTAGAGGGGAGTGGGGGACATCTGATCACACAATTCCAGCAATAAAATGAGAGCAAAGCACAGGGCAGTGTAATTTAGTTGTGTGCTTTAGAGTCAACGAATTAGGCTACAAATTACCATGTTTGTGATAAGAACAAGAAAAGGCAACAAATGAGAATATTTTTCAATTACCATTTGAATGTTTGAACTAGTTTTTCTGGTTCATTTTCTGTTTTATTCTCCAACTGTGTGAAAGCAGATTCCTACTTTAACCCCAAGGACTGTATGAAAGTGTCTTTTTCTTGTCTTCCTTCTTTTTTTAAATGACAAATGGGTGATACTTTGCTGAAATGTATGAGTCTTTTAACAGTTTTAGGCTTGATTATTAATGTGGTGGGTGGAATTCGGCAGACACTGGTATCTGTCTGTACTGGCTGGTTTTATATCAACTTGACACAAGCTAGAGTCATCAGGGCAGAGAGACCACCAGTTGAGAAAATACCCCTGTAAGATCAAGCTCTAGAGCATTTTCATAATTAGTGATAGATGGGAGGGCCCAGCCCATTGTGGATGATGCCATCTCTGGGCTGGGGGCCCTGGGTTCTATGAGTCACTATCATTCCTCCTATTCTCTGTGAGTTCCTGCTTTTGTTGATGAACTGTCATATGGAACTATACATAAAATAAACCCTTTCCTCCCCAATGTGCTTTTTGGCCATGGTGTTTTATCGCAGCAATAGAAACCCTCACTAAGACACTATCCCATGGGATTCCTCTGCTGAGCCTGGGCTGTGGCAACACTTTCCTCCTTAGCAACAGCACAGGGAATACTCTCTAGAGAACAAGGTGGTGGTTCTGACAGGCAAGATTGCGTGGGTTTTGCAGACTTGCTAGAATCACCATCTTTCACTGACTCAATGGTGCAAACTGCCAAGAAGCAGGAAATCCATGCTGGTGAAACAGAACTGTCAAAGAACTGAGTTACTTCCTTTTGCCTTGCAGTGATCATAATGCCTGGCAGAAACAAAGTGAAGACAGAGAGATTTGTTTTGGCTCCTGCTAATCACATCATAGAGGGCTCCAGAAGGCACTAGGGGAGGCCAGAGTCAGGAGACAGATTCTCACCTTAAAAACCACCTCTAGTGAACGGCATTTATCAGTTAGGCTCTGTTTCCACAGCTTCCAAAAGTAGAATCACAAACTGAGGAATAAACATTCAAAACACAGAAAGGACATTTAAAATTCAAATCCGTAACTGAAAACAGCTTCCGGCAAGAACCTGGAATCCAAGCCCTGCAGTCTCCGGAAAATGAATTCTGTCCACAACCTAAGGCAACTTGGAAACAAGTACTTTTAGTGAACTTCTGATGAGCACACAACCAGTCAACACCACAGCCTGGGAGCAATGCAACCTGGGAGATTCTGAAGTACAGAGCCTCAAAGAGAGATGCCCAGACTCCTTCCTGGTAGCCACAGTGAAGTAACAAATGAGTGTGGGTTTAGAGGGCCCTATTTGCTAAGCAGCAGTAGGTCACCAGTACAAGTAAAAACCAGTATGGATATACTTTTAACAAGTTTCTCTGAAAGGAAATGATACTATAGATACCTCATATGTTCTCCTACTACTATTCTTTTGTCCACCAGACTCAATCCCTTCTGGTTTTCTCAATCCTCTCTTTCCTGCCTTATCATATTTTACTCATCTGTGGGTCACTGGCATTTGTCTAAGTAGTAGGCCAGTGATCCAGAGATGCTCATTCTTAATGCTGGGAGCCCGCACTCACTACCTTACTGGGAAAAGAGGCCTTCCTTGTATGTGAGATTACACTAAGGCTTACGGGATGGAGAGGTGGCCTCTCCTCTCTATTAGACCCCTGCAATGCATTCTAAATATAAATACAAGTATCCTTGTAAGAGAGTTGTGGAGGAAGGCTGGAGCCACACAGAAGATGTAGAGGTTGTGGGACTAGAGCACCTGAAGCCAGTGATGCAGGCACAAACCAAGAAATCCTGCCAGCAGCCACTGATGGAGACGATGTTCCCTGCAGCTGCCAATCTGAAGGCATGGTGCCAGATGCACCTGAGTTTGGACTTACAGCTTCCACAACTTTGGAGGAAATAGATTTCTTTTGCTTGCAGCCAGGCAAACTTTGGTAATATTTTGCAACAGTCATAGGGCAGTGAACACATTTACAAAGTTATTATTTCTCTCACTGTAACAGAAAAACTGTTAGCCTTTCCTTCTTTTGGAATCACTCTTTAGAGCAAAATTTCTTGCAATTGCTCCAAGTAGGTGTCGCCTCCAGAGTGCATCTCTCATCCTCTTGACTATTGGGCTTTACAGATGCTGCCACAATTTCTCCTTCATGTTGCCAAGACTCTGCTTTGCCATGTGTAGCAGCCCAGCGGCCTAGCCCCTGGGTGGCTGCCAGTACAGCCAGTCAGTCACTTTGTTGAAATGTGTTCTTCATTTGGTAGAGACGCAGGTTTGGCTTCTCTGAAGTCCTTTGCTTCAGCTCCATCCCCACCACCTAAGGATGGATGCTCCAGGTATTTTTCTTACTCTTCCTGTGAAACATCACCAGGCTTCAAGCTTTGATGAAGTTTACCCTCAAATGCTCCAAGTTGTTGTATACAACCTGGATCTTCCTCAGGCCTTCCACCCTTGTCTGCTCACCTGTCCATTCGGGTGCTATCTCAAATGTCTAACAAATCCAGAACTGACTTGCGCACTTTTCCTCTAAGTCTACTCCTTAACTTTATCAGCAACACTGCAGGATCTCGTGATACTGGCCATCAGCCAATCCAGGCTCTTCTTTCTTCACAGCATACCAAAAATCTAGTTATCTCCCACTACATTTATTGCCTACACCTTAGGTCACACCACCTTTATTCGGTTCTTGGATTCCCAATGTGATTTCTTGGAGGGTTTCTCTGCTCCCATCTGGCATCTTTGTCACATCATCCACAGCAGAGAAGCCGGCATGTCTTATATCCTAGTAGGCTATGCCCTGGTTACACAGTGGAGCTCAATGGCTCATGAGCTTTTCATGACCGGTGTGACCTCTTTGGTGTCCTCTAACGTTCCTCTGTACTATTTTCTCCACTGTCTCTGCCCCGTCCTCCCTGACACTAGTGTGTGGTGCTCCCCAGTCATCTTTCCATTGCTCAGGGCTGCTTTCCCTGCAACTTCTTGCTCCCTCCTTCACTCCTTCAGATCATCCATTAGCATGTGATCAGAAACAGCTACTCCTTCCCAATGTTCCCAAAGTACGGTGGTCCTTGCTTGGCCTTTTCTCTTGGCATAATCAGACTTGTTTCCTTTCTCTTATTCAATAGTACCATGGTTAGAATATAAGCTTCTAATGGACAGGTAATTGAGTTTTACCAGACAAGCATTCAGCCCGTGATAGAACCTACCCAATAAAATAAATGAATATATGAACATATTACATTAGTATATTGCACCTAGCAGGAAGTACAAAGAAATTAACGGCATTGTGAATAAGTGCATAATCATTGAAGAGGCTGACAAAGCTAAGCCTTTGCTGCTGTCCATCAGTGCGATCCTTCCAGAGAAGATAATTGTGTTCTTCTTTAAAGAACTATTTTCATATCACATTGTGTAAAACTCTGTGGTTATTATTTCATTTATCTTCATATAATATCTCTGGAGAGGTGGGACAGGGATTTATTTAACCTCCTTTATTTAATTGTTGAAACTGTTTAGGGCACTATTTGTATCTCATTCTCCTTCCAGTTCTTCCCTTGTCTTCTAGAGCCAGGACAGGCTGATTCTTGGTAAGTAAGGCAATGCCCTCATCTGGGACCTAAGTGTTCCTTAGCCAATTAAGCTAAAACAGACTCCAGTGTCCATGCTCAGGTGTTTTCCAGGGCACAGCTCTAAGATGAAATCCTTAGTGTTCTGTTTTCTTTGTAGCATGGCATAATGATCCCAGAACATTTCATCATCTGGACCCAACCCAGACATGCTGATCCCAGTGCACAACAGTCAACGGTGATTAATAGAAGAACAGAAGAAAGAGTTGCCTAAAGGCCTGAAAATGTGAAAACTTGTGAAAAGACCATAGGTTTGGCTCTCTGCAACACAGAATCGTCTTCTAGGTCAGCTGCCCTTCTGTCTTGAGAGTACATCTGTGGAATTTCTTATAGATAGAAACTACATCCTGTTGCCACTGAGCAATGGCCAAAGTCAGAATTAGTAGTAAAACTAGAAGGATGTGGATATGGATGAATATTATTAGAGAAATACAATATTACCTGACTTATGAATATGGAAAGGGTTACAGCAAAGCAGAAGTGTCAGCGTACACTTCACTAGCTTCCTGTGCGAAGCCGCTGCTGTCAGAGGACAGGGAGGACAGCCGTCATAAGGCATCTTCAAATTCCAGTCTAGAGGAGAGCAGTTTCATGCTTAATTGTAGGAAAGAGTTCTGTTTTTCCACACATCTTTTCTGTGTGCTGTGTGAAAAGCAACAGAAACACAGACACAGAGGTGAGACACTCGCCTTTCATCAGAAAACATCACATCTTCCTAGAATTTCATTTTTAGTGATATGACTATAAACCACCTTAATCACACTTGTTTTATTATCTACTTTTGAGTCTAACTAATTAATGCATATCATATAATGACTATAATAATATTGCTAGAATTACCCACTTCTGCTACATCCATTTGCTCAATTTTTAGGGCTTATTGGTAATTCTTCTATCTAGTCTTATATTAATCACCTTTGCTTGTTATATGTTAGAATGAGTAAACTCGGATTGGATGTTGATAATGAAATGTTATGGGGCAGTTGTGGCAGATCACAGCCAAAACAGAAGAGCAAGAGCTTAATTCTAAACTCCATAAGGGCAGGAAATGCCTTCAAGCTTGTGTGAGTTTCTTCAAAGGCAAAGCAAGCCTTAACCTTTTACTTTCAGTAAATCTGCATTTTGGTTCTCTGTGAAGAACACCGAGAGGAAGGTTGAAGCCTTGGAGGGAGGCTGTGTGGAGGAAGTGCACCTGAGAAGAGATGCTCGTGTTTAGGCCCATCAGTACTCTGAGCTTCACAGACGCTCTGACATAATGAAACCCCATTGTCTCTGGAGGGCAAGGAGGAGGCCAGGTCCTGTGAGGTAAAGCTGCAAATTGGAATCATAAGGCAAAGTGGTTTGGAATTGTTGTGAAAGTTTTAATGGGTATTGGCAAGTTTGTTTCACTTTGATCTCCATCAGCATTGTATTGAGTCACCTTTTCTCTACATTATCAAGCCAACTGATATTACAGTTAGGGAAATGGGTGGCTCAGGTCCTAGTATTGAAATTGTAAAAGGTGCTTGTCCTTTCAGAGTAAATAACAGTTTTACTTCCCAGATGTGTCTTGTGATTATATCAAGGGCATTTCCAACTAAGCTACCCGTTATCTTAAAAGTATGCCCACAGCTTCCCAGCAGCGTTATCCCTGCTTCAGTGAGATTGCCTTTACCAGGCCTTCCTGAGAAACTCCCTGTATCCTGGTATTGTGCCTGAACTGGTAAACCTGTTCATTTTGGCCTTTGCACCTACATTTCTCTATGGTAGGGAGATTTAATTGTAGAAAACTTTATCTTAGAGATACAGAAAAGAGTAATAATACTTGAAATATGAATACCAATAAGAACAGGTTAATTACTATACAAACAACTCCAATTTTCTATGTCTTAATGAATAAATTTTATTTCTTAGTCAATTTTTAATTCCACTGACCTTGGAAGCCTATATGATGTTTTTGGGCCAATTTTGGGCAGGAGAGGCATCATATTTTATTGGGCAGAAACTTTGGCTGGGGGCTCACCTCACTACAGGATGAGCCAGATACAGGCCCTAGCTGAGTGCCCAGAAAAGTGTACAACATCCCCTGAGAAGAAAACTTGTATTTTCAAGAATGATGACTTAAAGTATTTGTGACAAAAGTTCACCATATTTTCAAAGGATTCTGTAAATGAAACCCTGAAATGGGATGTAAGTCGCTTAGATTTGAAGACAAAGGAGATTTTATTGCCTTTGCAGATAGATATTAAAGGAAAGGAAGACTAGATGCCTTCTGAGTGATGAGCTCAGAATCCATCAAAGCCCCTCCTCCTGCCTTGCTATTCCCAACACAATGAGGTTGTCTTCCTCCCCGTCCTCTCATATAGGCTTACTGAGTTTGACCTCCATTCCTATGAAATTTCCAGGTGAATAATGATTCTAAAGAAAATGAGAGATTTGGTCCTTATATTTATGATTCTTTTGAATTCTTCCCTATATTGTTTAAAGTTGTTCTGATGTAAAAAAAAAAAAAACTAAAAGAGAAATTGCACATTTTTCAAGAAATATGAAGATGCTAGCTAGATATTGAGATGCTCTTCTTTATATATTTATTTTCTATATTCTTTGTTTACAAACCAAAAGCTTTCCCCTTTCCCAGTTCCCCCCACAAAATAGTTTCTTATTTTCACACTCAGATCATAGACATGATACATTGTTATTCTGAATGTTGTTGAAACAGAATATTGTTGTTGAAACAGCATATTAATTCAGTCTAAATAATATATTTGCTTATATTTTAACACAGTTAAGAGATAAATTTATAGCTAATTTTCTGTGTAAAGAATTGCTTTGACTTAGTTAATTATTAATGTGAAGCTAAAATGCTCATTTTGATGCCTTTAGCAACATTTTCTGTAAATATTCTCCAATTATTGAATTACCCAGTCCTTACATTTCTGAGAGTTTATTTAAATATAAATATTATTTCTAGGAAGGTGTACAATTGGTCTGTGTATGAAATCCATGTGCCAAATTTTCACAGGCTTAATCAACATTCCTCTATTTTCTGTAATCAGCAGCCACAGAAAATAGACCGTGTGTGTTTGTGGAACTGAGCTGATGAAGGACTATGCAAACTGCAAGCACTATGTCTTTTGTGGAAATCACATTGTCAGCATCAAATTAGTGTCCTTGGAATCAGGAACTTAATCCATGCCACAACCATGGTGAAGCCTTTAACACAGACTTATTTTCCAGGTGATGACTCCCCAGGTTTAATCTCTTCCTTGCCTCAATAGGAAAGTTGAGAGCATGGCCATTGTGATGCTTGCAGTATTTACCATCATCACCATTGCAACGAAAAGGTAAGATAAGAAACATTTCAAGTAGAACAGTGTCTCCATATTGAGCTTCTCCATTGCCATGTTCATTCATCAGTCATCATGAAATATTCAAATGTAAAATCAGTAAGGATTGTGTGACTGGAGGGGCAAAAGCAGAATTCTATGCCGTTTATTTACTTTTGTTGAAAAGTATAACTATTAGCAAATTCTATCAGGAGAGGACTGATTATGCTTATGCAATATGTGAGGGAGATAGAGCAGTGACCATATGGTTGACAGCTACAAATCCCAGCCCTCTCTTCCCCAGTGAGGGTCTTCCGCACATCTTCTGTCGGCATCTGTGTTTGTTGCTCTTTGCTGTTAGCATAGCTTCCAGTTATCTCCCAGGGGCTTTGACACATAGACATACAAACGCAGCAATGCTCTGGTTCAGGAGGAGAGCTCTAACACCTGCCACTGTGTCTTAAAAGGAAATTTTCAAGTTTTGTAGGATAATAAAAATGCCCTCCTCAAAATAATCAGAGATGTTTGTTTCTCACTAGGAAACAAGCAGAACTTTCCTTCAACCTTATCATTTAATAAAATTCTTCTCTAAGTGAGGCATCATCCCACCCCACCGTCCCAAAGCAGCTCACAGTGTCAGGTTTTATATTTTGTCCTTTCAAGAAGATAGATGATAAATCAGAGAGAATTGGGAATGGTATTCAGGAGAGAGGACTGCTCTGGCACCATAGGAAGAAGGGCAAGATGCTTGCAATATAGACACGGAGAGGAAATACCTGTGCTACTCAGAGAAGCTCCTCTGTCAAACTCTGCAGCACTTGCCTGGGCTACAGAAGGGCTTTTTCTAAAGTGTGCCTGTCAGAAGACTGATGGAGACAGGGCTGTAATAGTCTACCTAGCTTCTTTATCCCAAAGCCAGTGGACTGTGGGGCCATATTTAGTGCAGAGATCTTGGAGGAGGAGCCAACGCTTTGCTGTACCTTCATGATGTGCCTTCAAGGATTCTCCTTCTCTTTATGTCCTGTCTACTGTGGCTCCTCTCCTCCCATTGCTGTCAGGCAAGGCCATCCTTTGCCCCATATATATCTGGAGTCATGGATCCCCGCCCTGTACAATCCTTGGTTGGTGGTCTAGTCTCGGAGCACTGGGTATTCTGGCCAGCCTATGTTGTTCTTCCTATAGGGTTGCAAGCCCCCTCTGTTCCTCCAGTCCTACCACCAGCTCCTCCCACCCCACCCCCAACCCCGTGGTGTCCCTGAACTCAGTCTGATTGTTGGCTCTAAGCATCCATATTTGCATTGCTCAGTTGCTGGCCAGACCTCCCAAGGAGCAGCCACACCAGGATCCTATCAGCAAGTGCCTCTTGATCACAGCAACAGTGTAGGGTTTGGAGTCTGCAGACAGGATGGATCCCCACCCAGGTGGAGCAGAATCCGGATGGCCCTTCCCTCGATCTCTGTTCCATTTTTTTTTTTGGCCCCTTTCTTCCTTTGGATAGGAATAATTCTGGGTTAAAAACTTTAAGATGGGTGGGTGCCCCCATCCCTCAACCTGGGGTGCACCTATCTGCAGGAGGTGATCTGTACAGGTTCTATCTCTCCCTTCTCTGTGTATTTTTAGCTAAAGTCATCCTCATTGGGTCCTGGAGCCTTTCTTTTCCCTAGTGTCTGAGACCGTCCAGTGGCTATCCTCAGTTCCTCATCACCCCCCCTACAAATTTTTACTTGGTTTCTCACCTTTTGTACCTCTATACCATCCCCTCCAGTACCTGATACTACCCCCTTATTTCCTCCCCCTCCTCTCTTCCTCCTAGCTCTTCTCCTTCACTTCCTATGATGATCCTGTTCCCCCATTAAGGCAGAACTGAAGCATCCATACTCTAGTCTTCCTTTCTCCTAAGCTCCATATCATCTGTGGGTTGAATCAAGGACATTGAGAGCTTCTGGGCTAATATCCACTTATCAGTGACTGCATGCCATGTGTGTTCTTTTGTGATTGCGTTACCTCACTCTGGATGATATTTTCTAGTTCCATCCATTTGCCTAAGAATTTAATGAATTCATTGTTTTTAATAGTTGAGTAGTACTCCACTGTGCAAATGTACCACATTTCTGTATCCATTCTTATGTTGAGGGACATCTGGGTTGTTTCTAGCTTCAGACTATTAGAAATAAGGTGGCTATAATTATAGTGGAGCACGTGTCATTGTTATATGTTGGAACATTTTTTGGGAATATGCCCAGTAATGGTATAGTTGGGTCTTCAGGTAGAACTATTTCCAATTTTCTCAGGAATCACCAGATTGATTTCCAAAGTGTTTTTACCAGTTTGTAGTCCCACCAGCAATGGAGGAGTGTTCCTCTTTCTCCACATCCTTGCCAACATTTGCTATCACCTGTATTTTTGATCTTAGCCATTCTGATTTGTGTGGTGGAATCTCAGGGTCATTTTGATTTGCATTTCCTTGATGACTAAGAATGTTGAATATTTCTTTAAGTGCTTCTCAGCCATTTGCAATTACTCGGCTAAGAATTCTGTTTAGCTCTGTACTCCACATTTTAATAGGGTTATTTGATTCTCTGGAGTCTAACTTCTTGAGTTCTTTGCATATTTTGGATATTAGCCCTCTATTGGACATAGGATTGGTAAAGGTATTTTCCTAATTTGTGGGTTGCAGTTTTGTCTTATTGATAGTGTCCTTTGCCTTACAGAAGCTTTGCAATTTTATAACGTCTCATTTGTCAATTGTTGATCTTAAAGCATAAGCCATTGGTGTTCTGTTCAGGAAAGTTTCCCTTGAGCCCAAGTGTTGAGGGCTCTGAAGAACTGGGAACCTAACAGTAGTGTGGACCCTGAGCTTTCTGCTGTGCTCTGCAGTGCCGGCAAAGGAGAGTCTGTTTTTTCTTGATAACAGCGTGAGGAGGTTTGAGGTGCCTGGCCACACTGATTTAGATGCAGACTGTGTGACTTTTAAGATCAGAAAACACAGAGATCTACAGTTTGAAAACTGATGAAATGCTCTTGCCCCAGACAAGGCTATGGATTTGGAATATTCTGTCTGTGCTCAGCATCTTGCTGTAGAATGTGCAGAGAAGCAAAGGTTATTGCTATCCATCCTAGACTGACAGAAGTTTTTTCTCCTCATTCTTGGTTTTGTGACTGACTCTTTTATGTCAGGACAGACTTAAGCACCAGACGATTCACTACCCATGTTTGCTCAGTATGCTTACAATGCAAGCAATGCTTACTTCAAGTTCTCAATAAATGTTAATCTTTCATTACCCTGTCAAGTGACATACTATAATGTTGTCTTTGTTATGGTTTCCATTGCTGTGAACAGATACCATGACCAAGGCAACTCTTATAAAGGACAACATTTAAGTGGGACTGGCTTACAGGTTCAGAGGTTCAGTCAATTATCATTAAGGCAGGAGCATGGCAGTGTCTAGGCAGGCATGGTGCAGGAGGAGCTAAGAGCTCTACATGCATACATACAGAAGATCTGAAGGCTCCCATGTCTAATTGCCCAGTGCCACAGTGACACACTTTCTCCAATCAGGCCACACCTACCACAACAAGGCCGTACCTTCTAAAAGTGCCACTCACTGGGTCAAGCATATTCAAATCATCACCACTCCCTGGACCCCATAGGCTTGTTCAAACACAAGTCTATGGGAGCCACACCAAGACATAGCATAAGGCAAAGCACATTTAATCTATCTTCAAAAGTCCCAGTGGTCAATAGCAGTCTAACAATCTTAAAAGTCCAAAGCCTCTTCTGAGATTCATTCAAACACTTAACTGTAACCCCCAATAATGCCAAAATTAAAAAGCAGATCACATACCTCTAACATCACAAAATATATATTCCATTCCAAATGTTCCAAAATGTCATGGTGAGAAAATACTGAACAAAAGCAAGACCAAAGCCAGCTGGACAAACTCCAAACTCTGAATCTCCATGTCTGATGTAAAACTGTTTATTATATCTCCAACTTTTTCATCTTTGCTGATTGCAACAAATTTCTTTCTCTTGGGCTGTTTCTATTCCTTGTTAACAGGTTTCCTCGGTAAGTATCCAACTGCTCTGACATCTCTAGCATCTTGTGGGTATCCCCAACTTCAACTTGACCTGCTCTTCTTCCAATGTCTTGGATCCCCACATGATCTTCTGGCTCCTCCAAAGGGCTTAGGCAACTTCTCCAGCTCTGCCCTCCATTGCTACTGCTACTTCACTCCATTGCTGTTGCTGTTCTTAGTGGTTATCCAATGATATTGGCATCTCCAACATTCTGGAGTTTTTCACTGTAACTGGGCTTCAGCAATAGCCTCTCATAGTCTTCCTTCATGGTATCAAACCTCAGCTTCTTTGCACGACCCCTTGAGTACTGGGCTACCAAATGCAACTAAGGCTACACCTTCCTCCACTTAAACCAAGTAGTATCTATTAGGAACCAAGAGCAAGCCAGGACAACCGATTCTTCCATAAGATTAAATGCTAGTACTGCAGCCCTGGACAATGTAATTGAGGAAACAATATAAAAGACTTTAGGGAATTCATTCACTTTGTTTGAGCCCAGGCTCTCAGTGACTCCTAGAAGTAGTCTCTCTGTATGAAAGGGCTTCATTTTCTTTCATATTAAGAGGGATATAGTGCTTAAGTGGCAAATTGCTTAACGTTTCCAAGTTGCAGTCCCTCAAGTTCAAGTTCAGAAAAGTATAGTCTCAATGAAACAATCACATGTTGATTGACAACAGGGATTCATTTTTATATGTGTGAGGTGAGTTTCCCTTGTGTATACAGTGCAGAGAACATTTACACAAATTGAGGTGGCATAGGTCTGTCCCTCAACCCGTCCTCCTGATATAGTCAGAACATCAATGTCACAAGAAGAGTAGGTGAGGCTGCTCCTTCAATGACATATATATTTATGGAAGGTTTTCTTTTATAAGCACAAGGAATATATTCTAAGATGAGTGTAATAGAGAGAAAAACGGACCAGTAACATCATCCTTTGTTATCAAGTATTGTACATCCTACATATTGTGTGTTCTCTATACACAAATGGCAGCATGCAAGTTCAGTAACTACTTTACCCCCCCCCCCCCACACACACACACACTTACACAGCCTACCCTGGTCATCGAATATGTAAGGACTGCTTCCATCACGTTTCATGTTCCAATTAGATTTTAGAAACTGACTGAGTGCACATTACTTCTAGCTTCAGAAGATATCATATATTTTTAAGAGACATTTAACCATTATAAATTATTTTGATGACTTTATAAAAAGACATACATGATACAAACATTCTTTGTATAGTGTGAAACACATTTAAGGTAGTGTTAATCCACATTATATCCAAATTTTAAAAAGTAAGGAATTCATTATGATACAACTTGGGGCTTAGGTTGTGTGCAAAGTAAGTATGTGGCAAATCTTCTACTGGATTATAGTGTCATAGGATGATTATAATATGTGCAGGCAATCACTGACTGAAATGCTACATGGGGAATGAGGACTGCAAACAACCTCTACTTTAAAAGGAAGGCATACACTTCAGTGTCTAAGCGTTGCCCTGGGAGGTGAGAACAGAGATTGGCTGAGGTCTTGTACATGTCCTAATTAGACCACAAATACAGAAACTACTCTGAGATTTATTTACTAAAAACATCAGAGGATTACAAGGAATATTTACTCTCAATTCTAACAGAATTCTAGGAGTTTGATAATCTCTCTATTTTATAAAAAAGAAATAAGTTGCTTGCCTGTGACCACTTTACTATAAATACAGTCTCATGGTCAGTCAGGCATGAGCAAAGACTTGTACTACTGGAGAGACAGGACCCAATGCTCTGACCCTGGAATGTTGATGTGTGAGTTACAGGACCAAATGACCCTTGGGGAGTTCAGATCTGGCACCATAGCTAGGTCAGACTAAAATGTGCTATAAGTGGGAAGTAAACCAAAATTCAAATACTTGATATGACAAGAAAGAATATCACCATTACATCAGGTGTTATTTAGGTGAAATAATACTTTGGAAATATTAGTAATGATAAAATATGTTGTAAAATTAATTTTACTTTTTGAAAATTTCAATAGAAGTTTCAGGAGAACAAAAATATATACACGCCTCTTACTGTGTTTTCATGGACAGAGCTGTGCTGATATGTATCACATTTAAAACATCTTCAACTTTTGCAAATGAATACTAACACTCAGACCTGAGAAATTAATTTTTTCAACCATCTTTAAAAGTCTGTAGCAGAAAATTTAAAAGTTGACAGGCAACTTTTATGAATTCACTGTTTTGAAATCAAATCTGGACCATGGGGTTGCCTGACTGTCATCATTCCTTTGTCTTTGTCTTTGTAGGTCAGAGTGAAGGGAAGAGTTCTTCAAAGAGCTTTTGTTACTCATTCATGGCTTTAAATGACACACACAGAACTGAGGCAGTAACTTAATGATAGGTAGGTTTCCCAGCTATGGGAAGCCATTGTTCAATATCCAGACCATCTAACAACAACAACAACAACAACAACAGCAACACACACACACACACACACATACACACACACACACACACATACACACACACACACATACACACACACACACACACAAACACATACACACAAAAACACACACAACACACACACACACACACACAAAAACACACACACACACACACCCTGCCCACACATATCAACAACTAAAACAAACAAAATGCATCCACAGTGCCACTTGAAGCTCTTTGTATGTGGTTGCTAAGGAGACAGATGTAGCAGTTGACAGCTACCTCACTCGATCAACCACTTATGACTGCAGTGCTCACCTTTGGGGAATATGATGTTCAGAATTTTATAATTTTCCTAACACATCCCACACTTGCATCTCCTGAAGACACCCCAGGTGTTATAATTGGATATGAAATTCCTATATTAGACTGCATACTGATCATTGCCCACATCAGTTTCTTCTCTGAATACCACAGGTGTAATGATTAGAAATGGAGTTTCTCACATTAGATCATGCTGATCCCCAAAGGTCCCCAAGTCTGTTCTCCTTTATGACCCCCTTTACAACAGATGGTCAAGGTACTGCATTTACAGATTGGATCTGCACCACAGTTTCAAAGCAGGGATGTTGGCACATTCAAAACCACAGCAGTTGTTTGAGATGAAATGTGCCCCACTTAATTCAGTAAAATGTCATCCTAAACTCTTGTTGATGTCATTTGGCAGACAGAAATAGGGACCAGTGGGACACATTCTGAGTGCTGAGTTGGACATTTTGTTTTTAGCATCAGTTTTAATCTGACTCTTGGAGAGGACGCCTTGAGGTTGAAACACACGGGCAGAGCTTGCCCACTGATGCCAGCGAGTATCCTTTTCTCTAATCTTGGCTTCATCTCATTTTTCGAAAAAATGTTGACCGTATTAAAAAAGGGTTTTAATATAGATTTCAGCACAGGCATCAGAAGAGTCTAGCCTATAAAAAGTATTACAGGCTTTATAGCAGTTTCTGGTTTATTGTCTGCTCAATGTGAGAGCAAATGGGGTTTCTTTAACCTTATGCTGCAGTTTCTCACATACCCGTTATTGCTGATTAAATCATTTAATCTTGCTCCAAATACAGCTATAGACTCTGAGTCTGAGCCTTCTATGACACTGGATTCTCCAAGTTCCATAGTATATTATCTGTTCTTTTCCCACATGTAGTGTAGGTGAGATATCCAGGCTTGTTCCTGCAAACCAGAGCAAAACAGATTTGTTGCCATGACTTTCTGCACTATCCCTTGTAATAATCATTTGCTGATAAAAAAAATGATATATGGCAATCCATTTATGTGCCCCTCTCTCACACATAATAACCCTTTCATTACTAGAAGGTGGTCTTTGCTTGTTTCTTCAAGAAGAATGCTGTTTCTATGTCAACCAATCCAGGATAGTGAGAAACAAAATCCAGGAGCTTCAGTCAGACATAAAGAACTTCAGAGATGGTGAGACCTCCAGCTCTGACATTTTCGAAAATCCTATATGGAAGTGGATACTCCCCTTTGTAATGCCTTTTCTAGTCATCTTCTTGGTGTTATTGTTTGCTCCCTGCCTAATTAATCTTGTTTCTACATTCCTCCAATGGCAAACACAAAAAATTTCTAACCCTCTGTTAGATTTAGGGTTGGTGAAGATCCTTTCCCAATTTGTTGGTTGCTGTTTTGTCCTTTTGACAGTGTCCTTTGCCTTGCAGAAACTTTGTAATTTTATGAGGTCCCATTTGTCAATTCTTGATCTTAGAGCATAAGTTATTGGTGTTCTGTTCAGGAACATTTCCCCTGTGCCCATGTCCTCAAGGGTCTCAAGAAGTTAGGTCCCAGAGAACCAAATAAGCCCTATTAAAAAATGGGGTATAGAGCTAAACAAAGAATTTTCACCTGAAGAACTTCGAAAGGCTGAGAAGCACCTTAAGAAATGTTCAACATCATTAATCATTAGGGAAATGCAAATCAAAATAACCCTGAGATTTCACCTCACACCAGTCAGAATGGCTAAGGTTAAAAACTCAGGAGACAGCAGATGGCTAAGATGTAGATAAAGAGGAATACTCCTCCACTACTGGTGGGATTGCAAGATGGTACAACCACTATGGAAATCAGTCTGGTGGCTCTTGAGAAAACTTGGCATGATACTTCTGGAGGACCCTGCTATACCTCTCCTGAGCATATACCCAGAGGATTCCCCAGCATGCAATAAGAACACATGCTCTACTATGTTCATAGAGGCCTTATTTATAATAGCCAGAAGCTGGAAATAACCCAGATGTCCCTCAGTGGAGAAATGGATACAGAAAATGTATATTTACACAATGGAATACTACTCAGCAATTAAAAACAATGAATTCATGAAATTCTTAGGCAAATGGTTGGAACTAGAAAATATCATCCTAAGTGAGATAACCCAATCACAAAAGAATACACATGGAATGCAATCACTGATAAGTGGATATTAATTAGTGCAGAAGCTCTGAATTCTCAAGGCACAATTAGCATATCAAATGATACCCAAGAAGAAGGAAGGAGAGGTCCCTGGTCCTGGAAAGGCTTGATCCAGCATTGTAGGGGATAACCAGGACAGAGAAATGGGAGAGGGGTGATTGGGAAATGGGCAGAGGGAAGAGGGCTTATGAGACCTATGGGGAGGGGGGAACTGGGAAAGGGGGAAGCATTCAGAATGTAAACAAAGAATATATAAAATTAAATATATTAAAACAAAACAAAAATGAATACATAAATCTTAAAAAAAAAAAAAAAAGAATAGCCGCAATGCTACACTCGCACTTTCTCTGAACCCTGGAGAGCACCTGCTGCTTCTATCCGTCGCTCTTGCTCTCTGTCTCTTCTCATCTGGCCCTGTGACAATTTGGAATGTAGCCAGAGTTATAAAAATTTAATATGTGCTATTAGCATTATAATGTGAAGAATCATTGTAAGTTTTCAATAGTAAAATACATAAAAATACAAATCTTTATTGCAATAAATATATATGAACCATAAACTTACATGCCATTATATCTCAACATGTATATACAAATGGATGAAGGTGAGTGCATATGAAATGTTATAGCCTTTGATTCATTCCTTCTCAAATACTAAAGTTGATAAATGTATAATTTTTATCTTTAAAAGCAAAATTTTATATATATATATAAAAGCAACTTTATTTGAAGACTAAATTGTTGTTTCCCACAGAAATAATAACTATTTTTCTATGAAAGATATTTTCATGGTAGCTGAATTAACACAAAGGGACATTTTTTTTTATTCGATATAATTTATTTACATTTCAAATGATTTCCCCTTTTCTAGCCCCCCCACTCCCCGAAAGTCCCGTAAGCCTCCTTCTCTTCCCCTGTCCTCCCTCCCACCCCTTCCCACTTCCCCGTTCTGGTTATGCCGAATACTGTTTCACTGAGTCTTTCCAGAACCAGGGGCCACTCCTCCTTTCTTCTTGTATCTCATTTGATGTGTGGATTATGTTTTGGGTATTCCAGTACAAAGGGACATTTTTAAGTGTATATAATTAATAGTCAAGATCCATATTTCTGTGGCCAGAACTCCTCTCTGCTTGCTTACATGTGTTTCAGCCTTCTATGGAATTCTAAAGAATTCCTCCCTGAGTTTCAGCCCTCTCATTTTAAAATGATGATAATAACAGTGCTTACATCATAATACTATTTTGAAGATCATCCACATTGACATATGCAAGTTCAAAGTATATATAGTAGATATTTACATAGACTTATAGTATTTATTTGTTTGTTTTAGTTTATTTATTTATGTATTTATTTATTTAGCCAAATTGGCAGTAAAGTGCAAACATTTAGAAATGTCCTAAGGAAAAAAAAAGAAAGAAATGTCCTAAGATTCGGTGACAGGTCATCTGTTAAGGTCAAATAGCAATTCTGCCAGAAGCTTCATAAATTCCTTTTATTCTATCAGGAAATGCTAGCCAAATATGGCACCACAGTACATGATTAGTATCCACAGGTACACAAAATTGCCAAGGGAGACAAATATTGTTGAGTTTATAAAGAGAGGATTTATAGAGATTATTCAAGAAAAAGGAATACCTTATGAGTATCAGTAATAGGTGGTATTTAGAAAAATTTCATTTTCTATTGGAAAGTCTCCTCATTTATATTTAGTGTGATACAAAGAAAGCAATTTTGGTCAGGAGCTGACAATAAAAAATGGAAGACAAACATGTTTATGTATTAATTTAGACAACAAATAATAACCTGGAGGTAATCAAAATCATAAAAGGTCCTTATTGAAGAATACAAGAGCAAGTCTCTAAATCCCACTTTAATTGCTCCATTGTATAGAACATCCCACTGTGATAAAAGAGGAAATTTTCTAGTCACTGCTTGTGTGTGTAAATTATATGTTCTTACTTGTGCTTCAGATGTTATTAATGAAATCATCATCCAGTTGAAACACTATTCCCTGAGCAAATGCAAGGGGGGCCATAGATAGACCTTAATATTTAAGATAAAGAACCATTATGGAACAAAACAAGACAAATGGGTCCGGTTTTCTTAACAAACATGGCTGCCTTTTTCTGATAGAAATTGTTATATAAAAGACTATTATCTGAGTGAGATAGACATTAAAGAAAATCTTAATCACAAGCAGACATCTTATGGTCAAGTATTATTTACAAGAACTGATACAGATTCTTTAGAATTCCTTAGAATTGTCCTGTATAATCATTGTAAAAGATAAATCCAGAAATCTACTTCTAATGTTGCTTAGGTAATAGTCACTGCAATTGTGTGACACATCAAACCACTGCCCCATCTTCATGAATGTTGTTGGGTAAAGGAAGGAGAGTCTTTCTTTTCTTAGTTAAGCTCCTGCTGTCCTTGACATCCCCACCAGGGAGCCCACTGTCCATACACATTTGTGCTCTGTAGACTTGATGGGTACAACCTCCTACCTATTGAATCCGGACTTTACAATTAAATGCTTCCTAGATGACATTTCAGACACACATAGCTCAGCTAGCACTATTCCATCTTTTTTTACATCTTCCCATCCCAGCTCTTGATTTTGTCTGTATCTTAGTCACACCTCTGAGTGTGGCAAATTTACTTTTCTGGAATATTCTCTATCATGGGCTCCTCTTGATTTGCATCCCTTTCACTGTTTCTTGCTTTCTACTACTCATTCTTTCTAAGAAAATGATCTTATTAAATCCCTTTTATCTTAGCCTAAGTTTTCCAATGGCAAACCAAATCTTATTATCCTAACTATTCTATTGATTTAGTTTCTCAACTTCTTGAAAAGCTTCCTCATCTTCATCTTAGGGAAGAATTCTCTTTTCAGCATCATCTTCTAGTAAGGACTACCCTGGTCCCTGTTGTGGACATTCTTTAGCAAGTCTTGCATTTGTCTATTCTGGAAGAAGAAACCAAGAGAGAGAAGGAAATGAGTCTTCTAGGCTTTATATATCACATGCAGGTACAAGAGGCTCTGGAATCGAGTCAATTGCCAGGCATTGCAAGGCATTGCCAGGACCTGCCTTACCCTCTTTAGTGAGGTTGTACTTCAAAGGGTGGGCACAGCCTGAACCTGGGCTGAGCAGAGAGCAGAGTGGCTATGGTTTAGGGGGAATGTGACCCACTGGCTCTGAGACATCAAGAAACAATGAGAGGAGGCAAGAGGAAAGAGGTGTAGGCTGGACTTCAAAGGCCTCGGGAGAACATCATTGTGGAAATCTATTTGGCTTTCCAAGACATTGTGAAGTAATGCTTTGTCCTCAAAATAGGAGGCTAGAACAGGTTTTATTTCACATATCCCTTAGCTGGATAGATATTTTAAACATTTAAAGGTGGGACATCTTGTCCTGCTACATTGTGTCCTCTGTGGTGACCTATTTTCACCTTTACTTCATCTCCTTGTCTTTCTGTTTCTTTCCTCTGTCCTTATGTGTGCTCTGTCAGAATAACCTCAAATGCTGTCCTTTTGCATTTCTTTTCTTCTGGTACCATTCCCTTCCATCTTCCTGAAGACAATCTGTGACACTTCTGCCTTGCCTTGTGCATTGCTGAGCCAGGTAGTTCATATAATTTAACAACTTGGTGTTCCAACAAAATTATTGCTCATTTCTGTCCCTCCAGGCTTCTGGTAGTTTGTGCCTCCTTCCCTCGTTCCTTGGACAGTTATCCAAATCACTGATAGTGAAAGTTTGAAGGTAAATAGTTGTATTATATTATTTCCTTGTTAGGGAAAGCCAACATTGGAATATGATTAGCTGGGATTTTTTCAAAGATTAATTTTATAATTTTAGTTATGTATACGTGAGGAGGTCTGTGTAGGTTTCTGCACATGAATGCCAGAGGCTGCAGAGGTCAGAGCTTTCAGATTCCTCTGGGACTGGAGATACAGACAGTTGTAACCCATTTCAAGATCAATATGCACTGGGAAACTCTGAGGCATCTCTTCAGCTCCATGAACAACTGCTAACACTGCAACTAAAAACAGAAAGATAAACTGCTCTGCAGGTGGAAAAATAACCCCCTTTTGTTTAATATGTTTTTGCATAATTTTATTTTGCAATTCCTAGTTTAATCATCTGCTATCCCCCTAGTACATGGAACTTGATATTTTAAACCCACTCTTTCTAACTATTTCTCTGATATAAAGAAGATCATCTTCTCACTTTTGATAGCATTATTATGGGATCTCCAGTGCTTATAAGCTGATTTTGTCTCTTTCCCCCTATATATCCAAATGTGATATATAATTAGTTGAGGGAGATTAAATTCCCACAAATTCATTTTGGAGTATGTGTGTCTGCTAATATCTGAACTCCATTGTAGGTGGTCCCAAGGGTACTGAAGAGATGGCATAGAATTGTCTATGACTAAGTGTCACACTAAGACAATCGTATTGAGTTTTGTTGACATTATGGCATTCCCAGCATCATGATAGTCCTGCTTGAGGCAATGGAAAGATTGCCAAACAGATTTACAGATGGAATCCTTTCCCTCTGTAAACAGCTCATAATCCATTTATAGGATAGACGCCCTCAAAATTATAGAGGAGCCACTATCATTTCTAGTTCACCTCTGATGAGTAGTTTGTTTCCTATTCTTTTCCTACCTTCTCCTGAACTATTGATTACTCATGACATTTAGCTCAAAATCTTAGCACAAATAGAGTCCCGTGAGTCCTTCTCTGTGTCTCATATCATCTTGCCAGTGAAATAAATGTCATCACTCTATAGGCACTTGATAAAGGTTAATGGATTCTAAAATAGAAGGGATATATATTGTCATCATCTATACTAAGTGATAAGGAAAGACATCTTTAATCATTTTGGACAAAGTGTTAGGATCCTCTAAAGAAATAGAATCACTAGGGTACATAGAAGTTTAAAAGGAGATTTACTAGGAAAATTGTCCCTGGTCCTTATGATAGCTGAGATGTTATCACCACTGGCCTTCTGCAAGACAGAGAATCATGGAAAACTGACATTTCAGTTCAGACTGAATCCATAGATCTGTGCATTGGGAGAGCCAATGGTTTAATTATCAATTTAAACTTAAAGTCCTAAGACATCAGGAGTCACTCACTGGTCCTGGAATCTAAAATCCCAACACTTTGCATGCTAGGGGAAAAGAACAGGAAAAAATAGATGTTTCCTTAGTAGATAACAGGACACACCTTTGTTTTCATTTTCTCTGACCCTATAGCAGGTTATCTGGAGCCCATCAACTAAGACAATTTCCAAAGTATATGAACAAAATAGAATCTATAGTTGGGAGTAATCTACTTCTTTGATGTAGAAGAACACTGTATTTAATAACTATCTTGGTTTATGACTTTTCTTTGTTCTGTTACTAAAAGACCTTCATAAAATGACTCTCATGTTGGGATATGGAATTTGGAGTGACCTAAATCTGTGCTTCTGAGTCCTGGTCACTAAAATTTGTTTCCAGAACAAATCTCTTTCCTCATTTGAGCTGTTTGTTTGATCATTGACAGTTATGGCACACAACATGGGGCTCCAAGCATACTCCATTCTTCATAGAAGGAGTCACTTGGGTGAAAACAAGATACCAGCATGACTTCATTGAATCCAAACTATGTGGCATTATCTCCTTAGGTGGATTGTGAATTCTTTCTCAGAATCTCTTGGACCTCCTTAGTCAACAGGCCATTTACATATTCAGATTATTTAAGCATCTCATTTTGGTTGATACCTTTCAGGTTTGGGTTTTCATTCGAAGGGTTTGGTTGAAGATTCTATTTTGCTCATATGCTTCGGAAATTGTCTTAGTTGTGGTTCTTCTGCTGTGATAAAAGCAAAAGCACAAAAACAACAAAAACCCCAAAACAAAATAAACCAAGACCCCCCCAAATAAAATTGGCTAAGCAACTTATAGAATTAATTTATTTTTGTCTTATGCTTTCAGAGGTTTAGAGTACATGGGGGAACAGAGGTAGCAAGCAGCAGCCGCAGCAGGCAGCAGGCAGCAGGCAGCAGGCAGCAGGCAGCATCAGCATCGAGAGCAGGCAGCAGGGAGCATCAGCATCAGCATCAAGAGCAGCCAGCAGCCTTAGCAGGCAGCAGGCAGCAGGAAGACATGGTAACTGGAATAGTGGCTGAGAGCTCACATCATAACCATAATAAGCAAACCCCAAAGTCGGCTACCAGTCACATACTTCTTCGGGAAAGGCTAATCCCCATTACCTATGTACAACCACCAATTGAAGACCAAGTATTCAAATTCCCAAGTTACGTGGGACATCTCTTTCAAACCACCACAGAAGAATTTTGGTCTAGATATTTGCTTTGTTCTTTTATTTTCTTGCTTTCGAATCCCCCAAGACTTTTCAGATTCTGATTCTTTGGCTTGTTTTCAGCTTTTCTCTACTTTTAGAAGTTTGGAAAACTTTAATTTTTATTGGGGATTTTCTTTGCCTTTGGAACACTTTGCTTTATTACTACTTGATCTTTGTCTATTGACTCTTCCTCAAAAACCTAATTCTGCATTTTTCTGTAGCTTCTCCTACTTGAAGCAAATTTGCCAGGCATATAGCTTAGGAATAATATGGTTACTTAATTATAAAGACTCCAGAAATAAGAAGTGCTTGGTCCCTCGAGCTTAACAGGGTAGAGCTATCAAGGGAACTCCCACAACTGCAAGGTCTTGTAAGTCAACTAAACAGACTTGCTTTGTTGCTGAATCAGAAAGAACCTTATTAGCTCATCTACAATGACACAAAGATGGGGTTGATCATCCAGTGTCTTGAGCATTCCACATTACTATAAATGTGCAAGATAACCCTAAGATCCTAAAAACTCCAAAGAAACCAAATACCCCAAGCAACATAAAAACCTGATCCAAAGCACATATTGCTAGATATCAAGAAGAAGCTTACAATTTCCCAGGAGGGAGGGAAAACACAAGCATCTAAAAAGGACAAAGTATGTAAAGATAAAAATTACTATCAGATGTTCCAGCTGGCGTTATGTGTGATAATTATGGACTTCCAGTTAGCAAGAATATCGAAAAATGAGGCAGAAAAATGAGGCAATCTAGCCACCAATAACTTGTTTTCATGGTTCTTTCAATGGAGAACATTTGCTTTTTTAAAAATTGGTATTTTTGTGTACAAAACTAGAAGTCCTAAGCAATAAAACAAAAGATAATGACTGGGCAGCCTGTTTCAATTGGAATGTAAAACTCATCTAGCAAAAAGAAAGAAATAAAAAGAAATTAAAAAATCAGTAAAATTAAAAGTTAATACGAGCTTTAGAAACTATGTGTTAGTCAAAGGCAGATATGAAAAATAAATAAAATTGGAGACAGTTAAAGGTTCTAGAAACAACTCATGAGACTAAAAAATTTCTCATCTCTTTCTGTCTCCTTGCTTCTTCATGCCTTATCTCCTAACAGAGCAAGATTTTGTATCAAAGAAATTATTATGGCCTGAGAGTCAAAGTCCCTCAAGCTTAGGCAAACCCTTTAGACTGCTAAGGATAACTATGTGGAGCTGTGTCTCTGTTTCCACACTGCTAGAACTCCTGACTGCTGAAGCATTGCTGGTGGTTTTCCCTCTGGTCTCCACTGCTAACCATAACTTACATGTTACCTTTACCTTGGGTCCCTTGCTTTTGTTTCTCTGGCTTGGACCCACTTAGTCTTTGTTAAATGCCACTGGCACCAGCAGAAATCCTCTTGGCTCATCTATACCCTGCTCCGGGGTCTAAGGGACGAGTGCATGGCTTTACTGGAGGATTTCACAAGAGCTGATTCCCCACCTGTCCTAAGGATGCCTCCAAGAGAACAGCCTGAGGCACAATGGAGATCTGCTACCCAAAGCAGCACCTAAGAATAGCTGCTTCCATTTGTATCTTAATTTGGTGTTCGAGGCACCCTCTGCTTCCTAGATTCCTCGCCTGTCTCCTCTGCTTTCTGTAAATCAAGTTGTTTAAAGGGTGAGGGGCGTGTTCATAACTTAAATACAGATTATTGAATAAAAATGTCAATTCTCATTAAAAAAAAAAAAAAACCCAAGGTAGCTATCCACATTTTAGCAGTGAGCAAGTGCTGGGTACACTTCTATCTGCAACAGGCCTTTGTTAAATAAATTAACATAAAAGGCCAGCATTGTCACATATAAGAAGGAAACTAACTGTATTCCAAATCCACTGGGCCAGTAGATGCCTGATTCAAAAACATTTTCCTTTCCTTTCCTTTCCTTTCCTTTCCTTTCCTTTCCTTTCCTTTCCTTTCCTTTCCTTTCCTTTCCTTTCCTTTCCTTCTTTTCTTTTTCTTTTTCTTTTAGATATAAAAGCAAACATAGAAAATTTAATTTCACTTTACTATAAATCAAAAGAGAAAAATCAAAGCAGAACAAAACAATGTTTGCTTAAAATAACATTGAAAAACAAAGGCTGGGCGGTGGTGGCACACGCCTGTAATCCCAGCACTCTGGGAGGCAGAAGCAGGCAGATTTCTGAGTTCAAGGCCAGCCTGGTCTACAGAGTGAGTTTCAGGACAGCCAGGGCTATACAGAAAAATCCTGTCTCAAAAAAACCCAAAAATCTAAAAAACAATAACAAAACAAAACAAAAAACAAAACAAAACAAAGTGTTCACAACAAATGCCTTTGACTTTTTTTTTCTTTTTAAATTAGATATTCTTTATTTACATTTCAAATGTTATCCCCTTTCCTCCTTTCCCCTCTGAAAACCCCCTATACCATTCCCCCTAACCCACTCAAGCTTCCCTGTCCTGGCATTCCCCTACACTGGGGCAATGAGCATTCACAGGAACAAGGGCCTCTCCTCTCATGGATGCCAGATAAGTCAATCCTCTGCTACATATGTGCCTGGAGCCATGGGTCCCTCCATGTTTATTCTTTGCTTGGTAGTTTAATCCCTGGGAGCTCTGGAGTACTGGTTGTTTCATGCTGTTGTTCCTCCTATGGAACACCAGCAGTGGAGGAGTGTTCCTCTTTCTCTACATCCTCACCAGCATCTGCTGTCACCTGAGTTTTTGATCTTAGCCATTCTGACTGGTGTGAGGTGGAATCTCAAAGTTGTTTTGATTTGCATTTCCCTGATGACTAAGGATGTTGAACATTTCTTTAGGTGCTTCTTAGCCATTTGATACTCCTCTGTTGAGAATTTTTGTTTAGCGCTGTGCCCAATTTAATAGGGTTATTTGTTTCTCTGGAGTCAAAATTCTTGAGCTCTTTGTATATATTGGATATTAGTCCTCTCTCTGATGTAGGATTGATGTTTTTCCAATCTGTTGGTTGTTGTTTTGTCCTATTGCCTTATGGAAGCTTTGTAATTTTGTGAGGTCCCATTTGTTAATTCCTTTTTTTTTTATTCGATATAATTTATTTACATTTCAAATGATTTCCCCTTTTCTAGCCCCCCCACTCCCCAAAAGTCCCGCAAGCCCCGTTCCCCCTTCCCCGTTCTGGTTTTGCTGAATACTGTTTCACTGAGTCTTTCCAGAACCAGGGGCCACTCCTCCTTTCTTCTTGTACCTCATTTGATGTGTGGATTATGTTTTGGGTATTCCAGTTTTCTAGGTTAATATCCACTTATTAGTGAGTGCATACCATGATTCACCTTTTGAGTCTGGGTTACCTCACTTAGTATGATATTCTCTAGCTCCATCCATTTGCCTAAAAATTTCATGAATTCATTGTTTCTAATGGCTGAATAGTACTCCATTGTGTAGATATACCACATTTTTTGCATCCACTCTTCTGTTGAGGGATACCTGGGTTCTTTCCAGCATCTGGCAATTATAAATAGGGCTGCTATGAACATAGTAGAACATGTATCCTTATTACATGGTGGGGTGTCTTCTGGGTATATGCCCAGGAGTGGTATAGCAGGATCTTCTGGAAGTGAGGTGCCCAGTTTTCGGAGGAACCGCCAGACTGATTTCCAGAGTGGTTGTACCAATTTGCAACCCCACCAGCAGTGGAGGAGTGTTCCTCTTTCTCCACACCCTCTCCAACACCTGCTGTCTGCTGAATTTTTAATCTTAGCCATTCTGACTGGTGTAAGATGAAATCTTAGGGTTGTTTTGATTTGCATTTCCCTAATGACTAATGAAGTTGAGCATTTTTTAAGATGCTTCTCCGCCATCCGAAGTTCTTCAGGTGAGAATTCTTTGTTTAACTCTGTACCCCATTTTTTAATAGGGTTGTTTGGTTTTCTGGAGTCTAACTTCTTGAGTTCTTTATATATATTGGATATTAGCCCTCTATCTGATGTAGGATTGGTGAATATCTTTTCCCAATTTGTTGGTTGCCGATTTGTCCTCTTGATGGTGTCCTTTGCCTTACAGAAACTTTGTAATTTTATGAGGTCCCATTTGTCAATTCTTGCTCTTAGAGCATACGCTATTGGTGTTCTGTTCAGAAACTTTCTCCCTATACCGATGTCCTCAAGGGTCTTCCCCAGTTTCTTTTCTATTAGCTTCAGAGTGTCTGGCTTTATGTGGAGGTCCTTGATCCATTTGGATTTGAGCTTAGTACAAGGAGACAAGGATGCATCAATTTGCATTCTTCTGCATGCTGACCTCCAGTTGAACCAGCACCATTTGTTGAAAAGGCTATCTTTTTTCCATTGGATGTTTTCAGCCTCTTTGTCGAGGATCAAGTGGCCATAGGTGTGTGGGTTCATTTCTGGATCTTCAATCCTGTTCCATTGATCCTCCTGTCTGTCACTGTACCAATACCATGCAGTTTTTAACACTATTGCTCTGTAGTATTGCTTGAGGTCAGGGATACTGATTCCCCCAGATTTTCTTTTGTTGCTGAGAATAGTTTTAGCTATCCTGGGTTTTTTGTTGTTCCAGATGAATTTGATAATTGCTCTTTCTAACTCTGTGAAGAATTGAGTTGGGATTTTGATGGGTATTGCATTGAATCTGTATAGTGCTTTAGGCAGAATGGCCATTTTAACTATATTGATTCTACCGATCCATGAGCATGGGAGGTTTTCCCATTTTTTGAGGTCTTCTTCCATTTCCTTCTTCAGAGTCTTGAAGTTCTTGTCATACAGATCTTTCACATGTTTGGTAAGAGTCACCCCAAGATACTTTATACTGTTTGAGGCTATTGTGAAGGGGGTCATTTCCCTATTTTCTTTCTCAGCCTGCTTATCCTTTGAGTATAGGAAGGCCACTGATTTGCTTGAGCTGATTTTATAACCTGCCACTTTGCTGAAGTTGTTTATCAGCTGTAGGAGCTCTCTAGTGGAGTTCTTTGGGTCACTTAGGTAGACGATCATGTCGTCTGCAAATAATGATAGTTTGACTTCTTCCTTTCCAATTTGTATCCCTTTGACCTCCTTATGTTGTCGAATTGCCCGAGCTAGTACCTCAAGTACAATATTGAAAAGATAAGGAGAAAGGGGGCAGCCTTGTCTGGTCCCTGATTTCAGTGGGATTGCTTCAAGTTTCTCTCCATTTAGTTTGATGCTGGCTACCGGTTTGCTGTATATTGCTTTTACTATGTTTAGGTATGGGCCTTGAATTCCTGTTCTCTCCAAGACTTTAAGCATGAAGGGATGCTGAATTTTGTCAAATGCTTTTTCACCATCCAATGAAATGACCATGTGGTTTTGTTCTTTGAGACTGTTTATGTAGTGGATTGTATTGATGGATTTCCGTATATTGAACCAACCCTGCATTCCCGGGATAAAGCCTACTTGATCATGACCAAAGGGCACAGAGAAAGTATCCAAATTAACAAACTTAGAAATGAAAAGGGAGATATAACAACGGAAACTGAGGAAATCCAAAAAATCATCAGATCCTACTACAAGAGCCTGTACTCAACACAACTGGAGAATCTGGAGGAAATGGACAATTTCCTTGACAGATACCAAATACCAAAATTAAATCAGGACCAACTAGACCATCTAAACAGTCCCATAATGCCTAAAGAAATAGAAGGAGTCATAGAAAGTCTTCCAACCAAAAAAAGCACAGGGCCAGATGGCATCAGTGCAGAATTCTACCAGACCTTCAAAGAAGAGTTAACACCAATACTCTTCAAACTATTCCACAAAATAGAAACAGAAGGAACACTACCCAATTCCTTCTACGAAGCCACAATTACGCTGATACCAAAGCCACAAAAAGATCCAACAAAGAAAGATAACTTCAGACCAATTTCCCTTATGAACATCGATGCAAAAATACTCAATAAAATTCTTGCCAACCGAATCCAAGAACACATCAAAACGATCATCCACCATGATCAAGTAGGCTTTATCCCGGGAATGCAGGGTTGGTTCAATATACGGAAAGCCTTTGACTTTTTTATGCTGCTAAACCTTGCCATCACTTAAAGAGATAGGCTATAAAATTTCAATTCTTTTTTTTTTAAACTGGGTGCACCTTCATTTCATATAATTATATTTATGAATTTGTGTCAAAGTTTAATACATTGTGGCCATGTGCCTTTTTATTATTTTGTCAATTTATTGTGTGTTGAAGTTATTTTATTTTTGGCCAAGTCCAATTAAGTTGTGCATTCGCAGATTTATGATATAAGTACTTGGGCATTGTATTCAAAGGCCTGATGGATATACATCACCTTATCAATGGATATTCTCAATGCCTTAAAACATATTAATATGATATATTTTCATCTATCAAGTGTGTCATAAAGCCTTAAAGTACTAATTATTTAGGTAAGACAACATCCATTATAGCCACAATGTCTATATGTGCTTGTGGTTTTTATTGCCTAGTGTGTTAAGTGTTTATGTAAATTGAAGTTGTTAAATTAGTCCAGCTTGATTTTGTCTCATAGTAAGACAAAAATTTTAAGAAGAGAAAGTCACAGCTTCAATTGTCTCAGCAAGTGAAGGTTGGCCACATGTCTGAATGCCAGTCTATGGGATGAAGATTGTATATTTAATCAATGTGACCACTTAGGTAAAACAAGAAGGCTAGTGGTCCGAGATTTGTCTTTGGGACAATTAATATAAGTTTTAAAATTTAATATTCTTCTTTTTTTATTGAATATAATCTTCATTTACATTTCAAATGCTAAAACCTTTCCCGATTTGCCGCCCCCCGCCCAAAACCCAGCCCCTTCTCCCACTCTCTGCCTCCAAGTGTATGCCCCTCTACCCAACCCGACTACCACCTCTCCCCCATCTCGATTTCCCTTTGTTGGCGCATCTATTGAGCCTTCACCTGACCAAAGACCACTCCTCCCACTGATGCCCAACAAGGCATTCCTGTGCCACATTTTTGGCTGGGACCATGTGTACCCCTTGGTTGATGGTTTAGTACCTGGGAGTCCTAGGGCATCTGGGTGGTCAACATCATTGTTCTTCCCATGGGGTTGTAAACCCCTTCAACTCCTCCATTGGGGACCCCAGGCCTTGTCCAATGGTTGGCTCCTAGCATTTGCCTCCGTATGTGTAAGGCTCTGGCAGGGCCCCTCCAGAGACAGCCATGGCATGCTCCTTTTTTGCTGTCCATAATAGTGTCTTGGTTTGGTGACTGTTTATAGGATGAATCCTCAGGTAGAGCAGTCTCTGGGTGGCCTTTACTTCAGTCTCTTTTCCACACATTGCCTCCCTTATTGCTCCTGTGAGTATTTTGTTCCCTTTCTCAGAGGAACCAAAGCACCCTCACTTCAGTCCTCCTTCTTCTTGAGCTTTCTGTGGTCTGTGAATTGTAACTTGTTTCTTTTGAGCTTTTGGGCTATCATCCACTTATCAGTGAGTGTGTACCATGTGCGTTCTTTTGTGATTGAGTTACCTTACCCAGGATGACACTTTCTAGTTCCATCCATTTACCTAAGAATTTCATGAATTCATTGTTTTTAATAGCTGAATTGTATATATAATAGTTCCATTGTGTATATATACCACATTTTCTGTATCCATTCCTCTGTTGAAGGACATCTGGGTTCTTTCCAGCTTCTGGGTATTATAAGGCAGCTATGAACATAGTGGAGCATGTGTCCTTATTACATGTTGGCTCATCTTCTGGGTGTATGTCCAGGAGTGGTATAGCTGGGTCCTCAGGTAGTACTATGTCTAATTGTCTGAGGAACCGCCAAACTGATTTCCAGAGTGGGTTTACCAGCTTGCAGTCCCATCAACAATGGAGAAGCGTTCCTCTTTCCCCACATCCTCTCCAGCATATGCTGTCCCCTGAGTTTTTCCTCTTAGCCATTCTGACCAGTGTGAGGTGGAATCTCAGTGTTGTTTTGATTTGCAGTTCCCTGATAACCAAGGATGCTGAACATTTCTTTAGGTGCTTTAGAGCCATTGGAGTTTCCTCAGTTGAGAAGTCCCTGTTTAGCTCTGTAACCCATTTTTTTAATAGAGTTATTTGACTCTCTGGAGTCTAAATTCTTAAGTTCTTTGTATACATTGGCTATTAGCCCGCTATCAGCTGTAGGATTGGTAAAGATATTTTGTCAATCTTTTCGTTGCCATTTTGACCTATTGACTATGTCATTTGCCTTACAGAGCTTTGCAGTTTTATGAAGTCCCATTTTTTGATTCTTGTACTTAGAGCTTAAGCCATTAGAGTTCTAATCAGGAAATTGTCCCCTGTGCCCATGTGTTGAAGGTTCTTCCCCACTTTCTCCTCTATAAGCTTAAGTGTGTCTGGTTTTATGCATAGGTTCTTGACCCACTTGAACTTGAGCTTTGTCCAAGGAGGTAAGAATAGGCCAATTTGCATTTTTCTGCATGCTGACCTCCAGTAGATCCAGCACCATTTGTTAAAAATGCTCTCTTTGGGGGTGTGGAGAAAGAGGAACACTCCTCCACTGCTGGTGGGGTTGCAAATTGGTACAACCACTCTGGAAATCAGTCTGGCGGTTCCTCCGAAAACTGGGCACCTTACTTCCAGAAGATCCTGCTATACCACTCCTGGGCATATACCCAGAAGACTCCCCACCATGTAATAAGGATACATGTTCTACTATGTTCATAGCAGCCCTATTTGTAATTGCCAGATGCTGGAAAGAACCCAGGTATCCCTCAACAGAAGAGTGGATGCAAAAAATGTGGTATATCTACACAATGGAGTACTATTCAGCCATTAGAAACAATGAATTCATGAAATTCTTAGGCAAATGGATGGAGCTAGAGAATATCATACTAAGTGAGGTAACCCAGACTCAAAAGGTGAATCATGGTATGCACTCACTAATAAGTGGATATTAACCTAGAAAACTGGAATACCCAAAACATAATCCACACATCAAATGAGGTACAAGAAGAAAGGAGGAGTGGCCCCTGGTTCTGGAAAGACTCAGTGAAACAGTATTCAGCAAAACCAGAACGGGGAAGTGGGAAGGGGTGGGTGGGAGGACAGGGGAAGAGAAGGGGGCTTGCGGGACTTTCGGGGAGTGGGGGGGGCTGGAAAAGGGGAAATCATTTGAAATGTAAATAAATTATATCGAATAAAAAAAAATGCTCTCTTTTTTTCCACTGGATGTTTTTAGTTCCTTTGTTAAAGATCAAGTGACCATAGGTGTGTGTGTTCTTTTCTGGGTCTTCAATTTTATTGCATTGACCTTCCTGCCTGTCTCTGTACAAATACCAGTTTTTATCACTATTGCTCTGTAGTAGAGCTTGAGATCAGGGATGGTGATTTCCCCAGGAGATATTTTGTTGTGCAGAATAGTTTTTGCTATTCTGGGTTTTTTGTTATTCTGGATGAATTTGAGAATTTTTCTTTCTAGATCTATGAAGAATTGATTTGGAATTTTGATGGGGATTGCATTGAATCTGTATATTGTTCTTGGCAAGATGGCCATTTTTACTATATTGATCCTGCCAATCCATGAGTATGGAAGATCTTTCTATCTTCTGAGATCTTCTTCAATTTCTTTCTTCGAAGGCTTTAAGTTCTTGTCATACAGATCTTTCACTTGCTTGTTTAGAGTCACACCAAGATATGTAATATTATTTTGACTATTGTGAAAGTTGTCATTTTCCATATGAGGCTACATCTGCCACAGCATCCGCCATCTCCAGTTCTGCCTTGCTCCATGGCATACTCACCTTCTATCTTTCTGGCTTCTAAATCACATATTTGTTTGTAGTGGTGGTGCTTGGGTATCTTCTACCGCCCCGGGTGATGTAATTTAAACATGAACTGCTCCTAAGTAGCTGTGTCATTTTATATTGCCACATTCTCATTAGCATTTGTTCCTGCTCCTGCCCCCCCCCTTTGACATTCCAGTGGTTGTAAAGTATTATCTTATTTTGTCTTACATGAGCATTTTTAAGTGTACTTTTTAGCCATTTGTAAATTGTTGAAAGAAGTATTAACATTCTTAATCCATTTAAACATTCTATTTTTTATTATTGAGTTGGTGCTTAAACTCACTAGATACAAATCTCTAGTTGGACATACAATTTGCAAGCATTACTCCCATTCTGAGTTTTCTCAGTTGTACATCCAATGGAAGCAACAATTTTGAAGTTTTTAATAAGGTGAAAATCATCTGTATTTCTTCCCGGTACTTTTGAGTCATACCTATAAAACCATTGTCAATACTGAAGTCTCAAAGATTCCTACCTACGCTCTTCTAGCTTGTACTTTTACCACATATATTTAGATATTTGATATATTTTAAATTAATTTTCTATTGGTACAAGGTAGAGCTTCAGCTACATCCACATGGATATGGGGAACTAGCAAAATTTCTCACATTAAATTTCAAAAGCTCTCCTCTTGAGGATAAATGCTATGTGTACATGTGGATTTAATTCTGGACTGCAAATTCTAGTCCATTGATCTCTGTCTGTGCTGATGGCAGTACTGTATCCCATCCATGACTAGACCTTTGTAGGTTTGAATGTGTAAAGTAGTAAGTTTTCCAGTTTCTTTCTTGTTTGGATTATTTTTTGCTTTTTCTTAGACTACTTTTGCTTTCATGTAGCTTTTGAGAGAAAGCTGACAATTTATGTCTTAAGGAAAGACAAAGCATCCCTCTGAGATTTACATAGGGGACGTACTAGTTTTCTCAATCTGCCATATGAAAAGTATTTATTTTTTAATCCTGTGAGGAAAATAAATTTCTATTTAAGACTGACTCGGGGAATTAGTGGCAAGAAGCAATAGGGTGAGTGTAACTAAAATACATTAAATAGCATGTATAAAAATGTGATAATAAGAGCCAGGCAGGGTTGGCGCATGCCTTTAATGCCAGCACTAAGGAGGCAGAGGCAGGAGGATCTCTAAGTTCAAGGCCAGCCTGGTCTACAGAGTGAGTTCCAGGACAGCCAAGAAACCTTCTACTACACAGAGAAACCTTTTTCTTGAAAAATAAAAATAAAGTGATAAAAAACTCATTGTCTGTGAAATTAATACATGATAATTAAAAGATTTAAAATTATGTTAAATTTCTATAACATTTTTCTGTTTTTTATATAAAATTTTACTTTTCCTTAAGTTAATTTCTATTTTCTTCTTTTGATGCTATTATAAATAAACAAATGAAAGTGTTCTATATTTCCATATTTGTCATATATATTGTTATATATATGTAGATGTACACACATTATACATATACACATACACATATATACATGTACATATTTTATATATGTAAACTATGTAGTATATGTATATTTGTGTGTGTGTGTGTGTACATACACTTATATATACTGAAGGCATGTTGAAATTTTATTAGTACTAAGAGACTTGGGACTTGTGAAGGTTTTCTAAATACATAGTCAAGCCTTCTTTTGCTTCTTCCTTTATAACCTGATATCCCCTTTCCCTTTTTTCTTGCCTGAATTCCCAGCTAGGAAGTCCAGTACAGCCAGAAAGACATAAAGAGTAGGGGAATTTTCTTTTGTTTCTGATCTTGAAAGGCTTCCATTCTGGTGAGCCTGGTGTTAGCTGTGCTATTCACAGGTGTCCTTACCATGCTAAAGAATGTGTGTTTGTGTGTATGTGTTACGTGTTTATATATGTGGGACCTTGAGGGATAACCTGTTCCCAGTAGAGCTAAGGCTAGAATCCCCAGTGATCTGTAGGGACAGTAGGTGCTTTGCCTGATTCTCAGGTACCAGGTCCCTGTCACTAGCTGCAGCCCCCCCCCCAATGGATTGCGGCCATCAGTAACATAAGGGCAACGCCCCAAGCCCCTCCACTTATAGAGAACTTGACCTGTGGCCACATAGGTTCAGAACAGATCTCCATTTTAATGAGGTACCTAGAGGCCTGAAGGGCTTAGCCAATAGACTTTCCTTCCCAGACACTCCTCACTGCAAAAGGTATTTAATCTCAGGCCCACCCTGAGAAGTGGGGTATGGTTTTACTCACCCACTTTATTACATGACAATAAATGCCTTAAAACCATGGCCTGCCTCTTTTCTTTGGGATTTGCCATGGGGAGTCATGGAGAAGGCCTTCACCATAGAGCCACGATCTAATCTCCTGTAGAAGGCCTCTCTGTGCTCTCAACCATGGCCACCACCAAGACCAAGGCAAGTCCAAGCCTGCCACCAGAACTCCCCTGCAGGACCAGCCAGAGCTCCCTCCTTCCCTGCAACCCCCCCCCCCAAGATCCATCTCTGAGGGCCCCAACTCCAGTCTCAGTTCTTCGGTGGCTTCCAGTGGCACCTGGGTGTCCAAGAGCCTGAGAATCAGATGGCCCCAGCCTCCTTGCAGGCCCTGCTGACCCAGAGCCAGCTTCATCTGTTGAGCCTCAGACTGTGCTTGCCCAACCCCAGAGCAGTGTCCCACTGCTTCCCTGTGACCCCACAACCACCTGGCAACAGTGTGGGTTAAGCTCAGTCAAAACTCCCACCTTCTGCTTTCATGTGTGTGTGTGTGTGTGTGTGTATGTGTGTGTGTGTGTGTGTTACCTTTACGGCTAAACATTCTGGAGTCTCTTAATTCTCTGCATCTTTACCAGTTGTGAGTTACTGTGTCTACTGCAATTAAAAGTTTCTCAGATGAGGGAGGAGAGATGCATTGATTTATGGGTATAAGTGTAAATCATTAGTAATTAGCTTATGTTCTGTCTTTTTAGCAGCATAATAGCAGTGGGCTTTCCCCAAGAGCCTATGACCTGTTTAGCCATATACTCTTAGCTTGATAATGGTGCCAAATACAAGTTTCATCCTATGAAGTGGGTCTTAGAGCCAATCAGAAAGCAGATAATTACTCACATGATGCTTACATCATCATTACACCAGTGGTTATATCTAGTCATTATTGTAGCTTCAAGGTATGATAGATGTATGTGATCGATGATCCTCTCAACTCTTTCAGGATATTTTACTCATGGAAGATTCTGAATTTTGTTTTATGAATTTTTGGTATCCACTGATATAAGAGTGGGGTTTTTATTTACTTAATTTTGTCTTTTATTCTGATGAGATGACATACTATAAAACAACTCAACCTTATATTTCAGAGGTATATCTTAATTAATCATGATATGTTATTGTTTAAAGATAAAATATTAGTTCTATTTTGTACAAGATTCCTGTACTCATTGGAATGAAATAGCTTGTCACTTTCCTTCATTTATGTTGTCTATACTGTTCTTATCAGAATTATGCTGGCTCCACAGAATGAAATGGGGGATCTCCCCTATTTCTTATTTTTGTAAAGAGTTTCTGAAGAATCCATGGTAATTCTTCTTTAAACATTTGGTAGAATTTACGAGTAAACTTATCTGATCCATAAATTTTATGTGTGTGAGATTTTAAAAAAATATTAATCTAATTTCTTGTTACCAATCTGTGGACATACATTGATTGATTGTCAAACTGAGTCATTATTTATACTTTATATTTGTAGAAACTTGTTAGTTTATATGCACATCCTGTCTGTAAGTAGGCAACTGTTCCCAGTACTTCTGTAAGAATCGTTTTGACTTCAAACTCTGATCCTTAATTGTTTCTGTCTGAAAGAACTGCAGGGATGGAAATAGAGAGGAGACTTATGTAAAGAAGGTCCAGCAACAGGCCCACAGTGGGGTCCAGCTCAGGGGGACGTCCCAAGGCCTGACGCTATTACTGAGGTTATGGAGAGCTCACAAAGAGGGACCTATCATGAATGCCCTCAGAGGAACCTGGCAGGCAGCTGAAAGAGTCAGATGCAGATATTTGCACCCAACCAATGGACAGAAGCTGCTGACCCCTGTGGCTGAGTTGGGGAAAAGCTGGGGGGAAACTGAGGAGGAGGGTGACCCTATAGGAGGACTAGCAGTCTCAATTAACCTGGACCCCTGAGATCTCTCAGACATTGGATGACCGACCAGGTGGCATGCACCAGCTGATATGAGGACGCCAACACTTATACAGTGGAGGACTGCGGGTCTGGGTTTGGTTGGAGAAGATGCACCTAGTCCTCAGGAGACTGGAGGCCCTAGGGAGTTTAGAGGTCTAGAGGGGTGGGGGTTGGAGGGTAGGAACATCCTCAATGGAGACAGAGGGTGGGGAGGGGGTGTAGGATGTGGAATGGTTGGAGGGTGGACTAGGAGGGGAACAGAATCTGTAGTATAAAAAAATAAATAAAAGATTAAAAAAATTACTCAAGAACAAAAACAACAAAGAATCCTTTTCTGTAAGGGCAGTTCTAATGTTCACTTTCATTCCATTGTAATTTCAGATTTCTCATTTTTTTCTTGGTCAGATGATCTGAAGTTCTGTCAGTCATGTAGTAATCTTTTCAGAGCTTTTGGTAGAGATTCCCAAGGCTTTTGGAGGCAGTGATTTTCAGGCTCACGGACGGAATGCCTGCATAGGTATTGGCGGTACCGTTCAGTCCAGCTTCCAGTCCAGCCGGCCAGCTTCTACTTCACTCTGCCTTATGCTCCTCGCTTGTGCAGAGCCTTAAGGCAGACTCAAGCTGAGCTCTCAGGAGCTGTTCTCTTTTTGGTCACACACAGGCCTTTTAGAAGTCCAGTGTTATAGATTTCCAAATTCTCGTGTGGAAACTTTTCTCACGCCAAAATTTTTCTTAATATCTAATGGTTTTCAGCAAGGTTCTTTCAGGAAAAGGTGGTTTGTGCTGGGGGAGCTCTGTGTCATGCCAAGTATCTGCACTTTATGTGGAAAACTCCAAGGAATGATGGTGAAAATGTAACTGTTCACTGGGATTAGGGTTCAAGAACACTAGCAGTCCCTGCTATTACAGCTTTGTCTCCAGGTATGGTGAGCCTGTTGGCTTCCCTCCTCCTCCAAACCCCCCTTCCCATTTCTGACTGTTGTTACAGTTGTAACATCATTGCTTTAGGGCTCATCAGGAAGAAGTGTTAACAGGGAACTTTTGGAACCACAGAGGAAACTATACTGGCTAAGATTTAAGATTTACATGATCTCTAATGTTGTTATATAGTTTAACTAATTTCCAGAGTTCATACACACACACACACACACACACACACAAAGTTCAGAAAAAGTTATTCCTGGCTGATTTTTCAAGTTTTCATTACTTCCACAGAGGAAAGAATTGGGGGGTGAGAGTCATCTTTACCTGGTCATTTCCATTCTTTGCCTCAACTCTTTCAATTCTGATGGAAATAACAGTGGATATGACCTTCGCTGTTAGTGTACCAGGAAAAACTCCCCTCTCAGCCTTCTGCCCTTTCCCTTACCTCATTACAATGGTCTTTTAAGTCTCACAACTCTGTGATCTGTGAAAGTGGTCTCTTTGCCTCCTTATTTTCTGTTAAGGAAAATGGGAGCACAGGGACGTTGCCCAGGACAGTTGTGTGTCTCCTAACACCCTTTCACCTCCAGCCCCAGCTTTGGATATGTCTCTGCTCAGCGTCTGGGCCTCAGGGCTCTGGCCTGGGCTTCTTGCTGGAATTCTCTAAGCCTAGACAGACAGTCATTGCAGACCGTGTATCTCTACAGTGCCACTGGTCTTTGCAGGGCTTAAGCTTTATTTCATACCTCCTGTTCCTTGTTTATCTTGGTTGCTATTCAATAAAGGCAAAGGCTTTCAAAGTGGATCCCAGAGAGCTTTAGAGAGAGTGTAGAGAGACAGGATCCTGGGAAAGGCTGCAGGGGTAAAGCCCCGCAGTGCAATCACTGATCAGACCTGCTCGGTTGTTATCTACTTTATTAAATCTCCCAGTAAGACTTTTAAATAAAGTGCTTTTTAAATAAAAGCAGAAGTTTGAAAATTACCTTTACAAAAAATAATAATAATAAAAACTCTATTGTTGCCTAAGACAGGGCAGACAGAATAAAAGGAGCCATAAACCCAGAGGACCAGGACGACAGCCCTCCACTAGAACATGGCTGTTCTGCGTCATTAGTTTAAAGCTGCAGGATTCTCTAGCACTCCAAAAACACAAACCTTTCATAGTTTAAGGAAATTAAAACACAGAGAAGTACTTGCCTGAGGTCAGATAATGGTATGGCGGGGGTCTAATGCAATGTTAGTAAGCAGTAGAGGCATTTCCCATGGAGAAGAGTATAGCTCTCTGTCATGGTAGTGCTTAACAGAGAAAATTAACCCATTTTCTGTTGAAAATAACCACATAATAGAATAGGTTTTATTTAGGCTCCATAATTCTGCCTCAGATTAAGGAGCCTGCACTGGATAGTTTTGTGTCCACTTGACACAAGCCAACGTCAACTGAGAAGAGAGAATCACAGTTGAGAAAATGCCTTCATAGGATCAGGCTGTAGGCAAACAGGTAGGACATTTTCTTAATTAGTGATTGATAGGGGAGGGTCCAGCCCATTGTAGGTGATGCTACCTCTGGGCTGGGAATCCTGGGATCTATTAGAAAGTAGGTTGAGAAAAAAATTGGGGCACAAACCAGTAAGCAGCACCCCTCCATGGTATCTGCATCAGCTCCTGCCTCCAGGTTCCTGCTCTGACTTCCTTCAGTGATGAGTGGTGACATGGAAGTGTAAACCAAGTAAATCTTTTCCTCCCCGAGTTACTTTGGTAATGGTGTTTCATCACAGTGATAGAACCCTCAAGACAAGGCAACATCTGCAGATGGCCTAGAAGATGCAACACAGTATATGCAAGAAACCGGGACTGTGCATACATGTGTGCTCTCTCTGTTCTTACGAAGCTACTGACATTCATTCAGGATGCCTGACCTCTGTTTTTCTCTTTAAAAGCTCAGATTCTGAACCCCATGGGGTGATATTAAGCTTTGATCTCTTGATATTCACAACAGAGATACAATATAAACATAGACAAACTGTATTTAAACCACAGCACACAAAAACAAGTAGTATTGTCCCAGCCTCAAGTCTTTTGGAAGACATTTCACTGCAGGCACACACCAATCTTCATTAGTCCTCCTACCGGATGTTTTCTTGTATTGGGCTGAGAGTTTAGAAGACGCCACCAAATCTTCCCGTGAGTCCTTGTGTTGGTCAGTGTCTGTCTGTATCTTAGCTGTGATCTTTAAGACTAAGTGCTATTTGGCTTGGCTTAGGCTACCGGTGAACTCCTCTCCAACCTTCCTAGTCAGCAATTTATCTCTGCTCCAGTCACCTGCAGCCAATGGTGTGTATCTATCAAGGATTATCATGGCTGTCTAGCTCTGCCCTTTCACTAGGTTGTGAATAAAATGTGTTAATTAAGCCAAAACAGCGTGATAAAAACACATCTACCCAAACAGTCATTCTTTGGAGCCATCATTGAGATTAGTTCATATTTTAATCATTAGGATCCTGGCTCTCCCTCTCCCTGCCTCCCTCTCCTTCCCCCTCTCCCTCCCCCTCTCCCTTTTCCTCTCCCTACTCCTCTCCCTCTCCTCTCTCTCTGAAGGAGATCCTGGCAGGCTTGAAATTCACTTGTGTGCATCACTTTAGAAATTGAAATGGTTTTTAATAGACTTGGTCACTAAGCAGGCAAATGTAGCTATCCCACTGTTACTGTAGATCAGGTTATAGCTATATGTCTGGTCTTTTTTTCATAGCAAACTTCATTATTATTATGTTTTTACTGTGGGTATTTTTCTCATATATGTTTTGCTTCATAATTAAATTATTATGTCCTTTGTTTTTATTATAATTTCTTCCTCAGTCATTATTCTAAAAGATGTGCTGGCATTCATGCAAATATCATAAGCACTATGGATGTAATAAATTGCTATGCAAAAAATATATGAGCTGGTTAAGATGGTTTCTCACATCGTACAGAATTTTTTATAGGTGAAATTGTTAGGTGGCTTTTTATGAAATGTATTGTTTCCATATAGGTATGAAAGAGGACTGCTCATACAATTAAACTCAAAGGACAAATATTCTGTCCCAAAGAAAATATCATTTGTCATTATTAACACCTTTGTTTGAGATGTCCTTAGAAAAGGAGAATTGAGCATTATTTCTGTAGGCAGTCTCAGCTTTATTACCTGCATGGAGGTTTCTTGATTCTCAGCCCATAAGGAAAGCAAAGTAGACCCTAGGGTAAAAGATTTTGCCTTTTTCATGTTACCTTGGTTTTCCGTTTTTCTATTATGTCTAACTAGGGGCCAAACCCAGAGATAAAACAAAAAGACCCCATCCCTGAGTTGCCCCTTTTGCCTGTGTTTGGTTGCAGTTACTGCATCTTTATCAGTCTCTCTTCTTTCTGGTTGGCCTCCTCACCATTTTTACTGCTGCAGCTGGATTCATCCTCTCCTTATTTTTAGCTTGAGAGGGCCCCTCTTCAGGTAATCCTCATGTGGCCTGTCATCTCACAAGTGTAATGGTCATTTGTTTTATAGGTATAACAGCTACTTAGAAGCCATCTTTGCTAAGAGAGCACTAAGTCCTCACTTGGGTCCATAAGCTGGCTAAAAGCATGCTGGTATCTGTTTGCCTTGCTCATTTCCTCTCTCTTCATAGCTGAAGCAAGAAAGACAGTCATTCTCTTTAACTTGCATTCACTTTGGATGTCAAGATAAGGAATGTATTAATTTTATATCCAGCCACTTTGATGAACATGTTTATCAGCTGTAGGAGTTCCCTGATAGAGTTTTTGTGGTCACATATGTATGTGTACAATCATATCATATGCAAATAGTGATACTTTGACTTCTTCCTTTCCAGTTTGTATCCCCTTGATCTCCTTTAGCTGACTTATTGCTCTAGTTAAAACTTCAAGTGCTATACTGAATAGATATGGGGACAGTAGGAAATATGGAGAGTGTTGTCTCCCTGATTTTAGTGGAATTCCTTGTAGTTTCTCCCCGTTTAACTTGATGTTAGCTATTGGCTTGCTGTCTAATGCTTTCATTGTATTTGGGATGTTCTTTATATCTCTGATCTCTCCAAGACTTTTATTATGAAGGGGTGTTGGATTTTGGCAAAGGTTTTTTCACTTTGTTTACATGGTGGATTATGTTGATGTATTTTCCTCTGTTGAACCATTCCCGCCTCTCTGGGATGAAGCCTACTTGATCATGATTGATGATGTTTTTGTTCTGTTCCTGGATTCAATTTGTGAGTATTTTATTGAGTATATTTCCACCAATGTTCATAAGGGAGACTGGTCTGAAGTTACCTTTCTTGGTTGAGTCTTTGTGTGGTTTAGGTAGCAGGGTGACTATAGCCTCATAAAACAAATTTGGCAGGGTATTTATTCTGTTTCTCTTTTGTGGAATAATTTGAGGTGTATTGGTATTAGTTCTTCTTTGAAGGTCAGGTAGAATTCTGCTCTGAACTTTTAATAAATGCTTCTATTTCCTTAGGGGGTTATAGGTCTATTTAGATTATTTTTTAACCTGATCTTGATTTAACTTTAGTAAGTGGTATCTATTATAAAAATTGTCCATTTCTTTTAGGTTTTCCAATTTTATGGAGTACAGTTTTTGAAGTATGAATTAAAGATTCTTTGGATTTTGCCAGTGTTTATTGTTATGTCCCATTTCTTTTTTTCTGATTTTGTTAATTTGGATATTCTCCCTTTGCCTTTTAATTAGTTTGGCTAAGGATTTGTCTACCTGGTTTATTTTCTCAAAGTACCATCTATTTGTTTCATTGATTTTTTTTTGTATTGGTCTCTTTGTTTCTATTTTATTTATTTCAACCCTAAATTTTCAGGCAAATGGAAAGAACTAGAAAAGATCATCCTGAATGAGGTCACCCAGACCCAGAAAGACAAACATGTATGTACTCTCACTTATAAGTGGATTAGTCATAAAGTATAGGATAACCATGCTACACATTACATACTCAAAGAAGCTAAGTAATAAGAGGGCTCAAGGGAGAATGCTTGGATCTCACTGAGAAGGGGAAATAGATTAGACATGGGGGGGACAGTGACAGAGGAAAGTGAGTGGATGGGAGAGGGGTATGGATGGGAACAGGAGAGATGAGGTGGGGGAGGATGGAGAGAATACTGGGAGAGATGACTGGATGGGGGGAGTCTATCTCTTGAAGATGCTAGAAACCCAGGACAATGGAAGCTCACAGGAATCTGAGGATGACAGGAGATAAGACTCCTAGCAATGAAGGATATGGAGATTGACCCATTAATCTCCTTATAACCAGGCAAGACTTCCACTGGAGAGATGCGAACACCAACACAGCCACAAAACCTGAGACCTTAAAGTTTTATCATGCCTAGAAGATGTGCAGAGATATGATATTCTGCTACACTTGCAGACTTGAGTCTAATATAACTGTCATCAGAGAGACTTTACCCAGCAACTTATGGAAATCAATGCAAAGATTCACAGCCAAAAACATTAAGTGAAGCTTGGGGAATCTTGTGGGAGAAGGGGAGAAGAATTGAAGGAGCTAAAGGGGTCAAGGATACCACAAGAAAGCCTATAGAATCAACTAACCTGGATCCATAGGGGTTCCAAGAGACTGAAGTGCCAACCAGAAAGCATGCATAGGATGGAACTAGACCCTCTGCATATAGGTAACAATTATGGAACGGAATCTTCATGTGGGACTCGTAAAGCAGCAGCAGGGGCTGTCTCTGACTATATTACCTATCTTTGTAGATCTTTCCCCTAACTGAGCTGCCTCAAGAAAGGAAGATGCACTTAGTCTTACTACAACTTGATATGGCCAAGGCTGGCTGATATTTATAAGAGGTCTCCACTTTTCTGAGGAGAAGGAGAGGATAGGTGGATTGTAGAGAGGGGACATGAGGGGGAGGGACTATGAGTAAAGGTAAGAGAGAAAACTATGATTGGAATGTAAAGTAAATAAATAACTTAATTATATACATAATTTTTTTCCAAGACTGAAAAAATGTAAACAATGTGAATAAGGATTCCCTCCTAGCTTAGGGTATCTATCCTTGATGGGGAGGATATACCCTACAGCAGAAGTAATTATCTTGTAGAAATCTAATAGACTTCCTCAGCTGATGAATGCCATTTACAATTAAAGTTATTAATAGACTAACAACTTATCAAGATTGATGCAGGACTGGGGCTAAGACAATGATAGAAGAAATCTTATCATAGCAGGGCTTCTGAATTCTACACATCTCATGGCCTCTTTTAAACCAAAAGCCCATATTCTTGCCATGAAGATGGGTTGGGAATCTCTGGATCTCTTTATTTGCTCAGTGTGGCCACATTGTTTGACTCTATCTCTATTTCACCACCACTCATTTGTTTGTTCTTTAATCAGCATACTGGGACAGTCGACTCAGCCTGCCATCTAGGGACTGCTGAAGCCCAGACTTCTTCCCTAAAACCCTGGTAATAGGATCATCAGCAAGTATTCTCAAGTCATGTGTCACTTCCCTAGCGACAGCTCCCTTGACCACCCACCTCTCTTCTCCCATTCCACCTTTACACGTCTACTCTGCTCCACTGTTCTTTTGAGTATTTCAGTGACATTACACATCTGTTCCATATTAGCCAGTCCTGCCATTTGAGTGCAAAAATAATTGATTACTAGCAGAAATCTTATAATATCCAATTTTAATGAATACATATTTATATCATGTTTCATGTTTTTAATCATTGTAAGTAAGAATGAACTTCTGTAAACCTAATCATGAACGGGAGAGGAAGTAAGGCCATCCCATGAAAAACTAAAACATAGATTTGCTCAATGCATGAATGAATGATGTTTCTTCTAAAAGCTCTGTCTTTCAACAAAAATTTCAGTGCCAGTTGTGAGATATCTCCATATGAGGTGTTGACCAGTGAGTTCCAAGAGGCTACCAAAACAGGGAGGTTATTGCCATTGCTTTTGTTGGCCAGCAGAACTAGGTAGCATGGTCCTAACACCCAAGACATGACACATTTTTGCTGAAGCACACAGATAAAAATGCCGGACAAAAGCTGGAAGCGTCCATCCCACTGTGTAGCAGTCAGAGTGCTTGAGTGAATAATGCAGGCTACTGGAAGAGAAAAAGTATCAATGGACTTACCAACTGTGGATTTTAAGTCATAAAATCTTGACTTTTTGGTAAGATGGTCTTACTTATGGGAGATAACAAAAATCTTTTGATTGGATTTGAGACCCACTCATGGAAATAAATGTATAGCTAGTATGTAAAGCTGGGAATGAACTCTAACCCTAGATATGCCACAGGCCCGAAGGCAAAACTTATTAATAATAGTAAGGTAAATAGGTATGCAACCAACTGCCTTCTAAATATTTGTTTTTATACCAATAGATTTGCACTGCTATTCACCTTGGCCAGAGAAACTCCTTTTTGTATGCCAGCAGTTAATATAGAGTCATAACTAATCAAAATCCTGATAATTACTAACTTTTGAGTGTTTAACTCTACATGGATGTATTATGCAGCATTCTCTAGAGTAACAGTACTTATAGAATTAATCGCTTTCTCTCTCTCTCTCTCCACACACACACACACACACACACACACACACCATATAAATGTAGCCAACATTGGTTGACTATGAATGGAATGGAAGGTCATAGAATACAGGAATTGTTCATACCATAAGCCTGAATATCTCAACTGGTCTTTGGTATACACTGGAGTACTGAAGAAATAGCCTCTAATGACAATAAAGATGTAGACACTTGCCAATGAGGGTGAGAATAGGCAGTGAGAGAGAACAACTCCCTTCTTTCACACCCTATATACAATATAGGTTCCCAGCAGATGATGTGGTCCAAATTAGAGGTAGATCTTCCTACCTCAAAGATCCAGACTAGAAGTGGGCTTTCCCACTTCAAATGGTCCAAATAATAATAATAATAATAATGATAATAATAAATCCCTCACACATCTATGTAGACATTTTGGAGTTTTAGTAGTAGAGTAGATGTAGTCAAGTTAACAACCAAGAAAAGCCATGCCAGGTGTGATATTTCAGATTCATAAGTCACCTTTTAATTGGCACTTGGCCTCATAGTTCTAATACATGAACAATATTTCTGCTTCTATACTTACTGTGTCAGAGATATCTAACATAAACCTAACAGGAAATGAACTACAGTCCTGTTGTTATCCCACAGGAATGAAAATGTGTTTATAATTTCCCCATCAGGAATCAAATTTCTCTGGCTGTTTAGGTTGTCAGGATGATGACAGATCTTTTATATACATATTGTGATATTGTCAAAATAATGGAAATAAAGAGTTAAATAAACAGGAACACAATTTCATGTCAATCAGTATAGAGAACAACTCACTACTATTGTTAGTTGCATGAAATTCAAGTTAGTTACTAAAAGTATTTAATTTCTTTTCTTCATTGTGAAATCAGATTAAAAATGCTGGGTTATAATTTTAATATGTCATTTTATTTAAAGATTTACATTCTCATTACTTTCCTTTTCCTCATTTTTAACATGAAATTTACACACGAAAGGAGTGATATAATGTTTCTATTATCTAAAAATGTGAGCTTAACTCTATTTAGGCAAAAATGAATTCCCTCGATTTAGTTTCCAGACTCAGAAACTTCTTACTCTCATTTGCATAGGTAGCTTTAAGCCTCTTACTCTCATGCACATAGATAGCTCCAATGCATAGGTAACTTCATATTTATAATGCTCAGAGACACGCTGTGTTGCTTTTTCAGCTGAAAAATGTATTCTAGATGACTAATGACCGATATCCACGTTTCCCTGTAGCAACATAAACTGAGCTTAACTGCAGAAGGGGGCTATCTAATAACAACATCCTCTTCAGTGGGAGACCTTCCTAAGTGTATCCATATGTGCTGTGTTTGACACACTTATGGGAAGCATTTATCAAAGCAGCCACTCCAAAAGAAGGTTACAATATGAAGATTAGACGTGGCCATATTTGCTGCCGGCTGGGGCAGAAGAGCTTCACTAGGTACTGTATCACCCCGAGCTTTAGATCTCTGGGGGGTGCAAAACACCAGGAGTCTGCCTGCACTCAGGAACTGAGCATGTAGGAGGTTCATCTGCCAGACCTCCGGGCATGGGGCCTGTGTCCTGCCTAGAGAGCAGCAGAAGGAGAGAATCCCTGCAGCCATATTTACTGCCTGCCGGAGCAGAAGAGCATCATTAGGTACTGTATCACTCGGAGCTTTAGATCTCTGGAGGTGCAAACCGCCAGGGGTCTGCCTGCACCCAAGAACTGAGCACATAGGCGGTTTGTCTGCCAGTCCACCGGGCATGGGGCCTGTGTCCTGCCTGGAGACCAGCAAAGGGAGAGAATTCCCGCGGCCATATTCGCTGCCTGCCAGAGCAGAAGAGCATCACTAGGTGTTGTATTACCCAGAGCTTTAGATCTCTGGGGGTGCAAACTGCCAGAGGTCTGCATGCGCCCAGGACCTGAGCACATAGGTGGTTCATCTCCCAGCTGGTAGGTCGTGGGGCCTGTATCCTGCATGGAGAACAGCAGAGAGAGCAACTCCCCGTGGCCATCTTCGTGGCCTGCCAGGGCAGAAAAACATCACTAGGTACTGTATTATCCTGAGCTTAAGATCTCTGAGGGTACAAATCTCCAGGGGTCTGCCTGTGCCCAGGACCTGAGAACATAGGCGGTTTATCTGCAAGCTGGTCAGTCATGGGGCCTGTATCCAACGTGAGAATCAACAGAGGGAGTGACCCCACACACACCATCTTTGCTCCATAACAGAGCAGTCTGAGGACACCTGGTTCACCTTGACAACCCAAGTATACCATTTCTTAAGGCAAGACTGATCAGGGCTCCAAAGGCACAAAAGAGGAAGGTAACATATCAGGAATCTGTGCCAGACGAAACCCAGTCATCCAGTGTCTTGGAAATAGCCCTAAAGGTCCACAATAGGTTGTGTCACCAGCCAGTGACAATAAGACCATCTAACACCAGTGAGAACTAGATGGCTAAAGGCAAGCATAGGAACATTACTAACAGAAACCAAGGTATTATGGCAGCATCTGAACCCAATTCTCCAACAAGAGCAAGTCCTGGATACTCCAACACATCAGAAAAACAAGAGTTGAATTTAAAAACACTGGTGAGGATGCTGTTAGAGGAACACATGAAGGATATAAATAAATCTCTTAAAGAAATTCATTGAGGAGAAAAATGATCAAAAGCTAGAAGCCCTTACAAGGGAAACACAAAAATCACTTAAAGAAATTCAGGTCAATATGAGTCAGAAGTTTGTAGCCAATAAGGAGGAAATGCAAAAATCACTTAAAAAAATACAAGAGAACTTTGATCAACAGGCAGAAGTCATGAAAGAAGAGAAACAAAAATCTCTCAAAGAATTAGAGGAAAACACAAACAAGCAAATGACGGAACTGAGCAAAAACTTCCAGGATCTGAAAACAGAAGTAGAAACAACTAAGAAAGCACAGAGGAAAACAACTTTGGAGATAGAAAATCTTGGAAAGAAATCAGGGACCATAGATGCAAATATCAACAACAGAATACAAGAGATAGAAGAAAGAATCTCAGATGCCAACGATACCATAGAAACCATGGACTCAACAGTCAAAGAAAATGCAAAATGCAAAAAGCTTGTAACCCAAAACACCCAGGAAATCTAGGACACAATGAGAAAGCCAAATCTAAGGATTAGAGACATAGATGAGGTTGAAGATTTACAACTTAAAGGTCCAACAAAATTATGGAAGAAAACTTCCCTAACCTAAAGAGAGAGATGCCCATGAATATACAAGAAGCCTACAGAACTCCAAACAGACTAGACCAGAACAGAACTACCTCCCCTCACATAATAATCAAAACACCAAATGTACTAAACAAACAGACAATACTTAGGGCAGTAAGAGAAAAAGGGCAAGTAACATACCTATCACAATTACACCAGACTTCTCACCAGAGACCATGAAAGATGGAAGATCCTGGGCGGAGCTCATGCAGACTCTAAGAGAACACAAATGCCACCCAAGACTGCTATACCAGGTGAAACTCTCAATCGCTATAGATGGAGAAACCAAGATATTCCATGACAAAACCAAATTTACACAATATCTTTCCACAAACCCAGCCCTACAAAGAATAATAGGGGGAAATCACCATTACAACGAGGGAAACTATACCCTGGAAAAAGCAGGATATTAAGCTTCTTTCATCAAACCCAAAAGAAGATAACCACACAAGTATAAAATTAACATCAAAAATGATAGGAAGCAATAACCACTACTCCTTAATATCTCTTAACATCAATGGACTCAATTCCCCAATAAAAAGAAGACTAACAGACTGGTTACATAAACAGGACCCTACATTTTGCTGCATACAGGAAACACACCTCAGTGTCAAAGACAAACACTACCTTAGAGTAAAAGGCTGGAAGACAATTCTACAAGCAAATGGTCTCAGGAAACAAGCAGGAGTTGCCATTCTAATATCAGATAAAATTGACTTTCAACCTAATGTCATCAAAAGAGACATGGAAGGTCACTTCTTGCTGGTTAAAGGAAAAATCCAACAAGAACTCTCAATCCTGAACATCTATGCTCCAAATACAAGGGTGCTCTCATTCATAAAAGAAACTTTACTAAAGCTCAAAGCACACATTGCACCTAACACAATAATTGTGGGTGACTTTAACACTCCACTCTCATCAATGGACTGATCAGGAAAATAGAAACTAAACAGGGAGACAGTGAAACTAATTGAAGCTTTGGACCAATTGGATTTAACAAATATATATATTTGTTATATATATATATATACATTTATATATATATATGTATATATATATAAAACTTTTCATCACAAAGCAAAAGAATATACCTTTTTCTCAGCACCTCACCGTACATTCTTCAAAATCGATCATATAGTTGGTCACAAGACAGACCTCAACAAATGTAAGAAGATTGAAATAATCCCATGCCTCCTATCAGATCACTATGGAGTAAAAGTGGTATTTAATAACAATAAAAACAACAGAAAGCCCACATACACATGGAAACTGAACTCAATGATACCTTGGTCAAGGAAGAAATAAAGAGAGAAATCAAAGATTTTTTAGAATTTAACGAAAATGAAGGCAAAACATACACAAATCTATGGGACACAATGAAAGCAGTGCTAAGAGGAAAATTCATAGCTTTGAGTGCCTCCAAAAAGAAATTCGAGAGAGCATACACTAGAAGATTAAGGGAACAACTGAAAGCCCTGGAACAAAAAGAAGCTAATTCACCCAGGAGGAGAAGACAGGAAATCATCAAACTCAGGGCTGAAATCAATCAAGTAGAAACCAAAAGAACCATACAAAGAATCAACAAAACCAGGAGCTGGTTCTTTAAAAAAATCAACAAGATAGATAAACCCTTAGCCAGACTAACCAAAGGGCACAGAGATAGTATCCAAATTAACAAAATTAGAAATGAAAAGGGAGATATTACAACAGAAACTGACGAAATTCAAAAAATCATCAGATCCTACTACAAAAAGCTGTACTCAACACAACTGGAGAATCTGGAGGAAATGGACAATTTCTTAGATACCAAATACCAAAATTAAACCAGGATCAAATAGATCGTCTAAACAGACTCATAACCCCTAAAGAAATAGAAGGGGTCATAGAAAGCCTTCCGACCAAAAAAAGCACAGGATCAGATGGTTTCAGTGCAGAATTCTATCAGACCTTCAAAGAAGACTTAACACCAACACTCTTCAAACTTTTCCACCAAATAGAAACAGAAGGAACACTACCCAACTCATTCTATGAAGCCACAATTACGCTGATACCAAAACCACACAAAGATCCAACTAAGAAAGAGAATTTCAGGCCAATTTCCCTCATGAATATCGATGCAAAAATACTCAATAAAATTCTTGCCAACTGAATCCAAGAACACATGAAAACGATCATCCACCAGGATCAAGTAGGCTTCATCCCAGGGATGCAGGGATGGTTCAATATAAGGAAATCTATCAATGCTATCCACTACATAAACAAACTCAAAGAAAAAAAAACAAATGATCATTTCATTAGATGCTGAAAAAGCATTTGACAAAATTCAGCATCCTTTCATGCTAAAAGTCTTGGAAAGGACAGGAATTCAAGACCCATATCTAAAGATAGTAAAAGCAATATACAGCAAACCGGTAGCCAACATCAAACTAAATGGAGAGAAACTTGAAGCAATCCCACTAAAATCAGGGACTAGACAAGGCTGCCCCCTCTCTTCATACCTTTTCAATATATTTCTTGAAGTCCTAGCTAGAGCAATTAGACAACAAAGGAGGTCAAAGGGATACAAATTGGAAAGGAAGAAGTCAAACTATCACTATTTGCAGATGATATGATAGTATACTTGAGTGACCCTAAAAACTCTACTAGAGAACTCCTACAGCTGATAAACAACTTCTGCAAAGTGGCTGGCTACACAATCAACTCAAGCAAATCAGTAGCCTTTATATACTCAAAGAATAAGCAGACTGAGAAAGAAATTAGGGAAATGACACCCTTCACAATAGCCACAAACAGCATAAAGTATCTTGGTATGACTCTAACCAAACAAGTGAAAGACCTATATGACAAGATCTTCAGATCTCTGAAGAACGAAATCGAAGAAGATATCAGAAGATGGAAAAATCTTCCGTGCTCATGGATTGGCGGGATTAATATAGTTAAAATGGCCATCTTGCCAAAGGCAATCTACAGATTCATTTCAATCCCCATCAAAATCCCAACCCAGTTCTTTATAGAGCTAGAAAGAGCAATGCTCAAATTCATCTGGAATAACAAAAAAACCAAGGATAGCCAAAACTATTCTCAACAGTAAAAGAACTTCAGGGGGGATTCAGTATTCCAGACCTCAAACTTTACTACGGAGCAATAGTGATAAAAACTGCATGGTATTGGTACAATGTCAGGCAAACGGATCAATGGAATAGGATTGAAGACCCAGAAAGGAACCCACACACCTATGGTCACTTGATCTTCGACAAAGTAGCTGAAAGCATCCAGTGGAAAAAAGATAGTCTTTTCAATAAATGGTGCTGGTTCAATTGGAGGTCAGCATGCAGAAGAATGCGAATCGATCCATTCTTATCTCCTTGTACTAAGTTCAACTCCAAATGGATCAAGGACCTCCACATAAAACCTGACACATTGAAACTAATAGAAAAGAAACTGGGGAAGACCCTTGAGGACATGGGCACAGGGGAAAAGTTCCTGAATAGAACACCAATAGCTTATGCTCTAAGATCAAGAATTGACAAATGAGGCCTCATAAAACTACAAAGTTTCCGTAAGGCAAAGGACACTGTCAAAAGGACAAAATGTCAACCAACAGATTGGGAAAGGATCTTCACCAACCCTAAATCTGACAGAGGGCTAATATCTAATATATACAAAGAACTCAAAGAACCCAGAGAACCAATTAATCCCATTAAAAAATGGAGTACCAATCTAAACAAAGAATTTTCACATGAAGAACTTCAGAGGGCTGAGAAACACGTTAAGACATGTTCGACATCATTAATCAGTAGGGAAATGCAGATCAAAACAACCCTGAGATTTCACCTCACACCAGTCAGAATGGCTAAGGTCAAAAACTCAGGAGACAGCAGGTGCTGGCGAGGACTTAGAGAAAGAGGAACACCCCTCCACTGCTGGTGGGATTGTAAGATGGTGCAACCACTTTGGAAATCAGTCTGTCAGTTCCTCAGAAAACTGGGCATGGCACTTCCAGAGGACCCTGCTATAGCACTCCTTGGCATATACCCAGAGGATTCCCCAGCATATAATAAGGACACATGCTCCACTATGTTCATAGCAGCCCTATTTGTAGTAGCCAGAAGCTGGAAAGAACCCAGGTATCCCTCAACGGAGGAATGGATACAATAAATGTGGTATATTTACACAATGGAGTACTATTCAGCCATTAGAAACAATGAATTCATGAAATTCTTAGACAAATGGATGGAGTTGGAGAACATCATACTAAGTGAGGTAACACAGTCTCAAAAGATCAATCATGGTATATACTCACTGATAAGTGGCTATTAACCTAGAAACTTGTAATACCCAAGAAATAATCCACATATTAAATGATGTCCAAAAAGAACGGAGGAGTGGCCCCTGGTTCTGGAAAGACTCAGTGCAACAGTATTGGGGAATGCCAGAACAGGGAAGTGGGAAGGAGTAGATGGAGGAACAGGGGGAGGGAAGAGGGTTTATCGGATTTGTGGGGAGTGGGGAGCCAGAAAAAGGGAAATCATTTGAAATGTAAATAAAGAATACATCGAATAAAAAAAAATATGAAGATTAAACAAGGAACTCATGCCCTGGATTGTACCAAGGAAATCATGGATTCTTTAGCTGAAAACTCTGTTCTCTGAGGAGATGGTAATATTGCCATTGGGTTCTTTCTCTAGACCTCTATCAACTCCTAGTTCTATGGTCTTCATCAAGAGAGTTCAGAAGAGACACAAAGGGTAGCACACGCTCAAGCAATGAAGACAGATAATGGCCAAAGGAACCATTATTTCAATCTACCTTTGAGTCAGGTTTTATACTAACTCTGTGGGAAAGTTTTTCTAAAGAATACTTTCCTCTCCAGGTGTTGACACATCTGTTTTGAGTAACTCTCACAAAAAAGGACAATGCCATTTCCTTGTTTTATTTATTTGTTTTGTTTTTATGTTTTCTTTTCATCAGTGGGTCTCCTCGAGAAAGTACATTTTTAGCATTTAGAACCAAGTTCATATCTCCTCTCAGAGCAGAAATGTGACTCAGATTGTACTCCTCTAACCAGATGAGTCCTGAAGTTCCAGACTTGGTTTTACACATTACTGATTATGGGGAAGTGATTTAGCCCTAAAGTCCTCTAATCCTATTAATACCTAACTAGTTACTTAACAATATGGCTTGTCACATTGAATTAGAATTAATAAACATAAGGGGTAAAAGAGCTTGGTTGATTAGTTGCTTGCATTATACCTTGGATTTTTATTCAGTGAACACAGAAATAATTGATTGACAAATCCCATGCTAGATTCTATAGGTACTATCAATCTGTGAATGATGAAAAATGATGCCAGCTACATAGCTTTATATGGATCTATCAGCTTTCTTTCTTTCTTTCTTTCTTCCTTTCTTTCTTTCTTTCTTTCTTTCTTTCTTTCTTTCTTTTCTTTTCTTTTCTTTTCTTTTCTTTTCTTTCTCTCTTTCTTTCTTTCCTTCTATCATTTATTATCTATCACTTATCTTCCTATGTAGGCATCATCTATCTTTAAAAATATTAGATATTCATAAATTTTATTCATAGTCAAAATGATTTTGAAGAACATACTATCTAGAAAATATTTTTGCCACCCACACTTTGCACTTTTTCACTATAAGACTACTTATTAATCAGATGACGATATTGTAGTTTAAAGTACAGAAAAGCACTGTTTAGCTTTCACTCGAACCATATTTTTAGAAAAGACAGTAATGGTTTTCATCCAACTTGTTCTGCTCCACAGTGTTCTTACAGTTTTCCTTTGCTTCTTTGACCTTAAGTTCCTGTGAGTGGCCCTGAGAGGGCTTAAGAGAGGTCCATGGGTTTCCATCCACAGCACCAGTGAGGCATATCAAGGATTTGCATTAAAAATACATCAAAACTTTCTAGAATTTATGTATTGATCTCTTCACATGGCTAGCTTCTTAATTTTTCCCACATGAGGGGAGAAAGTAAAGCTCAAAGGTTAGAATACTTGCCCAGACAGCATGCTCAAGATCCTGGGTTTGATCTTTAGTACTTTAGAAAAACAAGCAGAAAACATACATATGTGATAAACCAGATGGATAAGGAGAGTCAACACAGTCATATCTCTATTAGGTTCAGATAATCAGGAGACCAAAGAGAGTGGTTCAACTACAAATAATGGCTGTAGTTGCCTTTTATTGATTTTTATTGGTACTAAGAATTGAAGCCAGAACTTGTATCAGGCAAGTACCTGAGCTGTGCTCCCAGCCCCCCAGTGGCTACATTTAATGCCATCTTAAATCTTTTCATTTTTACAACACTAGATAATAAATGCCATACAATTGGCAAATCTTTATTTTTCCCTTTGCCCTTCTGAATACTGATACATGAACTAGTTTTGAAGGCATTGGTAAAAATGTGCCAGTTACTGCATGGATAAGTCTTATGAAGCTTTTATGACTGGTAAAAGAAAGGCAATATTGGTATGGTCTGTTTCGGTTCTTGCTAGATTATCAGGACTGATAAAGGCATCTCAGTGAAACCTTCATGGACATGGAGAACCTACCAACAAAGGAGCTCTGTGAAGTTAGAGCCCAGATCAGCATATCAGCAATTCCTTGAGATTGAAGGAATGCCACAAGTGCTCGCTTTACTCTCCTGGGGGCAATGTTACCAGGGCCACTGCTATTCAAATCTGGCCTACATCCATTCATTTAAAGAAAAGAAAAGAACAAGAAGTTTATTTAATTCTGGCACATGTACATGTCACGGCAAAACTACTCTGGTTGGAAGGAGGCAGATTTGGGTTTTAGAAACAAGCTTTATCTGCAAGCATTTTTTCCTTTTTTCTTCCTTCCTTCCTTCCTCCCTTTCTTTCTTTCTTTTCAATTTTTGTTTTGTTTTGTCAGTAAATGGCTCAGCAAAGCAACAAAGAAGTTAGTATAAGTGTAATAATGAAAAATGGATTGTTAAAAGGCCCAGTAAATCTGTGGTATGTAGTTAATTTTGGAAAACACCAGTTCTTAGAAAATTTAAATGTTATTACCTAGAATTCAAGAATAAGGAATAAATGTCACACCTATTAACATAGTAATATAGTAGTATCCGCACTACAATTGTTTTTCAAACCTGAATGTATAATATTCAAAGGAAATTTTTCTTAGAGAAATACTGACTTTAAGATGTTCTCAACACTGGAAATAGGTAAAGCATAAAGAAAGCCCTAGGCTCTATCCATAGTCCCAAAGGAGAAAGTGGGGGATTAAAAATGAATGTTTTCCACCTTCTAAGTAAGATTCAAACATCCTCGCTTGGGTCTTCCTCATAAAATAGTATAGGAGGCAGATGGAGGGAGGGGACTGGGTAGGAAAGGGAATGGGGGGGTGTCAGGATCAGATATGGGGAGAGAGAGGAGAGATGGCCAGACAGCCATGAGAATAAATGAAAATCTGCAGCTGGCAGGGTGGGGTCAGATTAAAAACTCAGGACATAGCAGGTGTTGGCGAGGATGTGGAGAAAGAGAAACATTCCTCCACTGCTGGTGGGAATGCAAGTTGGTACAACCACTCTGGAAATCAATCTGGCTGTTCCTCAGAAAACTGGGCATAACACTTCTGGAGGACCCTACAATACTACTCCTGGGCATATACCCAGAGGATTCCTCGGCATACAATAAGAACACATGCTCCACTATGTTCATAGCAGTCCTATTTATAACACCCAGAAGCTGGAAAGAACCCAGATGTCCCTCAGTGGAGGAATGGATACAGAAAATGTGGTATATTTACACAGTGGAATACTGATCAGCAATTAAGAACAATGAATTGATGAAATTTTTAGGCAAATGTTTGGATCTGGAAAATATCATCCTAAGTGAGGTAACCCAGTCACAAAAGAACACACATGGAATACAGTCACTGATAAGTGGATATTAACTCAGAAACTCTGAATACCCAAGACACAATTCACATATTAAATGACTCCCAAGAAGAAGGAAGGAAAGGTTCTGGATCCTGAAAAGGCTCCCAGCATTGGAGGGGAGCACCAGAACAGAGAAGTAGGAGGGGGTTGATAGGAGAATGGGCAGAGGGAAGAGGGCTTGGGGAACTTATAGGGAGGGGGAAAATGGGACACAGTCATTTGGAATGTAAACATAGAATATAGGAAAAAAAAGAACGATGAACTTAAAAAAATAAAAAGAAGAAAAATGCTACATATCACACACACACAAAAGAGCCTAACATAGTTGTCCTCTGAAAGGCACTACCCATAAGCTGACTCAGACAGATGCAGAGACCCACAGCCAAATATTGGATTGAGTTTGGGTACTCTTATGGAAGAGCTGGGAGAAGGATTTAGGGCCTTGGAGGGGATAGGAACTCTGCAGAAAGACCAACAGAGTCAACTCAACTGGCCCCTTGGGTCCTCTCAGAAGTGAAACACCAACAAAAGAGCAGGCACTGGCTGGACCTAGCCACCACCACCACCCTGCCCCAGAACATATATAGCAGACATGCAGCTCTGTCTTTATACAGGTCCTGAACAACTGGAATGATTGCCTGTCTGTGGAATCCATTCCCCTAACTGGGATGCCTTGTCTGGTCTCAGTGGAAGAAGAAGCTCCTAGCCCTGCAGAGACTTGATGTGCCAGGGTTCAGGGAGCCCTAGAGGGACTCAGCTCTCTCAGAGGAGAAGGGGAGGTGGGATGGAGGAAGGGATTGTAGGAGAGGAACAGGAAGGTGGGACAGTGATCTGGATGTAAAGTGAATAAAAATAATGACAACAACAAAAAACAAAACAAAAGAACAAATTTTTTCAGTTAAGGCAGGCCAGGCACTTCCTTGCTTTTGTACAGTGAATACTGCATGGAGTCACTCTCAAGAACTCATTCTTAACAAGGAACACTGTAAATGAGTTATCAGTGTGTCTACTGCCATTATTATAAAACATGAAAATAAAGAGTGCTATAATTCAAATGTGGAAAATTCCTGACAGGCTCATGAGTAACGACCTGGCTGGTAGTGATGTTTTGGAAAGCTTTAGAATCCTTGCCATTCTGGGCTAGTTGGCAAAGGTGACTTGATGGCTAAGGTGGCCTTGCTGTGGGTCATGAACTTCTGATACTGGCTGAGTTCTTTGCTTCCTTCTGTGCTATAGACATCTGCAAGCTCTGATGGCTACACAATATCCTCATCATGAATATCAATACTTCCCTGCCATGACAGATGGCTAGCTGTGACCTTTGAGCCACAGTAAGTCCTTCCTCCTTCAGATTTCTACCTTCAGGTATTTGCTGAGACAAAAGTAACCAACAGGAAAAGATAGAACTAAGTAAATAGGAAAAGCTACCTTTTAAGATTAAAGGGGTCATGTTGTCCTCAGCTCTAGTGCTTACCTATATCAGCTAACAGCTCGATTAGCATGTTAGCAAGTGCTTGTTGGCACCACAATGGTGTCTGGGTTTGGTGGATGTATAAGGGGAGGAAACCCCAGGTAGGGCAGTCTCTGGATGCCAGTCTCTGCTCCACACTTTGTCTCTGTTTTTCCTCCCCTGGGTATTTTGTTTCCCCCTTCTAAGAAGGACCAAAGTATTCATACTTTGATCTTCCATCTTGAGCTTCATTTTGTCTGTGAATTGTGTCTTGGGTACTCCAAACTTCTGGGCTAATATCCACTTATCAGTGAGTGCATACCATGTGTGTTCTTTTGTGATTGGGTTACCTCACTCAGGATGATATTTTCTAGTTCCATCCATTTACCTAAGAATTTCATGAATTCATTGTTTTTAATAGCTGAGTAGTATTCCATTCTGTAAATGTACCACATTTTCTGTATCCATTTCTCTGTTGAGGGACATCTGGGTTCTTTCCAGCTTCTGGCTATTATTAGTAAGGCTGCTATAAACATAGTGGAACATGTGTCCTTATTACATTTTGGAGCATCTTCTGGGTATCTATCCCAGTAGTGGTATAGCTGGGTCCTCTGGTAATACTATGTCCAATTTTCTGATGTACCACCAAACTGATTTCCAGGGTGCTTTTACCAGCTTGCAATCCTACCAGCAATGGAAGAGTATTTCTCATTCTCCACATCCTTGCCAACATCTATTGTCATCTGAGTTTTTGATCTTACATGTTCTGACTGGTGTGAGGTGGAATCTCAAGGTGGTTTTATTTGCATTTCCCTGATGACTAAGGATGCTGAACATTTCTTTAGGTGCTTCTCAGGTATTCAGTAATCCTCAGTTGAGAATTCTTTGTTTAGCTCTGTATCCCATTTTTTTTAATAGGGCTATTTGGTTCTCTGGAATCTACCTTCTTGAGTTCTTAGTATATATTCGATATTGGTCCTCTATTGGACGTAGGATTGGTAAAGATATTTTCCCAATCTGTTGGTTGCCATTTGGTCCTATTGACAGTGTTCTTTGTCTTTCAGAAGCTTTGCAATTTTATGAGGTCCCATTTGTCAATTCTTGATCTTAGAACATAAGCTATTAGTGTTCTGTTTAGGAAATTTTCCACTGTGCTCATGTGCTCGACACTCTTCCCTACTTTCTTTTCTATTAGTTTCAGTGTATCTGGTTTTATGTGGAGATCCTTGATCCACTTGGACTTGAGATTTGTACAAGGGGATAAGAAGGAATTGATTTGCATTATTCTACATGCTAACTTCCAGTTGAACCAACACCATTTTTGGAAAATGCTGTCTTTTTTCCACTGGATGGTTTTATCTCCTTTGTCAAGTATCAAGTGACCATAGGTGTGTGGGTCATTTCTGGGTCTTCAGTTCTATTCCATTGTTCTACCTCCCTGTCTCTGTACCAACACCATGCAATTTTTATCACTATTGCTCTGTAATATAGCTTGAGGCCAGGAATGGTGATTCCCCCAGATGTTCTTTTATTGTTGAGAATATGTTTTGCTATCCTGGGTTTTTTCTTATTCCAGATGAATTTGTAAATTGCTCTTTTTAGCTCTATTTGATGGGGATTGCATTGAATCTGCAGATTACTTTTGGCAAGATGACCATTTTTACTATATTAATCCTGCCAATCCATGAGCATGGGAGATCTTTCCATCTTCTGAGAACTTTTTCAGTTTCTTTCTTCAGAGGCTTGAAGTTATTGTCATGCAGATTTTTCACTTGTTTAGTTAGAGTCACACCAAGGTATTTTGTATTATTTGTGACCATTGTGAAGGGAGTTGTTTCTTTCTTTCTCAGCCTTTTATCCTTCGAGTAGTGAAGGCCACTGATTTGTTTTAGTTAATCTTATATCCAGCCACTTTTCTGATGTTGTTTATTAGGTTTAGGAGTTCTCTGGTGGAATTTTAGGGGTCACTTAAGTATACTATCATATCATCTGCAAATAATTATATTTTGACTTCTTCCTTTCCAATTTGTATCTCTTTGACTTCTTTTTGTTGTTAATTGCTCTGGCTAGTTCTTTGAGTTCTATATAGAATAGGTATGGAATTTTTAATCTTAGCCATTCTGACTGGTGTAAGATGAAATCTTAGGGTTGTTTTGATTTGCATTTCCCTAATGACTAATGAAGTTGAGCATTTTTTAAGATGCTTCTCCGCCATCCGAAGTTCTTCAGGTGAGAATTCTTTGTTTAACTCTGTACCCCATTTTTTAATAGGGTTGTTTGGTTTTCTGGAGTCTACCTTCTTGAGTTCTTTATATATATTGGATATTAGCCCTCTATCTGATGTAGGATTGGTGAAGATCTTTTCCCAATTTGTTGGTTGCCGATTTGTCCTGAGACAGCAGGTGTTGGAGAGGGTGTGGAGAAAGAGGAACACTCCTCCACTGCTGGTGGGGTTGCAAATTGGTACAACCACTCTGGAAAGCAGTTTGGCGGTTCCTCCGAAAACTGGGCACCTCACTTCCAGAAGATCCTGCTATACCACTCCTGGGCATATACCCAGAAGACTCCCCACCATGTAATAAGGATACATGTTCTACTATGTTCATAGCAGCCCTATTTATAATTGCCAGATGCTGGAAAGAACCCAGGTATCCCTCAACAGAAGAGTGGATGCAAAAAATGTGGTATATCTACACAATGGAGTACTATTCAGCCATTAGAAACAATGAATTCATGAAATTCTTAGGCAAATGGATGGAGCTAGAGAATATCATACTAAATGAGGTAACCCAGACTCAAAAGGTGAATCATGGTATGCACTCACTATTAAGTGGATATTAACCTAGAAAACTGGAATACCCAAAACATAATCCACACATCAAATGAAGTACAAGAAGAAAGGAGGAGTGGCCCCTGGTTCTGGAAAGACTCAGTGAAACAGTACTCAGCAAAGCCAGAACGGGGAAGTGGGAAGGGGTGGGTGGGAGGACAGGGGAAGAGAAGGGGGCTTACGGGACTTTCGGGGGGGGGGTAGAAAAGGGGAAGTCATTTGAAATGTAAATAAATTATATCAAATAAAAAAAAAAAGAATAAGGAGAAAAAAAAAAAAGAATAGGTATGGAGATCATGGACAGCCTTGTCTAGTCGCTGATTTCAGTGGGATTGCTTTGAGTTTCTTTCCATTTAGTTTGATGTTGACTCCTGATTTGCTGTATATTGCTTTTACTGTGTTTAGGTATGGGCCTTGAATTCCTGATCTTTATAAGACTTTTATCATGAAGGGGTGTTGGATTTTGTCAAATGCTTTTTCAGTATCTAATGAGATGATCATGTGCTTTTTTTCTTTGAGTTTGTTTATGAAGTGGATTATGTTGATGGATTTCCTTATATTGAACCATCCCTGCATCCCTGGGATGAATCCTACTTGATCATGATGGATGATCATTTTGATGTGTTCTTGGATTCTGCTGGCAAAAATTTTATTGAGTATTTTTGCATCGATATTCATAAGGGAAATTGGTCTGAAGTTCTCCTTCTTTGTAGGGTCTTTATGTAGTTTAGGTATCAGAGTAATTGTGCCTTCATAGAACGAATTGGTAGTGTTCCTTCTGTTTCTATTTTGTGGATTAGTTTGGAGAATATTGGTATTAAGACTTCTTTGAAGGTCCAGATAGAACTCTCCACTAAACACATCTGATTCTGGGCTTTTCTTGGTTGGAAGACTGCATTTATACCTTTTTATATATCATCACAATGCTATTGTGATGTTTTATAATTATATATCTTATAATTTTGAATAAGGTCTATTTTTAACATCTTAAAAGTTCTGAAAATTGATTTAACAATTAACAGTTGATATTAGCGATTTTGTGTGGTTCAAGTATAGTATGTAATTGTAAATACCTTCCAAACTAATTCACATATTTCCAAAGGAAATATTCATTTCTAAAGCATGGGAATTTGAAAGGCCTTTAGTTAGCATGCACTGTTGTGTCTGCATCCTGCTTTCTAAACATACTTACTGTGAAACCCATTCAGTACTTCTATCATGGTTCTTAACATCCCTTCTAACATATATCTTTGACAAATGAGAGACATTGAGCAAACAAATAGGTCCTGGGAACAAACCTGTTCTTTTTCTTTTTCTTTGCTTTTTATTTGTATACAAGATGATGAGCTTTATTTGCATATTTTATATACACCATTGTTCTTTATCATTGTGTTCCCCTCTATGCCCTTTCTTGTCACCTACCCTCATCTGTTGAGCCCCTTTTCCACCCAGTGTGTCCCTTTTGCTTTCATGCTTCATGTGTATTTAATGTTTGTGTATACTTAATATGCTAATTCTGTATATCAGAGAAAATATATTATCATTGAGAGTTTGCCTTATTTCAGTTAATGTGATCTTTAGTTCTAATGTGTTCTTATAAATACAATTTCTTTGTTATCTCTATATTACACTTCACTTCAAATACTTCATCATTATTATTTTTATTCTTTAATCTTCTTTTACAGTCCAGTCATTATCCCCTTCCCAGTCCACCCTCTGACTGTTTCTCATCCCATTCCTCCTCCTCCATCTCCAAGAGGATGTCCCCACTCCCCAATCCCTACCCCACCAGACCTACTGACTCCCTGGGGCCTCAAGTCTCTAGAGGGTTAAGTACATTTTTCTCTCACTGAGGCTGGACCAGGCAGTCCTCTGCTGTATGTGTGTTGGAGGCCTCATATCAGCTATATGTATGCTGTCTGGTTGATGGCTCAGTGTCTGAGAGATCTTGGGAGGGTCCAGGCTTGTTGAGACTGCAGGTCTTCCTATGGGGTCGCCCTCCTTCTCAGCTTCTTTCAGCCTTTCCCTAATTCAACCACAGGGGTCCCTGGCTTCTTTCCATTGTTTGGGTGTAAGTATCTGCATCTGACTCTTTCAGCTGCTTCTTGGGCCTTTCAGAGGGCAGCCATGCCAGGCCCAAGTCTGTAAACACACCATAGAATTAGTAATATTGTTAGGCCTTGGAACCTCCTCTTGAAATGGATCTCAATTTGGGCTTGTCACTGAACCTACTTTCCCTCAGTCTCTTCTCCATTTCTGTCCCCACAGTTCTTTCAGACATTAACAATTTTGGGTCAGAGCTTTTGACTGTGGAATGGCAACCCCATCTCTCCTCTTGATGTCCTGTCTTTCTACTGGAGATGAACTCTACAAGTTCCCTCTCCCTACTGTTGGGAATTTTATCTACTGTTTCTCCCTTTGAGTTGTGAAAGTCTCTCACTTCCCAGATCTCTGCTACATTCTAGAGGGTCTTCCCACTTCCTATCTCCTGAGGTTTCCTGTTTCCATTCATTCTGCTGGCCCTCAGGACTTCACTCCTGTTCCCTTTCCTCCAATATCTGATTAACTTCCCCCTTTCCCCTTCCTGTCCCCTCTTCCACCCAGGTCCCTCCACCCTGTGATTGCTTTCTTCTCCCTCCCAAGTGGGATTGAGGCATTACTTGGGCCATTTGTCTTGTTAATCTTCTTGAGTTCTGGGGATTGTTTCCTGGGTATTCTGTATATTTGTGGCTAATATCCACTTATTAGTGAGTACATACCATGTATATCCTTTTGGGTCTGAGTTCCCTCACTCACAATAATATTTTCTAGTTCTATCCATTTGCCTGATGATGTCCTTGTTCTTGATAGCTGAGCAGTATTCCGTTGTGTAAATGAACCACATTTTCTGTATGTATCTACTATTCTGTTATGGTACATCTAGGTTGTTTCCAGCTTCTGGCTATCACAAATAAGGCCTCTATGAACATAGTGGAACATGTGCCCTTGGGGCATAATGCCACATCTTTTGGGTTTATGCCCGAGAGTAATATAGCTAGGGATCTCATGAAACTGAAAAGCTTCTGTAAGGCAGAGAACAATAGGACAAATCAACAACCTACAGATTCAGGAAAAAAAAAACTTCACTAACCCCACATCAAAAATATATAAAGAACTTGAGAAGCTAACCTCCAAAAAACCATACAACCCAATCAAAAATTGGGGTATAGAAATAGACAGAGAATTCACAACAAAGGAATCTCAAATGGCTGAGAAGCACTTAAAGAAAAGTTCAAAGTTCTTGAGTGATAAAATTTGGCTCTAAGTGGCCTCTGTGCAACCTACAACTGAACCTCTACCAAGCACATGCCAAAAGTTACCAAAATATGCTCAATAAAATAAATACCAAACTGTATTAAGTAGGAAAACTCTATGTCATTCCTTGTCTTTCTAGTTATGGAAAGACATGGTTCACTCTATTCTAAGTGGAGGTATATGCTAAACCATCTTTGCTCGGGAATGCTGGAGTCCTAAAACTTTCTACCTTGGTAAGCTTAGTTAAATTTGAGTAGGTTCAGTGTTTCCTTTAACATTTAGAATTCACAAGCCTCTTCCTTGGAGTCACGTCTACTTTCTCTGTTCCTGGACCCTCAGACCATCAGATCTCTTGGAAGTGCTCAGTGCATAGCTGTAGAAGTAAAGAGGCCTTTTTATGCCCACCCTAGCTCTGAAATAATGACATGGAGACTTGGCATATTTATTAATAATCTCCTTGCATTCTTGCTGAGTGGATACCGAGCTACTATAAGCCAACTTCCCAGCCACAGGGCATTACCTGACATCAGTCTTTCTCTGGCTGTTCCTGCTCCATCCATGCTCTCCTGGAAACTCTCTCATCATACTTCTATGGTGAATCCTCATGGCCAATTGAAGTGGATGTTTCTAGTCATGTCATGTGATACAGACCCACATGGTGTTTGGCTGAGGCAAGGCCCATGGGAGGACACATGATGTTTCGAGAGAGTATAAAGAGGACTCAACAGACAGTGTGCTTGCATGGCTAGCCTTGCAATGCTTTGTCTTTGCTGGTCTTCACTTCACTGAGAGAACTTTCCATGACTGAGAAGTTTTTCTGGCATCCTAGCTGGTCCTGGTCACTCCATGCTGATTTAATGAACACCTGGTTGTGCCTGCTGGATTATGCCACCGTTACTGACTCATGTTTGCTATTCTGACACTAATGAACTGGCCTGCTGGTATCCTCACAATGGAGATAGGAATCGCCCCAAAGAACTACTTCTAAACAGGTGCCCATCCCCTTGTCCTGTTTGCCTGTCTTTTCTTCTGAACCATTGGATGGAGGGCTAGAAGGGGGTGCAGTCTAAGAATTTGAGATCCCTTATAAAAGTAGGTTTTAAAAATCTAAGCCTATAGCCAATTGACTCTTCTCTCCCTCCCTTCCTCTCTCCCTCTCTCCCTCCCTTCCTCCCTACCTTCCACTGTTTCTCATCTCTATGAGAGACCTTTTTTTTTTTTTTTAATTTCTCTATTCTTTGTTTACATTACAAATTATTTCCCCTTTTCCGGTTCCCTCCTCCCCATAAGTCCCATAAGCCCTCTTCCCTAGCCCATTCCCCAATCAAACACCTCCCACTTCTCTGTCCTGGTAATCCCCTATAATGCTGCATCAAGCCTTTCCAGGACCAGAGCCCTTTCCTTACTTCTTGGGTATCATTTGATATGTGAGTTGTGTCTTGGGTATTCAGAGCTTCTGGGCTAATATCCACTAACAGTGACTGCATTCCATGTGTGTTCTTTTGTGAATGAGTTACCTCACTTAGGATGATATTTTTCAGTTCCCACCATTTACCTAAGAATTTCATGAATTCATTGTTTCTAATTGCTGAGTAGTGTTCCATTGTGTAAATATACCACATTTTCTGTATCCATTCCTCTACTGATGGACATCAGGGTTCTTTTCAGCTTCTGGCTATTATAAGGCTGCTATGAACATAGTGGAGCATGTGTCCTTATTGCATGCTGGGGAATCCTCTGGGTATATGCCCAGGAGAGGTATAGCAGGGTTCTCTGGAAGTGTCATGTCCAGTTTTCTGAGGAACCTCCAGACTGATTTCCAAAGCAGTTGTACCATCTTACAGCCCCACCAGCAGTGGAGGAGTATTCCTCTTTCTCCACATCCTCACCAACACCTGCTGTCTCCTGAATTTTTAATCTTAGCCATTCTGACTGGTGTGAAGTGAAATCTCAGGGTTGTTTGGATTTGCATTTCCCTAATGACTGATGAAGTTGAACATTTCTTAAAGTGCTTCTCAGCCATTTGAAGTTCTTCTGGTGAAAATTCTTTGTTCAGCTCTGCACCCCATTTTTAATAGGGTTATTTGACTCTCTGGAGTCTAACTTATTGAGTTCTTTGTATATATTGAATATTAGCCTTCTGTCAGATGTAGAGTTGGTGGCGATCTTTTCCCAATTTGTTGGTTTCTGTTTTGTCCGATTGACAGTGTCCTTTGCCTTACAGAAACTTTGTAATTTTATGAGGTCCCATTTGTCAATCTTGATCTTAGAGCATAAGCTATTGGTATTCTGTTCAGGAAATTTTCCTCTGTGCCCATGTGCTCAATGCCCTTCCCCAGTTTCTTTTCAATTAGTTTCAGTGTGTCTGGTTTTATGTGGAGGTCCTTGATCCATTTGGAGTTGAGCTTAGTACAAGGAGATAAGAATGGATGATCTGCATTCTTCTGCATGCTGACCTCCAGTTGAACCAGCACCATTTGTTGAAATCGAATAGAATTAAAGTCCCAGATATGAACACACACACATATGGTCACTTGATCTCCGACAAAGGAGCTATGAGAGACTCTTGAACTGGAATCAGGAGTCCTGCCTTTATCCCTCCTACTCAGATGTTGGCTGATCAGTTCTTTATAACCAATCAGAGGTGATAGAAAACAATTTTTACACAACCTTGAAACAGGTGACGCCTGACAATGCCAGTGTCCAGGCTGCAACCAGATCTCTGGGCACAGTAATCAGCACCATAGTACACAGTGCACAAAGCCGTCCTCCAGGTCATAACCTCCCTGCAGTTGGTCCTGTGCCCTACTCTTCTACCTTCATTGCCTGTCCACTGAGCCTCGTCTTTTTCTTTGCCTTCTTACCTCACCTTCCAAGAGTGCCTCAGTAAACAAATGAAAAGGAGTTACTATAGTATGAGGGTAAAAAAACCTTCACAATACTAAATATTGATGGAAATCACTGTTCACTCCTAAGGGTTGTGTAAAAGTATGTTTTCTATTCTTTCCAATAAACTCAATTGTCTGGGTGTAGAGCACTTATGCAAATAATATACCTCATGTTTCTAAAGTAAAGCTAGATTCAACGTACAATACCCCGAAGATAGCTTATATCACCTCAGGATAACCCACTTTGCAGTAGAGTTTAGTCTTAAGGTTGATGAGCCATTTGGTCCTGTGAATCTTACACATCTTTTTATGACTCCATTGCAGCCTTTCTCTCTCTAGTAGCTTCACAGCAGAAATTATTTAGAAAAACAGTTCACAAACATAAATATCCAAGAATAAGTGTCTTCATATTAGAAGACAGTATAATATTCAGGAAGTCCTCTGTGCCTGAAGTTTGAATAAGGAGCCATAACAAAAGTGAGACACAAACGTAAATTATATTTGAAATAATGGAGAATAGTAAATGTGGAGTTCCTTTTTGCTTAATTCATATCTTAGTTACTGTTGGAAAATTAAGGTTACAGTTATGTAACAGACTTTGGGGAAATAGATAAGTCACTTATCTGTTCCTGTTCTAGATAGGAACTGTTTCTTTTTCTTTTCTTTTTTTTTTAATTCAATGTATTCTTTATTTACATATCAAATGATTTCCCCTTTTCTGGGTCCCCACTAACTGTTTCTTTTTTTAAATATTTTTATTTTCTATATTCTTTGTTTGCATTCCAAATGATTTCCCTTTTCCCAGATCCCCCTTCCCATATGTCCCATAAACCTTCTTCTCTCCATCCATTCTCCAATCACCTCCCTCCTTTTTCTCTGTCCTTGTATTCCCCTCCAATGCTAGATCAATCCTTTCCAGGATCAGGACCCTCTCCATACTTCTTCATGGGAGTCATTTGTTATGCGATTTGTGCCTTGGGTATTCAGAGCTTCTGGGCTAATTAACACCCACTTATCAGAGATTGCATTCCATGTGTATTCTTTTGTGATTGTGTTACCTCACTTAGGATGATATTTTCCACATCAAACCATTTGCCTAAAAATTTTGTGAATTCATTGTTTCTAATTGCTGAGTAGTATTCCATTGTGTAAATATACCACATTTTCTGTATCCATTCCTCTTTGAGGGGCATCTGGGTTCTTTCCAACTTCTGGCTATTATAAATAAGGCTGCTATGAACATAATGGAGCATGTGTCTTTATTGCATGCCAGGGAATCCTTTGGGTATATGCCCAGGAGAGGTATAGCAGGGTTCTCCGGAAGTGTCATGTCCAGTTTTCTGAGGAACCTTCAGACTGATTTCCAAAGCAGTTGTACCATCTTACAGCCCCACCAGCAGTGGAGGAGTATTCCTCTTTCTCCACATCCTCAACAACACCTGCTGTCTCCTGAGTTTTTGACCTTAGCCATTCTGACTGGTGTAAGGTGAAATCTCAGAGTTGTTTTGATTTGCATTTCCCTAATGACTAATGATGTTGAACAATTCTTAAGGTGCCTCTCGGCCATCCGAATTTCTTCAGGTGAAAATTCTTTGTTTAGATCTGTAACCCATTTTTTAATAGGGCTATTTGGTTTTCTGGGGTCTAACTTCTTGAGTTCTTTGTATATATTGGATATTAGCCCTCTGTCAGATTTAGGGTTGGTGAAGATCCTTTCCCAATTTGATGGTTGCCATTTTGTCCTTTTAACAGTGTCCTTTGCCTTACAGAAACTTTGTAATTTTATGAGGTCCCATTTGTCAATTCTTGATCTTAGAGCATAAGCTATTGGTGATCTGTTCAGGAACTTTTCCCCTGTGCCCATGTCCTCAAGGGTCTTCCCCAGTTTCTTTTCTATTAGTTTCAGTGTGTCTGGTTTTACATGGAGGTCCTTGATCCACTTGGAGTGAAATTTAGTACATGGAGATAAGAATGGATCAATTTGCTTTCTACTGCATGCTGACCTCCAATTGAACCAGCACCATTTGTTGAAAAGGCTATCTTTTTTCACCTGGATGTTTTTGGCTCCTTTGTCGAAGATCAAGTGACCATAGGTGTGTGGATTCATTTCTGGATCTTCAAATCTATTCCATTCTTCCACTTGTCTGTCACTGTGCCAATATCATGCAGTTTTTAACACTATTGCTCTGTAGTATTGCTTGAAGTCAGAGATACGGATTTCTGAGAATTTCTTTTATTGTTGAGAATAATTTTAGCTATCCTGGGTTTTTTGTTATTCCAGGTGAATTTGAGAATTGCTTTTTCTAATTCTGTGAAGAACTGAGTTGGGATTTTGATGGGGATTGAATTGAATCTGTAAATCGCTTTTGGCAAGATGGCCATTTTAACTACATTAATCCTGCCAATCCACGAGCATGGCAGATTTTTCCATTTTCTGAGGTCTTCTTCGATTTCCTTCTTCAGAGACCTGAAGTTCTTGTCGTATAGATCTTTCACTTGTTTGGTTAGAGTCATACCAAGATACTTTATATTGGTTGTGGCTATTTTGAAGGGTGTCATTTCCCTAACTTCTTTCTCAGCCTGCTTATCCTTTGAGTATAGGAAGGCAACTGATTTGCTTGAGTTGATTTTATAACCAGCCACTTTGCTGAAGTTGTTTGTCAGCTGTAGGAGTTCTCTGTTAGAGGTTTTAGGGTCACTTAAGTAGACTATCATGTCATCTGCAAATAGTGATAATTTGACTTCTTCCTTTCCAATTTGTATACCTTTGACCTCCTTATGTTGTCTAATTGCTCTAGCCAGGACTTCAAGTACTATATTGAAAAGATATGGAAAGAGAGGGCAGCCTTGTCTAGTCCCTGATTTTAGTGGGACTGCTTCAAGTTTCTCTCTGTTTAGTTTGATGTTGGTTACCGGTTTGCTGTATATTGCTTTAACGATATTTAGGAATGGGCCTTGAATTCCTGTTCTTTCCAAGACTTTTAGCATGAAAAGATGCTGAATTTTGTCAAATGCTTTTACTGCATCTAATGAGATGATCATATGGTTTTTTTCTTTGAGTTTGTTTATGTAGTGGATAGCATTGATGGAATTCCTTATATTGAACCATCCCTGCATCCCTGGGAAGAAGCCTACTTGATCATGGTGGATGATCGTTTTGATGTGGATTCGGTTGGCAAGAATTTTATTAAGTATTTTTGCATCAATATTCATAAGGGAAATTGGCCTGACGTTCTCTTTCTTTGTTGGATATTTGTGTGGTTTTGGTATCAGCATAATTGTGTCTTCATAGCATGAGTTTGGTAGAGTTCCTTCTGTTTCTATTTTGTGGAATAGTTTGAAGAATATTGGCGTTAGGTCTTCTATGAAGGTCTGATAGAATTCTGCACTGAAGCCATCTGGTCCCGTGCTTTTTTTGGTTGGGAGACTTTCTATGACCCTTTTTATTTCTTCAGGTTTTATGGGAATGTTTTGATGATCTATTTGATTTTGATTTAGTTTTGGTGTCAGATATCTGTCTAGGAAACTGTCCATTTCCTCCAGATTCTCCAGTTGTGTTGAGTATAGGCTCTTGTAGTAGGATCTAATGGTTTTTTGAATTTTCTGTTTCTGTTGTTATATCTCCCTTTTCATTTCTAAATTTGTTAATCTGTATACTGTCTCTGTGCCCTTTGGTTAGTCTGGCTAAGGGTTTATCTTGTTGATTTTTCTCAAAGAACCAGCTCCTGGTTTTGTTGATTCTTTGTATGGATCTCTTTGTTTCTAGTTGATTGATTTTGGCCCTGAGTTTGATGATTTCCTGCCTTCTACTCCTCCTGGGTGAAATAGCTTCTTTTTGTTCCAGGGCTTTCAGGTGTGTCATTAAGCTGTTAGTGTATGCTCTCTCCATTTATTTTTTTATTTATTTATTTTTTTTGGAGGCACTCAGGGCTATGAGTTTTCCTCTTAGCACTGCATTCAATGTGTCCCATAGATTTGGGTTATGTTGTGTCTTAATTTTGATTAAGTTCTAAAAATTCTTTAATTTCTTTCTTTATTTCTTCCTTGAACAAGGTATCATTGAGTAGAGTATTGTTCAGTTTCCACGTGTATGTGGGTTTTCTGTTGTTTTTGTTGCTATTGAAGACCATTTTTACTCCATAATGATCTGATAGGAGGCATGGGATTATTTCAATCTTCTTATATTTGTTGAGGTCTGTCTTGTGACCAATTATATCGTCGATTTTGGAGAAGGTACCATGAGGTGCTGAGAAAAAGGTATATTCTTTTGCTTTAGGATAAAATGTTCTCTCTCTATATATATCTGTTAAATCTAATTGGTCCAAAGCTTCCTTTAGTTTCACTGTGTCCCTGTTCACTTTCTGTTTTCCTGATTGGCCCATTGAGGAAGTACAGTGTTGAAGTCACCCACAATTATTGTGTTAGGTGCAATGTGTGCTTTGAGCTTTAGTAAAGTTTCTTTTATGAATGAGGGTGCCCTTGCATTTGGAGCATAGATGTTCAGGATTGAAAGTTCTTCTTGTTGTATTTTTCCTTTGACTAGCAAGAAGTGTTCCTCAGAGTCTCTTTTGATGACTTTGGGTTGAAAGTCAATTTTATCTGATATTAGAATGGCTACTCCAGCTTGTTTCATGAGACCATTTGCTTGCAAAATTGTCTTCCAGCCTTTTACTCTAAGGTAGTGTTTGTCTTTGACACTGAGGTGTGTTTCCTGTATGCAGCAATATGTAGGGTCCTGTTTATGTATCCAGTCAGTTAGTCTATGTCTTTTTATTGGGGCATTGAGCCCATTGATGTTAAGAGATATTAAGGAATAGTGATTATTACTTCCTGTCATTTTTGTTGTTATTTTTTAAATTTGATTGGTTAACTTCTTTTGGGTTTGATGAAAGAAGGTTACTATCTTGCTTTTTCCAGGGTGAAGTTTCCCTCCTTGTATTGGTTTTTTCCTCCTATTTTCCTTTGTAGGGCTGGGTTTGTGGATAGATATTGGGTAAACTTGGTTTTGTCATGGAATATCTTAGTTTCTCCATCTACGGTGTTTGAGAGTTTTGCTGGATATAGTAGTTTTGGCTGGCATTTGTGTTCTCTTAGAGTCTGCATGAGATCTCCCCCAAGATCTTCTAGCTTTCATAGTCTCAGGTGAGAAGTCTGGTGTGATTCTGATAGGTCTTCCTTTATATGTTACTTGGCCTTTTTCTCTTACTGCCTTTAATATTCTTTCTTTGTTTAGTACATTTGGGGTTTTGATTATCATGTGACAGGAGGTATGTATGTTCTGGTCCAGCCTGTTTCGAGTTCTGTAGGCTTCTTGTATATTCATGGGCATCTCTCTCTTTAGTTTAGGGAAGTTTCTTCCATAATTTTATTGAAGATATTTGCTGGCCCTTTAAGTTGTGAATGTTCACTTTCATCTATGCCTATAATCCTTAGGTTTGGTCTTCTCATTGTGTCCTGGATTTCCTGGATGTTTTGGGTTACAAGCTTTTTGCATTTTTGCATTTTCTTTAACTGTTGAGTCCATGGTTTCTGTGATATCTTCAGCATCTGAGATTCTTTCTTCTATCTCTTGTATTCTGTTGTTGATATTTGCATCTATGTCCCCTGAATTCTTTCCAAGGTTTTCTATCTCCAACGTTGTCTCCATTTGAGTTTTCTTAATTGTTTCTACTTCTGATTTTAGATCCTGGATGGTTTTGCTTTGTTCCTTCACTTTCTTGTTTGTGCTTTCCTGTAATTCTTTAAGAGATTTTTGTGTTTCCTCTTTCATGACTTTAGCCTGTTAACCGAAGTTCTCCGGAATTTCTTTAAGTGATTTTTGTGTTTCCTCCTTATTGGATTTTGTATTCTCCTGAATTTCTTTCAATGATTTTTGTGTTTCCCTTGTAAGGGCTTCTAACTTTTGATCCATTTTCTCCTCAATTGCTTTAAGTATGTCCTTCATGTGTTCCTGTACCAGCATCATGACCAGTGATTTTAAATCCAAATCTTGTTTTTCTGGTGTGATGGGGTATCTAGGACTTGCTGTTAAAGGAGAATTGGGTTTAGATGCTGCCATATTTCCTTGATTTCTGTTAGCGACGTTCCTGCTTTTGCCATCTAGTTCTCACTTGTGTTAGTTGGTCTTCTCAATGCTGGACTTACCAGTGCAAGCTGCCTCTTCCCAGCTGGCCTCTGGTGCACAGCTGACCTCCCGCACTGCTTGGAGACAGGGTGCTGTGGCCCAAGCTCTTCAGATCTGGAAGCAGACACCTGAAGGCTACAGCCCAGGGCCTGCTGGACTCACCAGAGCACACTGACTCCTCCCAGTCAGCCTCCCGGGTGCCCCTCTGGCCTCTTGCAGGGCCTGGAAATGTGGTGTTGTTGCCCAGGCTGTTCTGGATCCTAAAGAGATCTGAAGGCTCCGGCCAGAGCCCTCAGGACTGGAACCTAAGCTCTGTGGTGCTGACCCCCACTGTTTCTTAAGCCAGGCAAATGCCCCACCCCTTTCCAGAATCACACTAAGTTGTTCCTGTGACTTAACTCTGTACCTCAGGCAAGCCTTGGATTTTCTGTTTCATAACAGCCTCCTGCCTCTCCCTCCTGAGGAGCTGAAATTATAGACTGTACCAACTGACTTTGTTAGGAGACAATTTTTATTACCAATAATTTTCTTCTGTAATTATCTTACTGAAAATATGAACTTTAATAATTTTTATAATAAGTACAAACCTGAACTTTGAAGTGGTCAACTGTAGTTCAGGATTTGGAAGATCAAATATTTAAATGAGCTTGAGTTTGGACTAACACATGGGCTTCTCCCACTTTTTTTTTAAACTAATCCCTCACAGCACATAGAGCCAGCTGTGTAAAAGAAAATTTCAAATTATGTGTTCATAACAGCCACTAGCCCAAAGACTCTAGTCACAAATCCACCCCTTTCCTTCTGTTGCTGAATACAAATCAGCTACCTCTGAATTTCACAAGTGCCTCAAGTCAGTACATTTCCAATTAAGAACAAAAATCTACTTGTCAGAAAAATTCTCTGTAAGGCCTAAAATATATCAGGAAAAATAAGATTGTATACATACATACATGCAAATGTGTATATGTGTGTAGATAAACAATAAAGGAGGAGCTTGTCACCACATAAAGTATATCTTGAGGAACCTATAACTTCTTTAGAATAAACACATAAATTCTTTCTATACCACTATACATGTATGTAGTTTATGGTAATAGTTTGCGTTTTTATGGAGTGTGTGTATGTCTGTGTGCGTGTCTGTGTGTGTGCGTCTGTGTGTGTTTGTGTGTGCTTGTTACATGTTCTTGAGGAGAATATCAGGTATCCTTTATTGCTTTCCCCCTTGCTGTTTGAGATAGGATCTCTTATTGAATATGATGCTGACTCTTTCATCTATGCTGCCTTGTGAGCTCCTGAGACCCACCTGTCTCTGTCTCTAAATGCTGGAATTACAGTCACATGTGGCCATGGGCAACTTTTACATGAGTGCTAAGGGATTTGAATTTGTGTCTTCTCACTTTCACAGCAAGAGCTTTTACACACTGAACCGTTCTTCCCACCTCTGGGAGGATGAACTTTGAAATAGTATGTGGTCAGGCAGAAATTACTTTATCATACCTGCTACAGGTATTTGCTTATCCTCTCTCAATAAATAAGGTAGAGAATGGTCGAGAAAGACACCCAATATCAACCTTAGTCCGCTACATGAACAGGCACACATGCAGATATATCTGCATATGCACATATACATGCATATACTGCAATATACATAAATACACCAACTCACAAATTAAGTCAAAATACACACAGGATTTTAAATAAATACATAATAGTCCATCATATTGTTTTTAGCATTTCTTAAACTATTATCCAATTCTCGACACTTAGGTTGTGTGTTTGCCTGCTGTTTATAAAAATGTGATAATGGATGAATACCTAAAGAAATGTGACATGTGCACAATGTAGATTTTTATTCTGCCATAAAGAATAAAATTATGTGATTTAAAGAGAAGTGGATGGAACTAGAGATCATCATAATAAGCAAAATAAGCCAATTCTATAAATAAAAGTATTACATTTTCTTTTGCATGTGGGATTTATGAGGGATATAAAGTACCTCGAAAAATGAAGAGAGGTGAGGAGAAGCAGCACACATTGTGGACATCGAAAGGGACATGGCAGTCATGTCAAGGAAGTGTAGTAAAGACTCTGAACATGGTCAACATATGTTACAGTTCATGTATGAGGAAATGTTGTAACAAAGCCTTTTCCTAAGAAAAGTTCATTGATATCAATACAAAGTGGTAGTAAGCTTTTTTTCTTGTCCATGCCCCAAATGCCATCTCAGTTTCCTTTGTACTTCACATTTCTACACACAAAATTCTTAAACTAATGTGCACATATGTTTAAAGTTTGCATTTTGTCCTTGTTAGGGTTTCTAGTGCTTTGAAAAAACACCATGACCAAAAGCATCTCTGGACAGGAAAGGGTTCATTTCAGTTTACAACTCTCAGGTCTGGCTGCTTCAGTGAGGAAAGTCAGGGCCAGAACTCCAGTCAGACACCTGGAGGCAGAGATTAAATCGGAGCCTTGACGCTGTGCTGCTTATTGGGTTGTTCTTTGTGGCTTGCTCAAACTGCTTTCTTATACCATCTAGGACCACTTGCCCATGGGAAGCACAACTTACATCAACTTCCAATGACAAAAATGTACCACAGGCTTGTCCACTAGTCAATCAGATGGGGGCATTTTCTCAGTTGAGTTTCCTTATTCCCAAATGATCCTCGATTGTATGAAATTGACATAAGAATAGCTGGTACGGCTACACTAATAGATCAGCATCTTGGTTCTTCATCATCAGAGTTGCCTCTGGCAGCAGATGAAATGGAATGCACAGACCCATATTAGGCAAAGATAGAGAGAGTCTAAATTGGGGCTCTCTATCAGGTCCCGCCCCTTGAAGACTGGGGAACCCGGAAGAAAAGTGGGAACAAGACTGTAGGAGTCAGAGGGATCCAGAACACCGGGAGAACAGGGCCCACCACAGGAACTAAGCAGGGCTTACACAGGCTCACAGGGACTAAAGCAGTAAGCACAGGGTCTGCCTGAGTCTGCACCAACGCCTCTGTGATGGCGTCCTTCATCAGATTTCCTAAATTTAGAATAACATAAGAGACAGATTCTAGGTGTGTCTGTGAGGGCATCTCCAGAGAGATGTAAGCTGAAATTAATATATTATGGCTGAGCTTAGTGTGTCTTCGGCTTTTTTGCCTTCTCTTGAAATTCTTTTCCTCCAATCAGGTCGCCTTGTCCAGCCAGCTCCCCACCCCACCCCATGGTGTTACTGGATCTTGTTTTGTCCTGTTGGGCTGTCTTCTTCTGGAGGTCTGCTCTTTTCTTAAGAATTGGAGGGGAGTGAATCTGGGGGAGAGAAAATATGGGAGGGGCTGGGAGGAGTAGAGAAAGGGGAAATGGTCAGAATGTATTATATGAGAGAATCTATTTTCAATAAAAAAGAAAAGAATATACAGCACAGAACTTTATGACAAATATCTGGTTCCTTTATAGCAAGCCATTCTAGGCCGCACTAATACTGGAATCTTTTCAATGTTTCCAAATTTGAGTGTTAAAAATTATCTTTGTTCTAATATCAATTTAACTTTTTCTTATGTAAAGTTAAACATATTCATGTGCTCATGAGATATACCTATTTTATAAAGCCACCATGTGTTGGGGGAGGTGCTGATTCCCTAACTGAATCTTGATTAAGTCAATAAAGAAGGCCTGGAGCCTATCGCTGGACAGAAGGGACAGATGGTACTTCCAGGTCCTAGGAAAAGGAAGGGAGACTCAGGGAAAGAGCCTGGGCTTTTCAGCCAGGCTTTGGCAGGAGAAGCATGAAAGCTTATTGGGGAAGCTAGAACCAGTGGCCTCCACCACTGGCGTATAGACAAAGAGGACAGAAGTAGGCATGCATTGGCCATAATCATGGTACAGAAGGTCTATAAGCCTGGCACCCTAGGGTGCATGGGTCATGCACTATAACATACTATCAGAGATGTAGAAGAGATCAGAACATGTACAATATTATGTACTATGGTTCCAGAAAATAAAGTATAGCATATGTGCAGCTATCTGTGGGACAGCCTCATGTGCAAAAAATAAAATAAAAAAAGAAGAAGAAGGATGTCAGTCTTCTGGACTCCATAGAAGTCTCAGGGCTTGTTAAAACAGATATCTGTGGCAGAGACTTGAATTGTCAGCTCCCCCAACCTGCTCAGAGGAGAAGGGGAGCAGGAAAGGGGAAAGGGGAAAGGGGGAAGAATTGTGAAAGGAGGAGATGGGGCTCAGTAAGCAGGATGTAAAGTGAATAAGTAAAAAATGCATTAATTAATTAATTACAACATAGATGGCTGGCCCCTGGACACAGGGTTTCCAACACAGGATGTCAGTATTTTCATTTCTACTAATTTTCTAGGTAGCATGAATCCTGGTGGTCAAGGGACTCTGCTTGGGACACCATTGCTCTTGTACAAGGTGAAACTAACTGTAGGGAATGGAGGTAAATGTGACTATGTGCTGGTTTGTGTTTTTAATTTGACATGGTGATATGAAATGAAGAGGGCGAAAGAAGCAGCACTACTAGCTCTCAAAATCAGACTTGTGCTGAGACCAAGTGACTTGAGTGCCGGCCCTAAATGGGACTTCTTTGTTAATCACCACTGTCCATGAAGGCACAGGAAAGGACATGGATCAGGAAGCAGAAAAAAATCGCAAAGCCAGAGGACAGAGAAGCATGCCGTGAAATGCTGTGTTCTGCACATGACACAGTTAATGTTCTCATGAACCCACTGTAGCTGTTGCTATCTACACATAATCTACACAGGTGAAGCCACAAAAAATTTGGCCAAAGTTAGGGAAGGGACTTTTCAGACCTCACCCTTCACTGAGGAGATATTGGCAGTTGACAGCTGCTGTGAGAGGGAGAACCATTCTTTTACAAGGGTTTGACCATTGGTAGGTCTTCCATGTTCTAGTGCATAGCTGACCCCCATACACATATGGGCAGCACTCTTTGATTTACCAAGACATTACATGCATAAAAAGAAAGATGTTAGGTTGGGAGAAGGGAGTTGGAGGGGAAAATAGAGATCGATACAATTTTACTCCATTATAAAGATGAATATAAATAGATGTAAATATGAAATTCTTAAGAATAAACTGTTTTTAAATTTTGACTTTGATTACAAGGCCACTGGGGATGGGGGTGCCAGTTACTGAGGCAGGGAAGCTTGAGTGGACATAGACGTGAGATGTTAGGAAGTTAATTCAAGAGATAATAGCATGGAATTTGAAAACCTGCCTGCCATCTGAGTGTGGATAAGACGAAATGAAAACAGTGTGGAAAGCTCCAGAAAGCCTCTGTAACACTCCACCATCACCAGAGTTCTGACAAGAACCACTGTGATGGGAAGTCCAAGACACTAGAGAAGGCAGGGGCAGGGAACTCAACCACTTATCAGTCTGGCTATGAAAAAAGCACAGGACACAGCTGGATGCAGAGCAGGGAGTCATCAAAGAAGAGGCTTTCTCTTTAATGGTGCTTTTAACATTAAGGATTTGCATCCGACATGGGCAGGTAGAAGACAATACTGGGAAGTGATACCAGAAGGCACCAAGCTCTTGAGTATGCAACTTGTTGTGCACACCAGGTAATACAGTTCCTACTTTATAACAGGAGCGAGGAGAGGTAGCTTAACAAAAGTCATACTTATTCCACCCACTAAGAAGCCAGGACAAGAGGCCTGCCCTGGCCATGTAGGGCTGTTGGACAGAAGACACCCAGAGATCCACAGGCCACTGAACCCACCCACTGTGGGAGCCACCAGGATGTCCAAGTACGTGTTAGAGAGATGTGAGCAAAAGAGAAGCACAGTAGTTTGAACACTATAAAGAGAGGTGAACTGGAGAGCCTACAGCAGTGAGGAGCAGCCTGATGTTAGTAGCCAACCCTGCCACCTAAGTCCATGGTGAAATCTCCCTTGCTGCTGCTGAGAGCCATGTCTGAGCCTATGGCCGTAAAGTAGCAGGGTTCTGTGGTCATGTCCATGGCTCACGTTATCACCAAAGGCTATATCAATGTCCCTGTTCTGGGATGACAGCTAGGATCATGTTGATGTTCAAGGGCTATGCAGAGTGTGGCTTCATCCCTCACTGGCTGTGGCACTGGGAAGAGCTGGCCCCGCACCATGCCTGGGCAGTACAGTAGAACTGGCCATGGTGGTGGTGGTCTTGATGGTAGTGGTGGTGGTGGTGGTCTTGGTGGTGTTAGTGGCGGTGAACTGGCCCTGCCCTTCATCTGTAGTGATGGGTCTGGATGCTACAGAGATGCCCTCTCCACCCTTGCCTCTGATCACCTTCAGGAGGCAGGAGAGCTGGCCCCAGAAGTCACGAGAATGGGAGAGCTCCTCCTGTTTCTTGCCAGCAAAGGCATTATCTGAGTTAGCTGGAAGAGTTCTGGAGAGCTCACCATGGTGGTGACGTGCTGGAGAGCTGTCAGGCTGATTAACACAGCTTCCACAAAGGCACAGATGCAGCACTTTGAGTTTGCCCACCCTGACATCTATCCCATCTATGAACTGCTGGAACACATGAAGGGGCAGATTCAGCAGATCCAAAGCTGCAGGATCTCCAAGATATAGGGCAACATCAGAATGTCTGAGAGGAGTCTCCTTGAACATCCAGTATTGATGGTGTAGCAGAAGCCAGAGGCCTTGAACCAGACCAACGACTCACTGCAATGAACATTTGCAAGTGAAGATGAGCAGACAAAGGAGTGTATCGTGTGACATGTGTACAGTTTACATGGTGAGATTTTTAAAATTATTTTTCTGTATTACTTTCTTTTGGGGGGAACAGGTTGCAAGGGCAGAGGTAGATACAAAGGGAAGGGTAGATGAGTAAGATTGGGATGCATGATGTGAAATTCACAAAGGATCAATAAAAGTTAATGAAAAAACTCAGAGCACATAAAATAATAGCCACCAATATCTATGTCAAAGTGGGGAGCTGTGGGAAGAAATTGATAGCTCAAAAGTCAAAAGAGAAGAAGACAAAGAATATCATTCATTACATTAGGTAGAGTAAATTAAATTTTATACATATTCAGAGATTTTTTTGGAGGTACTAGGTAAACTTTTAATGTACAATAAGATAGGGACATTTTAGTCACACAGAGGAAAATAAAAATCCTTTATTTGTTAAATATATAATCATAGTAGAAATTTTTTAAATTCTTTTACTATAAAGAAAACTTTTATTTGTTGAAAAAGGTGCTACCATGTTTTATTTTCAAACTTTGTTTCCTTGATTTGTGATTTCATTAGTTAATCAGGGAACAGAATTTAAGCATCTCATCAAGATAGTGAAAATGATGCACTCTAATTTAAAACATTACTCAGTTTGGTATCCAGCATAAACCGAATGGCCTGGGATTTAGACATTTTAATAAGTTCTGTGTTTTCAAACCATTAGCCATCTGCTTATGTGGCAGACATTGAAAATTCAGGAATATGTGAACATCTAATATTCATGGAAACCAAATAGAAGTTATTCTTTAGAAAGAAATGTCAATACTGCTGGAGAAGTGGCAACACATTTTGTTCTCAGGTTATTGTCTGTTGGGGTCCATCCTCTGTTCTTTACTTTGTTCTATATGCAGCTGGGGCATACTGACTGCTTTTGATTGACGTGTTCCAAATATCACCTGCCCTCTTTCTATAGGAATCCGCTAAGAGCAAGGGGGCATATTTACAGGTAAACATAATTTTTATTCATGAACTACCTGTGTCTTTGTTATTTATTTATTTATTTTTTTTTGCTTTAGATCTTTCTCTGTGTGGCAGGTTCAGAGGTTCTATCATGATAGGTACAAAAAAGACCCTGGTGTTTATCTTGGATCTGTAATAATCCACGCAGAATCTTTGTGAGAATATTTCTCTTGGAAGTGTGCAGGTACCTCTTAGTTTATTTTATATTAGAGATTCTGGGTTCTGTCTCCTACCATTTTGTCCTTTTTGCTTTGGACTCTGACAGCAATGGGGAGATGGCGGTGCTAAGCAAGGATGTGAATTTTTTAAGAGATGAGAACTACACTGGCATGCTGATTTATAACGGCTGAGGAGAAAGAGCCACTCTTGTAGATATGGGACACTGACTTATTCATGTTTTGTTAATTTTAGTATTAATAACTTTAATCCTTAAAATTACAAAGTATTTTCTATTTCAGCTTTGTATTCATCTGTTTGTTTGTTTGTTAAGCATTCATCTGGGTGGTGTCAATTGCTTAATTGGTCTTGGGAATGGGATTAAGCATTCATTGGGTGGGCATCTATTTCTGGGAAACTGGCACGTTTAGCCAACTCAAGAAGAGTTGTCCTTGTGAATTCCTCCTGCCATCCTCTAAGTGAGGTACTGTCTCTATGTCTCCACAGAACTACAGTAATTGTTCAACACATGTTTACAGTGAGTCCACTACTGTAGCAATACCAGAAATGACAACTCTAACCCTTGGAGAGGCACACACATTCACTCCCTAGTCACATGCCAGGGTTTGGTTAAGGGTTGGTCAGGTTATGCCTGGCTGAGCTTGGTTCCGGCTTGTTCCAGTTAGATCTCCACTTCCTTGGGTTCCCAGTGTTCTTGTTACAGTGCTGACAGATGCACACATGGCAAGCTAAGCAACACAATGTACCAAATGTCTGCACTGGAAAAGCAGCTCTGATGCTCTCGTCCTCTTGGACAAACAGGTCTCAAGTCGTGTTGGCCATCAGTAGCCTGACTATTCACTCTTACCCTTTCGAGTCCTATTGAGGTGAGAGCCATCTGCAAATCTGTCATCTGTCCTTTCATAAACACCTACTATGTGCTAACATTTTGTAGGCTGCTGAGGAGTCAGTGCTTCCCAATAAATGCGATGTCTATGGTTTTTTCTCCTGCTAAGCAAAAAAAGTACACTGTGTCTCCTTAAATGCAAAGTAGGTGATAATTAAAGCCAAGGTCCAACCTGCTTTTGAAAGTGAGGGACAATAATTCAGAGTATACTCTCTCTTAGAATCAATCTATTGCAATGGTCTCTACGGGCTGCTTGGTCATCTGTCTGAACAGTGCCTTCCCTCAGCTGTAGACACAAGGCCTGTATTCAAAATGTTTTCAGGATAAATACCAAAGCCCAGCTCCCTCTCCCATCCCCCACAGATGGATCCTTTTCTTTTGGCTTTTTCCTTTGTCTTGTTTTCATTCTTGCTTAGAGGTTTCATTTATAATCTGTTTCAGACTAGTGTTTTTATATTTCTACTCTATCCGATCATGCAAACAAGCTGATAACAAACTTGAATATTAATGTTCTTTAAAAAAAACTCAAACATTCATTCAGTTTTACCAAATGAAGACTCAGAAGCCAGATGCTGTGGTAAAAGCCTGTTAGCTCAGAGAGGCAGAGAACTCATTCAGCTGACCTTCCTACCTCATTGACTCATTTCTCTGCAGTGTCTTAAAAACCCTTCCAACTGAGTTTTTAATCTTAGCCATTCTGACTGGTGTAAGGTGAAATCTCAGGGTTGTTTTGATTTGCATTTCCCTAATGACTAATGAAGTTGAGCATTTTTTAAGGTGTTTCTCTGCCATCCGAAGTTCTTCAGGTGAAAATTCTTTGTTTAACTCTGTACCCCATTTTTTAATTGGGTTATTTGGTTTTCTGGGGTCTAACTTCTTGAGTTCTTTATATATATTGGATATTAGCCCTCTATCTGATGTAGGATTTGTGAAGATCTTTTCCCAATTTGTTGGTTGCCGATTTGTCCTTTTGATGGTGTCCTTTGCCTTACAGAAACTTTGTAATTTTATGAGGTCCCATTTGTCAGTTCTTGATCTTAGAGCACATGCTATTGGTGTTCTGTTCAGAAACTTTCTCCCTATACCGATGTCCTCAAGGGTCTTCCCCAGTTTCTTTTCTATTAGCTTCAGAGTGTCTGACTTTATGTGGAGGTCCTTGATCCATTTGGATTTGAGCTTAGTACAAGAAGACAAGGATGGATCAATTCTCATTCTTCTGCATGCTGACCTCCAGTTGAACCAGCACCATTTGTTGAAAAGGCTATCTTTTTTCCATTGGATGTTTTCAGCCCCTTTGTCAAGGATCAAGTGGCGATAGATGTGTGGGTTCATTTCTGGATCTTCAATCCTGTTCCATTGATCTGCCTGCCGGTCACTGTACCAATACCATGCAGTTTTTAACACTATTGCTCTGTAGTATTGCTTGAGGTCAGGGATTGACCTCGAGACTTAGGTTTTCAACCCCTAGAGGCTTTTTATGTAATGAAAGATTAAAAGGTAGGCTTTGAGGTGTGTGTGTGTGTGTGTGTGTGTGTGCTGGGGTGGGGTGCGGGGTGCGGTGTACACATGCGCGTGCATGCCTGCTGCGCTCCCCACATGCACATGTGTATGTGGGGGGGGGTGTAGGAGTGTGTGTGTTAGGGCACTGCAAGTTTTAACTTACTTTCTGTTACAGCAAAAGAGGTTGCTGAATGGGCTATGATTCCACATCTATTTGCTCTTGTCTCAGACCTGAGATATTATAGTCGTTTCACCAAAACCTCAGATGCTGATGAAAATTGCTCTTCTTATCACTTACATAGCAAATTGTATCTTGCATTATAGATAAATAGCTGCCAGGTGTATGGCATGAATCTCCAGATAGAAAACTGTCTTCTAGAATCACAGAACTAGTGGGAAGTTAAGAGAGACCGATCCAACTTCAATCAGGTAATGTTCAGGTGCGTGGCTGTTCCCATCCCTGCTGCATGCTCATTTGTGGTCCCATCCCCTGCTGGTAGCAGAACGAGGAACAAAATGTGAGTCTTCGGGGTCTCCTGCACTAGACCGCACAGTCTGTGGTGGAGGTATTCTGTTCTCCTTGTGATGTAAGGTCTTGCAAGGGGCAACAACTAGTAGAGGGAAACTCACCCTGGAACCACAAATTCGGGTTAAAGGTCAGGCTCTGTCTGGTTCTTTCTGGTTTTCTGCTTTGGCTAGGTCATCCTTAACTTTACCAGACCCTCATTTACTTAGAAAACAGTCCCTCCTGTGTCACAAGTTTCCTTTGTTACAGGGCTCATAATAAGAGCCAAGCCAAGGTCTCTTTGTCTCTTACTCCTCACATTCTTTCGCATAGTCCCTGTACAGGCAAAATCTTTCCTTCTTGGGTCTTCTTGGAATATTTTTAATGTCAGTTTGCCCCAATACTACTGGTGTTTAGTGGAGTCCCTAAGTTACCATACTGTCTTTCAGGTTTATTTAGTATGAGGTTAATGTTTTTTCTTGGATAATCAGCCAGCTATGTGTGTGTGTGAAGGAGAGGGGACTGTCTAAGGCTATGCAACTCTCCCTTTCCTCATCAATGAACTTTAGCATCCTGTCTAAATCTATTTTTGTTGTGTGGATGGCAATATGCTGATTTTATAACTCCAAGATTTCTTTATACTCAGTTGTATAAATTGGACCCTAATGATCTAACAGTGAACAAGACAGAGGCTTTATGTCTGAGCTTTTTGTTTGATTCCATTGATCAACATGGTTGTTTTAATGCCAATACCATGCTATTTTTATTACTATAGCTCTGTAGTACATCTTAAAATCTGGAATGGTGATATCTCCAATGGTTCTTTTATTACTTATGATTATTTTAGCTATCCTGAGATTTTGTGTTCCCATATGAAATGAAGATTGTTTTTCCAATTTCTTTGAAGAAATGGGTGTTAAAATTTTGCTGGGGATTGCATTCAATCATTAAATTGCTTTTGTAGGATGGACATTTTCTGATTATTAATCCTATTGATCTATGAGCACAGGAGATCTTTCCATTTTCTGGCATCTTCTTTGTTGAATGTCTTAAAGTTTTTGATCAAACAAGTCCTTCTCTTGGTTGGTTATAAGCATTTTGAGGGTGTTTCTATTTGTTTGTTTGTTTTGATGGTGTTGTGAAAGGTATTATTACCCTGAGGGTTTTTTCTTTTCTTTTTTTTCCTTTATATATAGTAAGCTATGGATTTTTTTTTTTTTGATTTTGTACTTCAATGAAAGTGTTTATTAGCTGTAGAAGTTTCTTAGTGGAGCATTTGGGGTCTTTTATATATACAATCATGTCATCTTCAAATAAAGATACTTTGACTTCTTCCCTTCCTAGTATCCTTTCAGTTGTCTAATTTTGACCTCACGTATTATCTTGAGTAGGTATGGAGGCGTCCCTTGTTCCTGATTTTAGTGGAAATGCTTTGAGTTTCTCTTCATTTAAGTCGATGTTAGCTACAAGTTTGCTATAAATTGCCTTTGTTCCTTGTACCTGTAGCCTCCCCCACTTCTGTCATGAAGAAATGTTGAATTTATCAAAGGAAATTTTTTGCATCTAAATAGATGGCTATGTGGTTTTTGTCTGTTAGTCTGAATGAATAGTGAATTACATTACATTTATCAATTTACAAATGTTAAACTCTCCCTGCATCTTTGGAATGAAGCAACATAATTATGTTACATAATCTTTTGGATGTATTCTTGGATTCAGTTTATTGCAATTATTTTATTGAGAACTTTTGCATCTAAGTTCATAAGAGATATTGGTCTATAATTTCCTTTTTTACTTTTGGGTCCTTTAGTTTTGGTTATTAGGGCAATAATGGCTTCATAAAAAATTAAGAAATGTTTCTCCAGACTGTATTTTGTGGAATAATTTGAGGAGTATTGGCATTAATTCTTCTTTGAAGGTCTGGTAGAATTTTTTGCTGAATCCATCTGGCCTTGGGCTTATTTTCAGTTGGGAGATTTTAAATCACTGCTTCTATTTCACTGGGAGTTACCAGTATGTTTAAATTGTCTATTTAATCTTGATTTAACTTTGGTAGGTGACATATATCAATTCATCTACTTTATTTAGGTTTTCCAGTTTGGCAGAGTGAAGTTTCTTTAAAAAAATATTCTTCATCATTCTCTGGATTTTCCTGATATCTGTTATGATGTCCTCCTTTTCATCTCTAGTTTTATTCATTTGGATCTTCTCTGTCTCTTTTAGTCAAAATTTGCTCAGGGTTCATCAATCTTATTGACTTTATCAAAAAACCAACTCTTCATTTCATTGATTATTTTTTGTATTGTTTGGTTTCTGTTTCATTTATTTTACCTACATTTAGTTATTTCTGGCAATTTTTGGAATATTTTTGTTGCTGTTTTAGAACTTTCAGATGTGCCTCTCAGGTACTAATTTGAGGTCTTTCTTTCTTTCTCTTTCTTTCTCTCTTTCATTTTAGGTAAGCACTTAGTGCTATGAACTTTCCATATTGAGCTATATTTGTTGTGTCCCATGGTGTGCTGACTACTTTTATGTCAACTTGACACAAGTTAGTTTTCTGAACCTAAATAGAGGAAAAAATCCCTCCATAAGATCCAACTGTAGATCATTTCCTTAATTAGTAATTGATAGGTGAGAGCCCAGTCTATTATGGGCGATACCATCCTTGAGATAGTGGTCCTGGGGTTTATAAGAAAGCAGACTGAGCAAGCCATGATGAGCAAGCCATTGAGCATCACCCTTCTATGGCCTTCGTATGAACTCCTGCCTCCAGCTCCTGTTTCATTTCCTTCCCTGACTTCCCCCAGTCATGGACTGTTACCTGGAAGTATAATTTGAAATAACCCCTTGTCTCCTCATGGTGTTTCATCACAGCAATAGTAACTTCTACTAGGGCACATTGTTTTGAATAGGTTGTGTTTATTTTTATTCTATTTTAAAAGGGTTTTAACTTCTGTCTTGATTTCTGTGTTGACCTATTTTTCTTTCAGTAGTGAGCTGTTCAGTTTCTGTGAATTGATATACTTTCTGTTATTTCAATGCAGCTTTAATTTAATTCATGCTGGTTATTTTCCATTTTTCTTATCAGATAGTGATCATAAAAAGCCTGACAAAGTTTGGTGGTGGTAGCATATACCTTTAAACCTGTAATCCCAGCACTCAGGAGGCATAGGGAGGCAGATAGTTGCAGGCCAGTCTGGTCTAAAAGAGAGAGGATTCCAGGGCAGCCAGGCCTACACAGAGAAACTCTGTCTGGGAACACCAAAAGAAGCCTTTAAAATGCACAAAAGACAGAAAACCATGAAGATGAAAGCACATGTCTCCCCTTACGGCTAGCGCTTATTCTTTCCCTGGGTGTTTTATAAAATGAGACCTTTCAAATTTGTAGCTTGCAGTTCCTCATCACCCGGTATTGTTCAGATAGAGGGTTAGATATCCCAGGTATGCTAGCTACGTTCTAACAATGCTTTTATAGACAGTAAACCCACAAGGCAGTAGTGGAGAAATGCCCAATATGAATAGTACTTCACATATTCCTAAACTGAGATGATTATGTCTTTTAAAATTACCAAAATTGCATGGTTTTAACAAAAGAACATATGTTTTTCAGCAAACTTGCTGAAACTCAGGCATTCAATGAAGCTTACCACAGAGTAGTTTTGTGGAAGATAGCACAGCCGGTCCCTCCAAAGGTGTTGTTTCTTAAAATAGTTGGCAGCTCTGCTTTCCAAAGGCTGCTGGGATAGCAGCCTGAGAACCATCAGTCTATCACCTGCTCTAAAACTGTATCTCACTCTAAAATAAAACTACAATTCAATCATTCACATTTATTCTCCCTCAGTTGAATCTAATTTGTAGTCTGGATTTCAAAACAGATACAGTCTTTAAAGAGGAAGATGCTTCTCAGAGGCTAAGATGTATCTCCTTGCAGTGCAGAACACAATAAGGTTCAAGTTAGTCAAATTCAGTTCTCATATAAAGGACATTCTGACCCAGAGACTGGGGCTCAGGTGGTCATCAAACTGCTGGGATTTGATCTCTCAGTAAAACAATGGGGTGGGGAGGGGAGAAGGAAGATGGATTGCTGAGCATCCCAGAGGAACACAACCCGATACACCAGGTAACTACATGTAGTACTTAATGAAGTTCAAAAACTAGTGAGGTTGTGAACCAAGAGATAATGCAGGTCTGAGCAGAGCCAGCTGCTGCTCTGAGTCTTACCTGAGTTTATCAGAAGGAGCATGAGGTGAGCTGAAGTCAGGGCAGTTCTGGGGTCCTGAGTACCAGGCATCATCTCTAGCTGTGAGTAGCTTCTTTTGTATCTCAATGCTTTGTCAATTTGGTTTTGCATGGGACTTGGGAATATTGTACCATTTAATTAATTAATTAATTAATTAATTAATTAATTAATATATTTATTAGATTGATTGGGTATTGTGTCTGAGGCATGCATACTGGATCTTGCAACCATAGAAGAGAAGATAGAGTCCTGCCAATGAGTTTAAATGGAAGTAGTAAGGGCAAGTGCTCCCCCCTCATACATGAAGAGAATTATAGAGAAATCCTATTTTCTATCTTCGCTTTTCAGCATTCTATAAATACTGAACATTACTTACATACTAAAACCAAATCTATGACCTTACACTGTGCAGTTTGCCCCTTGTGGAAGGACACTCTTGAGTGGGCTGAATAGTGTACTTTGAGCAATTGTTAACAGTTCTGTTGATATTTTTTCCTTGGGCTCTGCTGAGTACACAAGTGAAATTTCCATTTTAACACAATTTTCAAAGGGAACATGAGACTGAGAAACTGTCACCAATCTAAAGACCTACAGAGACTATGTAGTCTACATACTGTCTAAGCTAATGCTCTCTAAACAGCACTACATCTGGGACCCTAGGCAGGACTCATCACTAAAAGCAGCAGGAGACCAGCTAAAGTGGGCCAGCAAAAACAGTGAGGGGCATGTTTTGATCTCTTGCAGAACTGAAAACTGGATAGATGACAATGACTTCACCTTGGTCCTGTGTCCCCTGATCAGCTTAATTCCACTAAGAGGTCTCAGCAGCCTCCCAATCACCTCCTCTTCCAGAGTGTAGTCTCTCTACTACTCAAGGGGAGGACTGGAATCTTCTGTGTGGTCCAGATCACGTGATCTTCTCTAACTGGCTTTCTCTGAGTCACAGGCACTCCATTACCCAGTGGTCTGCTGGCTGGGAGTTGGATGGACAGAGAGGAAGTGGTAAGGAGCTTGGATAATTAATAGTAGCATCTCCCTAAAGAAGAGGAGAGGTGGACATCTGCCAAGGAAAACCATCAGGGCCCACAGACAAGGCTTCTCAGGACACAGAGGCATACTAAAATTATTGTGGTTGAAAATAGGCAACATGTGATTCCTTCATGAGAAACATGGGAGAAGAAAAGGACAGCAGCACAGGGGCCTTCTTCTGGATCTCCCTTACATAACAGCCCAGGGTGCAGAGCCTGGTGTCTTCTGCAACTGTCTATATATGATATGTTGGGTACCCTTTAGTGTAAGTACATTCAGAGTAATCAGATCTAAGTAGCATCATCCCTGCTTGACAAAATATTTAGGCTTTCATTTTGAGCACAAAGAATCGTCATCAGAAAGTGATATGGTCTGAGTACATGTGAGTCAAAACAGAAGAATTAAACCCAAACCGTAAACCGGGAGGACTCCCTCTCCTGGGAGGACCTCCCCTCCTGGGAATACTCCCTATGCTTTCAGTTTTGTGAGCACCCTTCTTGGCTTGTCCACTCCCCCTCACCTATCTCTAGCTTTCACACTCCTTACTCAGTTGACCATAGAACCAAGTCTTTCCCCTTTGTTCAGGCAGCAAGAGAGAGAGAGAGAGAGAGAGAGAGAGAGAGAGAGAGAGAGAGAGAGAGAGAGAGAATGTGTGTGTGTGTCTATGTCTGTGTGTCTGTGTGTGTGTGTGCATTTGTGTCATATCCACTATGACTCTGTGTCACTGAGAACATACTTTTGCTGAACAGACAAACTGTGGCTATTTTTAAAGACATGCTGCATTTCAGCATCACTGTCACTGTTTCTTCCAGGTGACAGAACCAGTGCTGACAAAATACCTTGGCCCACATTTCTCTGCGAGCTAAGCAAAGAGAACAGTGAGAGTTGAGTATAGTAATAGGGCGGGTACCATTCCCTTATGGAAAAAAGATCGTCAAAACTGGCAGCCACCATTCCCTCCTGCTCTCAGGATGTTTGTGATTCTTTTGGGTTCTAGAGTATGTTGGAGGTAGAATGCTAACCTCACTGAGGGCTGAGACATTTTAGTGGTATAGATGGTGTGCATGTGTAAATGAGTGTGTGTGTGTCTGTGTCTGTGTGTGTGTGTTCATGTGTGTGCACATTTATGAGGAAGCCAGGGCTGATACTATGTGTCTTCTGTTGTTTTCTCTCTTAATTTGAAGCAGGCTCTTTCCCTGAACCTGGGGCTCACCAGTTTGGCTACATTGTCCATCCTGAAAGCCCTTGTTTGCCTGATTCTGATCCACCCATCCTTCTGTCTGCCATGTGCTGTGATTACAGGCATAAGCCACTATGTTCTCCACAGGTAAGTGCAGAAGATCCAAATTCATGTTCTCATACTTGCACAGCAAGCACTTTCCTAACTAAGCCATGTTCCTGGTCACTGTGAGTCCTTACCTATGCCTTTGGGTGATACAGCTGCTTTTGAGTCACCAATGCCACCGTGTGCAACACCAACTCACACACTGGTTGGCCAAGCTAGAATTGGATGGAAGCATCTCTTTGATCTGTTCTCTATCTGCAGTGAATGGAAGCTTATGTTTCAAGTGGTGACTATCTTAGATAGAGACAGAAAACTGAATAACTTACATAGGTCATGCTTTTGAGGTATATGGGAGTAGGAACTGCCTAGTGAGCTAGTATGCCCTGCCTTAAAAATATATGAAGGACACACACTTTCCCTCCTGTGGGTAATTTGTATTCAAACACATTCTAGTAGGAAAGATTCAAATAAAATAATAATAAAATTCCAACCAATTCAACTTACTATCTTGCATGTATGATTGTCTTAGGTCAGGTTTTATTGCTGTGAAGAGACACCATGACCATAACAACTCTTTTTTTTTTAATTGGATATTTTCTTTATTTACATTTCAAATGTTATCCTCTTTCCCAGTTTCCCTCCTCCTGGAAGCTCCCTATCCATCCTCCCTCCACCTGCTTCTATGAGGGTGTTCCTCTACCCATCCCACTCCAACCTCCTTGTCTCTACACTGGGGCATCTATAGAGCCTTCATAGGAACCATTGATGCCTGTCAAGGCAATCCTCTGTTACATATGCAGCTGGAGCCATGTGTGCTTCTTGGTTAGTGGCTTAGTACCTGGGAGCTCTGGGTTGGCTGATATTGTTGTTCTTCCTTTGAGGTTGCAAACCCCTTCAGCTCCTTCAGTCCTTTCTCTAACTCCTCCATTAGGGACCCCATGCTCAGTCCAATGGTTGGTTGGCTGCTTCTGTATTTGTAAGGATCTGGTAGGGCCTCTCAGGAAACAGCTATATCAAGCTCCTTTCAGCAAGCATTTCTTGGCATCCACAATAGAATAGTGTCAGGATTTGGTGACTGTATACGAGATAAATTCCCAGGTGGGACAGTCTCTGGATGGCCTTTCCTTCAGTTTCTGCCCTACACTTTATCTCCATATTTTTTCCTGTTAGTATTTTGTTCCCCTTCTCAGAAGAGCCAAGAAACCCATGCTTTGGTCTTCCTTCTTCTTGAGCTTCACTTGGTTTGTGAATTGTATCTTGTTTATTCTGAGCTTTTGGGCTAATTCCACTGATCAGTGAGTGCATACCATGTGTGTTCTTTTGTGATTGGGTTACATCACTCAGGATGATATTTTCTAGTTCCATCCATTTGCCTAAGAATTTCATGAATTCATTGTTTCTAATGGCTCAGTAGTACTCCATTGTATATATATATATATCACATTTTCTGTATCCATTCCTCTGTTGAGGGACATCTGGGTTCTTTCCAGTGTCTGGCTGCTATGAATATAGGCTGCTATGAACATAGTGGGGAATGTGTCCTTATTACATGTAGGAGCATCTTTTGGGTATATGCCCAGGAGTGGAAAAGCTGGGTCCTCAGGTAGTACTATGTCCAATTTTCTTAAGAGCCACTAAACTGATTTCCAGAGTGGTTGTACCAGCTTGCAATCCAACCAGCAATGGAGGAGTGCTGCTCTTTCTCTACATCCTTGCCAGCATCTATTGTCACCTGAGTTTTTGATTTTAGCTATTCTGACTGGTGAGATATGGACTATCAGAATTGTTTTGATTTGCTTCAAGTTTCTCTTCCATTTAGTTTGATGTTGGCTACTGGTTTGCTATATATTGCTTTTACTATGTTTAGATATGGGCCTTGGGTTCCTGATCTTTCCAAGACTTTTTAACATGAAGGGATGCTGAATTTTGTCAAATGCTTTTTCAGCATCTAATGAAATGATCATGTAGCTTTTTTCTTTGAGTTTGTTTATGTAGTAGATTACATTGATGGGTTTCTGTATATAGAACCATCCCTGCATCCCTGGGATGAAGCACACTAGACCATGGTGAATGATCGTTTTGATGTGTTCTTGGATTTGGTTAGTAAGATGGAAAAATACAAAGCAACTTTTATAAAGGAAAACATTTAATTGGGGCTGGCTTACAGTTTTAGAGGTTCAGTCCATTATTGTCATGGTAGCAAACATGATGGTATGTAGGCAGACATGATACGAGAGAAGGAACTGAGAGCTCTATATCTTAATCCACAGGCAATAGAAAGTGTTCCCCACTGGGTGTAACTTGAGCATATGGGACCTCAAAGCCCACCCCCACAGTGATGCAGTTCCTCCAATAGGCCACACCTCCTAACAGTGCCGTTCTCTATGGGCCAAACATTCAAACCACCACAATATTGAATGTATGTAGACATGCTTACAACTGTGCAATGTACAGCTTGCCCTAGACATGTTCAAATTGTCCAGAACTGCAAAGCAGCTAATCTGTCAATCAGGGGCAAAGATGCAGCACAGTCTCTGTCCTGGGAATTGGCTCCCCTGTCTGAGTAGACTTATAACAACCAGGGATCTTTGTCCACTCATTTTCTTAATCCACTTCCAATTCTGTCTTCTGTGCCTTTGATCTCACTTTCAGTGAGTCTTTATGTTGACTATTGCTTTTCTGTGCTGCATTAAACTCTTTGTCCAAGCCACAAAGAGCTCAGACACTGCATCACATAAGACCTCTGGGCTCCCTCTGGTAACTGTGTTTTATGGAGAGACCAGACCATTGGGTTTTCTGGCCTATGATTGGCTGGTATGTGGGGAACAGACCCTTAAGTCCTTCTGCAGGAGTCATCAGCTGTTTTGTTTGGATTCCATCTTGTGTATTATCCACAGGATTATTCATTTTGTCTGTAAGGTCTGATGAAAATTACATCAGAGTTCTTAAAATGCCAGGCAAGAAGGATGAAAAGTTTAAAGAAAAAATGAACATAGCTGATTACTGTATCCTCAATTCACACTTACAAATCCCTAAATGCTACAGTAAAATTTTCTTATAATTACAAAAGTCTGAAAGCACACACACACACACACACACACACACACACACACACAAGCACATATATTTGTGTAGAAACATTCCATACCCATAACCCCTCAATCCTTTGGGTCCCGATACTTTGATATATTTTCCAGATTATTCACTTTTCAGTGGGCTCCAGAACACCAGGTGCTCTACGTGAGTGATGCTGAAGCTAAGTTTTCCTGGGCTGTGTCTGGGGATGTATTCATATAAATGCCTGCAGGCATGCTCACTGATTTCATAGATTTTGCCTAGTCTCCACTCCTGGCTTGTTTAACCAAAAATTGCTTGGCATGGGCTAAATACTTAAGTTCCCTCAGCATTCATATGTTGAAGCCTAATCCCAGTATGGTGGGATTGGAGGGTTGGGGCGGGGTCTTTGGAAAGCATTAAGGAAGGGTTTGATGAGGTCACCAAAGTGGGCCTCATGTGATGGGATTTTGGAGGGAGAAAACAGAAGTGGGAAATTATGTAATTATATTATAATCTCAAAGAATATAGTCTTTTCTAAAAAGACAAGAAGCAATGCAAGCGACATCAGGATAAAGTATAAAACAATCACCTTCAAGCCAGGAAGTGACCCTCACAGATCCTACCTCGTGAGTACCCTGACCTTTCTGCCTTAGACTTTTAAGAAAGAGTGTAGTTTAAGCCATCATGTCTGGTATTTCACTAAATCAGCCCACATAAACCTAAACACTGCCTTTTTTCTGTTTCAAGTTGAGTAGCATAAAACCAACTGTCTACTACTGTGCTCTAAATGACTATCAGCAGACTTGAAACCATTAGTATTATTTATCTACTGGGCATAAACCAAACCAAAATCCATGGAAAACAGTAACCAATGATACTACACCAAGTTTGAAGTACACATGGGGAGTTAGTTGTAGGATCACATACAGATGCTAGAATTCACACACACACACACATTGTTTTAAATTACTTTACAATACAGAATAAATGATATGGAAAGGTTATTTCATTGCTGCTTAGGAAACAATGGCAAGATGAAGAGTTTGGCTACGTTCAATATAAACACATGAAAATATTTTCAATCCAAGCCTCATTGTGTCTGCAGATGAGGACTCCGTGAATACGGAGGACCACACCGTGTTCAGGGCTCGTTTCCTCCTCTCCTTGCCTTCACTGCTTACATTGTCTAATGTTCTCATTCCTGTAAGAAGGAAGCATAAGAAGCACAGTGGAGGCCGTAATTGCTTTGACTGTTAATTGACTAAAGGCTTCTGAAAGATGTGGAAACCTACAGGTCCCAGGGAGGTCGTCTAAGACTTTAATTAACCACACATGTGCACGTGCTTCTCTACTCCACTGCAATCAAAAGAGTTTCAGGGCTGCAGTTAATTTTTGTAAAGTAGAAATCAAACCAGGGAAAGTTCTTGAGCACAGCAGAGGAGGAGAGGAGCCCCAGATGGCCCATGGTCCTAGTGTTGAGGCGAGTGGGTTTTCCATTGACTTGCTGGTGGAAATTTAAATCTATATTTAAGCAACATTTTATTTTTACAACAAAACAATGCCACCGGGCTGTACATAATTTATTTTGGAATATTCTCTACCAGGAATGATTGCCACCTGCAAACACGAGAGGAATTAACTGCCCGTGGACTATAGGAATGATATAGCTGGGAAAGAAGATAGTTTGATCTATCTCAGTGGACTTTAACTGGGACTGGAAAGGAGGAAGCGCTATGGGGCTGCAGGTGGTTAGACGCCCTGGGCTTCTCTTCTCTAGCTGCTATCCTGACTTCTGATGCTTCGCAAAGCCAGGACACTGTGGCAGGAAGTAGTCAGTAATTCTTTACTGCATTGAATAAGGATTCAATGAGGCCTAGCTTTTCTTATAGCTGGTGTCTCCACCAGAATGACCTTCTAAGCAACTGCAAGCCCCTCAGGAAAGAGTCTTGCAAGGAGGAGAGAAGGGAAGTCCCTCATAGATGCTTAAATAGCTTGAAAAGACTAAAGGCTTAACCTTCACAGAAAAAACAGCCAGGGAAAAACAATAGCCCCATTTCAGAGACAGCAAAATGGAATCCCACGGAACTGGGAGAAATGGTTGAGGGTTCCCAAGTGTCCAAGACAATTGGTAGTTGAAAACTCCAGACTTCAAGTGAGCTCTTATATTCTCAACTGGAAAGAGGTTTCACACTTTTCAGGCAGGGAGATGTGAGTAGTGACCTCTATCTGTGTGTAGTGACCTCTGTCTTTGAGTGGGGACCACTGTCTGTGAGTGGGGACCACCGGCTGTGAGTGGGGACCACCGGCTGTGAGTAGTGACACTAAGCAGTGACCATCATCTGTAAGTGACATCTGGCTGTGAGCTGCTGTCCCTGCCTCCTTTGGTGAGACTGGATCATTTCTGAGAAATTCTTTAGCTGCTGGTTGGCTCCTATCAAGGTTTTGAACTTCTCTGGCTCTGAGAGATTCTATCTTGGACTTCTTTACTGACCTTCAGTTCCTGGTGTGTTCTGTAGGAGGAGCAGTCTGCTGATGTTCTCTCCATCTTGTCACTGAACCACTCAGCCCTGAGCTTAGACAGGCTTTGCAGAGACAACCCAGGACACACATGTAACTAAGAACACATGAGCAGCTATATATGTGTATATGTAGTGTGGGCTACATGCCATATGTGTACTGTATTACTTTTAAAGATATAAAAATTGTGTCCATTTTGAACTATCCTTTATTTTCATTATCTTTATTATTGTTCCATTAGCTATGTACTAATATTTAAACAAACATAAAAGATAAACACTGACAATTGCAGTCACTAATAGCACAAAGAGCTGAATGGTTAGGACAAGTGACAATTCCCTTTAAGTCTCTTCTCTTTTTTGATACTTCGGTGAGGTAGGCTTGATTAGGATGTTCCTGGGACTTTGCTAGTGACAGGGCATGACACTGGCTTGGCCCCATTTCGTCTTGCTCCCCAGTGTCTCAACTTCTGTGGTTCAAAGAGAGCTAGATTACCAAGGTTTCCCCAAAGGAGGTTCAGACAGAAGGAGGCAAAGACACTTACACACTAAATTCCCCAATGAAAACCCAGAGAACAGGCATGTATGCATTTCAATCAGGTTTTGGCCTTAATGCCATTTGACTGCAGGTCACTGATTTGTCTTTCACATGGATATTTATTCTTAAGCATCTTGTGAGCCTGGTCAACTCAGCCTTCCTCTTCCTTCCCAATGGCTTGTCCGAAGTGACCAGAACCTAAGTGGCTTCCAGACATTTCAACAGGGACACTTGTCTTCAGTTTGCTTTGCTCAGGGTTGCTGTGACAAGTCCAATTCCCATCTTTCCTGTTTTATTCTGCTTCCCAAGAAGGTATTGTCATCAGATAACCAGTACGACTGAACTTCATAGTTCACTTCATCTCCTCTATGTCTTTTTTGAAAACCAAAGTTCCCACAAAAAAGCCACATCCGTGTTAAAAATTCTGCAAGACTGATTGGCCCTTTCTGATTTTTGAAGCAAGTATAGTGTAATGAGACCCGAAGCTCATTTGTCTGGAGCAAATTCCTGAAGAATCCAACACGTGTATGCCTGTGAACACACAGTCATTTAAGTGCAGAAAATACAAAAACCCATGTTGACTATTAAATTCGATTTACAGGCATCAGGTGGTATGTTAAGTGTGGAGACCAATTGAGAATGTGAAACACTATCCAGATCTCAATTCACAGATTCTTCACACCCAAGAATTCTCAACAGATGGAAGCGGCCCATAAAACTAGAGAAGGGGTCTTCAGGGGAGCCAGCCGGTGCTACAGCAGATGCCTGAGCCCTACGCTGACCTGAGAAATCTGAAACACTGGGCAACACACATTGGGCCTTTGTCCAGAGCTAGCAGAACAGGGCTCTCCCACCCCCGGTGCCCACTACCTCCACCCTCCCCCAGCCACAGATAGGAGCCATGCACTTCCCAGCCATGTGCAGCTGTCAGCTCACTGGAAGAAAATAAAAGCTTTCATTGAAATAGCTACAGGCCTAGGACATTACCAAGGCATGCATTTCAGCACTTCCCTCCAAATTAAAATGCTCAGTAGCTGCCATGATGACTTAGAACTTGCCCAGAGAGTGCAAGGTCTAAAACATCTTCCAGCCTGGACTTAGATATACTCAAGCAAGGAGCTCACCTGGCTGCTGTAATCCCTCTATTATGTACAAGAAGAAACTACTAGAAACATTCATGTGAGCCTACCAATCCTTGAAATTTTGTGACTCATTTATCCTTGAGAAGATAGAGAATACACTTAAGGAGGCTGTAGGGAGGTCTTCTGCTTCTTGCAACAGCACTTCCAGATGTTATCAATTGCAGTGAAGTTGTTTCCCACCAAGGGAACAATTGCATTCAAAAGTGGCTTGCTCCTCCCTCCTCAGCCCTGATAGCAGAATTCCAGAGAACAGAGGGTGGCTAGGCCCGTGTGCAGAGTGGAAGCACGCCTGGGTGGCTTCTAAGTCAGACCTGCTGCTGCAAATCTGCTGGGAGATCCTCAATGGTTAACATCAGTATCTCACGTGGAAGCCATTCCACAAACCTATTCTTCTCCAAGAATAGGAATCATAGAGGGATCAGCCCAGATTCTCTTTATCATGTCTCTGTTTACCTCACATCTTCCAACACATGCCAGGTGCTCTGCGAGGCATGGGTCATATTATAGTGAAAAACACTGCCTATCTTCAGGGAGGGGACCTTTGGAGAACTAAGGCAGAGCCATGCTGTGGCAGCCGCTGTGGGTAGAGAATAAAGACAATGGGGTAGATAGTAGGCAGGGGTTGCCTGGAGTCTTGCAGATAGAGAAATCAGGCTTGGAAAATCACTCCTGAGGACCACTAGTCATCTATAAAGTATTTACAGAAGCAACAGTTAAAATGTAGGTAGTAACTTCAAAATTTTCCCTGATTTCTTAGAATGCTTTATCTGTATGAAGTTTTATGACATCTAGGGTTAAGTAATAAACAGCTAAGTAATCCTAATAGAAAAATTCTGAATTAAAGTATCCAATATGTAGTTTTTGGGGCAAGATACATTGGACAGGAATACAGATATTCCAGCCTCTCTATGAATTACATCACAAGTCCACTGGAAGTTGAAGACATGCGAAAAGTAGGTATCATATGCCAACCTACCAACAACCCTATTTTAGCAATCCAGCGGACTGCAGAGATCAACTGCCAATGACCAGATTCTTGACAGGACAGGGAATCAGCCTGTCGCCTGCCTTGGAAATACCAAAATTTGAAGGATTTCTACCAGATGTGTAAGTTCTTTCTGCCTCATTTCGGCGCATTCTATTCATTCCCATCACAGAACACCTGGAGCAGGCTTGTTCACAAATTGCTGTTCTTTCTCCATATGGGATAGTGAACTTTGGTGGCACCCATTCTGCCTCCTCGGTGAGGTCAAAACCCCGGCTTCTTTCATTCTTGTGCCACCGACCAGCCTGCAGGCTGTATGTAGCCACCATGAGTGCCTTACAGTATTTCTCTGTACCTGTTTCTTTGCTGTACAACAAGCTGAAGGACTATCAGTCACTCCTGGCATTCCCAGAAGCTTCAGTCCTAATGTGATTAAACACAGTGAATTTTTGTAAACTCCTCATTATGAGGAAGACTCAAAAGTCAGTGCATACAATAGTTTTAGTGTCTGAGAAAATTCTGCAATGCAAGTTTGTGTTGAGGATCAAACCCAGCTTCTACCAGGCTAGATTCCAAGATTCATTTTCATACATACAAAGGACTCTTAGGATGTTTTATAAACCTTGGTTTGTTTCCCTCTTCCTAATGATTGAATGGGTGCCTTTAATTCTCAGATAGTCTGTTGGCTAGGTGGATTCTTATTTAATCCTAAAATTCTTGAGAATTCTTGAGAATATGACTGAGGGCTTCCCTAGAGCAGCATTCAAGACACTAATAGTTGTTTGAGACTGATACGGATGGAGTGTTCAGCCAGTGAAAGACTCGGTTTCATTCCCAAAGCACTATGACTGGGTGTGTGTCTGCCTGTAACCCATCTGTCAACTTCTGTCAATCAGAAAGGCTAATGAGTCTTTTTGGGGGTCCCTTCTATTCAAGAAGAATCCTTTGACAGACCTCATTTGCTTTTACAAGCAACACTTGGTGGCAGCTAGTGCATAAAGTGCCATTCAGCACAGTGTCTGACTACAGCTGGGCCTCATCTGTCCCCTATTCACCAATAAAGTATAAGGAAATAATTTTCATATTCTTTAAATGTATCTTAATGCTTCAAAACCCAACCTGCCAAGAAATGCAGCCATCAGATGACCTTGCCTAGGCGAGGAAATGAAGGTCACTTGTTAAACAGAGGAGTCTCAGATTGTGGAGGGAAGGGATGCGAACGCTGAGCCATCCCCGTCATTCCCTTCTGCTGGGTTTCAGATAAAGCAAGAGGGTAAATCGTCTTGAAGTCACCTTGGAGAGAGGCACATATGCAGCCTCAAGGTGGGGTCCTTACAGTGTAGGCAGTGTCCATGCAGCCCTGCAACGAAAGACCTCGCAGTCATTTTTTGAGCTAATAAGTGAATGAGTTAGGTTTGACATTTTCAAAAGGGTAGTGAGGTCAGTCTTCTTTTCTGAGTTAAGAAACCGATTCAGCTTTAACTTAGGGCATCCTTGATCTCCTTGTCTCCTACTGTATCTGCTGGCCAGAACAGCATGTACCCGCCAAGGCTATGAGAACAGAGAGATGCTGACTCCTCAAACAATCCTAATGTGTTACTGACTGTAGATTTGTGGCTATTTGTCTCTGCTCTTTAGCCTTCCAAACATCCTTGATCCAAAAAAGTCAGGATGCCACTTAAACATCCGCGAGGAAGAACGCTCTTCCAATGGCCTTGAGTCTCTGACCTCAGGGGCTGTATGCTGCACAGGCTGGACCAGCTGAAGTCTTTTTCTAAATTTATGGGATCCCATTTAGGTGAGGGGGAACTGCTGAAAGTAAGAGAACTTTGACACATTTACACACCTTGGCAGCAGGTTTAGTGTTCAAATGAGCTGAAGGTCCCTTCTATTCTGTGCACAAACTCTTGCTCTGGTTTTGAATCAGGCTCATAGACAAGTGGAGCAGGGATTGCGGTGCTGAGTTCAAGTTTACCCAGCACCTGCTTCCCAGAGGCCCTTGTTAAGGACCTTCATCTCCACAGATGACATTCTTCACCTCTAATGTATGGGTAGAAACTGCCACTCGGGTCTCCCTGGGACAGGGTTTATATTTTAGCCTGGTGCTTAAACATGATGCAAGGTGAATATGATTAAAAATTAAAAATGCTCTGAAGTCTGAAGACAACGTGATGCTCTGAGTTCCTATTTTGGGGTATTTAAGATTTCAAGATTTTGCATTATGATCGTTGGTTAGTGAAGTCTATGAAAATATCCTCAGGTCCAAAAAGCTGAAAAATTCTAAATACTCTGATCCCACAGACTTTTTGATAAGGGATCCTCAAACTAAAGATAAACACCACCATCCCTTGTCCACTGTTGCTGCCAAAATTTTCCATTACTACCAGTAAACTCTTACTGTCTATCATATTCTCTGGATTGCTGTGTTATACACTGTGAAACCTAGGACTGTCATCCAAGATCTCTATGTTTATTATGATTTTCCCCCCTCACAAGGAATATAGTTGTCAGGAAGCTATACTTTAATAAGGGCATCATGTAGGCTTACACAGTCTTGATGACAAAAATCACAAGCTAGTAGGGAAAGATTGCCCAGGGACTAAAAAAATGTTACTGAATGGAGTGCTGTCTCCAAAGAGTGAGTATCTCTGAAACTAAGGGGAGAGGGAACAGTCCTCAGACTGTAGAGGCTCAGAGTCTCCAACTGCAGAGCCGCGGCAGCACATGGTTTAGAATTATGGCTGCTTGTCTTTTGCCTTTTGTCCATTAGCATGGGGCCTTGCAGAGGTGGAGTTCTATGGTAGAGCTTTTGTTTAGTATATGCAAGGTTATGTGTTCAACTTTCAGTTCAGTTGTAAGCACTGGCAAACTAATACCAACCAACCAAATAAGTAAATAAAAAACTCCAACCCAAACCCATATTCATAAAACACACCTTTCTCTTGTCCATGTGGGCTGTGTTTGGGGATTCACTTCCTCGAATATGCCGATTGTGGCAGAGGTGTAGGACATAGGACAGACCTGCCTTCCTCACTAACTCCTGTTATTCCTGTAGCAGATGCCCTAGGAAAATCTGATGTCTGCATCTGAAATTAACTAAAACATAAATGATTGGGTACATCTATAAGGACTTTTTTCTGTACATCATTTGTAGTGGGAAGACACCCACTTTTAATCTTGATCTTTGACTTGGGAAGCTAAACCTTTAATATGGAGCACATCTTCTGCTGGCAGCCTATGCAAAGGTCACGGAGAAGGAAGTTTGCTCTCTTTCTACCTGTTCTTGATAGCAAGTCCATTCTTTTACTGGCATTAGAGCCTTTTGGGGGACCCTGATGCATAATAAAGGCCAGATGTCATCTGGCCTCATGGATTGAAAAACTACTGGATTCTTGGACTTTTTCTTGGTGGACAACCATTGGTGGACTATGTCCACCATGCAAGGTTATGTGTTCAATTTTCAGTTCAGTTGCAACCACTGGCAAATTAACACCAACCAACCAATTAAGTAAATAAAGAACTCCAACCTAAACCCACATTCACAAAACACACCTTCCTCTGTAACATAGCCTGTAAGCCATTGTAATTAATGCCAATTATATATTACATATAATAATTACACATAATTACACATAATTGTATCTAATTAATAATGTGTAATTAATCCCAATTTTATAGATATCGTGATATATATGATGTATATATATCATATATATATGATTTGCATGTGTGTATATTTGTATTTTTGTATATATTCATTCTATAAGTTCTGTTCCTCTGGAGAACACTAACGAATACAGAGGAGAATTTTCTTGTGATGAATTAAGGCCAATTGCCAAGGGAGTCATATTAGAGAATGACTTTCTAGCCTGTGAACCCTGAGGCACTGCCATCTACCATCTTGTGAATGGCTTCAGGAAGCAACCTGTCAGGAACCATTTGGCTAAGCCAGGGCTTTTGGTGCACAGACAATATAAGCAGCACTTTTTGTTTTAAGTGGCTGAGTTCTGAGGCAATTTATTATGACATGTATCATACAATTAGTAGGAAAAGTTCTTGATGGTAACTAACTTGTCTTTTGTAGGAAGATGGAGGCCTGGATATGTCTGAAGTCTGAGAGGGAAGTAGACATCGAACATTCCCTCTGTGTTAAGAAGTTAGGGTTTCTCTCAGCAAAGCACTCCCTTTAACCGTCTAACCATCAAGAGAGTGTCTGCAATACAGAGGCATGGCATTGGGCAGAGTGAGCTGGCTGAGGGGAGGCTCCCATTTAGAAGTTTTAGAAACAATACTTCCAGTGAGACAGTCAAAGCTGACCTAGACAACAGCACAGTAATGGATATGGAAGAACTGTTTTAAGATTTGGTTGTTTTCAGAAAAAAAAATTGAGTTTGTTCCCAGGACCCTTAGAAGGCAATCACCTTATATTCACAAGTGTTATGCCTACACGAACCTTCCAGGAGCTGGAAGAAGGTAGGTATACTTTGTAGAGCACTTCACATTTAGAAAATTAGCCTCTTGGAATTTCATGTTAAGCAACTGAGACACTCTTTTATAGAAGCGTTTACAGAAACAAGCTCTCGCCTCTCACAGGAACAGAAAGTCTCACATTGTCCAGTCTGCAAATGAGGCCAGGAGAGTGGACTGATTCTAGGGTTGCTAGCTATATAATGGAGGTTACGAGCACAATCTACAGCCAAACTAGCATAAGCAATGGTATACACTTGGCCAGGAAATGTTCATCTCCTCAAAGATGGCTTTCTTAGGAAAATATCGTTTTTCAGTATCTTAATTGTTCTCAAACTTGATAAGCATGCCAAGGCATCTATGTCTTAAAAAGTCACATTTCTATATATATGAGGAGCAAATCTTTTTTTGTTTGCTTAGAAAATTTCTTATTCTATTAATTTGAATATGTATCACCACCATCTACAGGAGAGTTCTGAAAAAAAAATGTTTCTTCTGGAAGCCAGGGTTCTAGTTGCAGAGAACACCTCTGAGAGAAGCAGAATGAATTGAAAACCAGTAGGAAGAGTCAAAGAACCAAATTTGCCTTTCAGAAGATAAAATATTTATAAGTAAAATAGGTTGACAATCATTACTGCTTTTGAAAATCCCATTTTTATAATGCTTCCTTATATTTGCATATTAAGCATAACCTTAGAAAAAATTATTTTCAAATTTCTTGATTCAATAAATACTCAATGAATCCTCAATGTTCAAGAAATGAGGCAGGAGACGGTCCCTAAGGAACGGGACTTCTCTTACAAGATAGCTGTGAAAGTCGACGGCCTTTTGAGGCAGAGGCTGTTGACCACAGTGGTCAGGGTCTTCCACCTTGAAAGAGGAATAAGTTGGTAAAGGCATGACCACACAGTGATACTGACATTGAGTCTGAACAAATGAAAACAGAACTAGCCATTTCAAGGTTATGAGCGTCCCCCCGCCCCCCAGTTTGAATTCTAATATTTCAACTGAAGAGTCTTCCAAAAAATTTGAAAAACTCCTGATGTTTACAGAAAGACAAAAATAAAATAAGTGTTAACTAAGTGAAGAAGGCAGCATATTTTCAGGACCTCGCAGTAACTATTTTAGCAAGCATACATTCAAGTAACTACAATTAAGAATATTGCTGCTCATAATCGTTGAGATGGGATGAGATCAATGTAACGGAACAATATTTCCTAAAGCTTATAAAAAAATGTGCTTCTGACCCATAGTCCACAGTTAACTTCTTATAAAGAAAATAAAGGACAAAGAAATCACAGGTAAAGCCTACACCAGAGCTATTTATTAGCATAACTTTCTTCTTAGATTCCAGAACAACTAAAGTATATACAAAGTCTTACAGCATTTCCCGGATGAGGACCTGGGTGGTTCTGCTGAGAATCTGTGGCTTGTGAAGCAATGGCGCAGACCACCCAGTGTCCTCTGCTTCCGGCCAACACTGGCAGCTGGCTCACAGCAGCTCCTGGACCACCCGGAGGGAGGGCAGGTTATTGTGGCAAGGAGCAACAAGAGACAACAGGGTGGAAAGCTACAGTGTTTCTACAGTTTTCTAGAGCTGTAACAAATACCCGCAGCCCGAGAGAGCAGTCTAAGCAAGGTAACAGCGTCACACTGCTGAGACGTGAAGCTGCGATCACGTGGACACGGTGGTGGAATGGAGACTATACGGACATGAATGGTATCCCCACTTCCCTTCATGTCTTCAGAGAGTGCAAACCTGCCGAAGCCCAACCCATCTGCCCCAAACAGAACAAGTACCACAGGAGCAAGGGAGAGAAACAACAGGAATTAGTAGTTCTTGGCCAAATGCACAGCACAAAATAATTGTTTTCAAAAGAGCATTCCGTATCAGCTTTAAATAGCTGTAGAATGGCACTTCCTGTCAGGTTCATACTAGATTTCTGAATTATCCCACTTTGAATAGCATCAACAGAATCTCCACCCTCCTCCCAATCAATATTGAACCTTTTACATTTGCTTATCCCGGCTTTTCTCTGATTGTCTTTCCTGGGGTAAGTACTACAAAAATACCAACATATACACTGAACTGGATTGAGGACTACACTACTGCTCCACAATACTCCACAAAGTGGCAAGAGAGTGCCACGTGTGAAGCCCGGAGGCAAGGCCGGCCACTTGATTTCACATAAAAACCTCCAGCCTGGCTCTGTATCTGCCAGTCATTCTGTGTCTGCTGGCAAGTCCCATATATTTTCCCAGTGTTATGATCTCCCATGTAGGCAAAGTGGCTTTTTGTTTCAAAAAGATTCTGCTCTCAACTTAAAAGCCAGTTGATAAAATTTTTAATTAAGACACAATAGCGCAGGGTATAAAAACACAAAACCACATAAATATTGAAGAAATCGAAACCATTTTTTTTTCCAGTAAACAGTTTTGCTTAAGAACGAAGCCCTAATCGGATTCTGGCCGGAACCTTTTGGCAGATGAGTGTTCAGCAAGGCTCTGCAGAGGTGTGACGAGGACGCCAGGCCAGCTGCCATGTTGACAGGCATGCAACTTGAGAACATTGCACAACAAGCAACACAAAGAGTGGAGAAGCTCACAACACTTCAAGGAGACCTCACAACCTTCACAACTGTGTGTGCACAGACAGACCCACCCCTCCCTCCATTTCACCACCGTGCCTCTTACACGTGGGACACCTTCTGTGACTCTCTAGCTTGTTTGATGCTATATAGCCACTTGATGATTCTAGCATTTCTTTCGATGGCAGAAATGCCATATGGCACGCGGTCATTGGCACTGTCATCATTTCTAAGGTCACTGTTACTGTCCTGAGACTGTTCGCAGTCCGAGCTGATCATGCTTGCGCTGCGGAAGTTGAGAGATATGATGTCAGAATTAGCCCTTGCAAAGTTCTCCATGCCAAGGTTTTCCAGCTCTTCCGGGTCAAGTCCACAGTAGTTGAAGAACCTCTCCACATCGGCATCTACTCGGAAATACCTGTCACTCAAGTCTGACTTGGACCGCTGAAGGGAAGGTCTCCGACTGACCCCACAGACTGGTTCCACCTGGTCAGCCTCAGGGGACTTCACGGCAGCCACCTTGGGCTTGGGAGGCAGGGGAGGGGCAGAACTGCTGCAGGGGATGGCTTTAAGGGGCTTCACGCTGGTCACTTTGCGGATGTCTGAGGAGCTGTGTGACACATGCAGGAAGGACTCTGCGGACTGCTCCAGCAGCCTCCTGCTCACGTGGGAGCTGCTCTCCTGCGGGCTGCCGCGGCCAGGGGTAGGGTAGACCTTCAGCGACTCTGCGAAGGAATGCCGGTGCAGGTCAGTGGCGTCCCTGTGAGGCGGCCAGTTTCGGGAGCTATGCTTGTGGCCGGAGCCAGAACTGGAGCCCTCTGAGCTGTTGATGATGTTCTTGAGGATCTCAAGCTTGAGGGTCTCGCGCTGCACACCGCTCTCGGTCTTGGCATGGTTGCCGAACACCTTGAGAGTGGGGCTGCCCAGTGCGCGCTTGGTTCCTGGGCACACGGGGGGCTTGGCCAGCACGGCGGGCTTCACGGGCTCCTGCTTGGCATTGATCACCTCCTGGCTCTTGACATACTTGGCCTTGTCAGCCTCCAGCCGCTCTACCGCACTGAGTCTCTTGGGGTTGGGCTCAGCCTGCCTGCGGAAGTAGTCGGGTCCTTTGTTCAGGATGCGCAGGGGCACCGCCGACGTGAAGGTGCCCGCGGGGCTGACAGGCTTCACCATGCTACCTGTCTGTAGCGTCTCGGTGGGCATGGCGGGCGGTCTTTCCCCGGCAGCCGTGGTGGATGCTCTTCTGGGTGCCTCTGGCCGGCCTGAACAGACACATGTACACGAAGCACAAAGGGCAGCTGAAGGATCCTGGAAGCAGTGTCAGCCGCGGCTGCGCCTCATCTCACAGCTCATCTCACAGCTCATTAACCGCCACGGTGGCTTCCGTGCACTTTTCTCCCCTTCCAGGCCGCTCCTACACAAAACGGCCACAAGCCACAAGTTCCTTTTAATAGGCTTGGCTGCCTCCTTTCGGTTCCCTGAAGGCGGTGGGAGTCTCCTTCAGGTCTTTGTGCTCAACTGCAGGCAGAGCTGAAACACAAAACAACCAACCGCGGGTTAGGAGGGGCGGGTGACATCACGGCTCTAGCAACTGGGGAACCCTGCAGTGCTCCCACCTCCGTGGCACCCCAGCCCGCCAAGAGACCCCGGCCCCCACCCCAAGGTCAGTGAGGCTCGCAACTGGCAATTCCCAGTTAACCCAGCACCAGGGCCAACTGGGACCTCTCCTGGAGCCTGTGCCGCTTCCAGTAGCAGCCAGATGTGGGCATTTGCCAGAAAAAAAGCGCAGAGGCTTCCCACGGACCTCTTCCAGTTGCCTCCCCCCGTGAGAACCGCCCCCTAAACACGCCTGGCTGGCATCACTTAGAGACCCAGGAAATACTCGTGAATGGAGAACGGAGGGTTCAGCCAAGCCCTGTTCGTTCCATAGCTCATTAAATGCTAGGGGCTTCCTAAGACCTCCATCTGTTTTCACAGCAACGTGGGCGACGGGCGCTGCTGTGTCCCTTTTGCAGTGAAGTAAAACTTGTTACCACTTATGACCAATCTGTCAGTAAAACCTGCAACATTAATTTCTTTAATAATAATTAATTATTTAATAAATCAAAAACTGGTAAGGTGGTGAGAAATGGGGATGGTGAGAAACAAACCAAAACAAAAAAGCTCGTAAGAAATACAACCGGTTTCAGTTTTCTGACTTTTAGCAAGGAGTATTGTTTCAAAGCACTGTTCTAGAAACCAATAATGCACGTGAAGTTTTTCTCATTAAAATTTACATTTAGTTAAAAATAACTATTATAGAAATACTTGGAGGGGAACCATATGAGTGGATAAGTTAATTATAAAATGCTATATAATTTCTCATACTTGACAAGTGTGAAACATCTTGTTTCCTTTTGCTGGTAGGAGAGCCTACTTACCAACCATTAGCATTCCAAGCAGCCAGAAAATGACCTCACCAGCATTCCCTTACAACAAGGAATATTAAGAGTGATACATCTAGCTAACATGTTGAGTTTCAAATATGCACAACATGTAAGGTGATATTACTGTCAGTTTTTCCTGTCATGTGAGATACTGAAGACAGGGAGGAAATAACTGGCATCTCTCCGGATAATCTTCTCAAATGCTTCACCTCTAAATACAATCCATTCTGCTTTATTGGAGCCAATTTTGGTAATCTGCAAAGGGATTTGTTTTAATAAAAATGTGTTCCTATGCAATATTTGAGAAACCCCAAGGTGATGAATACATAATGATTTCCTTTAATTGTGCAATTCTATTTTGATGCCTCAATTTTGTTAAAAAAAAAAAAATCAAACAGAATACAACACCCTGCCTCCTCCCATGAAAATTAAATGAGGTTCTTCTTCTTCTTCTTCTTCTTCTTCTTCTTCTTCTTCTTCTTCTTCTTCTTCTTCTTCTTCTTCTTCTTCTTCTTCTTCTTTTTCTTTTTTTTTTTTAACTATAATTTCAAAGAAACTGCTGGAAGATACCTAAATTCCTTAAGTCTCTATGTTGGTTAATGTACTATTTCGGTCCACCTCTGGGCAGGAAGCAGGGGCTATCTTTGTGAAGGCAGCATTCTGCTGCTCTAGGGAACAGACAGAATAGCAACCAGCAGGCCTGGGCAGGAGGCAATCCCAGGGATCACACATACAGTATGGAAGAGAGATGCACAGTCAGCCTACCTGAGGAAGGCGGCACTCACTGTGGCCTTAGAAATACTTTTCTCTCTGACCTCCCGCTTTCTTTCACCCCTAAGCCAAGGAAGCCAGAGCGTCCCCTCTGTCGCAGCTCCCTCTAGAAGCGGGGTATGGAACCCACAACCTACTTTCCCTTAGTTTGAGCATACGTTTTAGTGGGCTTTCTGTACATCAAAAAACCAGATGGTTCACCTGGGGTGTTTGATTTTTTTTTTTAATCCAAAAGCTCTAACCTAATGTAAACCTATAATCAACTATTTTCCTGGGTTTTTTGTTTTTGTTATGTGAGGAACAAGAAAGGGTCTTCTATATAGTACTTTACCACTGATTTGTTTTAAAATTGTCAAAATGGCTCTATGTTAGGGGAAATGCCAGAAGGTTAGGCAAGAGTGAAGAGTGGGCCTTATATCTATGCCTGAGGAAAGAGAGGAACCCTCCAAGGCACCTGAAGGTAGACCAGAAGGCAGCAGCCAAGCGCCCTTTCATGGGCAGGAGTTAGTTAGATAAAATTCCTATGATCCATTTCTGCTCAGAAACCTTGTGGCTCAAGGAACCAAGACAGGGACTCATTTTAAATTTCAAAATGGGATAGTAGAATATTGATGACTGACTAGACTTCCTATGCCTTCTGCGTAGACTGTTCCTAGGGGACCTTTCCTCTGGGTAAGGGACGTGGTGGTGATCAGGCAACATCACTGGTACGACGCGCTCGCTGGCCTATGTTTGTCTCTGCTCTCCTCTCTTCCACTTTCACTCTGTTATGATCAGAGGCACAACATGTTATCTCCACGGCCCAGCTTCCCTGCATGCCCAACCACCTGTGAAGGCAGGCTTTGGTCGCCTCGGAAACTCTAAAAACCATCATTACTCTGAATTCACAAGACTGGGAAATACCAATGCATCTTCTAGGAGCCCTTTCTAGAAAAATCTCTGTTCTTCTTGTCCTATTACTTTCTTCTCTCCTGAGCCTGGCACCCTTGGGAAGGCTCCTTAGGTTTCCTAGAAACTACTAGGCATTTGTAAAGCCAACATGGAAGGATTATGTAGAAAACAGTGATACTCTGTAACCACCTCCTATTTCTTCTTTCCATTTCTAGGTCTTCCCTTTCTTCTGGGCCATTCCCATTCCTGTAATACTTTCTAAATAGTAATGAGAGAATACCCAAACAATCAAAAGGCATTAGGAGAAGACTCCAAGGAAAGGAAAAAGCTACAGATACGTTTGGTCCTCTATGAGAATAAGAACAGTCATACTTGATGTCTGCTATGCCCAATAGCTGGACTTAACGTGGTGGTGTAGGTTGCATTCATTGAATCCATGGCATCTGCTCCACTATTTCACATGGGTACTGTTGTCGGGCACAGCTGTACGAGCCTGGGGAGATACTCTGAGCTGTACGGTGTAGACCTGTCAATTGTAGATGATCCAGGAGGTGCCCCGGAGCTGTTATCTCAATGTCACGGACAAAGTAACCATGGAGTCCTCCAGGGAATGCTGTGGAGCACAAGACCCTGACATCTGGCACAGGGTCTCTAGTGTGGCTGGAATTAATCACAGCAGTTAGGCCAACTGCTGGGCTGGGACTGGGGAACTAAGCCTTTTTTAGGGAAAGGAAAATTTGATCTCAGTCTCATAATGTTCCATAAATAAAAGTAACTATGAAGTCTTGCTTTGTTTTTCTTGCCCTGTGGTGGTGGGGACAGACTCCCAGGCTTGTTCACGCAGAAGCGCACCCTTTATCACTGGCTACACCCCACCCAGGGTGTACTCTCAGACTCCTGGCTGAGGAGGCAGAACCTGATGAACAACCTGATAAAGGGAGAGACTTCCCCTTAGATCACTGATGTCTCCATTCTATCCCAGGGAATATGTTTGAGCTACCTGAAGGGAAAAAAGACCAGGATAAAGAAACGTGGCTGAGTTATACAGCAAAATAGCTGGCCATATCAGGGCAGCTGTGATCTCCAAAGCTATTGTGGCTGGAGGGGTCATGATGTGTGATGGAGTCCTGGTCTGGGTGGAGGCTTCCTGGTGACGGGCCCTGTTCTAGTCTCAAGAACAATACACGAGAAGGCCAAGTTGGATTGAGGAGATTTCCATGATAGCCCAAATTCTCCATTCCTTGCTAGATCATAAGAGATGCTATTGTATTACCACATCAAGGAAGGAGTAGAGGAGGCCCGAGTCTGGTTTCATGTGTGAACCTACAGAACTCACTTTCCAGTATCACAGGAATGTCTAAAGCTACCTCAGATTTTTAAAAGCAAGTGTTTCCCGTCCTTCTAATTTCTACTTTGCTAGCCACTCATGGGGTTATTTAGGTAAAGCCCTGTCTGACCCTCAAAATGGTATGAAATATTAGGGAACATTTTGAACCTTGTGGGGTTAGGGCCAGTAAATATCCTCTAGGCACATGGTTCATCTGAAAACATACTAAAGTCAGTACTCCTGTAAGCCAGGCAAGGCACGCCTCTGTTCCTGGGCAGCCAGGGTGCTGAGGTGGGAGTGCCAGGCTTGAACAAGAGGCTGCCCAGGAACATGTCTCTTTGTTGCTTAGGAGCAAATCCAGTATTCCAGATAACATTCTGTCCCATGAAACACTGTAAGCCAAGTCTGCTCGACTAGACTGAGTCGTTTCTTCTCCTTTACTCCATACTTGTGGTAAATAAAAGAGAAACACCCTCTAAATTCTAAGTAGGAAAGAAAGCCACCGGAGTCAGAGCACAGCCTGTGGGAACTGAACACACACACAGGGGTTTCCAAGTGTGAAAGTGGGTCACTCTCCTGGGCACTGCAGCATAAGGGGGGGGGGGGCAATGCTTCAAAGAGCATGCCTGGCTAATTCCACTCACAGTCTGCCTAACAGTTCAGTCTTGATTTGCTTATGTACAGAAGCAAACCTGAGGGTTTGGTGAGCTGGAAATGCCCTGCTCATTCAAGGGGGTACACTACACAGTAAAAGCGGCTGCTGGCCTCTGAACCGAGGATTACAGATCTGATTCTGTGGGCTCCCCACCTCTGCTCACACATGATCCAGTGCATGCATTACTCTGTTACTGGACCAAAGGCTCTGCCACACGGCCTTTGGTCTAGTTAGTGTCCCTGCTCTTATTTTGCATGTTGGCTCTGGCAAGGTTTCTTTTCCCCCAACATTTGTTTTTTTTTAACTAATGACTTTAAGTATAAAACTTGCAGCATGACTAGGAGCACTCCCAATATCTGCATCCTAGAATTTTCTCATTCAAAAACAAAGTCAGATCATTTTCATTTGCCCTTCTGAATCCTTTGCCAAGACGAGGAATGCGCTCACAGTGTGAGCACTCACTGAAGTATGTATGCGCTGTGTTCAACGAAGCGAGTTTTATCTGTTGACTGAGCAGTTAGGAGTAAGCTGTCAAGCAGGAAAGCCTCAGACAACAACATAGGAAGATTCAGGCCCATCTGATGAAGGGTAGTTAAGTCATGGGGTGGGAATGTCGTCAGCCTAGCAACGAATAAACTCAAGGCACATTCAAGAACCTTAGAAGACACTGATGGTCAATGAACATGACAGGGACAAAGGGTCTGCTAGTAGAGGGACAGAAGGACATTAGGTTTATAGATAGTAATGGAAGGACAGGAACAGAAGAGAAGCTATAATAACATGGTCACAGATTTACCTTTTTAAAAACCATTCCCTGGCCTGTATAGGGGCAGGTTAAGAACTTGTTAGGTCTCAAGCTCAGGACAGATGGCCTATTTAACATATCAAACTGGACCTGGCCGCCGGGTTCTCCCAGCATCCCTCAGTCCCAACCAGTACAGGTTATGGCTGGCATACTTTCCAGCAGAAGGACTGGGCTGCTCTTCCTCCAGAGGTTCTTTTCTATATAATCCAGATGTTTTTGGCTACTCACCCCTTTTGTACCTTTGGTTTCCTGGCTGCTGCACCTTCTACCCCTCTCCCCTCTTTCTTCACCTCCCTCTCTTCCCACATGGCTCAGGGTCACTTGTACTCTGGACTCTCCCAGATGTCTCTGCCTCTGGCTCTGCTCTCCTACAAATGCGTAATAAACCTTTCTTCTCTGCCATACCTAGGAGCAGCCATGTCTGTTCCCTTCTTTTTCTCTGTCCATTCACTTATCAAATACAACTGTCGAAGAAACAGAGCTAGAAAATGAAATTGAAAATGGAGATGACTAATATCCACTTCAACTTTCAACACGTTCTCTAAACTAAAACTGGAATGTTTTCCATGCTCAGCCCTCTGCTGAAGCAGGTGAAGTGCTTGCTTAATGTGTCTCCTGTCCCTTAATGGTGATCCTGTCCCATGCAGTTGGTTCTACAAAGGCTGAGTACAAAATTGTTCAGATCTGTTTTCCTGTTACCATCTCCCAAAGAATACAGTGAAACTATTTACATGCCATTCACATCTATTTGTCTGTATTACTTTTCTGTTACTGTGACAAAATACTTGACTGAAACAATTTAGAAAGGAGAAAGGTTTTATCCTGGCTCTTAGTTGCTGAGTGTTCCATTCCATTATGGTGGGGGAAGCATGGTAGAGCAGCTACCCAATCAGTGATGGCAGAAGCATATTATAAAGTCTGTTCATATGGCTACAGACCAAGAGGCAGAAAAGGTGCTAGCACCAGGCGATGGGTACGACCTTCAAGGGTCTATCCATAGTGATCCACTTCAGTTAGGGGGCCTTACCTCTTAAAGGTCCCACAATTTCCCCAAATCGCACTACTAGCTGAGGAACACATGTCAAATAACCCAATCCTGTGTGGGACATGTGCGATTCCAAAGGTGACAGAGGTATTCTGGATAATCTAGGGATGACTTCAGGAGGGGTAACCTGTGGTCACAGGCTGCATGTACCTTGGGGTCACTATTCATGGAGCTCAGTGCAAAATCATGAATTTACTTAAATATATTGAATTGTTTGCCACACTTATGTAATCTGACCATGCAGTTCTTTTGTAGTGAGTGAGCTTTGTAGGTAATAATGTTGTGCCACACATCAAGAGGCTAGATTTGCCTGGCAGGAGGATGAGTCTAAATTTTAAGCAAGTAATTCTACCATCTTTGATAAGGGACTGGGGCATCCACAGATTTGGTTTGTGAGGGGTTTCCCAAAGCAGCTTCTTATGGAAACCTAGAGAGAGGGAAGGGACAGAAGAGGAGGGGGAGGAGGGAAGAGAAACTGGGAAGATTTTTGGGAGGTTATTTGGGTTTTTATGTGGGTTTTCCATAGGATTTATGAGTACACAGACACTGTTACAGTTAGATTTAGGATGAGAAAATGGCAGTGTTCAAAGGTGTTTATGATGCACACTAGAAGGAACCTCAAGGCAGACAGAGCAGGTTGTGGATTCCAGGATGACCACACACACACACACACACACACACACACACACACACACACACACACTGCATGCTCTTTGACCCTCTTCCTCTGTAAACCTGCCTTGCCAGACACTCTCATGGCAGCCTTGGAACCAGTTATGAGTGCTCACCCTTTGCCTTCCTGCCCAACAGGCTTACAGCCAACTGGTTCCTGTGTATATTTCACAGTTAGCAATGAGGTCACCACAGACAAGGACATTAAAAGTGTTCTAAGAAATCAAGCATCATGGGTGGGGGATGGTACTCCTGGTGAAAAGCATTTACTCATTTCAAGGAGTAAGATCAGCCTTGTTTGTACCTTCGCCCTTTTCTTTTCTTTCCTAGTACAAATGTACTTTTATAGCACCAAAATAACTTAAGGAATGCAGATGTAAGATGGGTGTGGTGACACATGCTTGTAATTCCAGCACTTGGGAGGTAGAGGAAGGGGATCAACCTTATCCCCAGCTCCATAGCTAGTACAAGGTTGGCCTTGGATGCAGGAATACCTGGGGAGCCTTCGGGTCAGGGCGAGAAAAAGAAAAGAAAAAGTAGGAAAAAAGAAACAAATGTGAAGGTGAAGATCAGAAGGAAAAGCAAAAATGGGTCGGAAAGGTACCTGTGCATCAGAAAAGACCGAATGTGCTCGCTGTAACAGGATGAAAGGTATGGATGTGCCAGAAGAGACTGAATGTGCTCCCTGTAAACTGGACAGAAGGGAAATGGTTCCAACAGGAGGAAAAATCAAGCCAACACTTGACCCTCTTTAGGACCCTTTCCGTTAGTATTCCTTCCCTTCTCTGCAGTAAATCCCTTACCATCTAGGGTTTGGCAGGTGAATTTCAATCCCCCCTCTCCCCTCAGTGTTAGCCATTAGTAATCAGCTTCAGGCTATAAATAAAATCACCTTCTTTTAACACCATTATCCCTTCATAAATTCTCTGAAATTCAAAACTTCCTAATAACATTGAAACCTTTAATGACAGCCATTTTTTTTTTTATGATGATGATTGTCTTTGTTAGGGTTTTACTGTTGTGAACAGACACCGTGACCAAGGCAACTCTTATAAGGACATTTAATTGGGGCTGGTTTACAGGTTCAGAGGTTTAGCCCATTATCATCAAAGCAGGAACATGGAGGCATTTAGGCAGGCTTGGTGTAGGAGGAGCAGAGAGTTTCTACATCTTCATCTAAAGGCTGCTAGCAGAAATACCAGCTTCCAGATAGCTAGGATGAGTGTCTTAAAGCCCATGGCCACAGTGACACACCTCCTCCAATAAGGCCACACCTCCTAATAGTGCTACTTCCCAGGGGGCAAGCATATACACAACTTCACAATGATTATGCATATTATTTTTAGTTGATTGTAGTCAATCTTCCAAGCAAAGTAATTCTCTGGAGAAATAAGTCAATCAGTAAGCATAAGGACATGAAGTTGTTCGATCTATAAAACATTGGTAAAAACAAAACCGATTCTGGAGTTATCTATAACCTGAGCATTAGCGTGGGGAAGGGGAGTCTTTAGAACTTCTTGATCAGCTAGCCCAGTGAAGTCAATGATTGTGGCTACAAACACACACATAAAAACTTGCACACATATGTACATATAGCAAGTGGATGTCTACAAACACACTATACCAAGACACCCTCAAATTCTCTAGCCTTAGATTTGTATTTTTTGTTTTAGTTACATATTTTAAATTTCCACAGGCAAACCATTTTTTCATGCTTTAGTCTTATGTAATTCTCATATCTGGATGTTTCTTGAGAGATGCATTTTTTTTTAACAGCCATAATATGGGAAGCAAATGCTGGGGCTAGGGTGTAGATGCCAGGGAGGGCACTGCTCACCAGTCAATATGTTAATAAATATGGGTCTAGGAATGGAATATCTACTCTGATGGCTCCTACATGGTAAGCTGATAGCTACAAAGATGTACCGTAAAACCTACCCAGTGGTGTGGGAAAATTGTTTGGATGTGAATTTATATACAGGGAGAGCATCCCTAGTCTGAAAATGTCCCAATACCTTACTTTTCTTAAGAAGTGACATGATACTACATGTGGGAAAGCCTATACTTGAAATGTGATTAGCTATGGCTAACAAGCAGGGGCACTCAAAGTACTGCACAAAATTCCCTTCAGGCAGTGGGTATAAAGTATACACAAAACATAAGCGAATCTCCTGTTTTGAGTAGATCTTATCCCCAAGATATCTCATTACATACAGTCAAATATCCCCTCACCCAGTCCCCGCCAAACAGCAGGAATCTTAGAGGCTTCTGGTACCCAATGGCTGAAATAATGGATTGTCAACTGTACTAACTTATTCCTGCTGCCTCTGTGTGGTGTTCTGAACTGAGCTATTCCGGAGGGAGGGAGTGCTATCCACAATGTTCTCCCATGACATCAGGCAAGCAAAAAAAGCAAGATTCCTGGATTGGAGGTGGGGCTGGGGAGAATGCCTCAGGAGAGCAGTACAGGAGAGCTCTGCTCAGAGCTAGGGTGTGTAACAGCAGGGCCACACAGGGAGCCTGACACAGGCCCTTTGGGGCTCAGAGGCCTGGGAATTAACCTGCAACTAGACTGTGGGCGGTCAAAGTGCTAGACTCTAAAACCAACACAGGGCAAGAGGAAGCAGCTGCCTTTCCACAAGCACCAGGGGAAAGGCTGCTGTGTACTAGGGGACAGATGCAACTGGCCCATCAGAAGCCTGAGGGAGACTGCCTGAAGCCCCAGATGAGTCGGCCAGGAAGCACCGAGCACCCGTCAGTCAGTGTAAAGACCCGGCTGCTTCCATCCAGCACAGAACCCTCTGAAATGTGGCTACAGCAGATCCCAGCAGCAAGAGCCCAGAGAACCCACATCGCCTTCCTTTATACAGGCATTCTCTTTGGAACACAACACACGGCTCCACAGGGGATGTCACTCTGGATGTCAGAGGTGACACCTAATGACAATGGGAGAGAGACTCAAGGAGGAAGAGGGGAGAACAATTTTGCCCAAGTCTCCTTTTCCCCAGAGGCTCTCAGAACAACTCAGGTTTCCTGAGCTGGGAGGAGGAGAGGCGAACTGTACCTAGACAAGAGGGTGGAGCTCTCTCTGTGACAGGAAGGTAAGACCTTTCTGCCTGAAACTGAGCTGAGGACTCTACATTATTTAGGACTGCAAAGGTCATGTGTCCTTCTGAGATACTAGTCAGGGTGACAAAGGAGAATTCAGGGAGTGTGGGAAAAAGAATACATCTTTCATTTTACCTCTGAAGGGATCAAGGCCAGGAAACACTAGGAACCCCCCCCCCCCCAGCCCCACCCCTGGCTTCTGAGAACCACCTATGGTTGCAGTGTGGACCTTGTCCTCACAGTCAGCATGAGGTGCTCAGTAGTCCACCTGGCCTGGCTCCTGGCTGCTGCTGGAGGGTGGGTAAGTCACTGTGGGGATGTGAGGACCGGCCTGTCTGTGTGAGCTTCTTCTTCTTTTTTTCTTTCTCTCTCTATATTTTTTTCTATATTCTTTGTTTACATTCCAAATGATTTCCCCTTTCCCAGTTCCCCCTCCCCATATGTCCCATAAACCTTCTTCTCTCCACCCATTCTCCAATCACCTCCCTCCTTTTTCTCTGTCCTGCTACTCCCCTACAATGCTGGATCAAGCCTTTCCAGGATCAGGACCCTCTCCTTACTTCTTCATGGGAGTCATTTGATATGCTAATTGTGCCTTGGGTATTCAGAGCTTCTGGGCTAATTAATATCCACTTATCAGAGATTGCATTCCATGTGTATTCTTTTGTGGTTGGGTTACCTCACTTAGGATGATCTGGCCAGCTCACAGGCAGCTGCTCTAATTCTGTTAAGAGATAACTCAAGAGCTCAGTGTGACCACACCCAGCCCCACACCCTTTCCACCAAGGCAGGCTTGGAACTAACTGTTGAGCCTCCTGCTCACAACTTGGCACTGACAATCACCATCATTCTGTCTCACGTTAATAATAATAATAATAATAATAATAATAATAATAATCTTTAAAAAATGATTCTATCAACCCCCACATGGTAGAGTTGGAACTATTAGTTGTAGTTCTGTTAAACTGGATTGCCTACAGTTTCTGCCTAACAGGTCACCTGGATGCCCTCATTTTATTTTATTTTTTTATTTGAGGTTCAAAGAAAATATGTGTTTTCAGATTTCAAAGCAAACAGTTATGGAAGCAAACTAGGCCAAAGCAACAAATAGAGCCATTATTAAAAATGAAATCCAGCCCAATGTGGTCAGAAGGAAAAGAGCAGGGGAGCTCGGCGCCTGCTGGGCTCTAGTGCTCCTGTCCTTCGTGAGGTCCTTTAGAGAGCCTGCGCCCACGGGTCATTTTCCCACAAAGTGAATCAACATTACCATAGCGTGTAACCTTTAAATGGAGAAGCTAATGAAACAGAATCACAAACAAACAAAAGTCACATTTCTGGCTCAACATTCTTCCTTCGGCTAAGCAAGGAATGCGTGGTTGTGAGGCTACCAGCCTTTATGCCGGAGCTCGGCCCTTTATCTCTTTATCTGTGAGTATAAAAACAGATGCTATGTATACCTGGTGCCCAAGGTCCTGTGGAAATGCAATAACAAAAATACTTAACTAAGATGTAAAGTTACCAGACTTCCTTCCTAACGAGTACTAATGCAAAGCCTGCGTTAGCACAGCCCTCCTGGATCAGACCCAGAATGGGGCCACTGTGGACCAGAGTCGTTCTCTTCCTGTCATAGCTCTGCCTTCACCTCTAACATCCCATGAGTCTGTGCGGGACTCATGCTCCATGTTCCGGGCCTCCGCCCTCTGACAGACCAGTCCCTTAATTATTGTGGGCATGTGAGTGAGCTGCCTGCACTATTACCTGGGCCAGGAACAGCTGTCTGCAGCAGCATTCTGGTGAACGCTTGCTGGAGGAACTGGAGAGAAATGACAGTGCCCCTAAGGCCCTCTGAAGAGGGGGGTGGGCCCCCTTTCTGGAAAAGTGTTGCTTCCTGGCTCAGGACTGCTTGGACCTGGCAAGTTTTGTCCAGTTTTCCTTCTAACATAGATCTTATTTGTCTACATTTTGCGTATCATTACCTTTTCCCTTCCCAGTATTTGTATACCCGACAGTAGCTTTGTACCCCAAAGCTCCTAACATAAAAAAATGATTGCTTCTGGAAGAAATTTCCAATTTATACTGTACAGCCTTGGGCAAAAAAATAAAAGTTACTCTGAAATAAATATTAAAATCTGTGTTGTAAGAATCTGTGAAACATTTAAACATGAAGAGGCAAAATAAGGCAGCATCTTGTTTAGGGAGAGGGGACCCAGTCCTTCCTGAATACACCAGGCACTGCTGTATAACGTTCTTTAGAAATTGCCTACTAAAAAGGAGTGCTTCTTCCTAAACATGCGGCATCCCAGGCTCCTCAGTGCTTTCCAGTCCAGTCCCACAGTAGTGATGCTCCTCTTCGCACAATGGGATCACATCCTCATAAACCCGCTGGAAACTGAAAACACCATGGGTGGGGCATTAATCCACACTCCACACGGAGCCTTCTTGCTTAGCTACTCTCTGACACTGCATGCCAGCTGTTTTCCCTGGGACCCAGAGAAGCACTGTGAGCTGCGGCTTGCTTCTTGTAATCCAGAACCACAGGAAAGGCCTGTATATGACTCTGCTAGTCCTCGGGGGAGCAACACTCCGTGTTCAGAGAGCATTCACTGTGTGTGCCTCTTTTGAATCATCATCTAGTCAAAAAAAGTAAGTTAAGCCACTGGATATGGAGACTGTGTTTCTAAAGCAGGTGCTACCAACTTTCAATGTCTGAAGTGACAATGGAAGTGCTCTGTGCCTGAGTGGAAGGGTCTTGACGCAGATGTAGGAACAGGAACACTCTACTCTATCCAGTAATGTTGCACTGTTCTATGCTCCTAAAATATATGTATGTCTCCTAAAGTTCTCACCTCACTGTACAGTAGGTGCTTATTAACATGCTCACCGGGATGAACTAAAATTATAAATACTGTGTGGAATAAATATAAAGTGGACCCTTTTATACTGTGAGGGCCCAATGAAGAGATCAGATAGAAAACTTGGAACACAGGACTATTTATCAGTCTTGGATGATGCTTGAGATACATCCTCCAGGGTGAATATCACAGTCCATTAGCACACAGGTACAGAGAAGCCATGCACAATTCAGCAAACGTTAGTATCACACTGTGGTTAAGACACAGGCAAAGAGCCAATGTAGTGAAGGCCGCATGGCTGAACCACTGGGGTCACATGAAACAGTAGTGAGTACTCTGCTCTCACTTGTCAATGAACACTGAAAGTATTCTCCATATTCTTCTCATTGGTGGAACACCCTGTCCTCTTGACTAGAGTCCTCTGGAAACAAACAGTTAAAAACTTTCTTCCTTCAGCTGGACAGTGGTGGTGTGTGCCTTTAATCCCACGAAATAGAAGCAGGCAAATCTTTGAGGTTGCGCCAGCCCAGTCTACAGAGCAAGTTTCATGACAGCCAAGGCTAAACAGAGAAACCATGTCTAGGAAAGTTTCTTTTTTCATTTCTAAGGATTTTTGTCTCAACTGTAGGATAAAAATATATTCAAAATAAGACACATAAGATGACAGATACCTAGTTTTTCAGAGATTTTCATATTTTAGTGCCTAACATATCTTACATAAACATAAAATAGTCTTTGGCTCAGAATTGTGCAGATACACATACACACACACACACACACACACACACCAAAGAGAGAGAGAGAGAGAGAGAGAGAGAGAGAGAGAACAAGTGAACACATTCACTACAATTTCCACTCACAGTATTTTTGGCCTGAGTAGCAAGGTAGGCAAGGAGAGATTAGCAAATTTATTTCAGCCCAGGCCCTCACAGCTTTGCCTCTGAGAGCCTTAGAATGCCCGCAGCCAGGTAGGGGGCTGCTCTATCAGGCAGCGATTTGAGAGACTGGGAGAGGATTCCTATAGGATACTGAAGTGAGGTCCATGGCTGCAGGCTCTAGTCCCTCTATGACCTCACCTCTTCCCCATTCTGCTCCCTCCTCCTCCTGCTCCTTTGTCTATTAAGATGTGGTTTTTTAAAATTTTATTTATTTATTTATTTATTTATTTATTTATTTATTTATTTATTTTTGCTTTAACGACAAAAAAGTAACTTGGCAAACTGGCACATGGCAAAAGGTCAGAGCTGATGTTCAAGAGTCTCCCACTTTCTCCTGAGTATGTCCACCATTGGCCACACACCTGAGAAATCCATTATCAGCCAAGCAGCTGCTGTCTGTCACCTGCCAGCCAGCACATCCGGTAAGACACAGGCTTTACTATCCAGCCCTGCTCAGCATGCATCCTTGGTGCCGCCTGAATGAGGAAAGAAAGGCCCAGAACACTGGGCAGCATGGTTCAACTGTTGGCCTGTCATGCTTTCTGCACATTCAAGGTCTGGCTAAATGCACGCCTGCCTCCTGTGCTGCACCATTGGCGACATCAGCAGTAAGCAAGGAAGCGGGGACAGGATGTGGGCAGCAGCCTTTTATCAGTTCCAGCCTCGTAGGGCCAGGCAGCAAGGGGAAGCCTCAGGTAGCACTCATGCCACAGGATAAAGTAGGGAGGAAAACAAGAAGAGAGGGAAGTGTCCTGAAAACTTGGTGGCCACAGCCATTCATAAAATGTAAAAATACGCCCAGAGACTCCAGTATGCGGCAGAGACAACACAAGCTCTTTGTTTGATGAGATTCTCCAAGGGGCTCTCAAAATGTCACAGCACCCTCCTTCATGAAAAATAAACATTGAGTGTTTTGCTAAGGAAATTAAACTATCTTCTGAGCAAAGGAAACAATAATAGAGCCATGACCCAACCAGATAAAAATCAGATTATTGGAAAGCCTCATCTTCCCAGGCTGCTCTGTGAGAAGTCAGGGACTGTACAGAACAGGGCACCCACTCACCAGGAGAAAGGGGCCTCTCACAAGCCCTCCCCTCAGTGAGGTCCACACAATCGGTTACAAACAGAGGAACCCGAAGGCACAAAGTCACCAGTAGAGGGTCTGTTGAACTAGAAAATGTTTACTGATCCTCTACTATGTGGCAGGGAGGGAAAAATACGAACGACCTACGGAGCTTACATGTGTGGTACACATAAATACAGTATGTGGTGTGGCGCGAATAGATGCTGAATAGAAAAAGAGAGCAGAGATTTAGCATGGTAGCATGCTGTCAACGCCCACAGGAGGAGATATGATGAAGATACGGGGGACTGAGGAACCGTCAGAAGAGGGGAGTGGAACAGGCTTGGGTCTTGGGTTTGGAGATGTACCGACTGCTAGAGGTGGGTGTGCAGAGCCGGGAGAGGTCTTTACTTCAAGATGGCAGAAGCGTGGTGTTTACGTGCTGAGGGGAAATATACAGTACAAAGAAAAGAACCCAGGCTATGGAGAGACTTCCACCTCCACACTGAAAGAGCGGGAATAAAAAATTAACTGCAATGCTGGAGCAATGGCTCCGTGGTTATGAGCACTGACTGCTCTTCCAGAGGTCCGCAGTTGAATTCTCAGCAACTACATGGTGGCTCACAACCATCTGTAATGGGATCAGATGTCCTCTTCTGGTGTGTGTGAAGACAGCTACAGTACACTTTAAATACAATAAATACATACATACATAAAAATAATTTTTTTTAAAACTGCTAAAAAAATTAACTGCAAACTGAACATGGAGGGACAGTGAGGCGCAGGGGTCAGAGATGGAGCAGGGTGCTTCCTAACTGCTGTGTGACGTTAGGGAGGTGGCTCTGAAGGAATTCACAGAAGAGCAGTGTAGGTGTGTGCTAGCCCTCAGAACACCACGGTGGCGCAGGGAAGGAGTGTGTGAGGAGGCTCCAGGCTGAACGGAGATGCAGACAAGTCAGCAGCTGCTTTAGGGCAGGCTGTGAACTACCACAGAGGCGAAGCCTAGTAGACACTGGAAACGTTAGTTCTCCATCTGCTTAAAATCTCCTGCCAAAAGCAAACGGTCTGAATGAAAATCTTACCTACAGAACAGGGAAAGGAAGTGCTGCTTCTGCAGATTTGGAGTTTACCAATGGGGAATCGGAAACCCTAAGCAAAAAGCACTGGAAGCATATAGACGTTCAGTTGTGTGACCCCTGATCAAGTGGTACTACATGCCAGGCACTGTGCCAGGTGCCAGAGGCACTCATGTGAAAGGGACAGATGCACACACTGTGCCCGTGGCGTCCTCGCACATTATAGGGAGCAGGGTGTGTAATTAAGAGCTGACAAGGTCAGAGTTCCAGGCTGGATTCAGATAAGCACTAGAGGAACCAGGAAGGTTAAACACAAAGGGTTGTCCCTTCAAAGGAAGGAATAATATACACTGTTTTCTGCCTAGAACGCTGGGACAACACAGGGTTAATAGCTGGGTGACCTCTGTGCTATCTGCATGGCTGAAATCACATCAGACCCTTCCTCAGATCCTTAATGAGCCAGTCAATGTGTAGATTCCATCTTCATGGGAGATGTGACATGTACTTTACAAAGACTTTTGATGTAGTCACATCTTGGGCTTTAGTGTTAGCATCCATACTAGATTGAGTTAAGTATCACCAGGAAAAAAATCACCAAATTGTGCTGTGCTTAAAAATTCTCAAAATGATCTACTCAGGGTCAGACTCCCAAAGTTGAATCAACATCAGCTACTGAGTAGCACTGAGCCAAATTCGCTTCTTCCCTCCACAGATCATTATTCTGCTGGCTGTGGAGGTTGCAGAGATCCCCAAATGTTGCTAATGAAGTATGCAAAAGGCTATCAGGTAATGGCTGCGCCCAGAACAATTAAATTTTTTTGAACAATTAAAACAGTCCAGATCTAGAATGAATTTCTCTGCAATGAGAAGAACTTTTTAACTCAGAGAAGGTTGAGTCGAAGAGGGTGGCTTACTGCCGTCCTGTAATGGTAGGAGAAGAACTTTAAGTTCCTTTCAGGCATGTTCTAGGAGTCTAGAAGTTCTCACTGCCTAGGCTGACTTTACTAAGACAGAAGTTTGAAGATAAAGTATATTAGGTGATAAGCATGGAAAGTATAATTGTAGTGTAATGAACTAAGACTGTGGAGAGGAAATGTGAGTGGTTATGTCTATGAAGAAACAGGCACAAAAGCAAAGGGTATAAGGGAAGGGGGCCGGATGAAAGCGATAAAGACAAACACACAGGGGGCTGGCTCGCCTTCTGCAGATGTTTTTGTAGGGGGCTGGCTTGCCTTCTGCAGATGTTTTTGTAGGGGGCTGGCTTGCCTTCTGCAGATGTTTTACAAGTTGCACATCCCCACTAGGCTGATATCTTTCATCCTATACGACCCAAACTCCAGGCATAGAAGCAGAATGTTTTTAGGTATATGTGCATATGATTTTCCTGGTGGTGTAGATTCTGGAACTACTGGATGGGAGTTTGTGTGTGACCAAGGAGACCCTCAGGGATGAACTCCTGAGGGATGCTCTGCTGGGGTTAGGAAACAGATGGCTGTAGCTTGGAAGCCCACCACAGGTGTTAACATTAAAAGCTGATGTCCTCACACTTAAAAGTGTTAAAATGATGTGTTATACTTACCTGTAACATGTCAGCTTACAATGAAGCTCATACTATCCACATGCATCAGGAAACATTTAGCCAACAACTGCAGGCCAGAAACAAAGTCATTAAACCTCCTGTCAGACCTAGTATACTAAGACAGGAAGTCCTAGTCTCAGAAGCGAGGTATGCCACATCCTCATCCCCAGGGAATGCTTTGGGTAGCATAATTTCCCTCTATTAGTTTAGAAGATCCAACTCTTCTGTGCAATTCTTGTCTTTTATTGACTACTAGAAGGAAGGTATTAGATTTTTCCCTTTTGTGTAAAATCTTTGAAGACAGATGGTGGCTTTTATACGTTTGTCTGTTTGACTTACTAAGGCATTCTGTATCATTCTGAGTGTTATATCTAAAAATCAAGGAGACTGAGCCTTCCTGCCATTTATGAGTATGTCTGGAAAAACATTTTAGAAAATGATCCCTGTGCACCTATAGAGTCAATTACTCCTCTTAAAAAGCCACAATCAGCCACCAAATGAAATTTATTTCAGGGAGACAATGAAAAGAACAATATATAAGAAAATTGCTATCTGTTTCGGAAAGTGTCTCAGTTGGTTCATTTCTAGGCCATGGACAAAGAATACCTAGCTTCTCATTTTTCTATGCCAGCTTTATCAAACAATATGATAAACAGCACAAAGTGACCTACTTCACAGCTAAGAAAATGATGTGTCATTCCAAAGTCTATTTCTCCATGCACAAGGAAAGAACAGACACTTCTATAGCCATTCCTTTCTAGTTTATGGGAAGGGTACCTTTAAGCAAAATTCTAAAAAAATAAAAGGAGGTGTGTGTGTGTGTGTGTGTGTGTTTCCTGCAAAGCATTTGTCAAATATTCTCTTATGGCAGGACCATTTGATAGCCTTGGTTTAGCTGTCTCGCCAGACTATGAATGTGCCAAACACTGCCAGGTGGAGCAATAGGGCATAAAGGGATATAAAGGTTGCAATGATTCTTCATAGACTAGTTTACTCTGGAAGAGTAACTCATATGAAAGAAAGAATGACCCCAACATCTCTACTCTTGTGTGGAGAGTCCTGGTACAATGAACTGCAGCAGATGTTGGCCTTCACTGACCATGACTTGGCCATAGTATCCCCTAGTGACCAGAGAAGGTCACAGAACAATTAGCTACAGCAGAGTTAGCCTTCGCTGACCATGTCTGGGCCCTACTGTCCTCTACTCTTGTGTGGAAGGTCATGGTACAATGAACTGTAGCACATGTTGGCCTTCACTGAACTCATCCGAACTGATATCCTCTAGTGAGCACTGAAGGTCATAGAACAATTAGCCACAGCAGATGTTGGCCTTCACTGACCTCATCTGGACTGATATCCTCCAGTGATCATGGAAGGCTGTGGAACAATGAAGCATAGAACACAGTGGCCTTCACTGACCACATCTGAATCCTGTTTCTTATCTGCTCTGTGACCTTGAACTAAGAAATCCTCTTGATGTTTATTATTTGCCGGCTGTCACTTGAGAACAGGAGCACTGTCCTCTATGGTAGCTGAGGAGGTGACGGAGTGGCTGGAAGCACGCAGCATATAACCTGACACACAGACATTGTGCTAGGAAATTTTTACAGCAGAGAAGTTAGTTTTAATGGAAAGAAATTCTAAGTACCTTGTGGGAAAAATACTTTCCTGGTCAACACATTGGTTGCAAAGCCATGGAAACTTAAGGTTTTCTTATAAGATAAAACATAGTGAAATGAAATTCATTATTTACAAATACATCTGTCTGGAGGCTGAACAGCACTACATTAAATTTGTTACCTGTCTGAAGAGAATGCTCATGCTTGCTCCAGTGACTTTCAGTCCCTAATATGATTTTTTCCCCTCTCTCAGTATTTTCTTCTTAGCATGGCCTACACTTTTTCATTGCATTGGCATTGAGGGAGTTTATTTTTAAAAGTATTATAAATACAATTGTATTTTTAATGTCCATCTTCTCATTCCTGCTAAAACTACTTGTAATCTGTAGGCTCGTATATGAAGTTTTGTAGATTCCTCAAAGTTTTCTATGTATACAAGCTTGCCAGACAATTTACACAACGAAGAATAAGCTATTATAAGAAAAGTAGGCTAAGGATATGGAACCAGTCTAGATTCCCATCATCAGATGAATGGATCAAGAAAATGTGGGGTACATACTAGAGCTGAAGTTAGCCATTCAGAAAAATGTAGTTCCCATGCCTGCATGACCAGCACTTCACTGAAAGAGACAAGTACCCAACAATATAACCACATCTGTCTGTCTGCCTGCCTGCCTGCCTGCCTACCTATTTCCTATACTTTCAGTAGAAAGTGCACTATTATAGGCAGGAAGGGAATCAGCAAAGGAGGGTGACAAGGGCAGGTAATAGGTAAATGCAAAGTGTAGTGATGTATGAATATATCCTAATGACGCTCATTTGTGTGCTACTTAAAATAATTAAAACATAATAAAAGGAAGCGGACGGAATGAGAAGACAGATGAGGAGCAAGCAAACACCCCCATCACTTATTCGCAAATGTACAAAATATCATGGAAAAGAGAAGAGGCCAGACTGGGTTCACTCTACCTTGTGCAGTCAGACATCCAGGGACAGTGCAGAACGTACAGACACGCAGATCACAGGAACAGAGGAAAGAACACAGAAACAGCCCCACACCAGTACAGGCACCACACCTGCAGCAAAAGTGCAGAGAATTCACGGGAGGGGCAGATTACTCCACAAATGGTCCATGGTCAAAACATGAAAGACCTCTAGCAACTCACATTTCACACCCAAATTAACTCAGAGAAGTCAATTACATACACAGTCAACCAGAAGACAGAAATGTTTTGTGAGACAAAAATAAGGAGTGTATTTATAGGATCAGGGTTGAATGAGACATTCTCAGAGAGGACACAGAAAGTGCTTACAAAGAAGAAATGGGAAACTTATCAGGAAGATAGGGTGTTTACTAACCGACTCCAAAATGAAACTGTTGTTGCTGCTGAGGGTAGGAACTTGGTGTGGTAAGGAATGCGTTCTGTAACTAGTACTGCAGGCAAAGGTACTCCCAAGGAAGACCCAAGGGGACACATATGACAGGCTGGGCCTTGGAGCAAAGGGTCTGGATCTTTACTGTTCAGAAATAAATGTACAGTGTAGCATGGAATTCACAGTGCTCTTTCAATGTTTCTAACAACTTCTTATTGTTAGAAATCCTATTTTCATGTACAGGGTCCTATGTTATCACAGCAGTTCCAAGTCACAGCTATGTCTCATTGCAGACTGCGAGGCTTTAAGAATATGTTGATAAGAGGTTAAACAAATCAAAGAAAGGAGAATATTCCCCAAATGGATCTTAGTCTACCAAACTTAGAAGAAGAAACCACTCTTCTGATTAAGCTTCCCTGTGTTTTTCTAATCCATGTAGAATAAGAGTCATTGACTGCATACATAACATCTCCTAACCTTCTTTACATGCACTGCATGTATGTATGTATGTATGTATGTACTTATATATATGTATGTATGTATGTGCATATGTATGCATGTACGTATGTACCTATGTATGTATGTGCATATGTATGTATGTACATATGTATGTATGTACCTATGCATGTATGTATGTGCATATACATGTACGCATGTATGTACTTATATATGCATGTATGCATGTATGTATGTGCATATGTATGTATGTATGTATGCATGTACGTATGTGCGTATATATACGTATGTATGTACTTATGTATTATGTGCACATGTATGTATATGTAAGTATGCATGTACCTATGTATGTATGTGCATATGTATGTATGTAAGTACATATGTACGTATGTACTTATGCATGTATGTATGCATGTACACATGTGCGTATGTATGCATGTTTGTATGTATGTATGTACGTACCTATGCATGTATGTATGCATGTATGTACATATATGTGTATGTATATGTGTGCCTATGTATGTATGTGCATATGTGCGCATGCATGTGCGTATGTATATATATATATATATGCATGTATGTATGCATGTGTGTATGTACATATGTGCGTATGTACATATGTATGTACTTATGTATGTATGTTCCTATGCATGTATGTATGTACGTATGTGCGTATGTATGTATGAATGTGTGCGTGTATGTATGTATGCATGTATGTATTACGTTGGCTTTTTGAGATAAGGCCTCACTGTCTAGGCTGGCCTTAGAACTAGCTCCGCAGCCCACACTGGTCTCAAACATAATTCTCGTGCCTCTGTACCTGATGGGACAATAGTCACTAGGTTCTGTAGTTTTATTATTATTTTAATAGAAATAGGTATAAAAAATAATGAATACCCTGAAAGTCCATGCTTCCTGTAAATGTGAAGGTGTGTCCTAATAACTATGACAGACTTTTTTCTTTGAAAACTAATGTAAGAATTCTATTATTTCTCACGCTTCCCACCTGCAGTGTTCCACACGGATTTGGGGTACATCTTATTATAATCCATCTTTCTTCACTGATATCTCTAGAATGTGGGCTTTAAGGACTATACGCAGAGATGATAGAAACGTCTGCTGGAAAATATATGTACAGCGTACAGGAGAATCATAGTCTGTGTCTTAATGGCCTATCATGTCTGTTTGCCTTTGAGACTAAAGTCTGTCTGGTAAAGAGCGGAGACTGGGAGGAGAACCCTCGACTCACCATCATCACCGCCTGTGAGTCTCACAGCACAGAGTAGTTGGGGCCTCGAGATGTCCTGACTAGGCCAGCACAGCTTACTGGTCAGTGGCTAAGTTCCCTAAGGAGTAGGGGGGTTCTGCTAACATAGGCAGTGTATAATAGGAAGAACGGGACCCATCCCAATAACTGAATGAACGGTAAGACAAACCTGGCCTTCCCTTTGTCTCTGCCACTACAGTGTCAAAAATAACCAGACTTTCCCCAAAATAAAAATGGAAATGGATGAAAAGGAAGTGGGACAACGCAGACAGGCAGCAGGTACGGCAGCAGAGAGGCTTCCTCCACACAGCCCAGCCTCCTCTTTCTAGAAGAAGAAACACTTTCTTTCCTTATAAATAGAACAAAACTGAACCCCATGTCACAAATACTCTTAATTAACCTTCTGCTTTCATTCTGTCTTCCTAAGCGACTCTGCAGGGTGAGAACTGTATTTCAGAACCTACAATCACAACAGCCATGAGCTTCAGTCTGGCACAACTGACAGATTTGTTCTCAATTCCTATTTATAAATCAGAAGCTGTGAGAAGTCAAATGACTCCTGATTAATTTCAGCATATAAAGCAGTTAGCAGACCATGTCTGCTTGTGACAGAATTCAGCATTTTCTGCACAATGGGTTCTGAAGGGTTACACAGAATACAGTTAAGGGATTTGTCTGCCAGTACAATTTTGTATAACATAAAAAAAAGTATTTTCCTAAAGATCCAAATGTTACTTTTGGTTCAAAATGACAGCATAGCTTGCTTAGTTTATAACTACATTTCTCTAACCCCTTAAGATGATAATTTAAATAATAAAAATGTCGGAAAGAGCAAGGGAGGCACAAAGTGGCCTTTTAGTTATTTGTTTAGTTGCTATGACAAAGTGACGAAGGGAAGAAGAAGTTTCCTTTTGCTCACATTTTGCTACAGGTCTAACAGCAGGTGTGTGGCACTGCTGGTCATATTGCTTCTGCACCAGGGAAACAGGGATGAAGGCTGGTGTTCCCCTACTCTCTGCGCTTCTCAATCCCCCAGCCGTGGAATGGTGCTGCTGACATTAGTGTGTGTTAGTTAACTCAATTTAGAAACCGAGAAACCACAGAGAAGGCAGAGGTTCGTCTTCTAGATGACTCTAGATGTTAATGTGACAAACAATATTATCATAACTGGAGGACTGTGCCATAACTAACCTAACAGAAATACAGTCTAGATGAGGTCCTGGTGAAAAGTGAGAGCATTCGCTTGGCCCTGTCCCACGAGGGCAGGTCCTGGAAGCAAGAAAGGAGCAAAGAGGGGTTGGACACAAAGCAGAGAACATGGAATCTGTGGAGCTCCAAACACAGCTATGGGGTGGGGGTGGGGTGGGGAGGGGAGGGGGGCAGTCCCAGTCCTACCACAGCTGTAATGGAATTCTCCTGACAGTTCCCAGAGACTCTGAGTGAAGAACAAGGCCGATGGGCATCCAGACAGCTGAGGACCTTATTTGCTCCTTGCTGAGTTTGTCTAGGAAATGGGACATTACACACAACAGAAGGGAATTTTGCTGCCTAGTGTAAACCACACTGTCCAGGGAAGACGCTGTTTTGGAGTGGCACCTGCTGAAGTTAGGGGCCGCGATTCTGAGAAGGTTGGCTTGGCTCATGATCTGCGCACAAGGTCATCTGTAGCTCCATCTTGATACACCATGGTTCCTGATTGATTTGATCCCCAGGAAATTTTCTCAAGTGTTAAAGCACGGCCGATCTGAGCCTCTGACATGAAAGCCAGAACCCAATAATCACACAGAAGAAGAGAGGCCTATGGAAGATCAGATATTCAAAAGACATTTGAAGACAACTTCAAAAGACCTAGAAAATTGTCCAGAGAAATCCAGGGAGCTACTGAAGACCTAAAATAAAATCAAACGGTTTTAAAAACATAAAAAGGCAAAAATATTGACTTTAGAAATTAAATATACCTTTCAAATAAGAACATTCATAACAATGCTTGAAGATTAAACAGATTATTTCCCAGAGAAACATGGCTGAAATGAGCCAACAGAGAGGAGTTGGTGATAAGGAAGAGGGCCTCCAGTCGATCCAATACTCCAGGAAGAAAACCGCTAGGGAAGAAACAATATTGATCGGAAGCAATCATTTCAGAACTACTTCCGGGAAGTTCGGAAGGCCCAGGAATAGATAGCCAGAGGATCAAATACCCCACACCGAGGCATCCACTGTACAACTTGAGAATGTCAGGGGGCAAAATCTCAGTTTCAAGAGAAAAATACCTGCATCCAGGACACACAGGAATTGAGACAGCACTGTTTGCTAAAATCAGCACTTAATGTGTCTTCAGTATTTGGAAACGTGATTTTTCAAAATGGAAAACAAAGACTAACCTCTAGTGGTATACTCACAGATAAGATTCTAGTGGTATACTCACAGCAGACTCCCTGCTGACAGGGAGAGTCAAGGAGCCCTCACAGATGCTTTTACCTAGAAAGCGTATGAGGGTGCACCTCAGTATGATGACATAAAGAAAGAGACTTGGCATCCAAGCAAGAGTGCTACAGGCAGGTTCACCGTTTCTCGTGAAGCTGTAGCACGGCAGCTGCTGAGAGAGGAGCCAGCCACAGTGTAGAGATGCAGACAGGAGGACGGATAAACATGCAGAAATTACTCAGATGAATATGCAGAAAGGTTAGGACAGGGGCCAGTGAGAGCGGGTATATGTGACTCCAGTGTAAGTCAGAAAACAAGGCACAGGACCGGGGAGGAAGCACATCCTATGAACAGGAAAGCCCTGGGCAGATGAGAAACATAGACGGCACAGTCCCAGGATACACCGCTCTGCCCTACTGATACAAACTTAACTTAAAAGCAAGCTCCTTACAAAGACGCTATGATTTGTAAACACTGCTTTTTAGCATATTCTGCCAGCAACTCAAGTATAAAACCAAACCTACGTGAGTCAAAGCATGGATATAGGTTTTGCATATAATGCAGATTAATTTACAAACGATTTACCAATACAGACTAATATTTACAAACATCTGTAAGTAAAGTATTTTCAGATGGCTACTTAAGAGTCTGGGAAGTGAATGTTCACTAACTCTCAAGTACATTTCCCTCCTTTGATGATCTCTCCCAGGCCTCTGGGCCCACATCAAAGGCGTTCTTATGCTACTAAATCAATGAGGCAATTTCAGATGCAGCCCTGGCTCTACTTACGGACAAAGGAGATCATTGAACCTCCCTGGCTTCCTTCACCCCGGTCTCATTCAATCTGTCACTTTCCTATTGTAGGACTGGCTTTTCTGTATTAACGTGTCACCAATTGGATCATCTGAATGTTCTCTCTGTGACCTGTCCTAGAAGCCAAGAAAGCTACACTAACATATCAAGATACCCCATAGCTCAGCTCAAATACCCAAATCAACAAATACATAGAACTTCTTGAGAAAAGCAGCACATTTCTGCTCTGTCCCCAACCTTCTGCACCTCCATGCCACATGGGACCCTTCACAGCGCTAACCAGGGATGCCTCTCTCCAGGTGGCGTCTGCCAGGGAGAGATGGGCCTCCTGGGTTCTGGCTATGATGCCCCCCTGGGCTTCGCTATAACTGTTCTCTGGGCTTTAGAGGAAACCCAGCTATAGTCATTCCTTTCTTCTCACCTTAGGAATTTCAAGGATCCCAGGGGCTTGTACTTAAAATGAGCATAGCTTTAAGATACAGCTCTTAGGCAATAAATCACTGTCTCGATGGCGTGTGTTGGAAAGCCAACCCCGGAACTCTCCACAAGCTACCCCCTGCCTGCAGTGGATGGGCAGTGAGTGACTTCTGAGATGGAATAATGAAATGTCTATGTGCAAAATCCAATTAAAAAACAAGTTACAGAAGAAGCTGCCATTTGTTGAAATAGCGAAGGCACATTCTAAGTTGCCCTGCTTGGAGTTTCCCCTGACAGCAAGTGTCGTTTCAGCCAATGGGCTTTTCCCCTTAATATCCCTTGGCACATCATAACTATGCAGTCTACAGGACAGTTCATCATGGAAAGAGGGAGTATGAAGGCGAAGAAGGATAAATCATCAAGAGACCGGCCAAAGCAAAGAAGGTGTTACATAAGACGACGTACTTGCGCACAATGCAGTCTGGCCATGTGTTCTCTAAGTGTGCTCTGGCCGTGTGCCCTTTCTCACCCCTCCCCCCAAACCCCCATTTCCCAAGAGCCCTTGCCTCCATATGGAAGCTGGTTCATTTCCATGGAGTCACAGACTTAAAGCTGTGAAATGCTTCTTACTCATTTCCTCACCTGTTTGTAGGCAAGCTCAAGGCTTGACTGTAAGTACGGGCTTGATGTGGGTGAGACCTGCCTTACCCCGGCTCTGCTTTATAGTGGCTGCATGACCACGCAAAAGGAAGCCATATAAACATAGGTCCTGACTTTTTTGATGGTAAAGGAATGGAGACTATAAAAGACCAGGGGGCAGAGTGTCAGGCAAAGGACAGGAGACACTACAGCTGTATAGCCCAGACTCTTTCTGTAGGCTACTCTGAGAACATCTGATGGAGTGGTAGGAAGAGCTGTTACCACCAGTGTGTCATATACTATAGAGATTCCAACAAGACTATAAAAAGTCAAAGAGAAGAGAGACTATTTTTAAAGCAATTTCTTAAAAAAAAAAAAAAAAAGTCCTGTTAATGAGAAACAACTTCCTTTTGAGCTAGATCTTGTCACAACAGGGAATTTACTCACCACCATGACAGAGTCATATCTGCTGTCTGGTAGAGTCTAAATGTTTGTATCCCTGCAAGCCATCTGTTGAATCTCTAGCCCAGAAGTACGTGGTCTGAAGAGGAGGGTGCTTTAACTGAGTGAGCATGTCATGAGTCTCCACGGTCACGGAAAGGCTTACTGTACTTACAGAAGAGGCTGAAGAGCATGTGCTTGCCCTTTGCTGTGGGAGGACAAAGCTATGAAGCACAGTATATATTTATCACCATGATTATTATTTGTTTCAGGGTAGCAATGGGGAATCATTTTCCACAGGCAGTACTAAACTAACATGAAGTTATAACCATAAAAGAAAGGTGGATCAAATACTTTCTTTGGTTGAAAAGAGGAGTTTTAGAGTCTGTAACCCACAAACGACTTGGGACATGTTAACTGATGTTGCTACAAACCCTGGCTGCTTTGGAATGGAAAATTACAGGAAAACATTCTCTGCAGCGAAGTCTTTCCAGAAGACTTTGCCACAAACCACGTGGCTGTGTGCTGGAAGTCTGAGTTAGGTAAGAAGAGAACGGAAAAAGGACAGACGCATAGACGCAGGTACAGAGAAGCTGGAATCAGTGTGTCATACACTGCTAGAGATGTGGAATCAGCAACCTGGACGCTCAACTCCTTCATTTTACACATCTGCATCAAGGGGTGGGCTTGTCAAAACAGCTGAGCTGAAGGTTAGATTTAGTGTATGCAGTTGAAAAGGAGGCGGGCTTACTACTGTACACGGCTGAATGAGGAGGCAGGTTAGCTAATCTCTGTAGCGGCTCTCTACAATGGGACAGTCTGACGCTGTAAACATCTAGGAGGCAGAAGCTGTGGTAGTTTATTTCTGTACACACTGTCACCATTGGCACATGGACCAGGGAAAGGTTTTGCTATTTCCCTGAGCCTGACCTGGCTTTGCTATTCCCATGAGGCCCTGGGATTCTTGGCATCGCCATGCTCATGTTAACAACACATATTAACTCTGGACTCCATCCCACACCCCTTCCCCCTGAAGCACAGCACAAAGCCACGGGCACAGCGTCCACAAGGAGCATCAGTACAGACATGAGCATGGAACATGGAAGAACTTTCTTACCACTGATCCAATAAGTACCAGACCAGCAGCGGATCTCTTCTTTCTTAGAGCAGGTTCCTCATGGAAGAGTGCTTGGAATCTGAATGCCTTGGAATTCAGCTGGTTTCCTTCTCGGGGGATCAGGATTTCTGAAAACTAGAGCTTTTCTGTGTCTGCCTCTCCTTTCCTTTCCACCCCCTGGCCCCCCTCCCGCCCCAGGACAAACAGGTTTTAGTCAGGAGCTGCTGCAATGAGGCAAAAGAGACTTCAGAACAGAACTGGATTCCATTCCAAATAAGTCATGGTTCAGTAGGGGAGACTGACAGCAAGGGAGCAGAGCTGGGGCCAGTGAGTCAAAGCTACTGAGATCCAGGGACTCTGGCTCAATGGACCTTCTATGGTTCTTGTTGAAGGCAGAAGAGAGGCACCAAATAATGATTAATTTGATAATGGTCATATACAGTGGGCAGGTAATCGCTAAACCGAAGTAGCAAAGAATTTTGCCACCAAAGTATGATCCAGGTTTAAGACAAGAAGGCAGGCCATGGCGTCCTGGCTTTTGAGGCTTGCATGAAGCTGACCATCTGGTCACTATGGCAATGGGTACTTCCAGGACAGAATGTGTTTGTGGACCCCATGTACGAAGCCACAGCATAGAGCCAGGCTCGCAGTAGAGAGTGGGAAAGCAACACAATGAACTAAGTCGTTTGGGACCGCGGACTTTGTGTCATCAGTAAAACATTAATGACCAATGGTAAATCCTTTCAAAACTAAAAGCTAATGGCAGGTGTACCCCTAGAATCTATCCACAGGCAAAGCTTATAACATTACATAATAATTTATAAGGACAAATGCCTTTTGGTATCAATGTTTGAAAAGGTTATACATCTAAGTTTTAAATACATAAAGTATATTTAATCTTTCAGTTTTTGAAATGAAGTTATCAGAGAACCTAAATCTATTAAGCCTAATGTAGGCTAATTAAGGAAAACCTGCAAAGACTACCTTCTAGTTATAAATACAGATTGTGTTTACTAATATACATATTCATGAGGCACTTATTACACAAGCATTACAGAAATAACACTTGGTACAGGGTGCTTCTTGTGAATCAGAGCTATCACAAGGACACTGATATAGTAACTCCTATAAAGTCTATGAGGCAGGAATGCTGTATTTTATACATAAAGAAACAGATCCCAAGATGTTAGGATGCTCAATAATTCATTCAAGAAAATGCTTGCTCGGCCTCTGCTGTATTTCAGACATGGCAGGCTGGCTCCAAGACTGACGCTGCTGCTGCTCACGGACAGGAAAGAAGAAACAGCACAGGAGGTGAGGCCTTCCTCCTCTCATTGGCCACCCTTTCTTCTGTTCCTGGGCTCGGAGTGTGCAGGCAGCAACAGATCTGGCCACCCCTCAGCTTTCCCCTGTCTCACTCTTCTCTGCTGTGTTCTTGAAGACTGACTTCACATCATCTCACTGGGGATGGCATTTGAATCAGCCCTCCTGGCTCTCCAGAAAGTACTACACTGAATGTTACCAGCTCTCTTACACGGTTTGCCTTCTGCTTTATCAGACTTACGTTTTCTAATTAGCTTACCTGTTATTGATTCCCCACCACCTCAAACCAAACAATTAAAGGATTCTAAGCACAACTGCACTCAAGTGCTATACGATAAAACGGGCAAGGAGGCGCTTAACTTTCAGTCATCCCAGGAGGGCTTGAGAGCTGTACTTTCCGGCCTTCTCAGCTGCCTCCTTAAGACTGACCGGCACGCGGCGTGCGTCCAACAGCAGATCCCCAGCGCCATGTGCATGCCAGTATGGAGAAGCCTGAGACTGTTTTAGGGTAACAGTGGCTCCTAATGCTCTGTAGTTTATTCTGTCTTTCTGCCGCTGGGCTTGGGAATGATAAACCTGAAGAGATACTCTGGATAAAAACAAAGTAATTTAATTGCATTGATAATCTCTAGTTTATTATCATGACAACTAAATTTCAGTGTCTGGGAGGAGGAAAGATGAAGCAGAGGACTGTTGCCCACGGCTTGCTGCCCACGGCTTGCTCAGCCCATTCTCTTACATCACCCAGGACCACAGGCCCAGGACTGGCTCTGCCCATATCAACCATTCTGATGGAAACACTCCCTCAGTTGAACTCCTCTCTCCAGACCTCTCGTTTGTGTTGACAAATAAGAAAAGATGCACCACCACCACCTCCACAAATGGGGACAAGGGGTCATTTTCTGGAGATAGGAAAGTTAGTAGATTTTCATGCTTAGTGTCCCCTTCATTGTATAGCTTGGTTGGTCTCTTTTCTCTACATTCCCAGAGTACAACACAGTATATGGTGCAGAGTTTATGAGTATCTGTTAAATAAAAATGAACTGACCAAATTCAAAACACTGCCAAGTGACTGAGCTAGGTTTCCCACCTGGGCCTTTCTGACTGGGAAGGCACGTTCATGAACACTGTTGTTTTGTTTGTTTTCTTCACTTTATGCTATTTTTGTCGGGAACCAAGTTCTCTGTTGAAAAGCATATTGGTAAACGAAATCTCTCAAGGTATGCTGCAACACTAGTGATACTGTGAGCATGGAAAATGAGGCTGAGCGGAGAGCAGCCTGAAAGGAGATCCCAGGACTCCATCTGTATCTCCAGTCACTGAACACTCGTCACTGCGAACACAGCCGTGTCATCACGTACAGAATGTATTGTTTACAAAAGCAGCGAATGAGTAGTAGCTTTTACTAGGCAAAATGCACACGAAGGAAATTCTTTTCTCTAGTCCTGAAAAACAAAACAAAAAAAAAAATGGAAAATGGACCAGGAAGGTCATCTGTGAGGAACCAGACAGGGCTGGGAACCCCAGTGGGCTATTAAATATTTAGAACACAGTATCAAGGTGAGCCAACCATTTTGACCCATGTAGATTAGTCGACCATTTATACGGAGTCCGTTACAAATTAAAACACAACTTAGTTAGGCTTTCTCTATGCTAAGAAGTAGCATGGTCAAAGGCAACCTGAGGAGGGAAGGGCTCCCTTCATCTTGCAGGTCTCAAGTCACACTCTGTCACCTCAGCAGTGATGCCTGTTCTCAGTGACACAGTTGCTCATGCCTAACAAGACAGGAAACAGTCCTCATCTCCCAGGATTGTGAACTTAAGGAACACATGGGGAGTGTCTGGAAAATCCCTCCGTCTTATGGCTAGTTCACCCTACAGAACATCATACACAAATCTACTGCTTTGTCTTTCTCTTCCAACCCTTGTCAGCAAATACCCTGTTAGACTGAAGTCTAGAAAGATTACGTGGAAAAAACATTATAAGAATAAACGACTCATAATCTTTAGATAATTTGGTATGCTGCATTGTCATAACTATTCTACGCAGCACATTGTTGCTGAACTCCTACCATGCCTGATTTATAAATTAGATTTAGCGTAGCCATTTATTTATACATCAAAACATAAATTATGGGCTTGGATACCTGTGGCTTACGACATCTGTTGAGTCATATTGGTGGGAGTGGGAAGAGACTGTTCCATACCTAAATTATGCAACTTGTTTTGGTACATAAGAAGAAAAATGCCTGTTTCAGTTTTCAGTCAGTGGGAGAAGTCTCTAGTCATATAGGATGACCTCAGAAAGCACAGAGTTTCTGAAGCCAGTGTGAGGCTTGCTGTGGAACTGGAGGGCAGGGGGCGGTGTGAACACTGTTCAGAACGCTAGTTACACTGTATATAAACAACAGTATGTTTAAGGAAATTCTGATTTTCATGAAAATATGCAAATTGTTCTTGCATCTTTACCATTATAAATAGTTATCCACTATAAATCAGTTTGATGCTTAAGTAACAGCTAGTACAGATTCTAGGAACAAGTCTCCTAGATTAATAAAATGCCTCCCTACAGAGGGACTCTATCAGGACTGTGTCTGCTCTACACCACAGTCATATTCTAGAAAAGTATAGGCTCTTTGTACAAATACTAGCCTTTGAGTTATTAGTACTTTTTTCTCTTCTGAAGTGACAGGCTGTGCTCATTAAAGACCCAGAGGTCAGCCCAGAGCAGACTTACTATTAGTGGGCAGATGACATTAATGGCTGGACACCCAGAGATACTCTCAGGCACAGAATCTCCAAATAAAGTGACATGGACTATAGCAGGGCACGAGCTTCTTAAACAGGGGGTGACACTAAAAGTGACTTTGGTTCCCTGTCTGCTTCCTAACACTGCAGATAAGATTCGAGTCTTACATCATTACAGCTAGGAGACCCCAAGAAATGATATTCAGGATTAATAGCTGGGATGTGTTCTTTATTAGCCAATCTTTCCTCAAAACTGATTTGCGTCTTTATTGCTATGGTCTGAATGTGACCTCCTAACACTTCCAGGGTCAAACTCAATCATTGTTGCAGCCACATTAGCAAGCGTGGACTGCAGAAGGCCAGCAGCCCAGGAAGGAAGAGCCCTGTGGATCTCCCTGGAAGAAGAGGAGGAAAACTGAGTTCTTTCTCCATCTACTGCAAGGACCTAGTAAAACTGCCCATCTATGAACCACGAGTGGGACCTCAAAGGAGACAATCTACTGCCATCCTGATTTTAGTTCAGACTTCTGAGAAGTAAATTTCTACTGTTGGAGCCATGCAGATTATGGTCTTGATCACAGCAGCCTAGACAGACTGACAATGAATTGAAAAGAAACCTTTGAGCATACCTTGGGATCACAAAGACGAATGTTTCCCCCAAGGCTGCATCTGGGAGCACACTGCTAGAAACTGCTCCCAGGCTGGCAGGAATAACTGTTCACAGGGACTAGCCAGGATGAAGCCAGGCTGCGAGCAACATGACACAACTTACCAGGAGAGTCCGGGCCACTCCCACTGACCTTTAGCTCTATCCTGCCCCAGGAGAAAGTTACCACCTCCACGAAGAGGATTTCAGTTTATTGCTAATGCTATTAATATTTCCTTAAGGCCACGCTTTGAAAACTTGGACTTTAGAAGTCTCTCTTTTTACAAGGTGATTTTCTTTTCAAATGAAAATGAATTAGAAGTTTATCAGAGATTATGAAGCTGTTGATATGAAGATATTAATTTTAAACTTTTACATTGTAAGTGAAACTGTACTAAGAACTATGCAAACAAGATTAAATTTTGTTATCAATGACTTGTGCTTGAAGTGTAACCAAGTCAAAGTGTAAATACTCAAGGGCAAACTTAATTAATTTGTATCAGTTAAGTAAGGAGTAGCACTTGCCTAACACAATGTCACCCACAAAGTAGGTGCTACTGGAATGGGTGAGAGAACTTAGGACACCTCCCTCCATCCCTACGAGTTGTTAGAGAGAGTAGAACTTCTCAGTCACTAAGGGAGATTAAAATAAACATTAGCTAACTAATCACTTTTATTTACAGAGTGGAACAATTTATTTAAATCAGTATTTAATAGAATAATTGAAAAGCAATTATGTATGTGTAAATATAAATCCAATTAACTATACATTAAACCTCTGGGGGGAAAAAAACCTTTCACACTGGTATGTACAGATTTTTTTCTAACTATTTTTCCATAAATAAAATAACAGAGTTCAACAACTTATATACCACTTAAATTGTACTAGGCATTCCAATTCTATGTGCATACTCTGTTTCTATGTGCACTCCTTGGGAGGATGAACAGAGGTTATATGGGAACAGTAGAGAACTTCATACAAAGGACTTGAGCACCTTTAGATGTTGGCATCTGAGAGTCCTGGAATTAATTCTTAGTGGAGTTGGTTGCACATTTCTGCTTACTGATCTTTTGTACCTGTTGCATAAGCATTTGGATGTCTATGGCTTAGATTCCTAGTGTACTTTCATGTCCAAATTTTCTCAACCTCTGTCCAATAATGTCTGCTTACCCACTGTAAAGTTACTGCTTCTCTCTACTGAGTTAAAGAGCCAGGTAACTAAAAATTTAAAATTCACATTAAAGATAAACAAGTAATAATGTATTGAATGAGGCATGGTGTCTCAGGAACAAAGGGAACAGCCCCGTGAGGCTGGTCCTGACCTCAGAACTGGCACATGTGGGCACTGGGCGGCTCAGCATTCACACCTGCACTTAGAAGACTGAGTGCTGTTTGCAAGAAGGGATGCTCAGCATGCAAATAAATTCAATACACGAAATTAAGTTTATAAAGATTAACACATTCACATTACTCAAAAGCAGTATTTTCCTAACGAGAACTTAAGAATTATTATAATCAGGTAAAAATGTACCTGATCAATCAGTTTATGCAATTATACATAATGCTGTACTGAGAACAATAGCATTCTAACAGAGCATGAAGTACTCCCTGCTGGGTTCCAGTGCTTAGACTCTGTCCTCCCTGAACATCCCCCAAATGCAGTCTTGTTTCCCTTTCTATATTTTCTTAAAATATTGGGCACAATCTAACATGGTTGCTTTAGTAAGTTAAATGGTTTGTATATAATCACCTGAATTATTTTCTGTTGTTGTGATAAAACCCCATGACCAAATATCAGAAAGAAACAGTTCATTTTGGCTTATGGTTGCCATGGTAGGAAGGCTTAGCAGCAGGCATGGCCTGGCGGCAGGAGGCTGAGAGCTGACATGCCAGCTACAGGCTCGGAGCACAGAATGTGGATTGGACATGGACTGAGACTGTCTATCCTCCAAGCCCACTCTACTGACATCCTTTCTCCAATGGGGTCATATCGCTTAAATCTCTCCAAAAGATCCAACTGGGGACCAAGTGTTTGTACATCAGAGTCTACTGGGTCTTTTGTTGTTTTATTTTTGTTTTTTGAAATAATGTCTCTCTGTGTACCCGTGGCTGTCATGGAACTCACTTTGTAGATCAGGCTGGACTCAAAACTCAAAAGATCTTCCTACTTCTGCCTCCTGAATATTGGGATTAAAGGTATGCACCACCACTGCCTGGCATACTGGGTCATTCTTCAAACTGCTACATCATCATTCTGTGAAATTTTTTCTCAAAAAAATGAAAAAAAAAAAAGCATTTCTTTCAGTCCACTTTTCTACTCCATTAGCCTGCATTTGAAGGGGGGAAAGGGAAGCATAATATTTAGCCAACAATGGAGCTGAAATAATGTTTTGAATTTTCCAGAATAAAAAGCAATCCTCCTCCAAGTTTCCAAATCTCAAGGAGATTTTTAGTATTGTATTCTACTGTGTAAGTATTGATAAGAAAGTATTATATATTTCAAAATTATTAATAATAAATTTCGTATCTTGTAGCCACACACACAGAAAGTTAGATATTTAAGGCAATGGGTACATTAACTGACTTGATTCAATGACTCCACTACTCTATTGGTACATAATGCCACTTTGTACTTCAGACATTTAGAAAACTATAAATTGTCAAAGTATAATAACAAGGAAATTGAAAGAAAAAGAATGCTACCAGGTAGGAGATAACTGAAATACAGACACTTTCCTTAAATTTCAATTAAATGTTCATTATGAATGAATCTGTACAACACGTATTTTATATTTTTAATCATGGTGCCAACACTTACATCTTCTGTGTGACTTACATTAGCCATTGGTTCTCTTAGGATTTAAAATTTCAAGAATCTTAACCAGTGCCTTTTTCTCTATCATTAAAAATGGCTAAGAATGTCATAAGGTTTCTGTATAAAGGTTTCCTCCTTTTTTTCTAATCACAGAAGTTAATAGTCTTTTGTTTTAGAACATGTTAAACTAATAAATACACATCATAGCTTGTTACTCCCACCAAAACACGAGGGACGCCAGAGAACCATGTACTCTGGACGGCTTCCTAAATAAATACTGATCAATCCATATTTTTACAGATACCCAAAAGCAGAACAAAATTTCACTCATTTTGAATCATGAATTATTTCTTTGGATAGAAGCTTCAGGTCTTCCCAGGGCCTCACGTATCTGTACTTGAGGGAATTGTTTCCCTGGCTTTCCCTGGCAGCACAGGAAGAGACTATTCGCTGGTCACAGAAGGGGGGCGTGGCAGCTACAGCTTCCTTGGGTCCCATCCCTGGGCTTCTGAATGAGCACCCTGAATAACCACAGTGCGCGTGCAGGCTCCACTCACTCTAATGAGTTGGCTGCATAAAAGGCAGGTTAATGGCACGAAGACTGCAGGATGTTATTTAGTCTGAGGGTGAAAAACCAGGGCAGGCTGCCGGCACTGGCAAGTCTACAGCTCCTGTGTCTCTGGTGGCACTGGAAATGCCTGCTGGCCTGTCAAGTGTCCTGGGCATCTTGCCACTGTCCAGGATTCCTAACCTTCTTTCTGGACAGTCTTTCTACAACTGTGGAAGTGGAGCTTGGGTAGGGGAAGCGTGAGAGCCTACCAGCCTCCAAGCTGCCCTCCAATGGAACCCTCTTCATTCTGCCCAGCCAGAGACAGCACAGCCTCTGGGCAGGATTAGCACTGTAGAAAAGGAAACCCATTTTCAGGGCTGTTGTTAGGAACAGCTACTGTGTCTTTCTTTAAGACTAATACGTGAATTAAGCCCTGGGGCCTTCAATAGTTCTATTTTCATAGACTCTTGCCATGGCCAAATTTGTTCAGAAGAAAATTATTCTTGTAAATATTATGCTAAATTTGTCAAACTGGATTTTATAGTCTTTCTTGGTGCCAGAACTATAAAGAATGTGGAACTTGACCTAAGCTTCTACTAATTCATTTGGTCCACTGACAAAACATATTTATGGAGCAGGGAGTTGTGGCCCAAGCTTCAGATTTTTGCTTGAGGTGGTGTGACACACAGACATGATACAGAGGTTAAGGTCTAGTAGAAAAATATTAAAGTGACAGAGGTTGCCTAGAGATGCCACTTGTACACATAACCAAGAAGAGTGTTCTACAAAACCTGCTGCTCACTGTTAGCCAGGTCAGGTCCTCAGCAACAGAACTGGCCCCCATGAGTCCCTACTAGGATCTGAAAAGGTTAAATGAGTTGACATCATGCTGCCATGTGCCCATGCACACTGGGCACCCCACACCCCACACAGAACAACCCACTTGCAGAAAAAGTAATGATGTTTGTGGGATAAGTATAAAAGAATTTCTTACATGAGCTGCAGCTTAGCAAATGCTGAAGTAGGAGCAGAGACAGGTGTGCATGCTGGGAACGTGGAAACCTTAGAGCAACTTAAGGGGCCATGAAAAGCCAGACAAGGCAGGCTGGGAAGTAACTAATGAGGGAGGACATTGTGGCCACACGCCCCACACCCTGGGGTGGATATTTCAGGATAAGGGCAGCAGCAATTCCAGGACAGCTGATGTCCCCAGTAGTCCAGAAAGTACCATGTGAGATTCAAGGTTAGGCTAGGCTTCATGTGTATCTGAGTCAAGCCTGAGAGTAAACCTGTCTGAAAGCAACATCGGCTTTCTGTGCACCGATCAGCATCCCAAAGGTCGGGCACAGCAGCACCCACAGCGCCCAGTTGTCCACTCTTCCTAGTCTCCGAGTCACTCTTGCGTGTGGAGCTTGCTCTGTGGACTCCGAGAAGCACAGGAGGGTCATCTGTTCATCGCATCTGTACCTCTTGGGGAATACTGAGGATTCTGTCACCATGTCTGCCACTCACTGCCTGCAGGGGATCATCTTCTCATCGCCACATTGACCTGCCCTGTTAGAGAGCATCTGTGTCTGCACCCTACCCCTTACTGGGTGGCAGAGGGTCATCTAGCCTCCACATCTACCTTCTCTCAGAGCTGGAGACAATCTTCTAGTCCTCGTGTCGAATATCTTTCCTCCTGAGATACCTTATAGCTTAATAATTCCTTATAGGAATCTTTACTTCAGACTCAGACAAAGTTTTAGAATACCCTTGACAGTCTTTTTTGGGGTGGGGAGAAGGTAAAGTTGGTAAATATAAAATATATTACATGAAGCTAATTATAAGTTTATGTCTATAAAAGGCCTGAGCCTCAAAAGGCCAAAACCCACTATTTCTTGTCTGTTGAGGAAGTCACTTTAGTAAAGCATTGAAAAGTCAGTATGGAAAGACCCCACTCTCAGATGGACTCTGAAATGCATCCCTTAATGTGATTTAACCAACTTGTGACAGCACAGACATTCCTCAAATAACATAGGGTATTACTGCATGTAACCAAGCATTCTGTTAGTACAGGGCTTTCTGGGGCACAGTAAAATGAAGCAGTATCATTATGGGCACGCAGGGGGTGCTGGGAACTATCTTACAAGCTATAATCAAGTTTTCTTCCTAATAGAATAGAAATGAATAAACTATAAACATCTGAAGCTCTTTATATTAGTCATTATGGTAACATCTTCCAAGATCAGTCGATTTTGAGGTTGTATAGTTATATATTATAAGGTTGAATGATACAAGCTTTAATTATTTTAGACTTTTTGTATGTATATTAAAAAGACATCAGACCTTTGTATGTTGATGACCTATACTAGCAAATGAGACCTGTATTCATAGCTCCCATGAGACTGGAACTGTCATTAGAACTTGATCTGTCTATGGCCTCGCTTGGCCATCTGCCTATGGACTGTACTAGTAAAGCCCTCCCTCTGACATACAAACAACAAAATAAACTTCAGACCACAAAACATTTCACTGAAAAGTACCACAGAAGCACAAGTCTTTGAATTTCCAGTTTTTAGATTTCTGACCCTTTAAATGACAAATACAAGAAGGTCCAATGCTCTGCCAATACTAGCCTCCCCTTCCTGAATCTGTGAGGTCAGCATCCATGGCTCCTAAGGGAGGAGCATGCAGTACAGACAGGCAAAGCTGCCAGTGCTACACCTGCGTAGGTGCTTCGCAGGTTACTGCTCCGCAGAAAGAAGAGTTCGACAAGTATTCACATTAGATTATGTATCAAAAGTCATATAAAGATGATTTAAAACCAAGGGCTAAGTATGTATTAGCGTATATGCAAACACTGCTATTTTACATAAGTGGCTCCCTGAGGGTTTGGTATCTGGGAGGATCCCTGAAATAATTACCTACATTATCAGCAGGCAGTGGATTGCCTTTAAAAAGATACCAGTGTACTTGAAAATGCTTACAAATATAAAGGATTATGGGTGAATTAGTGTTTTAGCAATATAAAAAAAAATGGCAAGGGCAGCACCTATCTTTCACACGGTCTTTGCTTTGCAAAGTTCTAAGCATAAAAATAACCATATAACCGAAAGCAGTACAATTTGTGCTTAATGGCAAAATTATGACCGTTCTGTGACTCTTAAATATGTCCTATCATTATAATGAACACATAATGAAGATAACTTAAAACACTGTAATTGACAAGCACATTGAGTGTGTGTGTGTGTGTGTGTGTTTTATTAGGACTGGTTGGAATAGAGCCTACCTTTATTCTATCACAGTGCACACAATGTAGTGAGCATCTGTTCTACACTTGGCTGTCTGTCCTTTCAAAGTCAGAGTCAGCTTCCACTCAACCCTTTACAGTTACAATGATTTCCAAGTCTATCTCTGGTGACTCCTTTGGTGGAAAGCTTGGTGATGGGACTGGTTTTTGTCTATTTGTTCTGGTACAGCTGATCCTTTTGGCCTTGTGCTGGCTAGTTTATGTCAACTTGACACATGCTAGAGTTATCTGAAAGCTAGGAAGGTGAGTGAGGAACTGCCCCATAAGATCTCGCTGTAAGGCATGTTGTTAATTAGTGATCAATGGGGATGGCCCAGGCCATCCATTACGTGTGGTGACATCTCTGGGCTAGTGGTCTGTATTCTAAAAAAAAAAAAAAAGCAGTCTGAGAAAGTCATGAGGAGCAAGCACTAAGCAGCACCCCTCCATGGTCTCTGCATCAGCTCCAGCCTCTGTATCTGGTTCTTGTTGTGTTTGAGTTCCTCTCCTGACTTCCTTTGATGAACAACAGTGACATGTACATGTAAGCCAAATAAACCCTTTCCTCGCCGACCTGCTATCTGGTCAATGGTCTTTCACTGCAGCCACAGAAACAGTTATTAAGACATGTCACAACATTCCCCATTCACAAGCTATTAATGTGGCCTTCACTAAACTACTCTTGTTGGGCAATAGTCTCTAGGAACAAGATCCGGTATACTGGCAAGCACCTATAAATGCGGTTCAAGTTTCACCTCCAGAAGTACCACTTCTTCTTCTGCACTGCCTCCCCACACTGACCTACTGTTGGCAGTCTTCTCTTACTAAGTGTCTGTTTCTGTCCAAATTCTCCTGAGTCAACACCGAGCAACAAGGAGGCCACACCTCCACAGCACTCCTGTCTGTGTGCATTGACTAGAAGATCACCACAGTGCCACCATTGGTGGGCTACAAGGTCTGGAAAGTGCCGCCATCACCACCCACTGCTGAGGACAGGCAGCCACTACTGACACACTGATCTGTAGAAGGAAGAGCTGATGCTGAGGCTTATGTTTTGTATACACACAGTCATCATTAGCTAAATTGGAACTGTGGTGTTGGGAAACTGGTTTTTATTGGGACTAGAGCACAATTAACTGGAAATCATACAGACCAGCAAAAACTAATGATTAGGAGCAATTTAAACCCACGAGACACATTGTCCAAACCCAACAAGCTACAACAGAGAACTGCTCATTTATTTATGCTGAGAAAGAAACCCCCAGCTTCCCAAGCTTTGCAAACATTTGAAATTAAAGAATATTTGAATATAAGAAAAATGAAACTAAGAATCTATAAACCAATCCATTCTTTCACATTCAATAAAATCAGGTAGGAAATGGCAACAGACACTGGGTACTTCATATATACCGTCTCCCTTGAATCAGACAACCCCGGGGGGGAAACTGAGGAACACTACAGTGAAGCAGCTTGCCTGATAGGCCAGATCTCATCAGGTAGCTGACCTGTGACACAATGCAGATGCAGGGTTTGCCTCAAGCTTAGGTAACAGGCAACTCAAAGTACTTTTAGGAAAACACAAGTCTTATAAACTGTCACATTACCCATATTAAGATATGGTTTCCCAAGGCACCTAGTCCGCTTGTTTCCCAACAAGTCTTGTGCTGTATGCCTGAGAGGCATGCTTCAGAGGAAGGTCACTTACTGTAAATTAGGCTATGGGGAAGACGCCTGCTCATATGACACCTCTTCAACACACCCAAAAGCATGCTGTGCTAGATGCAAAGTTACCTATTAAAGCCTAAGCTGTACAGTCAGAGGATGGGCTCTGTGTTTACCTTTAATGGGATGGTTTTCCATTTTTAAGAAATCACTGAGACATTTTACCTGAGAGTCTCTTTGGAACATTAACTTTTTGAATATTCAGAGTGGTTATATGTGCATATAAACAAACACAATTTCAAATATTTAAACAATACTGTAAAAGGAAACTGAATATAATAAATTCTTGACAGCATCTATCCTATAAAAATAAAAACTTGACAAATTACAGGAGTCATTGCTTAAAATTATTAAAATAATGTCTTATAACAGAAAGCTAGAAAGAAGTTGACTTTTTTAACACATACAATACATTTATATTATTTGAAAATATGTACAACCGCTATCTATTTATCTTTCAATGGATCGTTTCTCTCTGGTGTTCTCAACCAACTCCTAATCATTATCATGTAAAGTTAAGGCATCCTTCAGTCCCCATCAGAGGCCTTTCTGTTTGTGGCTGATAATGATCAGAGAGAGAATAACCAACTATGGACTGGTTAGTCCTAAGTGGAACATATGTATCAACCCTTGCCCCAAAGGCTTAGGAATCATTGCAGAGGAGATGTGGAAAGAGTGTAAGAACCAGAGGCAGGGGGCAACCACAAAAAACAGTGTCTTCTGTCTACACCAAGGTGGGTGCACATATGAACTTACAGAGATTGTGACACTATGTGCAAGACCTGTTCAACTCCAAACCAGTTCAAATCTCAGCATTGGCAACTGTGAGCTACTGGAAGAGAGTGAGGTTTTTTTTTTTTTTTTTTTTTTTTTAGGAACAGAACCCCTGGTTAATCAATTGTGTTCCAGTAGAAGGCCACACATCCAAGAATGTCTGGGCAGAACAAATTGACTTTGATGGGGGTAAGAAGACATAAAGTTGGGTGGGAAAGGAAATGAGTGTAGAGCTGGAGAGGATGAATATGATCAATACAGGTTGCATGAAAATATCGAAGAAGAAGAGGAGGGGGAGGAGGAGGAGGAGGAGGAGGAGGAGAAGAAAGAAGGAGGAAGGAGGAAGGAGGAAGGAGGAAGGAAGAAGGAAGAAGGAAGAAGGAAGAAGGAAGAAGGAAGAAGGAAGAAGGAAGAAGGAAGAAGGAAGAAGGAAGAAGGAAGAAGGAAGAAGGAAGAAGGAAGAAGGAAGAAGGAAGAAGGAAGAAGGAAGAAAGAAGAAGAAGAAGAAGAAGAAGAAGAAGAAGAAGAAGAAGAAGAAGAAGAAGAAGAAGAAGAAGAAGAAGAAGAAGAAGAAGAAGAAGAAGAAGCACCCTCAACCCTGAACATCAGCTTATAAAGGTCTTGCTACTATTTTTGGAGAAAGCAGGTAGATCTAGTGTCCCTTTCTACCATAATTCTATATTACATGCCAAGATATGTTACCCAATCATGTGTTTTGCCAGGTACACCTTGAAAGATGAGTGCCACAGTTAAGTCAAAGGCTGCAATATGAGTAGTCTGAGAAAAGATGTCTCCTATTAGCCTTTCAATTATTTACCTAGCAAATGCAAACTGAGGAAGCCCAGGTCACAGCAGAAAAAGCAAGCCAAGAGACAGTTTGGCTTCTATTGAAACTGAGTTCTCACTGAGCAAGGAAATGATGCAGTGGCCGAGAGGATGACTATAATTAACATTAACACTGGAGATTTTTAAGTTTCAATATTGCCTGTGAACCTTGAAAAACAGCATAGATATCAGCCAGTCACTGCTGCAGCTCCACACAAGGCTCTGCTGTCTCTCTGGGGACTTGAAGGACCCTGTGCTCTGGGATTCTCACTGAGACAGTGGCTACTGCCTCTTGGTTCCCAGTATAGACTCGGAGCTTACAGGATGTAGGCACCAACAAGTACAAATAGTGCTTAGAGCCAACGTGTCTTGTTCCGTTAGAATTATGGCTGCCTCGCTGGCTGGAAACATCTGTCTACCACAGACATGTTATAGTGTAGTAGTAAAGTACGACTGAGAAATAAATTTTAACAATGTGTATATATTAAGTAGCACTAACTGTCTGCCTATTAATGTGGTATACCAGAACACTAAGCATACCCAGCAGGAGCAGAGATCAGAGGAGTCACGCTATAAGGAAGAGTGGAGCAGACCAGGAAAGGAAGCTTGCTCTCCCAAGTTTTAATGATATGCTTAATGCTGCTATTTATTTGGAACTTATATTTCTATTATTTAAAATTTTTGGACGGTGTCTGTATCATCTTAAAAAATACATTTAAATGTTTATTTGCATCCCAATTCATTATCACCAACCACTGAAGACTTCTGATCAACTCCTGAGATATTTCTCTCACCCTTTTGTTAAGGAATGAACAAGAAAAGAAACACTGCTACAAAACCTACTGTCAATGTGGAAAGTGAAGTTATGTATGCATTGCCAGCACTGACACAGGCAGGATAAATATCACATCTCTCCATAAGTATTTTTGGATTTAAAGTAAAAAAAAAAAAAAAAAAAAAAAAAGCACAAACAGTAGAGTTCAACTATATAATGTTACATTCTTCCAGATGTTCTTCCCAAGCCTAAAACAGGATGTGCCATAGTCAGGCACAGTAATGGAGGAGCCCTCCCGGCAATAAATAGCAAGCCTGCCTCAGTATTAGTTACATCACATTTAATAGCATCTGATATTTGCAATTTTATATAAGTACTTAAAAAATAAAACTATAGTCTGATTCTATGTGAATTTTTATTTTCTAAAACTAGTATAAAGTTCAAATTCCATGAACTGGCCATAAGGGTTTATAAACTAGTAAGCTGTTTCCATGGCAACTGGCTCCTTTGCAGTAGAGAGTTCAGTTCACATTTATCTTGTATCCCAGAGACCAGACTGGGAAAAGAGATGCCTAAATTTTTGGTTTTCAGGTTAAGTAGCAGCGATAATTTGGGATAGGGCTTTGATTTTTTATAAGACTGTCAGGTGGGGAAGTTGGCATTAATATTTAAAAGTTACCTAATCTTAAATGTTTCCCTATTCTTTGATATGCCAAAGACCATTAGGAGATTAGAAATATTTTCTTTAGGGTAAGCTAGTGTTACAGTGATGCTCAGTTTACTTCAAGTCATGCTATGACTTACAACCCACTTGATTGCAAATTTCTGTTGTGAAATATTGGAAGAGAGAGGCTACTGAACCACAGATGGGGCACACACAGCCACATGCACACACATGTAACCTCATATGTGCTGCAATGAATGGGCTCTATCCCCAGGAGATTCCTGTAGCTGAGGGATGAGGGATTCCTGACCACTGTCCACTCACATAAGGCAGAGGCTGTCCTCAGCTGGAAGACAAGGAGGCAACTGTGTGCACCCTGAAGTGAGGTGGGCAGTGTCTTCATGGGCATACTTCTCCAAAGAAAGGCGCTGACTCTCCTGTGCTTCAGACATAGCTCCTGGAAACAGATGTAACGATGGCCTTGGCTCACACATCCCCTTTTGCTGTAGACCTGACATGTGGCTCAGGTGTGATGAAATGGAGGCGTGGTGGGCAGAAGGCCTCCCTCAGAGGGAAGGGAAAGCTATGCCTTCAAAGTTATCTTGAGGAGAAGACGGTCTCATAGGGAAACCTGGCTTCCAATTTTCTCATCTTTTGAGAGGGGACATGGTGAAGATTAAGAACATCTTGGAAATGTTTTAAGAAGGGCAATAGTAGATGTCATAATTACTGCTGCTGCTGCTTATAATTATTGCTGTTACCATCATTAAGATTAGGTAGTATTCCTTCCCAGGCTTTGTGTGGTGTGAGGGGGTGTGCACACGAGCACACGTGCACGTACACCTGTGGCAGGGTGGGGCAGGGAGGGACCAGGAGGGTTGAGTCATACCCATCTTTACAGGTAATGATATAAAATCACTCAAGTAGCTCAGAGGAATGTTCTGAAGAGCATAAACACCTGAAGATTTGTTTAGAATAAAACTAGCAACTTGCAGGTATGCTATCCAAAATTTGTTGATTTATGAAAAGGACAGAGAAACGTTACACATGTATGATTCTAAGCAGCATCATAATGGCAAATATTAGGGTTTTTTGATCTGCCTGTTTCTCTCTGTTGGGGGATCAATCCAAGCATCCTATGCATGCTGGCTCAACTCTAGCATTGAGTTATATCCTGGTTCTAGAAATGCTTTCTTCTAAACCTTACCTGATGGTCCAGAGTAAATAAAGAACTATTTAAACTACTGTAATGAATAACTCAGACTCTATAGTATTTCTCAAAGCCTACGCATAAGCTATGTATAATGTTTAGTTTTCTCTCAATAAGTGTCTTTTCATATTGTCATACTTTCATGAGCTTTATTTTTGATTAAGGTCTATGTATCACAGCAAATTGAATCCTAAAGCAAAACCAGAGCCTCTACTGGGGAAGACTGAGAAAGAGAGTAAAGCCCTTTGGATACTTAGTAGAAGGTGACACCTATGAGTTCAGATCCTATTACACACTTCTGTGGGAAGGGAGTCCACCCAGACCCTTGTAAATACATTTAGCCATTAAGACAAAATTAGTGTGACATGAAGATACTTTATATGCAAAAGCACAATGAAAGCAGCCATTGGATAAAAGCAACAGCCATCTCTCTTTAGATCCTCAATGCAAATACCAAGCTTAAGAAAGAACCTCAATGTCCTCAGTACTGTAGAAATAACAGCCTCAACACAGATGACCTTCAAGTGACTAAGTGCTTTACGATCCTTTTAAACTAACATCCCCTGGTTCCAGGGGACAATGCAAGGGGTTCCTGTGATGGGCAGAATTAAGACCCATAGTAGACGTGAGATAAAATCACTCAACTATGAAGGTTTTTATTTCAGCTCCTCCGTCCTTCGTTGGGCCATTTGATTATCCTCCTAAAACTTCAGAGCCAAACTGAGAATTTTTACCGCTGCTTACGGAATATTCATGGCACTAGTTCCTCATGCTGTCAGAGAAAGTATTTATGTACAGGAGAGAATAAAACTGTTGAAACAACAAAAATGCCACAGATTTATAAGGGATCTTGGTTATGAGGCAGCCAATAAGCAGTGCTTACCTTGCAAGCCCTCTAAACCAAAGGCCAAGATTAAAAGAAAAAAAGGAAAACAATAGCCGTCCTTGATAGTTTGTGGATAAAATCTCACTTCATCTTCACACTGACACTCTCTCTATGGCATGCTGCAACCAAGTATGAAGGCATCATCCCGAGATGATGTTCAGCTTCCTTCCTAGGTCCACATACATTCCAGTGTACACCATCAATCAGCAATCATAAACCTTTCTAAAGTCTGGGAAATGAGGAACTATCACTTGGTTTATTATATTAACATCTATACTCATTGTATCCTGTAACAGGAAACATAAGCACTCCCTGTACTCAAGCCTCTTCCAGAAATGAAGGGAACACAGATAACGTTTTATAGTGAAAAAGGGGAATTCACAGTTTAGAATTTCACTATGAAAGACAGACAGTCCTGTCTAGAAACATCGTTCTATTGCAGGAGTTATAAAGCAGATATATGACTTTTAACATCACTTAAAACTGGGAATATATCAAATCAGTTAAATAATGTTTATGGCTGAGGAATACTGGGGAGAAAGACTGTTTTATTTAGACTCACTAGATAGATGTACACATATACACATTAAAGTGAGATTTAACAAAGAGGCTAAATTATGGTCATTTCTTAAGCTTAATTATGACAGATATAATCTGAATATATTAGAACAGGGGTACATTTTGACATAATCTGTATATTGATTAAAATACTTAAAATTTTCTTTACTTTATTTGGCAGCTCTTTTAGGTGAAGATGTAGGTTCTGGTGACTAAGTACTAGGTGTTAGGGAACTTTATATCAGAAAAAGACTCTTGACCTTGGCCAAGTCACACACCACTAATAACAACTGGCTCGTGCCTGTATTGGTTTCACTGATTCTACCTTTGTGCTGGCTTAGAATGTAATAACTTGGTGCTGAGTGAATGTCAAGGTGGTTTTGTTTTAGCTGTAGGTTTCTTTAGAGGAGCAGTTTTCAACCTGTGGGTCACAACCCTTTGGGAGTTGCATATCAGATATACTGAATACCAGATATTTATATTATGATTCTTAATGCTAACAAAGTTGCAATTATGAGGTAGCAAATAAGTAATTCTATGATGGTGGGCACAACAACATGAGGAACTGTATGAAAGAGTCGCACACATTAGGGAGGTTGAGAACCACTGCTCTAGAACCTAACTGACATGGAAAATAGTGTGTAACACAGACTGTTACAGAGCAGAGTGGGCTGGAGGAACCCTACATTTTTACTGTGAATCCCCTAACTCTGGTACTCTGGGCATCATCAGTGGCATGTAATTCCCCTGTTCTCCTGGTGAGCAGGTGCAGCTCTGATCCCAGGGGTCTAGTTGTGGAGCTGCGATGAACAAGGAAAGATGGACTTGTACCTTAGCCTTTCTACTTATGACCCATGCAACTACCTCATCTACAAAGCAGAGATGCTAATTGTCTATTCCTCGCCACTCAAGTCTACTGAATGGAAGTGCTTTGTAAACTGTACAAGCCTATGACAAAAAGCACTTCACAGCAGTGTCCGCTATATCGGCAGTCTCAAACCAGAGACCCTAGATGAAGTCAGGTAATCTGAACTCCAGAAAGCTAGATAGCCCTGCCACAGGGAGGGCATGAACATGGTCTTTCTGAGAAGAATATGTAACAACCATGCCTAATAAATGGGGAGCCATGTCTTGGTCCACAGTATCAAGATGTTCAGCTCATGGACCACTCCCACCCTGCTTTAAAGCAGTGATGGCACAGTACACCCTGGTGTACACCCTGGTGGCCTGTGGTGGAGAGGCTCTGTTTACCTCATGGTGACTGGGAAGGATAAAAGAAGAGGAAGGCACTGCGAGCCGTGGCAAGGGCACAGCCTAATGCCTATCTCCTTCACACTAGGATCCCCTTCCTCAAGGACTGTCAGAGCTTGAGGGAGGCAGAAGAGAAACAGCACCCTCTCTTTCTGAATCAGTCTTATTAACTTTATAAACATTTAAGTCCTCTTTACTGAGCCAGATCAGTAGATCCAGAGTTAAAACCAACTTGTTACTCTTAATCTGCCTATCATCTCCCAGAATGCTCAGAGAACAATGAACTACAGTATTGGATGTATGATGATTAGCAAGCACCCTGTGTGTACTGCCACACTAACAAACGCCCAGTACGAGGCATGCACCTTCTCTCAAGGGCCTGTGAGCACCCAGACTGCCACCTTGAGCCGGTACGCATGTATGTCTCATACTTCCCTATGGAGGGAAGAATGAGATGGAATTTCCTCCCAAAGTAGGCCTGACCCAGGCACAGGGTCTATTTGCAGCTCTATTGGCTGTCAGGTGTCTCTATGATTTCCAGAGAACATGGTATTATCATCCCCAGTGATATTTCCTATATTATGTTCATTAAGACACTGATCTATTATGGACATTTAAGAACCATGTTAGGGGTTCTTCTGCTGTGGAGAGACACCATGACCATGGCAACTCTTATAAAGGAAAGCATTTAGTTGGGGCCTGCTTAGTCCATTATTACCAATCACAGCAGGAAGCATGGAGGCACAGAAGCAAACATGGTACTGGAGAGGTAGCTAAGAGTTCCAGATCCAGAGCAATAGGCAGAGAAGGACACTGGGCCTGGCTTGAGCTTCTGAAACTTCAAAGTTCCCCCTCCTGTGACACACGTCCTCCAACAAGACCACACCTACTTCAACAAGGCCTAGCTCCTAATAGTACCACTCCCTATAAACCTATGGGGGGCATTTTCACTGAATTAAGTTTCTCCTAGTTTCTTTTTTGTTTGTTTTTTTTTGTTGTTGTTTTTGTTTTGGATTTGTCTTTTTGTTTGTTTGTTTGTTTTTTTCTGAGACAGGGTTTCTCTGTATAGCCCTGGCTGTCCTGGAACTCATACTGTAGACCAGGCTGGCCCTGAACTCAGCTGCAAATGGATTCAACCTTCTTCAGCACGCTGGTGCATTCGCAGGCTGATGCATTCGCAGGACTCTGTGGTGCTGGAGGATTCAAAGGCTGCTCAGTCATTTGCCAAACCACAGAATGAGAAGAATGTCATGCTTACTTGCTTACATTTGCTTATATTTTTGAGCTGGTATTTGTGGTTTCAATGGAAAACTTGAAATGATTTTATCATATACTTTGAAATAAAGCATAAAATTGCTTGAAGAAAGTACTAATATACTATATACCACTTGTATATAGACAGTAGCAGCATAGAGTACTAACTGCCCATTATAAGGCCCGTTTATGAAGGCTGGTCCTAGAGTGTCCCTCTTGTGAAGTGTTGGGACCTTTGGTCACAGGGATCGAACCTTGGAGATTAAATGACCCTCATCATTCTGACTTGAGATGTGATGGATTCTGTAATTCACACTGCCGGGAGGCGCCCTCATCTACTGCTCTTACATGAGCTGAATAATTTAAGTGCTATGTCTTCGGCCTTCTAAAACCAGGAGCTAAATAGACTTCTCACTACTTTAAAAGTAGCCTGCCACAGGTAGTCTGCTATAGATGGAATGCTGACCAACATGTATATTTTATGTTAAGTTAGAAAGACATTTGTTGTACGAATTACAGATTTGCTAGATGGTTAAATATTCTTGGATTCTGATAACACACAGGGACATGTGCATTTGCACACACACATATAAACACATACACACACATACAGAAGGGATGGGGGAGGGGAGGGAGGAATCAAGAAGCCACCCTAACTGTAGTGTGACATATAATTCAGAGAAGAGTAACAGACACTGACTTCAGACAAGACTGGAGATATTAGGTAACTGGTGGCTCTGTGATATAAATGTATTAAGACATAGGTAACTGTTAAATAAGTTATGAACAGGGGAGTGAGACAGTAAAAATTTCCAGTTGGCAATTAGAAACTGGACAGGTTTGAGAATAGAAGCTAAAAGCAGAAAACTGGGAAGGGCTAAGTCATAACAGAGTTTTCTGAGAAGGAAAGATGGTCAGAGCTTCAGGCTGCCTCGGAGCAGGGTCTATAGCACCTGATGTGCGAAGGAGCAATACATGAAGATTAGCCACTTAACAAGGCTTGCTCTCTGAAGGTTTGCTCACTGCCTGCCATAGGGAATGGTGTGTGAGAACTTAGCATTGAGTGTGTCATACAGTTAGATCCATTGTCTTCATTTCTTTTGCCACCGTTTTGATAAAAGACTCTGACAAAAGCAACTTAAAGCAAAAGGATTTCTTCTGCCCATCATGGTCGGGGAGTCAAGGGGAGAGGGGATGGCATCCTGTCATACAGAGTCTACAATCAAGGCAGACAGCTAGGGATGCATGCGAGTGCTCAGCTCACCTCTCCACTAACACCATCCACTGTCCCTGCTCAGGGAATGATTGATCTCACGGTTAAGGTGGGCCTCCCCTCATAAATTACCCTAATGAAGAAAATCCCTACAGGTATGGCTAGATGCCCACCTGCCAGGTGATTCTAGATTCTGTCAAGCTGACGATTAACACACGTCATTTCAAGACAGGGACACTTGGACAATATATTAGCTAAAGAGCAGGCATAGAAACAGTGGTGTCTCCTTCACTGACAAAGAAGACCTTCCCAAAGACAATGGAATGCAATCTGAAGTACTGTCAGGTTTTCTGTCACACTTTCAAGAGCAGAAACTAGTTCTTGAACTAATGGAACAGAACTGAGTTTTTAATACATTTTCATCTCGTGCTATGGAAGCACGCGAGCAGAGTGAGGAGTACACACACTCCAGGACTCGCCAACCATGTGGTCATTTGCACGTGTGTCTCCCTGCACGTGTGTCTCCTGCACATCTCCGTGCATAAAACACTCTTTCCCCCCATACCTAGACATGGCAGTAGACACTTCAGAGGTTTAGAAAGTAAGAAGCTTTGCATTGCTTTGGTATAGCCACCAGGCCTGCCTTCTTCTGGAATGTGCATGCTTGTGCATGCTCGTGCAGTCTCATGCACCAGTTCTCAACCTTAGCCTCTTTATTTCCCTTCTCAAACACACGGGATCATTCTAATACCAAGCTAGATATCCCTATTGCTCTTTTTATCATTCTAACTCTATTTCCCATTTGATTCCCATTGGCCAAATTCCCACAACCAAGTTTTCTGTCACATTTATTACTCTTTTACTGCAAAGAAGCCAACTGGTGTCAAGATTAAACAGGTTTAACATTAGAGCCCTGGGTTCAATCCCAAGGTTGCCCTTTGGTCTGAGGTTTAACCTCATTGATCCTTGCTACAGTGTGGTTTGGATTTTTAATGTTCTCCACAGGCCTGTGTGTGTCAAAGGTCAGAGTTAGATCCATTGATAACTGGCAGGTGGGCATTCCCAGGTTATGATATTGGGTAGTGATATGCCCTAGAGTAGGGAGTTAGGCCATCAGAGGAGTATATTTTGAGGGGCCTCTAGGAAGCTACCCTTTTCTTCAACTTTTGTTAGTGATAAAGTGACCATATTGTTGTGCCACATGCCCCACCCCCACCCCGTTAACAATGGAATAGCACTCTCAATTAAAAAGCAATGAATCTGTCGATCACACACTGGAACCTCCAAACTGTGTGCCAAAGTACCCCCTTCTCTTTACATATCAGTTACTCCAGGTATTGTGCTATGCTATTGAAAAGCTCAGGAACAAAGCCCCATTTCCCTCCATCCACAGGAAGATTCTAATGCTTCCATTTCAGGGTGTGAGTGAAGGGCAGGGGTGCTGTGAGTCACCTCCAGCAGTGTTCATTTCCAGATGATGGGCTTAAGTGCAGCCTGGCCTTCATTTCTGGAGATTCAATCCAGCGACTATGCTGAGCATGATCTATACTATCATGATCTGTCTCTAGGGTAATTAACAACTGTGTATATAAGACAATAGAATTAGTCTTTTACTTGATTAAAGGGGCATTTGAAATGTGTCCGATATCTTAATTGGTAACAATATTATAATCAATAATTCTTAAACCTCATAAGAAATATGTATTAAACTCTCAAAATCTGGAAGTACATTTTCTGTCCTAAGCAGGACAATTTTCTTTTAGAGAATGAACTATCTTCCATTTACTACTTCTTACAGAAAGCTTTTTAGAAAAACATCTAAAACTTTAACTGCTTTTCCAAGCAATGCCCTCTCTGCTCCTCATGTTAAAAAGCTCTGGTTGGCCGTGGGTCTCACCACATTAGCTGGCTTGCCAGGTCTGGTTCCTGAGGAGACCTTGCTCAAGGTCAGATGAGAGGGCCCAGGAGCGCCCCACCTGACTGTGCAGGGGAAACCTGAGCTGAGTCATTCTCTCAGCAAAGAGCTGTTCTGGGAAGAGAAAAGCCAGAGGTGCAGTTATGAAAGGAAGCTGAGTCACCATAGGGAACACAGGGCTCTTGATGGAGAAAACACTGAATCCAAAGAAAAGAGGAAGTTTGAGAAAAAGTAATACAGCGTTTGAGTCAGGACCAGTTAACACCGAAATGTGTTCCAGGGCTGTATTTGCTTTCAGTGATTTCTCAAGCTTCTAGTAGGTACAGTATGAAAGAATTACAATCTACCTCACAGAAGTTTTGAAGATGTTGACTTTTCAAGGAGAAACTGACTTTATCAATTCTTAAGTTTGATTATTAGAGCAAGAAACTAAAAACAAAAGGAGCTCTAAGTTTGTTTCCTGACGCTGCAGCCTCTTGAGGGCTGCTCATCTCAGTAAGTGGTGCCCTCATCTCTTTTCAAATGATGTAAGCTCAGGGCTTCTCTTGTTCTAGGATAATTACACTAAAAAGACAATTGAGGAAAAGAGTACAGTGAGCTCACCCTCTCTCCTATCATCCCTGCCTTCCCTTCCCTGTTTAGTTTCTATAAGCCATTTCAAACACCCAGTATCTATTTTAAAACAACGTCATTCTAAGAACACTGTTGAGAACACTGAAAAATGCTGGTGATGTGAATATATATGTAATCACAGGGATGCTAACCTATACAATGCACAAACTTAGATAGCAATGGGGGCTAAGGACCATCAGGATGCTAACCTATACAATGCACAAACTTAGATAGCAATGGGGGCTAAGGACCATCAGGATGCTAACCTATACAATGCACAAACTTAGATAGCAATAGGGGCTAAAGACAATCAGGATGCTAACCTATACAATGCACAAGCTTAGATAGGAATGAGGGGGCGGGGGGGGGGGGGGGAGAGGGGTTAAGGACCATCAGAATGCTAACCTATACAATGCACAGACTTAGATAGCAACATGGGTTAAGGACCATAGAGATACAAAAAGAAATTGGTAGACAAAAGAACATGGACAAAAGTAAAACAAAACACATACTTCTTACTTTTCTTGCAACACTTAAAAGAATGTTTGCTCGTTATTTATGAGAAAACTGCAAAGGATTACATACACAACTCTAAGTAATTTTTACTCACTGACCTGACCCTATCAGAATTAACCAGAGGCATCCTGAAAAGGCTTGCTCTAGCATTGTAGGGGCTTACCAGGACAGAGAAGTAGGAGGGGGTTGATAGGAGAATGGGCGGAGGGAAGAGGGCAGAGGGAACTTATGTGAAGGGGGGAACTGGGAAAGGGAAAATCATTTGGAATGTAAACATAGAATATAGAAAATAAAAAAAAATTTAAAAAAGAATTAACCAGAAGCAAGGCTAAGACTTAGTGTGTATAGCCCGGCTGATGTGTGGATAAACCACGCTGTTCAATCTTTCTAACTATCCAAACACAGGATCTGGATCAGTAGCTCTGATAAAGTGCCACATAATTACTTAGGCCCAGGAAGGTAACTGGCTGCCAACACTGGACACCAAGAAGAGAAACTCCTCTCTTGTGCTAATGCTGCACCAAATACTTTCCTCCCCTTCCTATGGCTGGACACCTTATCAATATCTCTATTGACTTCCTGCTATTCTCATTTGGCATTTGGGATAAGATGGTAGACAGACAAAAGTGATCAGACCAATCCATCTGTTTGGTCAGAGAATGGGAGAGCTGAGGTCTCTCTGTTCCACAGAGCTCGAGAGCTCACCGGTTATTTTCTTGTCTCTAGGGATGCAAGTACAATTGTTCCTTGCAGGAACCTGTTGAACATACACATCGTGTAGGCACATATGTGAATAAGGGTAGAAGGATCACAACAGGGGCTGAAATGTCATGGTTTGTGTCAAAGCTTTCAGGCATATAGCACCCTGTCTCAAGATACCCCTCAGTAATGGATTTACTAGAATGATGATACCCCTAGAACACTGGCTATCAACTTTCCCAATGCTGTGGTGAGCTTCCCCTAACAATAAAATTATATTCATTGCTACTTCATAACTATAATTTTGCTACTGTTATGAACCACAGTGTACATATATAGCTCTTCTAATGTTCTTAGGTGACTCCTGTCCTGTAAAAGAATCATTCAGCTCCCAAAGGGGTCCAACCCATGGGCTAAGAACTGCTGTTTTGGAACAGGGCAGAGAGGAGAATACAGGACCAGTTGGAAGCATTCCCTGCTAAATCCACCTGTGCTGAGCTACAATTCTACAGCTCTAGCTCTACTAGGGTTAGAGAAAGAAGACAGTGAGTTCTGTTCAGCCAACTGAAGGCCCAGCTTCCATGTGAGAACCTACATCTAAGATGATGGTGAATAAACCTCAGGGTGCAGTGTTGAGGGATGCCAGGGGCTTTTCCTAAAATCAGTCCCATGCTGAAGATTGAGGAATTCCACCCTGATTAGGCTGATTCTTCCTTGGCAGCAGAGTTAGACTGGGATGTTCTTGAAGAATTGATAACATCAGCCAAGTATATCTTAAAGAATGCAATAGAAGTAGTCATAAAATGCATGGTGGACTATGTAAGCAATGACACATGACACATACATGCTGGGAATGGGCTGGAAGAAAGCTGTCCATCAAAGTGAAGGCCATGTTCACCTGCTACGTGGTCAGAGGTTGCAGCAATGTTTCAATGGAGGACCTTTCCCACTTGTCTCACAGAATGAGTGACTCAACTAGAGAGATAGGCACGATTTTTCTAGCCCTTCCCAACATTTTTGGGTGATAACATTGATCTCTTTGTCCTTCTAGAAAGGGATCCATTTGCTTCCTATCTAGCTGCTGTTTATCCCTTCCTCAGCCAGTCCTTGGGTAAATGTGTCTGTCTATGAGAGGAGAACCAGAAAGATCTCTGTGGTGTCTCTGTTTGTGGAAGAGACCAGAAGAAGACCTAGGAATGGTTGGCTGAGCACCTTCAAGCACCTTACGGCCAGGTCTGCAGGTCTGGCTGATCTGTAACATGTATCTGGCCTTCTGTGTCTCAGTTGCAAGTGCAAAATCCAGCCTCTGTCCTCGTCACTCTAATTCTCATGATGGTCATCGGTAAAGCTCACCACATCAGCTCCCAGGATCCACATCCTCATCTCCTCCCCAATCTCAGAGAATTTACTTCTTTTTTATTAAAGACATTTTATTTATTATATGTATATGAGTGCACTGTAGCTGACTTTAGACACCAGAAGAAGGCACCAGATCCCATTACAGATGGTTGTGAGCCACGATGTGTTTACTGGGAATTGAACTCAGAACTTCTGGAAGAACAATCAGTGCTCTTAATCACTGAGCTATCTCTTCAGCCCTGAGAGTTTACTTCTCACTCAGGAACAAAGAGGCTCATTTCTTAAGCCTCATTTCTTCCAATTCAGGCACATAAGTAAAGCCTTTTGAATACCTGGAAGTTAGTGATAAACATTCTGTCCATAACAAATGGCAACTATTAGCACATATGGAGATAAGAAATGAGAAACCTTGGTGATAGCATCCTGGTCATGGCTGGGCTGAGAGCAAATACGTAAAAAAAATCCCAGGCTCTTTGTCTTGATATAACAATGGCATAGGTTTCAGAGGCAATCAATATCTTCTGCTTAGAATGGATGAAAGCAAAGCCATACACTTACCTAAAAGGCAATGAGTGTTTTATGGAATGCAGACAGAAGCCAAGGAAAACCCTCCTTGCTTAAAGCCCTCTCGGCAGCAGGAGGTATCTGAAAGAAAAAAAACAGCAAGAGAAGGCTGCTAGTGTCTTCTTATTTGGCAAATATATGGAGACCATTAAATGTATTCAGCAACAAAAAATGATAATTCCATTAAAATTAGCTAATATATTTAAATACTAGATAGCAGACACGCAAGTAATACAAATGCATTCACTTTGTTGTGCATTTTATTTATAAGGTACTTCTACATTTCAACCCCCACTTTACTTTGTTTTTAGAAGAGAATTTCACACCAAGAACAATTCTACAGAAAGACCAATGTGAAGTGAGATGAGAGAAATCACAGCAGCACTGGCTACTGTAACCACTCACAGAGCAGGAGACCCAGCCCACCCAAGGGAGACCTGGGTAACCAATTGGCAGCCTGCAGCAGAGATCCAGGTTGCCACAGGATGTCCCTGCTACAAGTAATCTCTTCATTCCTCGTTCACTCATTCACTCATTCATTCAGCAAGTACTGACTGAGCATTTTCTACGAGCCAAGTACTGTTCGAGTCTCTAAGGGTTTAAGACAAAAATCTGTGATTTGTTGGAATTTACAATCCAGCAATCCAGAGAAGAGTAATTCGGGAAGAAAAACAAACTAAAAAGACAAAATAAAACAAAACAAAACAAAAAACCCAGATACCATCAATGTCCTGCTAACACTCGGGCACTTAGAACCACCTAATGGGAATATGACAGAGGACCCTGGAGAAGCATGTTCCAGGCAGAGAGAAAAGCCAAGGTCTTGAGGCCACCTGGCCTGGCCGTGCAAGGAACTCAAAGGTCAAAGGGTGTGTGTGTGTGTGTGTGTGTGTGTGCGCGTGTGTATGTGTGTGTGTGTGTGTGTGTGTGTGTGTGTGTGTGTGTGTGTCTCAGCAGGGGGATGACCAGTGCAAGTATGTGGCGCATACAGGAAGCCTATGAAAGGCAGAAGCTTGAGAATGTTCACTTGGAAGGCAGGCTGGGAAGAAGCAGTCAGAGACGCCAGGCCTAAGAAGAGCTTGGCTTTCCCAGGTCATCGTGCCTGAGTGCTACTGGCTGCCCAGGCTAGCATCAAAGACAAGCCGCCTTGCAGACTCAGCCAGTGGGGCACTATGACAGCTCCAAGTAGAGACTACTCACTTCAATGCTTGAAAAGAAAGTATAAAAGCTGGTTAGGGAAAGCACTGAAGAGGGGTAGCAGGTTCCCTGACAGAAGAATAAACACAAAGCTCATTTTTCATTTAGAGATTCTTACACATAGTAAGACATAGCAAAAATTTTTGGCCTTTGAAGTTACACTCCCTTACCAATGCATCAAGACTTAAAAGACATCTGGATTTAAAGTACGTGAATCGTTCAGAAACTACTTTCTAGGAGCGCTGGAAAAGCAGATGCTTTAGTCATGGCAAGGACAGCAGAGAGCTAAGGTCTAAGGGCAGGTTTTACAAGGGTATCTTTATTGAGTATCTAGAAAATAAAGGACAAATTATTTAAGAATCAACTGGCATCCAATACCAGAAAGGGTATTTTGTGGCAATGTAAACAAATCCAAAATTAATCATAATAACTGAATTACTCAGAATATAACAGTCATCAAGGTGTTTTGTGATTCTTTCCAGGTGAATTTCAAATAAGTGGATACATTATTAAGTCCATTGTGAAGCAGATTAACAATAAAAATATTTCCAGGCAGCAACCTTATCTGAGTTCTGAGACAAATTAAAGAGGAAGAGAGTAAATGATAATTCCTATTTCTTAGGTGTCTAAAATAGAACGTGATGACATCTGCAGATATACAGCGGATCTGGCATGAGTAGCATATGTGCTGTACTAAGGAGAAAACTACTAAGCTGTGGTCCAGGCTGCATCTTCAAGCCCCTCTTCCACCTCCTGATAATGAACAACAGGTTCCTCACACTGTCATCACCAAATCAAGGCAGAGGTCTACTCCTGCTCCCACTACTAGTTACTTAGTGTCTGTCTTTCCAGGGAAGAACTTCTTGCAGGAAGGGTCAAGCTTTTACTTTTTTGTCTTTTCTTTTTTTCCAAAACACAAACCAAACTACCCAACCAACCAACCAAACAACAACAACAGCAGCAACAACAACAACAACAAAAAAAAAAAAACAGTTAACAGAGCCTAGCTCATAGCAAACATCTCTTACTGAAGAATAAAATAATGAAAGAAGAAAAAATCTATTTAATTTTTTTTTTAGATCCAGGCAACTTCAAAAGGGTCAACCCTGAAATATTCACCAACTGCTAATGACATCTCCTTGTTCTTTGGGAATCACAGGTACCCAAGTGTTCAGTCAGTTGCCAATAGCACTGCCCCAGAATTCGTGTGCCCAGCAGCTATACTTCCCATTGATTTTCTTTGTGATAGTTATTTCTTCAACCCTGTGCGGCCCTGCTATTTAGTGACATATCATACTTAATATGAAATGGATTGCTACATTTAAACTTGTTCCTGCATCCGTAATTATAAGCTTCCAGAAGAAAGAGACAGAAAGTATCAAATACTGAAAATGTTTTATCTATTTTCAGTTTTGATATACTGAGAACTGAATCCAGGGCTTCTTGCATAATAGCCAAGAGCTCTACCACTGAACCGTGCCGCAGCCCCCTGAAAATGCTTTAGTTCTTAAAGTATATTTTATTTTCACACTGAAACACTTAGTTTTGATTGGTCAGAGCTATCACATTTCTTCCAATGAGCTACAGAATTAGTAAGAGAGTGAACAAAATTTTCAAGTGTCAGAAAATAATCCCTTTTTATTTTCTCATTTCAGGGACAGAGTCTCCCTAATATATGGAGAACAAAATAGCTAAGTGGTAAGTCTAAAGATAAAAGCATATGTCTTTGTGTCGCTTTGCAAAAACACCAACTTCTTTTAGTTCATGAGAATAGCCTTTTAGGAGATGTTCCCTGGTGTCATGGGCCATCAGCAGGCAATGCACAGTACACACATTTATATGTCAGCTTTTAAGAATTTCCTTAAGGCATGGTGATTCTTGAAGAGCCAGTCTCAGCCCCAGGGCGCAGACATCACCACTTTCTAGCTTTTCCACTAACATACAACACTTGGGTGCAGCTCACAGGAGGCACCCTGTGCACTCTCATAGGGGAGAGTGCTTCTGCAGAAAAGATAACAGCCGTCTATTTTTAAGGCAATCCCCTTTGAGAGTATCCCAGCAGACTAAGAAGGAAGGAAGGGCTGAGGACACAGCTCAGTGACAGACACTTGTCTAGCATGTGTTGGGCCCTGGGTTAGATCCCAACCCTACAAATGAATAATTATTACATATAATTATGATATAGTTGAGGATATGATATATAAGTGGGGTATCATATAACTACATCAATGTATCCCTCCCTAGAAGAGTGTCTGTGCCTAAGTTTTAAAAGGCAGAATGGTTCTGTCTATGTCTGTAATAGAAAGAATGTCTGGCCAAGAAGGATGGACGTCCAGAAGAGGTGCCTGGACTTTTGTAGAACAAACAAACAAACAAACAAACACACAGACCATCCTGATTATAAATTTTAAAGTGTCCAAAACACCCAATTTTATTTTCTTTATTCAAGCATAGATTTTCCCTAATGTATAAGAACAAAAAGTTAACTACTAAAAATATATGTTGTCTTAGTTTAAAAATTCGACCTCCCTTTAGTTCTACTATTCAAATAGCTTTTAATAGACGCTAGCTGGTGTCACGGGCCATCAGCGGCCCATGGCTGGGAGTGTACCAGAGTGGGCACTGTCCACAGTGAGGGTGGACGAGGTTTTAGAAGCAGGTGTCATATGGCTGTGTGTTCATTTCACCACCCAGGGTGTCTCACAGCGGAACACATCTTCCCACTGCCTCAAGGCACAGACAAGTCTCTCACTGCTAAGGGCTATCAGAGTCCCCATTCCAGACTCCATGGCTGGCTACAGAACTTCCACAATGCTTCTACTTTCCTCTTGAAACTGTTACCTGAGTAAATGCTGACTGGATAATTTCTTCCTTCCGGGGCAGATTTGGGTGTGAGGGCATGTGGTGCTGCAAAGTGTAGTTAATAACCCAAAGTATTCCTCTGCCCAAACTGTGGACTGGACTGCTGTGAGCAGGATTCAGACCTAGACGAGAGTGGTCATTTTCACAGAATATATTAACTGCACCCCTGGCTTTTCAGGAGCAGGAAACTATGCCTGACAGTTTTCAGAATCTGCCTGACTCTCTCTGCTGTAGCAGACGCATGGTGGCAGCTGGCCAGCCCTGTGACTGGTGACTCAGGACACAAGTTTCTGTGGAGTCTGCAGTCTGACACAGAAAGACATCAGTTTTCAAGTTTAGGGACTAGAAGAGAGGCAGGGGCTCTGAACCCACAACAAGATGGTGCAGTTGAGGGATTTTTTGAACCTTGGTCTTGCTAATAACTATTTTTTCTTTCATAGTAGACTACCTTTATTGCAGAACTTAAGTTGTTTTATCTCCCTGCCTGGAAATGGACCAGGCAATTCTTAGTAGAATAGAAACTGTTTAGCACGGGAAGAACGCATCCCTACTGTGATATTCCAACAGCAAGAGCAGCAGCTTTTGAACAAAGCCTGGCGGCAAATGCTTCCTCAGGCGTGGCTGGTAAATACCCACGTGTGTCTATTTCCCAGAATGAGATCTGCGAACACTCCATACTAAAGAAGCTTCCTTAAAACTACAAGAGGTGAGACAAAGAAACCCATCCAAAATGAAGGCTGCACACATCTGTGAAGAAACAATAGCACGTTACTTCTCCGGCTAAAAGCCGGAGAACAAATCAGGAGCCTTCTGCCTTCTAATTAGAGTAAATCTACTAAATTCTCCTTAATTTCGAATTATCTAGGAGATGGGACTCAAAGTGAAGTCAATAGTCCTGACATACACCAACAAAGACACCTAGATAGAAGCAACATCAGTGTTCCCAAACAGAAAGGAACCAATGAGAATCACTCCCCGGCACATGCACCCTTGCATTCAGGTGAAAACAAGGCTCCTCTGTGAAGAGACAGAGTCTCCCTCTGCAAGCATGTGTATTAGCACAGAGCCCAGTGGCACAGACAGCGTCAACAAAGCAAGATCAAATTAGACAGATGACACTATCAGCACGCTTCATTTCATGCATGGCTGTGTTGCTCATGAGAGAGAAAGACTCGAGTAATTACCGTGAACTGAGACTCCTTCACTGACCTCCCCCTGCAGCTAGCTGCAGGTCCTCATTCCACTGAGTCTTTGCAACAAAGACCACCTGCTCTGCCGGGTGGGTCGTATTCCTTCTTTAATGTAACCAACCGAGCACCTTGCCTATGTTCTGCAAGAATGCAGCACAGTGCCTCTGTATCTACGTCTCTAATGCAGCATAAGGATTACTGTGGAAACCTATCAAACGGGTGAGCAGCAAAACCAGCCAATGAGGGCGAGGCGTATGCGGAGTCCAGCACATGCTCTCTGAGGCACAGGCTGTCACCAGCACTGAGCAGGCTGCTAATCTAATTATAGCTAGTTTGCCAGCACAAGAGCTACTGGAGCAAGGCACAGGGCAAATTAAATTTTAATAAAGTAAACCCCACAGACACAATCATCTTGATTTTCTGTCATTTTAAGGATTAATGTATCACCTCCTAAACTGTAAGTGATTTTTAAAGTGCGTTTTTATCCCCCCCTTATCTAGAGAAACAAAGAGTATTTAGAGCAATGAGTGTGCTACCTGCTAACTTATACTTAGATCCCAGCACTGAAGAACTGTAAGCAATTTGGAGGCACAGACATATTAGTGAGGGAGATAGAAAACCCCCGCCCAGCTTTATTTACCATGATTTGTAATCTGCACTAATTGTCAAAATGCTGATCAAATTTTCCTCGATATAGTTTAAAATGCCATGCAAATTTCCATCCATCGTGGAAAAATACTATTCAAGGTGTCAAAGGTCATCATCCTGAGTGTCATGATTAATAATTCACAGCCCAAAGGGAAAAAGTGATGTCAAGTCATTGTAAAAGGTGAATTTGCCTATTATACAGTTTACTGGGAAATGTCTTCCTCGGAGCCAGGCTCTGTGAGAGGCAGCCTGTATAGGCTGCCGAGCATGTGCTGGATTAACAGCAGACTCCCTGGGCTGATGCTCTAGATCATTCATTTCCAAGCTGTATGACCTATGGCAAGAATCTAGGTGTCCCTGCGTCTCAGCCATAACAGAAGGACTCAACTCAAAAGATTATTACCAGTGAGCTGTAAGCACTTGGCTCATGAGGTCAAAATTAAGCAATCTTTTTCATGGAATAATTTAATCTTCCTTCCTTCCTTCCTTCCTTCCTTCCTTCCTTCCTTCCTTCCTTCCTTCCTTCTCCTTCCCTCCCTCCCTTCACCGAATCAAGGAAGTAATAAATAATTAAATAATAAACGGTGATGGTGCCGACAGCAAGCCTGACCGACCGACCACACAGTTCTTTCCCAAGCACTCACTGGAGTTTCAAGTCATTTCCCTACCTCTGTATATGGAACATTCTTGGTTGTCTATGAAAGCAATGATCTTTAGGAAATTGTAAACATAACTGAATCTCGTTAATGACTTACAGAATAGATTATAAAACATACATTTCAGAAGTACTTGGGTTTTTAATAAGAAATTAAACTTCAGATCTACAATTTAGAAAGAAGAGGAAGAAAACTCATCTCGGATAGGCAACGATAGCCCTGAGATGAACCCACCTGCGCTATCCCTCAGCATTAGTTTCCTTCCTCCAGACAGATTCCACAGAGTTAACCGCTGAGCAAATCTGCTCATTTTTAATTCCTGGACAACAGTCTGCTCTACAAAGCCAAGTTCCACTCCCAGGATGAGGTGTAAATCTCTTACCGCCGCGCATCCCATACTTTTCATATTTAGCTAAAGCTTGACAGTAAGAATTGCCGTGTTCAACAGGCACTGCGATTTGCTCAGATATTCTTGATGATTGTCAAGAGAGATGGGAAACAAGGACTGACCAAGAACATGTGACCCTTTTGGGAAAGGATACCAGTGCGAGGAATGGCCTGACTCATGCATCCCCAGGGAAAGCACAGTCAGAGCTGATGCGCACCCTGAGTGAGGCTCAGGCAGGGATGCTGACACCCACAGCAACCTGGAACTACAGGACGGAGAGAAGTGTGCCAGGGAAAGTGGCTGCTGGTGTACTGCAGTGACGTGATGTCCTCACTAGGCAGAAGTCTAGAACGAGCTTGGTTGGTGCCTTGGACTGAAGCACAGCTCCCTGCAGACTGTGGGATGCAGACTAGTAACACTTCTAAGCATTTATCTAGGAAGGATCTAACAGTTTCCACCTTCCTCTTCTTTTAACAGACTGCTAGCTCAAAATAGGCACTAAAAAGCTGCTTGATTAATTTGTTTCTTGCTTGTTTCGTTGAAGACATTAAACGGATACTTTCCAAGAGAAGGAAGCAGCTGTCCTTTCTTGGATCTTAACCTCCAACACATTCCAATATTTGTTTGACCTGGAATAACAATTCATTAGTATTCTTTCATAAGGCCACTCCATGAGGGGAACCAAGGTAATACATTATCTGTGCCTCCTTGTATGTACAAGTGCCTGCGTATCGCATATGCACACAGGTACACACAGGTAATAAACATTTCTCTTGAAATTTCAGTCAGCTCATCCTTGATTTCGAAAACAAAAAAGCATTCTTTCACTAGATATAAAGACAGGCTGAGCTGGGGAATACTTCAGGACAAAGTTCTCTGATTCTAGCAGAGCTTCCCCCTGACAGGGAAATAAATGGTCACCGTGTCGTTACTAATGAACAAATGCGCACTAACGACTCAGTGTACCACATGTAGCATAGGATTCTGAAGGAGCCTCAGTGGGTAAGAGGCTGGCCAGTATTGGCGACCATTTCTCTGCTGCCTCTTTGATGACAACCTCAGAAGTTGTAAAGGTTGTGAGAGGTTACAGAGGCTGGGAAGTGCGGCAGGAAGAGGACCAAAGACAGTCCAAACTGGGAAGAGTGGCAGCCATCCTCAGGAAATCTGGATGGTGGCTAGACCTAGCCCTGGAGATCTCTCCTGTATCAGGGTCCCATGATCCTCTCCTGTTTTTGTTGCTGTTGTTTTGTTGTTGTTATTTTGGTTTCATCAACTTAACCCAAGCTAGAGTTAGCTGAAAAGAGGAAACCACAAAGAAAAAAATAATGCATCCTTGAGATCAGCCTGTAGGAGCCAAGCCTGTGGGTTATTTTCTTAATCAGTGGTTGCTGTGGGAGGGCCCAGCTACTGTGGATGGTGCCACTCCCGGACAGGTGTGCAATAAATTACAGCTGAGGAAGCCTTGAAGCGAAAGCCAGTATGCAGTGAGCTTCCACAGTTCCTGCTTCGGTTTCTACCCTGGCTTTTGTAAATGGCCCTTAGCCCAAGATAAGTAAGGTGAATCAACACTTTCCTCCTCAGGAGGCTTCTGGACATAGTGTTTTAGCATAGCAATAGGAAAAGCCTGACCAAAGCAGTCCTCCAGGCACAAACCATCCTGCACCCTACCGGGCAGTCTCTACTGTGCCCTCAGGAGCATGCAAGGATTCCCAGGAACACCCAGTTTCTCTGGTTTCCTCCAGTTTTGTTTCATTTTATAAACTTGGAGAATGAGGACTAGAAATCAAGTGGCTTATGCTTTTGAGAATTTCCAGACAGTCCTGTTAGTTTTCTTGTGGTTAAAAGCCAGGGCTCTGTTCCAGGATCACACTGTGAACCCGGTGTTGTTTACCAGAAAAGCATTTCTAGTTGTGGTGTGGCTCAGTCTTGGCACATACCTTTAATCCCTCTGGCTGGAATGCAAACACACCCAAAGAGGAAGGTAAAGTTAGTTTGTAGAAGGAAGCACACATGTTTGAAAGTGATGTCTAATTGAGTGGCAGACAAAGTGATGAATCAGAGAAAAATTTGAGAGAATAGGATCTGCCCAATTCTCACAGGAGAGAAGAAAAGGGAAGTTATTGAAGAGAGAGCAGTGCAGAGAAAGAGGAGGCAGTTTTACCAGGAGAGTTATAGAAAGAAAGGTTACAATTGCTGGTATTCTGATAGTTCATACTCTTGATCTTCTGTATCTCGTTTTTTGTATCTCTGCTTTAAGATCATTAGCATACTGTACCTAAGTGTGTCTCAACAATAGCAACTAAGCAGTTCAAAATGTAGGGGCCACAAGTCAACTATAGGTGGAGAACAATTAGGGGTCCTAACAGGGTTAACAACTCCGAATGGTCTATAGAAGAGCAACACTCCTCAGCTACAGCAGCACATAGCCCTCCTATCCGGCAGTACTATTACTAATAATAAAGTCAATAATTCTTGAAGGTGACTGAGGGAAGTTTCTATGTTCTCTATTGACTGTCCTCAGACTGTCATAAGTTTTCCCCTAATAAGACCAGAGTGGAAGTCCTGGTGGCTAAATACTAGCAATTGTTTCAGGATTGAAGCATGCAAAAAAGGAGGGAATGGAGGGTTAACTCAGAAACTTTGAAGAGGACATTGAACACTGGCCCCTCCCAGAAGGGCAAGTGCTCCTCCTCCCAAAAGGGAGAGGCTAAATTACATTCTTCAGACCACAGGGTGGTCCCAGGCTAGGAATGGCCCCGAGTCCTTTGGCCATGTACCTCATTCCCTATCAGCCAATTAATTTAAAGGTAACACTGTTCTGCCAATCACACTGTGCCTACTGGCGACTGCCCGAGAACTGTATAAAAGGCCCGCTCAGTCCGGAGTGCATGTGGTTCTGTCTCCATGTGCAGGGCAGCCCCAGCTTTTTGTGGGGGTGGGGAGAAGAAAGAAAGGCAGGTTACAGAGAGAGAACAAGCCAGAAATAGGCAAAGACAGAACAAGCCAGAGAATGATAAAGAACAAGAAGATTAGAACAGATTGCCAGTTAGTCTGAGGCCAAGGAGAGCAATTCAAGAGAAGCCAAGAGAAGCCAGATTGACTCAGTCAGCTTGTTTGAATCAGAAGAGCTGAGCTGAACCAGACATTGAGAGTTCAGAGAGCCAATAAAATGAGTGTATTCAGCAGCAAGCCTCAGAGGGTGAAACTACTCTAGGCCTAGATAAGATTGTATGAAGGCTAGAAACGTTCAGGCCTAGACCTAGGTTAGCAGATTGAGACAGTGAGCCTTAGAGATGAGAATTAATTCAGGAGAATAAAAGATACTTTTATAGGGTTCCACATTTATGTTGGCCTTGAAGGTCCTTGTTCTCCTCAGCTAGGAGACTCCCCCAAATGCTGCCAGAGGAATATTTTCATTGTCACTTTCACTGCAGAAAGGAGATAACAGGCTCAGGGTGATTACGGAGCAGCTCAGACTTCAGATCCTATTTGTTCCCATATGGCCTCTCTCTAATTTATTTATTCCTGAGAAGGAAGAGGTTTGCTCTAGGGCCTCTGAATATGCTGGGCAAGTGGCCCACCTAGAGCTATATACCTAGCCATTACGTTTGTTCCTACATAGCAAAAATAACTCCACATTGGCACAATAATCAGATACTATTAGATAGTTTACCACAGATTCCTAATGATTATACATATAACCTAGCAACGATGAAGCAATATAGTTAAAAAAAAAATAGTATTTACAGTGCCATCCCTGGACGTTCGTTGTCCCTCTGTCCTTAAGTCACAGAATACTTTGGATGTTCACAGCATCTTCACAGGTCACATTGTCTGTCATCACCTACCTTTGTGTGCCATAAAGGATCTTACTGGGCTCCTACTATAGTGACCATGAAAAAGTCCAGTGGGATTTAAATATCAAGATGTGGGTGCTGGGCAGTGGTGTTGCATGCCTTTAATCCCAGCACTTGGGAGGCAGAGGCAGGTAGATTTCTGAATTCGAGGCCAGCAGGCTAGCCTGGTCTACAGACTGAGTTCCAGGACAGCCAGGACTACACAGAGAAATCCTGTCTCAAAAAAAAAAAAAAAAAAAAGATATTAGCTATTTTAGCCAGGCGGTGGGGGTGCACGCCTGTAATTCTAGCACTTGGGAGGCAGAGGCAGGTGGATTTCTGAGTTTGGAGGCCAGCCTGGTCTACAGAGTGAGTTCCAGGACAGCCAGGGCTATACAGAGAAACCCTGTCTCAAAAAAAAAAAACAAAACAAAACAAAACAAAAAAACAAAAAAACAAACAAACAAACAAAAAAAAACATGCGCAAGTGGGTGGCTGAGTATTGTGATGCACACTTGTAATCTTAGCACTTGGAGGCAGAAGCAGGACATTGCTTTTTGAGGTCATTCAGGACAACACAGAGAGTTCAAGGCCCTTCTCAGACACAGAGCAAAACTCTGTGTCAAAAAAAAATCTTACAAACATGCACACATTTTAGCTAGGGCATGTAAGAGCCACATGCCTCAGTTCCTTGAAGACTCCTCTAATCTTAGCCCTGTGCAGTATCAGCACCTCAGCCTTTTTAACGCATCTCTGCATGCCTTATGAATGAGGTACATGATTCTGCATGAGTAATGCACACTGCTACTTTAAGATGATAGTGCATGGGAACTTGTTGGGCCTGCATACTTACATATTCACATAGGGAGCCTGAACATTTGGACCTTAATCAAAGCAAGTCTACAATTACAGAACATCATTTGCCATACATGTGAGGACTTTCCGGAGCTTTAAAGGAATAGGAATCCAAACAATTAGCATCTGAAAAGGTCATATCAAGACCTGAAAATTAAATTCTAAGTGCTTTAACTATTGTATTGCTAAAGTAGTATCATTGTATGCTTTCCTAACATATTTTCTATGTTAATAACTTATCTAGTTAATAACTTCGGTAGATTAACTTCTAACTAATAACAAAACCAATTCATCCATGACAAATAACACAATATTGTTAGAAAAAAATGATCTGAATAGAAGTATATAAATGTCTCATCCCCAAGCCTTTAGAAAAACAAAAATAATTTGATGTGTCTTGAAATTCTGAAATTCAAAAAAAAGCACACACACACCCCACAGGTCCTGAAAGGTTTACAAGTGTGCACAGTCCAGCAATTCCACATTGGAAAACTCTGCCTGCTATGTGTTCACCCCACTAGAGGGGTAGTTATCACAGTATCTTCTGAACTGTCTTAGCCATGAAACTCCTGAAAAACCTTAATAGTCAACAGCAGCTATTATTAATTAATAGTAATCATCAGTTATTGATTAAATAGCTGATGGTATGTTAACAAAACTAAATAAAACAAAAGAAAAACAGCACGCTCTCTGGAGGTACTACTAGCCCTGTGTGTGAGAAGCCAAGAAGCAGTGGTGTGCACCAGGGCTGAGACTGGAAACAGATGCTTTGACAAGTTCATAGACACATATATTGCGTTCTGAGCACACTCACCCTCTCTTCCCCTCCTTATACCCATTATCACCTGATCCTGTCTTAAATAAGCCCACCTCTCTCTTTCCTGTTATTTTGGTTTTTATCTGATTTTGGTTTTGCTTACTTTGTGACCCACTGAGCTAGACCACAGTCCTGTCATGGGTCTGCATGTGTACCTATTCACTGGCGCGTGTGCCACCCATCAATAGCTCCACCCCTGAAGGTGGTGACTCCCTCTCCCCAGCAGCTCTCAGGCTGCTAACGACTCCCTGGGCAGCGAGCAGGGACCCATGAGTACCATCCACCCATGACTGAACACTGGAGGACCCAGTCCTGTTTGGCTCTGTACTGTAACCATATTTGCTGTGAGTGCATGAGGGTAGTGTCCAGGCATCCATGCTCTTCTCCCCAGCGGCCGGTCTACATCCTTTCTACCCTCTCTTCCACCAAGCAGCATTGCCACAGCATTTTATATATACATGTATCTCGATAACTGTATAGTAAAGGTCTTGTAAAAATGCAGGTGTGAGTAATTTTCATGTCTACATAGTAGAAATGATGGGTATATCTGAATTGTTTCATTATATATGCTATTATACTACATTAAGTATAACTGTTTTATAAAATGGAATTCTCCCATTTAGAATGGAGAAAGCAATAAAACTGTAGAAGGCATCTTTAGGGATGACCGAACCTGGGCTTTTCTGCATGTGAAGTCTGAGCTCCAGCACTGCGTAACACAGTGCCTAGGTGGCCAGTTTTGATTAGAAGCCCCTGTGCAGCCTCAGGCTGTTGATTCTTGCTGCCTCCTGCCTCTCTGCCCCACCACCAGTCTATGCATTGCAGTCTGGCTCCACTAAACAACGTGTAAGAATAGCCTTAGGAACAGGATTTTTGAAGGGCTAACCATTCCCAACTATCACTCAAACAAGTACACTGGGAACCAAATGCTCAGCTTGGAGCTGTCCGCAAATTTTTTGATTATTAGAGGCACTAGGAAAAGGGCCTGCTGGCACTGCTGCAGCCCTCAGTGCTATATAAGCCTCAGCTATTCCATTCCTTAGACCTTGGGACTATACAGTCTGAGTTGAGTGTCAGGGGAGAATCTGGCAAGTCTAAGTGATGGGGAAAGGGAAAGCGAGTGATCTGTTCGGCCCATCAGCAAGGCTCAGGGTGGGCTGGAGCCTGGGTGTCTTTCTAAGGCTTTGCTATCCTAGGAACCAAAGAGAGACGGGGACAGAAAGCCGACGGCACCCATTACTGTGCCCGCTTACACTGACTACAATTTTACTTCCACCGTTTTGAAAACTGTGTGGCTCATAGCTCAGTAACATTAGAAGATAATAGTTCTCTATGTCTCAAATATCATAAAGATATTTCCATTTATATGTGTTTTATGGTTAATTTCACTGTTCCTAGGGACATTTTTTTAAAAGTTCTATAAAAGAAAATAATGAGAAAATGGGGTTTCCTTAACAGAAATTTGCCTTCAAGCACGTTGAACTGTATTCCATCTGTATGGCTATCTTCATTCAGGTTACTATTGCTGTGATGAAACACCATGACAGAAAACAACTTAGAAAGGAAAGGGTTTAGTTTGTTCACAGTTCCAGTTCATCACCAAAAGCACTTACAGCAGGAGCCCACTCAAGTCAGAACCTGGAGGCAGGCGCTGACGCAGAGCCATGGGGGGGGGGGGGTTCTCTACAGGCTTTCTCAGCCTGCTTTTTTATGCCAACCAGAACCCTGAGCCTTGGGCTGGCACCATCTGCAATGAGCGGGGGCCACCCCCATTCACAAATTAGGAAAATGTCGGACGGGCTAGCCTTCTTACAGAGGCAGTTTCTCAACTGAAGCTCCCTCCTCTCTGATGACTCCAGCTTGTGTCAGGTTGACATAAAACTATGCAGTACAAAGGCTAAGTATGTAATTACCTATAAAGCTCCAAACTGTGTTTTTCTATATAAAATAGCCACCTGCAGTTTAATTTCAGAATGCTGTGTTTTTCATGAACTGTATCTGGGTCCCCCATGTCTCCCCTGTTGATACATAATAATACAGGTACATGCCCTGTTCCAAGTTCCTTTCTAGCAAGGAAACAGTTTTCCTGGTTACATAATCCTGTTAAGAGCGCTGGCAGTAATTACAGCACCTTTTCACTTCAGGAGTGTTAGTCTTCCACAGCATTCATCACTCAGTAATCTGAACAAGAAAAGTATTGTGTCCTTCAAGAATGATGAAGTTACATAAAAAAAAAAATACTCTCTTGAAAGACAGAACCAGAGAACGGTTTCTAAATAAAGATGAAAATCTGTGTCACGCATTTAAGGATCTTTCTTAGGTGAACAATATACACATTATGAACGTAATAAAAGCAGTTCCTTCAGACATTTTTGGGACAATGTGTGTGTCTCTGGTGAGAATCGTCGTTTGAGCTGTGGGTTGCTGCTGCATACACAGAGAGGGCACCATTCTAAGCACACAGGACCCACAGAATAAGCACATGGGAAAGACAAGTTTTGTTCCTGTATTACTTTTATTACATGCACGTTACTAACCCTGGAAGCGACTTGCAGGATACTATATCCTTTCTTGGGCTTCTCTTTTATTTTATATTCAGAGTCAGATTTCGAGTGAATTCAAATTTCAAAGTATTTGATTATATCCCTCTCAAATGACTGTTGAAGGTCTCAGTCAGCCAGCATCCTGTTCAGAGAGCTACCTGAAGTCCACTACAGGCAGATTCCCTCAGAGGGAGGCTTTCCATTTCTCTTACACATACAAGAATATGGCGGAGAACTTTTTATCACATAAAAAAAAAAACAAAAAAAAACAAAACAAAACAAAAAAAAAGACTCAAGCCCACAAAAGTGACTCTGTACTAATCACATAGAAGCTTCAAATTAATGTCCAAGACACATTCTTGTTTTTAGGATTTATTTTGTTTATTTTATGGATATGCGTACACTGTAGCCGTACAGACAGTTGTGAGGTTGTGAGGTTGTGAGCCATCATGGGGTTTCTGGGTATTGCACTCAGGACCTCTGCTTGCTGGGGCCTGCTCACTCAGGCCCGCTCGCTCCAGCCCTGGTCACTCCGACCCCACTAGCTCTGGTCCAAAGATTTATTATTATATGTAAGTACAGGATAGCTGTCTTTAGACACACTAGAAGAGGGCATCAGATCCCATTATGGATAGTTGTGAGCCACCATGTGGTTGCTAGGATTTGAACTCAAGATCTTCGGAAGAGCAGTCAGTGCTCTTACCCACTAAGCCATTTTACCAACCCCCGAGAAACATTCTTTAACAGGCAAGTGTCCCAAAAGCCTAAGACATTAGCATAGAAGTGACCCAGGGTCCAGAGGGTAGTGGTAAGAACTGTCTGTGCTGTATCCTGATGATATTCCACATGCCATAGACCAGAGATGTTTTGTGGCTTTGACCATCTTCCCCATGATGAATAAGGAGGAACTTCAAGTTTATTTCTGTTTTACAAACAGAAGTCATGTGATGCAAGTCCTGTACAGAGAAGGTACCCAGTGTCCCCCTTCCCCCCCCCACCCCCCACTGAGGGCATTAGGCTAGGGATTAGCTTTTAGCTTCTGTAACAGATTTTGGAAATAAGTCAACTTAGTAGATGAGGGCTGATTGAGTGCACAGGTTTGGGGTTTCAGTCCATGAGTAGTTCTATGGATTGGGTCTTATGTCACACATGACACAGAGCCAGGGACCTGAGCATTGGAGGTCTGTTCTCCTTGGAAAAGAGGAAGGATGGGATCCCAATCTTCCTTTGGCAGCATGCAACAAAAGAATGTGTGATACCCCCAGTACACCTCTTTCAGGATTCATTATTGTCTAGTAGCATCAAGGTAAAAACTAAGTCTTAACAGAAGTGTCTTTTGGGAGCAATGCAGTTCTAAACAGGATATGAGGTCATTTCATTGTATGTGCAGTGGTCTGACCATCAGAGTGAATTCTGACTGCTCCAGGGAAGGTAAGAGCTCTTCATTGCCTTGCTCCTCCAGCAGAGTGACATAGTCTGGCTCCTGAGAATGAATGTTTCAGCTCTTCTGCTTGCATGCCTGACATCACGGAGCCAGGGCTCTCCCACAGACCTCCTTCTTAGACAGAAGGGAGAGAGAAACGGGGAGGGAAGATCTTTTGATTTGCTTGTCATTTTCTTAAAATGTCCTCATTTTCAGCAGCTGTTACACACAATGTCTCCTTGTTCTTTTTGCAAAATCATCTATGCTCTCCCAAAATATGCTGTGTGCTCTGTACCTTTTGGGAAAATGTATTTTACAGGAAAAATAAATCTCCATTGGTAACCTAAAAAAAGCAACTGTTGACAATACTGGTCGGTTTCAGCATTGCTAAATTAGCTAGAATTTTGTTAAGTGCATCTACTATATCTCCCTCTTTGATTTCCTAGTGTGGGAGGCTCCTTAATCTGTGTTCACTCATGCCTGCACACACTAATCCTTTCAGCATGAGTCTCTGACCCACATCACACGGAGATGGAATGCACTGCACCAAATTTTTCCTATCTGAACAAACTGAAGTCATCCAACTGCAAAACGAACACTGCACCTGCAAAACTCAATGTCAGAATCATTCATGAATGATGGGTGCCTTGTGGCGGTGTGAGCCATCAGGAGCAGCCTAGATGGGTGGTATAGGTGTTCACAGAGATAAGAAAGGATCTTTCTACCTGAGGAGAACAACTGACCTGCCGCATGAAGCCAAGGAAGGAAAGACAAGAGTTTGGAAGTGTAACAGCACATGTACAATTGATTCTGACAGATACGTTCAGAAAATTCAAAGGCATTTCAAAACATAGCAAGGAAACAACTGGCTATCCATTTGAAGAAACAGTAAACTCGGACCCCTGTTTCACACCAGAAACAGCTGCTTGAGATAGACCCAACCTGGGAATTATTCAACCACCTGAGGACATATACTACACCAAGACATTTATAGTAGCTTTCTTCAAAATGTTTAAGAGAAAGCCATCAGAACAGTATTAATAGGAGTAGAGAGGCACAAATGGTGGAATGTGCACACAGTGGGAAACTACCATCAGCAGAGTACGACTAGGTATCAGATATGAAAGATGATGCTCAAAGATGCTATACTGATGAGAGGAACTATACCAGAGATTACTTGCTGTATGGTTTCATTTATTGCATTCAAAACTAGATCCAACTGACGTACGCTGTCAGAAAAGAGAAATCATTCTTCCTTGCCCAACTGTAAAGGAGTAAAAGAGAAAAATTTGCTGAGATGTTGCAAATGTCTGTTCTGTAGCAGTGTTCTCCAAGAGTAAACCATTCATCTGGGGGAGGGGCTCCTTAAGACACAGAATGTGTACACCAAGGTAAAACAAAGAGCAGGTGAAATAATCCAACCTGAGAGTGAGCTCATTAACCTGAGAAGTAAATACCAGACAACAGCTTCAGGAAGTTCCTGAAACAGACCAGATTAACGAGACTTCTCTTTACACACGCTTATATAACAGTAAGGACAACTGAAGGATATTCTCAGACCTGCTGAGCTACCAAAAAGAAGCAGAGACCAGTCAAGGTACCTGGAAGACGCTAAAACCAATTGTGCTACCTGGAAAGGAAACTCTCCAACCTGTCAAGATGACTGCATGTTGTACAATGTGATCCAGATCTCCATTTTCTGTGAGCTGTCACCCATATTAGGGTGGCTATGGTAGCTTAGCTTTCTTAGAATAATTTCTGTTCCTTTAAAGTAACCTCTCACCCATATTCCTGTAACTAACCCTAATAAAACTCACTGGCTCACCCAGTTGGACTATGTGGTACCCATACTCAGGTCTGTCATCAGTTCCCTATTTGGGGTAAGTAGATATTTTCCTGTAGGAATAGTGTCAAACAACAATATCCTATGTCTCTATGGGGGTGAATGTATTTGTCAGAACTTATCAATTGTGCACTTATAGTACATGAGTTGAGGTTGACTAGTACACAGAAAGTTCGAACTCCCCTCTCCTCCCAAAAAATTTTCCAAAACAAAACACTGACCTGATTTCTTCTTAACTAAAAATCAGAGTCATACTAGTTATTTCAAAGTTTCAAAAAAGAAGAACTTGGAGCTGGGCTCCTGTAGGTGAGGAAATTGTTGTTTGTACTTTCAAAGACAAAATTACCCTCTCAGAGAGTTCTAAAGCACGAGAGTGAGAAAACGTCATTGCCTGCATCAGTGACTCCAATGACAGTGTATAGGACAAGCAAGAGTATGACAAGGTGCTCAGCACTGAGTGAAGGAGAAGGAAAGCAGTGCCCGCTCCTGGCCAGTCTTTGCTTCACACTGGCCCAGAGACACGTACACAAGCTTGGCCCACACTGGACAGTATCAATCATTGGTAACTGCTGCAGCCATGCGGTGACAGAGAACACTCGTGGCAAGATCATTAACCTCATCCAGGTCACACAGGAATAAGCCAAGGAAAAAAATTAAAGTTGAACGGTGGAAATGATGTATTCTAGTTTGCTTTCCTGTTGCTGTGGTTAGCTTGTGATGAAGGGAAGGAAAGGGCTTTTGAGGAACAGTTCGTCATTAGAGGACATCAGGTGCTCAAGCAGGAAGTAAAGCAGAAACCAGGGAGGAAGGCTACACAGGCTAGCTCACTGGGGCCAACCCACCTGAAGGATGATGCTGTCCACAGTGGGCTAAAATCAAAACGGTCTTTCACAAATATGAGATTCTCTCCTCCCAGGTGACTCTAGGCTGTAACAAGCTGGCACTAAGGACTAACCAGGACAAATGTTTTAAGCCCCCAAGGAAGTAAACTACAGTCTAAATATCTCAATATCCAAGAAAAAGTAGCTTTGCAAATAACTTTGTACCCAACAGTCAGATGTGCCCATATACAGACCTGTGTGTGTGTGAGTGGTTGTGTGTGTGTGTGGCCTGTATGTGCATGAGTACAGGCATGCATGTACATGAAAATGTGCATCAACTCTCCAGGGCCTCTTATGCATGATCCCCCGCCATTTCTTTACTATGTCAATAGCTCGTATTTCAGGTTGTAACAGATACGAGAGATGCCTGAAGAAATCTATGCATCTATCACCCCAAGGCCTAAAAATTAGAGAAGCAACCTGTAGGCAACCCACCAACTGCTCAACAGGAGTCCCAGCAAAGTGTGGTCACGGTAGTGAATTTTCTTCTAACATTGGTGTACATAAATCAAGCAGTAATTAGATTTTGCTGCACTGAACTGGATTGGTCTGTCAATCTCCTCCACCAGGCACAGGCAGGGAGGACAAGCAGCCCATTGCCATTAAGAGCACAAGTGTCTTTGTAGTGAGCCTTGTGTTCAATCTTAGTCCTAAAGTACAGGACTTTAGAGAGGTGCAGTAAGTCACAGAGCTCCGAATCCATGCTGTGTGGTGAGAATTCCAGGGATGGGATGACCAGAGTCAGGGCGTGGCGATCTGAAACGGGCACAACTGAGCATGACTTGACAGCAAAGGCTCACATCAGTTCAGAGTACAGTGGTGCAAAACTGAAGCAGTTTATAAGAAAAGCAATGTTGTAATCCTCACAGAGGCAGACGTAAGCCATGCACACATGACACACATACAGAGGAAGTGGAGTGAAATGAGCAACCACATAACTTTAGTCAAAGCACACCCAACTTTAGGACATAAACAAGTCACCACAGACACTTCACACAGGAGGCTGGAGCACATAAGCACATACACGAAACACACCCTCAGGGGGAGGTCAGTTTTAACAAGTTCTGTGAACTGAAATCTAACTTTTAAGCTTTTTTGACCCAATACTATTATACCTAGGACCATGCACATACCTAGGCAAGCACTGTACCCCAAACGATCTCCCAACCCTCTTCTTATTTTTATTTGGGACAAGGTCTCATTAAGTTACCTTTGAAGTCATTCTGTTGCCCAAGCTGGTCTCAACTTGCAATTCTCCTGTGCCCACCTTGCCCACAGGTATGTGTACAGACCTTCACTGCCAAACCCAGCAAAATACCCGTGTACCCTTAATCTGATGGGTTTTGTTTTGGTTTCTCCAATTTATTAATATTTTTAAAACTGCAAAAATTGTAATAGTGATAGAAATCCAAATACCAATGAAGAATTAGTTCGAACCTCTGACCATCTTCTACTAAGAACTCATCCTGGGAATTTTCAAAGCTCAAACATGAGTTATTCCAAAATTATGAAAGTTTTAGATTTTAAAAAGCTGTATGTTATGACCTGAGAATTGGAACACTTTTCATCAACAACCACACTGTAAATGCTTCAGGCCATTATAATATAAAACCAGCCACATTTAAGGCCTAAATAAATGATCATATATACATGTTAATAAGATTTTACCTGTATAAGGGAAGAGTAGATTTGTCCCAAAGACCATAGCCTGCCAAGCAGAAATGTAGATGACACTAAAACATTACACAGACTTCAGCCTCCAGTACATATTGGAATGCTTAAAGCGCAAGCTCTGGATGACTACTGTCGGGATCAGTGTGGGCCGTACACTAGGCAGCCTTTCCACTGGGCTCTGCGACCTCACGTTTCTCTCGTCTGGATGATGGGACGGCTGTGCCCACTTTCTACTGCCCAGGAACTTTTGCGCAGGATAAAAGATGACTTTAAATGTCTGCCTCCCCATGGCAACAGAGCAAAGGGGTTTATTTTCACTTCAAGTTCCCTGTGAATATGGAACATTTTAGCCAACTATGTGGTGAGAACTCTACATTGAGTATTTGGAAACCAGCATTTTACTCTTACATAAAAACAGATGTCTCTACTCTTGGGTTCCCAGGCTCAAGATAATTCTTTTTTGCTGTATGTTTTAAATTAAAAAAAAAAATATTTAAACAGGAGAAAGAGCAGGAAGTAAAATCCAAACTTCCTTTTAATACAAATTTGGGAGAATCCCAGGACGGTGATCCTGTGTGTGTTTGCAACAGAGAGGCATGGGTGTCAGAAGCAATGCACAACTTGTCATCATAGCAAACGGTCCCAGGGACCCGCAGGTCACCCCATTTAAAGCAGAGCCACCTTCCTGCAATAGTTAGGGAACAAAGTAAGGCCAGCCACCACAAACACAAATTAGTTCCTTGTAAAATACACTCGGACAACTGTGGGCCCATACATTGCTGACTGACAACTTCCATGAGGTGATATCAAAATGTCAATGTGAGTGGACGCTCTTGAATGAATTCACCCATGGCTGCCTAACGGCGCACCTGGAAATCCCCTCCTGTGTTCTGACAGGTAAGTCAAAGACCACCCCGGCAGCAAGTCCCCAGAAACCAGCCAGACTCCGTCCTATGCCTCTAACTCAGCTCCTTTTCTTACTGGCTCTGTTAATCAGGACGCTACTCCAATGCAGTCAACATTGCCCTTGTCTGTGACGCAAGCACATTTACTTCTAAATTCTTGGCCGTTTGCTGCTTCCGGCCTCTTCCACTCATCCTCACTTGTGTCTACACCACACCAGTGTTTGGCAGATCTCTCTTTGATCACCAACTCAGGCCGGCTCCCCGTAGCCCATCTTGTCAAGTTCACCATTCTCCCTGCATGTCCGGCCTGTTGACAGCAAACCCAGGCTAAACCTTTCACCTGGTCCACTTTGCGTCTGCATGTTTGACTCCAGGCCTCATCTGCCCACTACTACCTTGGGGGCAACTGACCAAAATGTACAGATGAAGGAATGAAATTATAAGCTCAAATTTCCCAGTCCTGATAAGTAACAATAGCGATGACATACAGGAAGTACTACTTTTCTCTGCCATAGAAAAACGGTGAGCTTAAGAATAAAGATTACCCATTAAAAGTAGCCTGCAGCGTGCTTAAAGTGATATGGCCATGGTGGTTCAGTGGATGATGATCACACAGTCAACAGGGGACCCAATACCCTGCGCACTGAGGCAGCACAGTATGGACAGTATAGAAGTGTGTTTGTGGCACAGTGCTAGTAGTATGAAAACAATACAAACACTGCTAGGCTGAGCACTATTCTCCACAAGAAATGACTGTTGCTGGCATATGCACTTTTCTTGCCAGTACTGGGATTAAACCTAGAGGCTTCTGCATGCTAGGGAGTTTCTCTAACACTGAACCACATTTCAGACCTTTAAAACAATCTTTGATATCTTTTTAATTGGAGAGAAGGTTTTGTTAAGTTACCCAGGCTGATAGCTAAGCTGCAATCATCCTTCTGGAATATCTAGGATGCAAAGATATATTATGCGTTTTGCCATTATGGCCAACTTCTACAGCTATCTTTACTATATACTTAATATACAGCTTCAAAAGACAAACTGCAAAACAGTCTGTTGTGTTACTCTAGAAGGAGCCTCACACCTCTGCTGACTGTGTCACTGGACTGCACTGCAAGGCCATGTGCCTGCCAGCCTCACCGCTTCCATCTTGGAAGGGTATATGCGTGATGCAGACAGAATTACCCGAGGACAAACTTCTTAGAACGAGTGAGGCGTGATTGTTTGAGCACTGGAGTAAAGCTGGCAATTCCCAAGCATTTTAGCTAAACTTTCTGGGAAGGCAGAATTCTTAAGTGACCCTATGATTTCCCACTCTACTGTGTTCACCTGAAAAATGTCCTGAGACAGTAAGTACAGGATTTACACTGCAAGCTGGTCCGCAGGAAAGGAGACAAGACAGCCCCAGGCCAATATCACAGGCTTTAAAACGGTTCCATCTGGTTGATGACATATAAGAAAGCACAGAAGCCTGAGCTCCTCAGAGGAGCAGACAAGTGATCTCTTGCTGGCTGTATTGCTCCTGAGAAGGCCTACGTGACTGATTGGCAAGCAGTTTCAGGTAGAAACTGAAAACTGTCCCCAGCCAGCAGGCAGGGACTGGAGCCACAGCCCTGTCAACAACTGAGCTTGGTCAGACTCATCCCTAGAGCCTCGCCGAGAACACGGCCATGCGATGCTAACGCTATCAAATCTTAGCCTGTGGTGGGCTCTGCTCCTCAGGACTGGGTGCTGTTTGTGGAGAACTAGACTAAAGAACGGTAGAGAACTAATGTGCTTCCCTGTGTTCACAGAGAAATAGCAGCATCCCCTAAGCACTAGAAACCCTGCTAACTGTCCCCCACAGACCTGAGCACTCAGCCAATGGCAGAAGAGCAGGTGTCAGTGGTCACCAAGGAGGCATCTACCCTTCCTACAAAACCATGAGATTTCAGGAGGCAGAGGCACCGCGCTATAATGCAGTGATGGCTTTTGTCTCCTGACCTGTTTTCATAGAGATAATCTGAAAGACAATAACGAACAAGTCGTTTCTCTCAAGTGCTCAAACGGGAATCAGGCCTTTTGTGATATTGTATTGATGCTATTATCAACGACAGAAACAAAAGCCATAGAGCTTATGATAACAAAGTCAGCAGTAGAGAATGTTTTGTCCATTACTTTTCATCAGATAGATATTAACTACTAAAGCACAAATATTTTATAAGTGAAATTACTGTTATTTCACTTGAGACATACCTGTCCAGTGTCTACTCCGCGGCAGATATTACACAGCACAGGTACCCTTGCTCTCTAAACTGCCACAGTCTGTTACAGAGGGTTGGGGATATCTGAAGTAACGGAAAGCACTACCAAGAAGTATGCTTTTAGAAATGAGTACCATGATAAATTTTATATTACTTTTTAAGGAGGGCTGGAGTTTGAAGCTAACCTGTAGTCTGTGATAAAAGAATACTGTTTTGGGGTGAAGCAGACCCACACTGGGATCCGTACTGCCAAGCGCCAAAATGATGGGGACAATGAGGATTCTTTTTCCATAACGTAATGAGTATCATGCAAGCAGCCGCCCAGAACCTGCCCTAAAGGAACACCTGAGCCTTCTATTTTTATCCTCTTGATATGAGTAGATGATTTTCCTAAAAAAAAATGTTTTTGCAGATGCTTTTAGATGAGCTTAATTAGACAAAACCACTACAAAGCACCACGTTTTTATAATGCTGGATGATGTGTAAGCAGCTAGTGTATGAAGCAGTTTGAGGAGGTCTAGCCCTGATTTTCCACAGCACACAGAATCCAGGGAACAAGCTTCCCTGCTAGCAAGTATTCATATGAGTAAGAAAAATAAAAACAGAAGTTAATGTTTAAATCAATCCTTACTTGGACATTACACTTCCTCTCACCCTTCACCCACTGAGCACACCAACTCCACCTACAGGGAGCTGGCGTTCAGAATCCCCATTATGTACAGCAAGAGGCATACAAGCACACAAACCCTTTATGTCCTGTAACTAGTTTTTCATAAGAACCAACAAAAATGTAAGACAGGATTCCTGTATTACCTGTGACAAAAGGGATGATTTGGTCTTAAAAAAAAAAAAAAAGATGGGAGAGGAGAAGGGGAGGAGAGGAAGGAGACAGACAGACAGACAGTCAGACAGTCAGACACACACACACACACACACACACACACATACACACACGAGAGAGAGAGAGAGAGAGAGAGAGAGAGAGAGAGAGAGAGAGAGAGAGAGAGAGAGAGAGAGTCAATCAGAGGAGGATGAACACCGGGAGCCTCTGGCCCACAGCTGTGTACTAGTGAACCTCAGCTTGATCTCCTGGGCTCTAGGAACCTGAACAAGAAATCATGGTTGAATAGGAGATGATCACTGGGCCCTTCCAAGGAAACAAAAATGGTATTGCAGATGTAGCTCAAAAAAGCGCTCATAATCAACAATCTTAAACCTCATTACCCACAGCCTCTCCAAACACAGAGCACATGGCTTCAGGTGTGTTTTCCTTGGTCAGGCTGGACTCTTTGAGTGGTTTGAAGGCATATGGAATAAGTTGAAATTCTGAAACACACTGTGTCACTGCTTTGAAAAAGTGAAGTTTAACACAGGAAAGAAACCCACTAGAGTTTTCCATAATTCTGCTTAATTAGGATCAGTCCTAAAATGCCAATTTTAGTACTGTTAGGAAATGTCCCTACTGTCACCAGTATTTTCTCTACATAACTCTTCTACTCAACTTTCTTTTCTTTACAAGTCTGGGAACATTACAGATAGAGACACCAACTCTAGACACCTGTCATATATACCTAAGTCTCCTGACTTCAACACCCATGTCCTTAAAAGTCTACATACTGTATGTGAAGGCAAACACTTGCAGCTAACCCTGACAGTCACAGTAGATCAGGACCCCATCACCACTGCTCAGCAGAAAGCAGACTGGACAGTACACTAGACACATATTCAAACCTAACCACTGATGGTTGCCTGACTTGCAAGCCATCCCTCTTCCTGTGAAATTAGTATATGGAGGTGGTGCATGCTGACAGGAAGACGGTTCTGATGGGTGTGGGGTACAGCAGTACAGTTGCCTAGCATGCACAGGACCTGCTTCCATACCCTATAGCAACACAGGAAAAAAAGAAGAGAAAGAATGGAATGTTTTTTGTCCTAGGGTGAGACCTGGAAAAAGGTCTCCTTTGGGTCCCTGCCCTAAGTGAGCAAGAAAGCAATCATGTATAAAGAGTATACAGATATGCTAAATCATGTACATAAAGAGTATACAGATACACTAAAGGCTTTCTGGTCATTTCAAGTAAGTTCATGGGAGACTATGTTGTAAAGAGACATCTCACTGTACACTGTATACTACAAAACAACAACAAAACTGTGATGATGCTGTCAGGGACAGACTCCCTCCACAGCATCTTGATTTCCACTGGCAGATCACAATCTTGAATGTGGCTCAGCTGCCATGTCACAGTGACATTCCTAGGTGGGACATTCACCATTCTTACTGCACAGACCTGCAGCACGCCATCTTGCCAATGAGTGTTACTCCACTAATTCTTAAAGTAATTCATTAACAGACAACTAAGCTTTGACTTTTAACTAATTAAAGTACATTAAAGAGTTTTAGTTTTAGCTAATTAAGTCACTATTGTCAAAAACAAAGTAGAATAAATCCTATATATATACACCGAATATAACGAATATATATATATTCGTTATATTCGGTGTATATATATATAATATATATATATCACCTATATATACCGAAATTTTTTGATTACCTGAGGAATAGTTTGAGGGTTCCATTTCTATCAATGATTAAAGTCTTCTGCCCATTCCAAAACATTAGCCACAACCAGCATTTTGTTAGGGTCTCCATGAGTCCCTAATACAGGAGTCACATAGCTAGAAAGGCCCCCTTAAGATAGGAAGCAATATACTAAAGTATGATGGGGTGGGCTTAGTACCACTAGGTAAAGATAACTAAATGATATGAAAGGGAATGTGGGAAAATCAGGGGGTCTTTAATTATGGAAAGGGAAGGAGGGAGATCAATATAGGAGAGGAGGAGAGAAATTAACAATATGGATGTCTAAAGTCATTAAGAATCACATTTGTATTTACCTAAAATTGCATACATTACATATAAATATATGTATGTACACATACATGCATAGTTTAAATGAAGTTATCCCACTTGGGCTGATGAGAGTCCCACCAAAAACCACTGACTCTCTAACAAAATCATCAATACAAGGCATAAGAAACCCATTTAAGATGTCAGTCAGGGGACTCCAAGAGTCCCTCAGAACAATCTAAGCTGTTGCTATTGCCTTATGGTGCCTCTATGACACTGAAGGTGAGTCTCTATTGCAGAAACCACACATACTTTGGACACAGGACTCAGACAACTCAAGTTGGATCTTAATTTAAAGCCTTCTTCCTGAGGATGAGCTTCCAGAGTTCCAGTAGGTATGAAACCTGTGAGAGAAGCATTTGTTCTACCCAGTGGTAGCACCTATGAACCACAAGAGTAACCAGCATTGGCTGAGAATGCTAAGAGGGCAACTGTGACTCAAATCTTGGTGGTAACAACCAGATCTCCAAGTGAACTCAAGACCCACTCAACAGAAGTGTGTGTGTGTGTGTGTGTGTGTGTGTGTGTGTGTATGTATGTATGTCTGTGTGTGTGTGTGTGTGTATCAGTACTAACCCTGATTTGCTACAGAAAACCCAGCTAACTGCCGAAGGCTAATAAAGTCATGAATCTTAGAGGAGAAGCCACAAACACTGCTTTACTAAATCACAATTATTTCTAACTCCATTGTAAATATTTATCCTTGAATGCACATGAGTGTAGCTCTCACATTCATCATGAAACATCTCTTTGCAATAGATATCAAAAGAGAAAAAAAATATTGGCCAAAACACAGAGATCAGGTGCTCCTTGGATGTCAAGCTCCAATGGACATATCTACCATACAATTCCTGTACCTAATGTTCAGAGATCATTACAGAAGCGGGGAGGGGTAGAGCGGAAAGACAATAAGAGCCAGAGGAAATCTGTTGTGAGGTTGTGTCTCCTAGAACTAACAGGGAAGTGTTATCCATGATACCTCAACCATAATATAGGGGCCTAAACCAAACCTGAACCAACAGGACCAATAGAAATGCTACTGTGGAAGAGGGAACTCTCACTGGGCCTTGCCCGTAGACAAAGAACTACAGGCAATTAAGAAATGCTGAGAGCATTATAATCTTCCCCAGGGATGAGCCCTCAACTAGTTATCCAGTACCAAGTGGTTAGTACTGATACACACACACACACACACACACACACACACAGAGACATACATACATACACACACACACACACACACACACACACACACACAGAGAGACTTACATACACACACCCCACTAAATGACTCAGCAAGTATTACTTATTACATCTCTGCATGTGCATGTGTGTGCACTTGAGATGCAATTAGGGGAAAAACCATGAATCTGAGAGAAAGCAAGCAGGAGACATTGGACTCATTGGAGTGAGGAAGGTAATGAAAAAATGATGCAATTATATTTTAATTTAAATTTTGTAAAAGTTAAACGTCTTCAGAAAAAATTAATCAGGGATTTATTTCCAAACCGCAGGAAAGTTCCTGATAGAAAAGGATGTTTTGCCAGGCGGTGGTGGCGCACGCCTGTAATCCCAGCACTCTGGGAGGCAGAGGCAGGCAGATTTCTGAGTTCGAGGCCAGCCTTGTCTACAGAGTGAGTTACAGGACAGCCAGGGCTACACAGAGAAACCCTGTCTCGGGAAAAAAAATAGAAAAGAAAAGAAAAGAAAAGAAAAGAAAAGAAAAGAAAAGAAAAGAAAAGAAAAGAAAAGAAAAGAAAGGGGAGGGGAGGGGGGAGATGAGGAGGGGAGGGGAGGGGAGGGAAGCGGGGCAGGGGAGGGGAGGGAAGGGGAGGGGAGGGGAGGGGAGGGGAGGGGAGGGGAGGGGAGGGGAGGGGAGGGGAGGGGAGGGGAGGGAAGGGAAGGGAAGGGAAGGGAAGGGAAGGGAAGGGAAGGGAAGGGAAGGGAAGGGAAGGGAAGGGAAGGGAAGGGAAAGAAAAAGGACATTTTGAGGAGTAACAACTTTCCAGAAATGGCCAAATCCTTACGAGGCAAGGCTTCATCTGGAAGGTAAAGTTCGGACACCAAGGACTCCAACATCTGCTGGAGCACCCGGGCAGCTGAGGGCACAGCTGGTGCTCGCATGGAGCTGCCTCTTCCTGTTCCTTCCCTCACAGCAAGAGGCATACTAGTGGACAGCCATCTTCAGGTTATGTAATCAGCCATGAACAAGACTCCATTCCTAGCAGGGTGCAACTGTCCCTAGGCTCTTATCCCCTGCCTGCTGAGGGCCTGTTTCCTTTCATGTTATTTGAGTGCAGCCAGTCACCAGGGGACAGCATTTCTACCCTGAGAACCAGAGCCATCTCTGAAGTGTAATCAGAATTTAGATCCTGGGATCCCAATGGGCAAGAACGTTAGAACACGATGCAGACCGACCCCAGCTGTAGAGATCCCTGCTAGTCAAGTACGAGATGCACAGCTAAGAATCAGAAGTTGACCTGGCATATTAATCAGCTTTTCTTTATCCATTTTCAAAGTATTTCGATGTAGATAAGGTTTTTAGATATTGAAAACCACACCTTAAGAAATTGTAAAGAGGAATTAAATGTAGATATGCTTCCTGCATCAGGCACACTGACATATACTGTGCTAGACAACTGCAATCCACATGCAATGCTGGCATGTGGGTGGTGTACCAGAATGGCTGATCAAGCACTTAGTTCTTTACTCTTAAAAATATTCTTTACTACACTTGTTTGCTTGTATGTGTGTGTGTGTGTGTGTAGATCCATATGTGGGTGTCAGAGGCGATCTTGAGAAAGTTGGTACTCTCTTTCCACCGTGGGGATTCTGGGGTTTGAACTCAGGCCAGCTGGGAGGTAAGTTCCTGTGCATACTGAGCTAACTGCCAGCCCCAGTTCCCCACATTTAAGCAGCCTCATAAGAGGATCCCACTGGGCAAAATTAAAACAAACATAGTAAAGGCGTCCAGGGAAACTAAGGGTCTGACTACGTAAAGCTATCCACGCAAGCACCAAGCGGGGAACAAACGGCCCCGCAGATGCTGCTGTGTGTGCTGTCCTCCTTACTGCTGCCGCTGCCTGAAAATGCACACACTCGGTTTCAAATTCATTTACAACTACAATTTTAGAACTTGTTCATCAGAAATCAGCAATCAGTGCAATTCACTGAACAGAATATGTGGAAGCAAGGAGTAAACAGGAGAGCTTGGTGCAATAGTCTGCCCTGCTGTTCCTTCCTCTTAGCGGGTAGACAGGAAGGAAGGCCAGGGAAATAGGGAAGGCAGGCCACCTCATATTTCATAAGACAGGCCAGCGGACTTTCAATTCCGAGCACTGCTTCCTAGAGACAGCAGAACCAAGTCCCATAGCTGAATGTGAGAGAGGAGAGGATTCAGGCAAAGTGGTTTCTTCGGGCAAAGTCCCATATACTAGATGTTTAATACTACAAAATGCGATTGACCCCAAATTTTTCTCTACTAACCAGTGTAGCACAAAAACAATGTTACAAATTGGTGAGATCTGGTGGCCCCTAGTAAGAGTGGACTTCATCAAGAAGAATGGCCTGACTGTCTTAACTAATGAGCAATAAGACTCTTCACCTACTCGGATTGTCTTTGACTGTGGCTGATCTCAAACTTGCAGAATACAAAAACCAATGAGCAATCTGCCCGAGGGACGGGGCTATGGGAGCATCAGGTAAGATGCTGGTTGAAAGATCACCATTGTCCACTAGTCATACCAAATCACTGATAATCATACAACTGGAGGAAGCTACTGCCCCAGGGACACTGGAGTCACATGTGTCACATGCACAAGTAGGTGGCAGATAGAGGCTATGTCTACATTCAGGGTTCTGACCTGTGAACATATGAAATGATTAATAGCCTGACACTCCCTGAAAACAACGAGCCTGAGACAACCCCTCTTCTGGAGAGAGGTGCCCAACGGGGAGCTTGCCTGAGATGACCAACAGTCTGGTATCACGCAGGCCCGAATGGGCTCCCAAGGTGGGAAGTAGGATGGATACTAGGACCCTATCTGGGACTGCAAGCCCTGGACAGGTATGAGCTGAGACAGATGACCCTCATCGAGGGCCGCTTGGGCAGGCTCAGGTGTAGAATGACCCTAAGACAGCCACCAGACGAATGCCATGGAGCCCGGACAGGGAGTTAGCTGAGATGAGAGGCCTAGGGGATCAGACCACACCCAAGATGACATCCCGGCCCAGTGCCATAATGCTAGAGTGGGACACAGCAATCCTGAGACCACTCCAGACATGACTCTAAATGCTCAGAGACCCTGGGCACCACTAAGGAGCAAGTAAGTGGTGTGGAAACACAACAGAAAGAGAAGCAGAAGGATGTCGGCATGATGAAGAGCGCAGCGCAGGAGACTCTGGAGTAGTGAGGAAGAGCCTGACGTGATGAGTAGCCAGTGATGCCTCCTGGCACCATGGTGGGGTCCTGGCCTGTGCTGCCACTGAGGACCACATGTGCATCTGTGACCCTGAAGTAGCAGGGCTCTGTTACCACCAAAGGCCAGGCAATGTTCCTGCTGTGGGCTGCCACACAGGGTCAAGTTGATATCTGAGGGCTGTGCAGAGCTGGCTCCACCCGCTCACCAGGGCTTCCAGGAGGACTGGCCCTGGGGTGTGAGAGCAGGAAAGGTGATCACAGCCCTAGCCCGCTGCAGGACTCCAAAGAGCAGACCCTGCACATTTCAGAAGTTGCTGATGGCCTGGACCCGAGGTTATGAGCATGGGCAAATTGGCCCTGCCATTCATTTCCTGTGCAATGGTGTGACAAGGCAGAGATACCCTCCTCCCTCTCTCCCTTCCCCCTCCCTGCTCCCCACCTATAGCAGATGGGCGAGCTGGCCCTGAGAGAGCTGCCTCTGTGCCTCACCAACTGCAACACTTAGGAGAGTAAGCCTTAGACCTTGACTGGGAAGGAAGGTAGCACTGGCTCTGGTTGCCAGGGGACTGGAGTAGTGAACCGGACCCAAGGGAAGGAGAATGGGAGAGCTAGCAGGCTGACCAGTTCAAATATCGCTCAAACTTAGATCCAGGCTTTTGAATTGACCACTGAACATCTGCCCTATGGAGGAATGCTGGAGTGCACTGAAGAGTCCTACAGATCCAAAACTACAGGATCTCCATGACACAGGGCACCATAGGACTGATATGGATAGAGTAGCAGAAGCAGAGGCCTCGAGCCAGACCAAAGGAGTCATTGTAATGAACATTTGCCTCCAAAAAAGTGTGGACAAAAGGGAATACTATGGGACACACTGTGATACAGTACAGCTTCCATAATGAGAGCTTTTCTTTCTGCTGGGGGAGAGGCTCCAGGGGCGGTGGGTGGGTACATATGCTGTGGGCACAATGAGTAGGACCAGAGAACATGATGTGAAATTCACACCCGGAAAACAATAAAAAGTTGTTTAAAACATTTAAAAAAACAGAGAAGCGGGTGAAAGCAAAAAGTACTGCATGGTAAATAAAGAGAGTGGATCCTTTTCCTGCGTTTATGCTCACTGCTCACTCATGTGGTTAAGTTACTGTGGACACTGACAGGGCAGCTTAAGCCAATAACTTGGCCTAGAGGGACAGGCATGGGGTGTAAAGGGGTTATCGGCCTCGGGCGATAAGACAGCCCTGGGACGGACAATAAGACGTCCAGAGGGACTGGCAGGTCAGGTCAGACTGGGCTATTCAGTGACCTCTTTCCTCAAATGAAATAAATTTCCCATTCCTAATGTGTACTTCAAGGGGTAGACACAGCATTTATCACTATAGTTTATTTCAATAATGCAGAGTCACTTGTCAACAAGGTTTCTGAAGCGAGAATAGTAAAGAAAGAGGAAATATCCTAAAGTAGACACTTTCAGCCTCATTAGAAATGGAGTGCACACACACACAGAGAGAGAGAGAGAGAGAGAAAGAGAGAGAGAGAGAGAGAGAGAGAGAGCGCAACCTTGGGAGAGCTGCCCTGCACTCAGGCCACTGACAGGTTTCTCAGTGACAACTACACTTAGCATAGCATTAACTGAGCTGCTCAGAGAAGAGCGAAGTGCTCTTGCCAACTGCCTGCCGTATGAGGAGTCCCAGGCTGCAGGTGAATTTGCTCTTGGCACAGAATTAATCATTCCCACAATAATAATTTTTCAGAAAAGAAGAAGGAGGCGGCGGCTTACTAAGCAGATCTGCCTGGGTAGAGTATGCTGTGGAAGGTAAGACCTTTAAAGATGCGACCTTCAAAGGAGGCCAGCTCACTCTAGGGACTTAAAATCACCAAAGATCATACCAGAAACAGCAACCAGAGGGGCCTGGCACCCAACAGATTCTCACTCACAGAAGTAATTTCTTAAATGGCTTATTTGGTAGAACTGTCAAAAAGCATTAGATAAAATTTTAAGACTATATAAATCCAGTAGAATTTACAACAGTAAGATTGTGTGTATGTGTGTGTGTGTGTGTGTGTGTGTGTGTGTGTGTATGTGTGTGTGTGTGATAAAAATTCAAAAGTAAGCAACAGAAAACAGAACTGGAGACAAAAGCTTTGGTGAGTCGGAGCACAGACCTGAAAGTATTCAGGCCTGCCTCTGCACTGCCTCTGTCAGCCAACAGCCACACTAAGGCAAGTCAGGCCTTGTTCACATGGGGACCTGCATCATGGACACCACATTCTTGCAGTCAGGCAGCTGTGCACTGTCAGCAGGACCCCAAACATAGATGGCTCTGGAAGAGAGATGATGGGGATAAGGCAGGGCCAGAGAGGCGCATGTGCATGAGCACGTAGGCGCATGAGTGTGTACCAATCATGAGCCCGGGTCAAGTAACCCCAGCCTGAACATAGAACAGAGACCATCTCTGAGAAGGACTCAGAAGAGCAGCAAGGGAGCCACCCTTCTCTAGCTCACTCAGACAACCTCTCTGAGAAATACGTGCAAAATGCTGTGGGCCCACTCAGTACAAAGTTCCAGCACAGGATAACAACTCTGGCTGATTAGCAATGGGATTCTTAAAGCTGAAGGCCAACGTTGCTGTTGGCGCTGGGCACATCCCTAGTTAGTGGAGCCTCATGATGTGGCAAGAATTCCCAAGAGCTAAGCATGAAGCTCCTCTCTCTTTGATGGGCATGGGGGCGGGAGGTGGCACTTTTAGTGTGTGACCTGAGGCACCTGTTAGTTTCATAACTGTTTAAATTAGGTGAAGAGTACCCACACAAAGAATAAACCTAGAAGAAAGGCATTCCCACTGCATTCTTCTGATGTGCTGGAGGCGGGAAACAGTAAAAACGAACCCAGTTTTCTCAATCAGTGTTATATATGTTCCTCACTGTATTAAACATTTCATGACTTCAGAGACACGAAACCACACAGTTCTTTGCAGAAAGCATAAGCGGTAATGATCCCAGGACTAAGGTCAAGAAGGATGGCCACTGTCACCAAGTCCACAGTGAGGACCAGCTGAGACTTTATGCTTAAGCAAAACGAGTCTGTGGTATATTATGTGTCATCAACCATCTCTCAGTGAGGGAAGGCCAACATGTCCCTCAAAGGGTGCGGTCATCTTCCTACAGTACACATAAACTGGATAAGCTACTGTGGAAAAGAACCTAGAACTCATTTTGATCTGATGTACCCGGAATTCCAACCCAATCAAGCCCTACCGGAGCTGTACTGTGGTGATGCTAGTCTGTCTGGTGACAGAGTCTAAAGAAACTAGATCAGCCTGGGAGCAGAGGCACTCTGCAGTGGGCAGAGAATAGAGGGACAATGAGGACACCAGGCTTGGTGGCCTTGGCAACGGTGAGAAGAAATGGCAGTTTTCCAGTTCTAATGCACTGAGGAAACAAGTCGAGGCGCTGCTAAGAACAGTGCTCGCTGAAAAGAGATTCCGCTAAACACATAAACAGGTTGCAAATAACATTCTACTTGAAAATACAAGTTCATCGTTTATGACTGGCATGTGCCCTATAAGTCAAAGGCATGCCAATAATATAAGCAAGAAGGAGGACAGAAGTATACATTTGAGACATACTCCTGGAAAACGCTAAAGGTACTGCTTTTATTGTTTAAGGGGAATCCTATATAAGCAGAATGATCTCAACATTACAGACTATGTTGAAAAAATATAACACACCACATCTTTATTACACTGACATTTAAAAGGTCTATCACTATATAAACATCTCAAAAAAGGCAGGAAAATAAACCATACCTTCAGGTAACTGTCTTCTACCACACTATAATGCCTTAGCCATGACTTCATTTTCCATAAACAATTTTAGTGCCAAGTGATCAACCATTGCAATCAATCAATTAATTAATCAATCAATCCATCAATAAATGGAATTTTTTAACCAGGGTGATCTCAGATATTGTGCCTGCCTTGTGTAGTTCAATGCTTATGTTCAAGCAAACTGTTATTTCACTTACTAATGGCCTCCAAGTGAAAGCACCCACGGCAACACCGCTGTAGCTCTTCTCACCTTATCAGGCACTGTCATTACTCTCTTGTTGTAACTGTTTTATAAGTTAAACCTTTACCAGAGGAATATATGCACAAGACAAAACAAGAAAGCTAGGGTTCCTTACCACCTACCATCTCAGGCATCTACTAGGGTTATTAAAATATAACCTCCTATGGCTAAAGGGAACCATGATAATAAGATGCCAATCCTGAAATTCAGTTTAGAATGATATAAGATTGTATTCTAGAAATTAAACATAATTAGTATACTCAAAGATATTCAAATCCTTATCATTGGCCAAGTTTAAAGAACTTCATGTTACTATATATATATATTAAAATGGATTCATACTTGGTTTTCCTGATGATACATGTCAGACTGGTGAAGGGAAATAAGATGAACACAAAAGGTGAAATCAGAGGTCCCTGAGGCCTTTCCTCACTGTGATACAACACCCCACAAAAACAGCTTAGAAGATAAAGATTTGGTTTTGCTCAGTGTGAAGGTTTCCATCCTTGCTCAGCAGGCCAACTGCTCTAAGGCCTGTGGCAAGGCAAAATACCACAGAGGTACAAGAGGAGAGAGAAAATCAGACTACCTTGTAACAACCAGCAAAGCAAAGACTAAGGAAAGGCATATCCATCAAAGGTCCTGACCCCAGGGACACGCTTCCTCCAAAGAGGCTCAACTAGCTTTTTTCTTCTTCTTTCAGGATTTTTCTTTCAAAATTCATGACAATATGTGTTTGGTTTTTAGTGCATGCTACATAAGTGTAGGGACCTGCAAAAGCCGGAAGCAGATGTGAGATCCTGGGTCTAGAACTACAGGTAGTGGTGAGACACCTGATGTGGGTGCTAGGAATCAAACTGGTCTCCCGGGAAAGCTGTGTGTGCTGTTAACCGGTAACCCATCTGTCTACCCTACTAGGTTCTACTGTCTGACAGCCCACTGAGTGTGGACAGAGGATGGATCCACTGGTGATGAGTCCTCTAGTGAAGCTAGCAGCTCATGATCTAGTCTTCCCTGAACAGCACCATCAGCCAGAGATTTGGCCTTTGACACCTTACCCACTAGGGATATTTCATATGAAAACCATACTGTTTAGACAGTATACATTTAGGTGTGGTGGGGCCTGTTCTTCACTACCCACAGAACAGCACCTAACGTCTTGGTTTTCAGAAATTACACTTCACTCTTCTCCAACTTTTGAGAAGAATTTGTGTTTTTCTAACTTGCTTACTCATAGAACAAACCATAATCTATCTCATACAACCACGTATTGTGTCACGACTCTATGGACAATGGGATCTGAGAGAATGGAGGCACTAAACTGGCAGACTAAAGCCTCAGGTTATAGCCAACTTCATTCAGAGCCCCAGACAATGTATACTCTGAGGGTTAAGAAAGATCACATGAGTAAAGTTCTCATGAGTTCAAGCTGTATACAATTACATACACAAGGCATATAAGCCAAAAACATAGCATATAAAGGATAACTTGAACATTTAATTTGACAACAGCAGCAAGCAAGAACAAGTAACCTGAAGTAAACTCACTCCTATCCACTTCACCTGGGCAGAGCACGAAAAAGCATTCCAAGAACAATTCTGTGTTTTGAAGAAACTGAGGTCACAAGACTCTTGCCTTATTTTCTTAGAGTGCTCTGAAGAGCACTCAGAATTCTCTTCATATGACTCCCTCCATACCTGGACTATATCTGAACAATAATAAAGTAAAAAGTGCAAATAAACTTTAAAAGTCATCATGAAAAGAGACCAGTGTCCTCTGCTGAGGAGACACTTTGCAAATCCAGGGCTAGATTTCTAGCACAGGATCTAGTGGCATCGCTACAGTTAGCAAGTCTTCATTTCAAACAGAACATATAACTCATGCCAAAGCATGGTCCTTCTGTGTAAAATGCAGGGAGATTAGCAAATACTGCTATCTGCCAGAAAATACTGGTGTGAGGAGAGGCAGAATGATTTCTTCCAAAGTTAGCTAAGAAAAGATGAGGCAAAGGGCACCAATGAAATCACCTCAGAGAGCAGGGGCTGAGAGGCAACACCAGGGATCTCCACAGGGCTCAGGACCCTGTCCCTGGCACAGGCTAGGCAGGTCTGCTGGATCAGAGGCCACAGAGCAGCAAGGGCAGAAAGGGGCTAGCAACGCTCACAGACAATGCTCTCGGGTAGGACCCTCATCCAGCTCCCTTCTCAAGAGGTCCAGACCGCAGGTAAGGAATCTTGGGACATCGGAGTTCTTACAGTAAGGTCCAGAAGGATGGAGCAGGCAGGCAAGGAAGGGGAGTTGGGAGAGAAGAGGCAGGGAGACTGCAGGAGGAGGGAAGCAGGACTGGTGCCAGCCGGCAGCATCCCAGGCATCAGACGGAGCTGCACTGAAATGCACACATTCTCCCAGTCCTTTACATTCTAACTGTTTCACAGGGAGCAGACGTGAAAGTCATCATGCCCTCTGGATTTTAGCAAATGGGTTCTCATGTGCTCCGTCCGCTTGAAGCAGTTCCATTTCAGTTCTCGTCTGCACTGTGCATGTCCAAGGCTGGCACAGAGACAAAGACAGTGGAGGACAAGCATTGCCAGCAAGGTTCAGACACAACCCCTTGCTAATTTAGGAGACTCACGGTGGATTATAGGATTATACTTTCTTTTTAAAAAGCTCTGCCTTCGGTGTGTGTGTGTGTGTGTGTATGTGTGTGTGTGTGAATGTGTGTGTGTGTGTGTGTGTGTGTGTGTGTGTGTGTGTGTTGCTTGGGATAGAATCTAGTAAATTGTGCATGCTGAGCACAAATTCTAAACCTGAGCTGCACCCCAGCTCTATACAATATTTGTCTGCTAGGCAATGTCATTCATTTCAACTGCACACAAAGCAAATCCTATGAAATGACTGCTTAGGGAAATTCTCTAATGTGATGGATTTAACTGTGTTTTCAGTTCAAAGGACATGGAAAAGAAAGCCAAAATTTAAGTAAGCTGCATTTAATTTTTGTACAGTGTATGTGTATTGTTCAATTTCAGGTTAGTTTGCTTCTTAAAGTTTCAGAAAAGTACATATAATAAATGTGATAATATTTCAAAGCATTTCATCTTTAAGAATAAAAAGAAACTATCTAATAAGAGAAAACAAATACTGTTGCACACTTAATTGCTTTTAAACTTAAAAAACTCAAGACTACACTACCCTTTGTATTGAGATAGGAATGGAAAGAACAGAAAGATTTGAGAATATAGAATTATTCACTCTATCTGCCAATCAGAGTCATAGCTTTTGTGAACAAGGAAGAGGCAATTATTTCTTGAACCAACAATGAGATTACTGACCTAGTAGCCTTCCGAATTCTCTCCTACTGCCGGGCTCTCATCAGCATTCAGAGTGAAAGTATTTGTCCTATTAGAAACACACCATGATAGCACTATTGGCTTATTTCATGGTCACTGAGGGCTTCTTCTCACAACGAGGTGTGCACTTTGTGCGTGGAACAGCATATTTTATATATGCCAACTCATTCAGTACTTGCAGAACTGTGGGGGAAAAGTGTTAGCATCTGGATCCTGCAATCAGTTGAGCATAAACCGTGCACACATCCCTGTTGTGACTAAATGTGAAATGCACTCATGTTACACACAGACCTTGAATATATGGACGGAGGTGATTTTATCTAGCACTTTGGTGCACCTGTACTTTTACTGTGAAACAGGATAGGAATAGAAAAAATGCTCCCCTTGGAGCTACCATGTCAGGTCTCAGGCCTAGGGGAAAGTCTGTCTGGGTGCTCGCTGGGCAGTAGTACTGCTGACCCTGTGAGTAATTCTGCTTAACTCCTAAGTGTGAGGAATAAATACAAACATAAAGAAGGTTCAGATAACTAGGGAAAGGCTGCTGTGAGCGAACGGCCGAGTCAGGACACGGAGGGGACAAGAGCCTTCATTTCGGGGCCAAGCAGGATGGCGAAGGAAGAAGGTACCTGAATAGCTGTAGGGCTCAGTCAGACCAGCACCAGAAGCCTCTGGACCGAGATCGGGGAAGACATTTTCAGATGTGTTTTCCTCCAGTTTCTCCCACGCCAGCTAGACTCCTGGGGGGAGGACTAAGGTACGTGGGCCCCAAACACTGGGCTCTGAAAGGACTCCACAAGTGTGTGCTGAATAAATACAGAGAATGAAGGGAACAAACAGAAGGGCAGGAGGCAAGGAGGAGGAGGAGAAAGAGGAAGATAGATGAAACTACAAAAAAAAAAAATAAAGATACTAAGATTCTGTTCAGCACATAAAAGAATGTGTTTACTTATGGGTGAATTTTTATGTGAATTTAATAATACATTTTAAGATACCTTTACTTTCACCTCTAGGCCATAGAGTCCTGGAAGCTTTCAATGCAAGACTCAAAACATCGGACTGATGTTCTTGTTATCCAGCTCGGAATTTCTGAAAAGAAATGGATAAAGACTAAACAACTCGCTGCCAGTAAGAGGCATGTCAAAGAGCACTGAGATGAACCCAGTTGTCACCGAATATCATAAGGCTCTGCATCTCCTAAAACTCTGAGGGGATGGAGGCCCTGGTCAAACTGAGCTACTGTAGCAGGCCTCACAGTCATTTGAGGAAACAACAACATCAAGCAGTGGGTGGGTTTGCTGTGTGACCTGAGAATCCCCTGGGGTTTGCTTGCCTCCTGTGCAGCAGAGCACCCACCAGGCTTTAGCTCTGGGACTGGGTGGGGCAGGAAGGAGCTGCTAAAACACTACAGCAGGACTCCTCAAAGGAAAGGGAATTTGCACTTTGAGAACCCAGTTCTTGTGAAGGGAGAAGACAAGGCATTTGTTGCAGCTGTCTCTATGCCCCAAATGCAACACTGACCTGCCCTTAGACAAAAGTGCTCCTGTACATGGTACAGCTGTACAACAGGCCTTGGGTTAGGCCATTTTCAGGAAAGAAAAAAAAAGCTTTGACTGGGCATGTGGCTGGCCCTAACCAACATGCTGCAGTTTTAAAAACTGGTGAGATCCTGAGGCTCCCTAAGGGAAGTGGTTCCCCACATCGGCTCCATGTGACACTGCTTTCACTGCGCGTGGGGATATCTGGATGAATCATGAAAGCAATGCTCATCCAGACATCTGGCAGCTCACAAGAAGACTCAGTGCTGGAGATTTTAACTCTCTTCTTCCTCCCACATCTGCCTTCGTCAGATGCCACAGCAGCAGAGGGGCTGCATCTTTGTTTGAAAGTGAGAGGCAGCAAGAAGCAGAAGTTCCGGCTGCACAGACATCTTTACTGAGAGGTACTTTCCATGCATGGATAGAAAAACAATTAGTACTTGAGGAATTGCTTGCAATTGTCCCAGATGATGGTCTAGGAGCACACCACTGAGGTCTCTGCCAGAGTCCCAGCTACCACGTGGCTGCACTGAGGCATGGTGACTACTGTACAGAAAGTTTATATTAGTAAGCCTGCGCATTGTGACCTAGATTTATATGGCTTCAAAAACTGCAGAGAAAGCCTGAAAATGTCGACTTTAATAACCACTAAGAGTAATCCATCCCCCCACAACTGTCACCTGCAAACCTTTCTGAACTGTCTACTTCAGTTTCATTATCAGTGATGCGTAGCAATAGCAGAGTGGATCTTAGCACTGGGTTGAACAGAAATGAAGACTCAATTTCTGTGAGCCTTCCCTTTGGTTCTGTGCTTCCCTTTGTTCCCTTGGTGGATGAATTTTAATAACACTATTTTATATGCGATCCCAGGGATTTAAATCAATAAAATCATATAGGTTTAAAATTATATTAGAGCACTTTAAATATACATGATGTCTGAGCTCAGTTTAATTGGTTGTGGTCTAAAATAAAATAAATCGTTTTTGCACTATGCTATTTTGCAACCAGGGGGCTTTGTTTGTTTATTTGCTTTGAGGAATTTTTTGCTTAAAAATTTCTTTTTCATCTTTATCCTTATTCTTGCCTACTTTCATGCTTTCGAAGAGAAAAAATAAACAGCTAAATTCCATTATAATTTAGCAATATTAGAGTTATGCACTTTTGGCTGAGTTGAGGAGTAACATTAAAGAAATTCCGTGTCTGTTTATCTTCAGAGTAGCCATGTGAATTCAAAACCATCCCAGTAAAATAACCAACATCATGTATCCCTGAGCCTCAGAGACCTTACAGTTATGTGCACAGCTGAGACCTCTTTACTGAGGAGATGAAAGCCCAGAGAGGTTGTGTGCCCATTTCAAAGCCACACAGCACACCTTGGGTATCAGACTTCCTACATGTCAATTTAGTACTCAGTATATCACAGTTGATTCCTAATTTCTACAAAGCTCTGTCAAACTTATAATTGTGTCTATTTTAGTGTCAAAAAATATGCTATGAATATTTAAGGCATCTTAATATCACAAGGCAACTTAGCTACTAGAGTATAATCTACATTTTTGTTCTACTGTTTATATTAGCTGATGTGCTGAAGGCCCATGGGAAACTAAAGTAAAATGTGGGATATTCTAGACTTGGGTAACCCAAAACTACAATTTCTCTCTTGTTCCTAGGCAGAACATAATGAAAGGGTTTGCTAAAGTACAGTTTCGAGTGATTTTACAGCCACCTAGCAAGCGAACTCAAAGTATACACAAGTGTAAAGCAAGCATCTGAGAACTACTCAGTATCAGTCAGACCCACCATTAAGAATGTGCATTCTCTAAAGCTCTAAATCTGAACCGTGCTCAGTTCATGCAGACCAGCACTGAAGTCAGCAGTGGCCTGTAGACCCCTACTCTCCATGTCAGCTGGTGCTGGGTGAATGAGATCCAAAAGGCCTGAGGAAGCAGTGATCAGAAGACCCCCAGGGCTGAGTCTCTGTGTGGGGGATGGGTGTCAGTGAGGGGTGCATGTGAGGATGAGTGGGAAGATCAACCAACAGGACAGCGGGGGACAGAGCCCTCCGCGCATACACGCTGCAGGTAGCAAATAGTCCAGGAGAAAAAGCCGCCATTAGGAGGGATTTATTTCTTGAGTCTTGAATCTGTGAGACAATTAAGTACAGCCAGCCCTCTGTAGTCATCGATTTTTATCTTTGCATTTAACCAACAGTTCTTAGAAAGTAGCTGGGGGGACATTTTCATCTTAACTGAACTTACAGAGAACTTCCTGTTATCGATCCGGAACAAGGTAATGTAACAACTATTCATACAGCATCTAACTGTCCCAATATTCTAAATCAGCCAGGGGTGATTAAAAAGTATATGGAAGATGCCTATAGGTTCTATGAAAATACAATGTCTGTTTATAAGAGGGACTTGAGCATCCACAGACTTCAGCAAATGACAAGTATCTAGGAATCAATCCCCTGAACAGACCAACAGGTAATGAAGGCTTATATTTCTTCATATAAACTCGTGACTCCTATACAATCTCTTTGTCAAATAACCATTCTAAGGAAGAAGCAATAGGATCTAGATTTCACACTTTGTTAACAAAGAAACATATCATGTAAGCATACAAAGAAATTGTTAGCATATTTTTAAAAGAACAAGAAATCCTTAATGATATCCATGACATTGCTACTAGAATTGTTAAATAAAAATCTGAAAATGCAATTATAGAAAATTCAAAATGTTACAAGCTCACTGGAAAAATAATTTATCAGTTTTTTTTCTAAAGCAGGGTACACATTTATTTGTCTTAGTAATCCTCCTTCTAGTTATAAGGAACTAAAAAACACAGTTTCCACAAAAGACTGACACGGGAATGTTTGCAGGAGCCTTATTTATCAGGGTCCCAAACCCAAAATAACCCAGATGTTCATCGGCTGGCAAACAGATAAACAAAATGTTATGTGGAAAACACCACTCAGGAAAAAATGATTGATTCAAATGACAATATAAAGGAATGGAGAATCACTACATCCTAAGAAAGATGCAAGATACGAAGTACTAAATGTGTGGTCCCACTTACTGAAAACTCTGGAGAAGGCAAAACTTCATCAGGTCAAGGATTGCCATGAGAGAAGGAGAGGAACTAACTACAAAGTAAAATGAGAGATATGTCAGATGACAGAAACTCAGCCCATGAATGGAATGGTAGCTACCTGCACATATGTGTGCTACTCTTGAACTGTATACTAGAAGTCAGTATGTTTGACTGTATAAACATTAATTACATATACATTGTATCTCATTGATATGGTTTTTAAAGGTAGCCTGAGGCTCTCTCTCCTCTTCTCTCTCTGCACACGTGCCCTGTCTCTCTTTCCCCTCTCCCCCTCTCCCCATGGGAACTTCTCTGGCCCTGGTCTTGAGGCCAGTGAACTCACCTACTCAAGAGCAGCTTCCCAATAAACGTGCTCTTTTTCCTCCATCATTTACCCTAACAGACCCTAACTTCACCTGTAAGACATGAAAACCCATCATGGGATGGCTCTCCAGATCTTAGCAGTGGATACATGTATGGAGAATACTAAAATTAAAAACATGCTCAATTCACAGAGAAATGACTCCATTGTTTTACTACTTCTATGAGCTATATCCTTCTAAGGTCAGTCTCATAATATTTACCTCAACCAATCTCTTCATTATAAGAGGATAGATTTCTACAATTTGATAGTTCATGAATGATAGAATATGGGAGATAAGACATGCCAAAAATGTGTGGGAAAACCAACTGTGAAAACTTGAATGGATGTGAGAAGACTGTGAATCAATTTGAAAACTCTTCTTAAAATGCTGGGACTAATATTTCCCAAAAGACTTCCATGTGTTGGTGACTAGATAGAAAAGATATTAATGATAGGCAAGAAAGTCCTTGCTCACATCAAGTCCACCACCATACCTGTGGTAGTTTTATGCTTGGCCCAGGGAGTGGCCTTATTGGAGTAGGTGTGTCCTTGTTGGACGAAGTACGACATTGAAGGGGTAAGCTTTGAAACCCTCATCCTATGTGCCTGGAAGTCAGTCTTCTCCTAGAGGCCTTTGGATGAAGATATAGAACACTCATTTCCTCCCACACCATGCCTGCCTGGACACTGTCATGCTCCCACCTTGTTCATAATGGACTGAACCTCTGAACCTGTAAGCCAGCCCAAATTAAATGTTGTCCTTAAAGAGTCACCTTGGTCATGGTATCTGTTCTTGTTGTAAAACACCAACTACAATAGATCTGATTCCTGATTTGATTTAAGTTGTTTTAAGAAGTTCACTGGATTTAAATAATTTTGGGAAATTTGGGTGGTATAAAAAGGCTGAGAGTTCTACACCTTGATCTAAAGACTGCTAGAAGACTGACTTCCATGCAGATAAGAGGAAGGTCTCAAAGCCCACCCCTACAGTGACACTCTCCCTCCAATAAGGCCATACCTCCAAATAATGCCACTCCATGGGCCAAGCATAGCCAAACCACCACAATACCAAAACTGCAATGTCTTCTACAGCTGAAGTTATATATTGATGTATGTGGAAAAGACTATTTCTTGAAGTTATCATTCAACTGTAACTGCACCATAAATACCAAAATAACTGCAGCTGCACTGACTGAAGTAGGATACCCAGTATAACAATCATGACTTCTCCTGTGCTTCACGGACTGATTAGCACGGGTGGGGTAGCAGTATGCCTAGGGGAGGCTCACACGGTTCCCCCAAAGCCTCTTGACGTTTTATAGTGATAAAAGCCCTCCACTATTAAAGCCTGAGAATGGCACGTGAAACAAAAAATGAGCAAGCTAATGCTGACGAAGGGAGGCATGTGCAGACAGAAACGTGGTGGTTTGAACGAGAACGCCCCGCACAGGCCTATGTAGTTGAATGTTTGATGGAATTGTTTGGGGGAAGAGTTAGGACATGTGACCTTCTTGAAGAAGGTATATCACTGTGGGGGTAGGCTTTGAGGCCTCAAGAGCCCACACCAGGCCCTGTCTCCTTCTCTCTTCGCCTCCAATTTCCAGATAAGATGTACTCTCCAAGCTACACTGCTCTGGTACCCGCCTGATGCCATGCTGCCTGTCATGAAGGTCATGGCTCTCCTTCTGAAACTGTAAGTGCCCCCCAAATTAAATCCATTCTAAGTGTACCTTCACTGGAACAGAAATGCAGCGAAGACAAAAGGAGGCCTAGAAATATTTAAATTAACTACCAGATTTCAATAGCATGAAAATGGAGCAATGGAGGGACAGTGAGCATTCTGAGGAGCAGAAGTCATAGAGAAGTAATATGGCTCATGGCAAGCAGATTCTAGTAACCGAACCACTGAGCAACATAATATTTGAATAGGCTCCCTTGTAAAGCTTGGAGACCCGGATGGAGCAATGAGGTAGTAAGACCTGGACGAAGCAATGAAGCATTTAACAGGCATACTTCCTAGAGCATATCACTGCCTCACAGTACGTTTCCCAAACCCAAGCTTCAACCTGCTCAATGGAGCTGACTATTCCCAGTAGCTCTGTGCTCACCCCGCCATGCTGTGCCCACATGGTCCCTCTGTCCTGGAATCCCCCTGCAGTCCCCTCTCCCTAGTCTTCCATGGCCACCCACACTTAGCATGATGGAGGGTGAGGGCTTCCGTGGACAGCCCCGTCAGTGGCTGTCCCTCACATGGCTGGGTCCCAGGCACTCAGAACTGTGAACAGAAGCTTCCAGCTACCCGAGTTTTATACTTTATCTTGGGGACATCCTGTCTGCTGTCCGATTGCCTCTCTGTCCTGGCATGTCTGGAGACTTCAGCCCATTTAACCTTAGCTCAGCTCGCCCTGCTTTTGAGTGTATCGCCTTGGCCTATCTAAGCTCAATCTCTTGAGCTCTCTGCCATGTCCTGGTGCCTTGCTAGGGTTCAGGTAAGATCATCCATCTACTGTTGTAACTCCCACTAGGCCATCAAACCTTCCTGGGTATCTCGGTCCCTAGGACTGAACCCAGGAAGTGAGGCTTGGCAAGTTTGTGAATGAGTCAGGGTTCCAAAGACAGAACAGCCAGTTGTGTCCCTGACCTGAGCTGTCTCATTTTATCCATTCAGTGCTGAACCACTGGGGTATGTGGCAGCTTGAGAAAGCCACGTATTATTTTGAAGCTACCAAAAGTGGAAGGTTAGCAACTATCAAAACAAACAAGCAAGCAAGGAAAACCAAAAGAAAGCACAAGGCTTCCTTTAACTGGAACACAGGGAAAAAGCCAAGATGATGACCAAAGGACAATGCTATACATTCTGGTTGCCTGTATTTAAATCTTGCCTCTGGGGCATGGTTTGATTTAAGTACTCATTTCCCTTCTAAAAGCCCATCTCCATGTCTGTAACACAAGGAAAATAAAATCCTCACCTGAATGGGTCATATTAAGGATTAGATGCCCGTGAGTTAGCAAGCGAGCCCTAGGGCTCTGTCCACTCTGTGCTAGTTAGCTGTGCAGCCGTGGCCATGGCAGGCAAAATCAGGTCACACTCTGGCCACTACTGTAACTGAAGAACTGAGAGTCTCCTTGGGCAGTTGGCTTCATCATCAACAATGGAAACTGATCTTATGTTGAAGACATTGTGACAAACTGTAAAACTGCAGGGTGCACAGGAGGCATGCCACAATAGGGGGTTTGTTGTTTGTTTTCCTAACTCTCCCCCTCTCCTTTGTGTATGGATCATTGATTTCTGAACAATCTGGACACTTTCCATCTTGTCCTAAACAGGACTATGCAATTAATGACGACAGTTTGAAACTCAAGCTAAAATGACCGTCATCTCCTCACAGCAATGTCTCTCACGGGGACAGGTGCAGCTGTTTCCAGGGAATTAATTTATTTGCACTAAGCTGAAAGAGTCCCATAAATATATGGTACACTGAAACTTTCATTAAATACACTCAAATTAAATTCACCCAGCCCAGCATTTTTATTCATGGATTCTCTACAAACAGCACTTAGCAAACCACACAGTGGAAGAAAGGTTATGTCCATATTAAAATGTCTAGAGAACAACTTGGTGGGGGAAATCTATGAAACTTGCTGCATGCCAGCATCACACACCTTTGGGGGATGAGTATGTACCCAACACCCTGCTGAAAATTAAGAAAAGAAGCATCCGCTTGTAAAAAATGTACGTTTACAAGAAGAGCACTGTACCTCAAATGCCCCCCCCATACTCCTATAAACCGTATATAGTCACACAGCTTATCACACATAAACACAAGATCTTACACCTAGCCCACTGTTAGCTGCATGTTATTCAATTAATAATCATATTCTTTCCCCATGGTTATGAGTCAGAAGCAAGAAAATTCCCAACCAAATGGCCAGAAGTGGCTAGGTGGGTCTCTTATTCTATGTACATGAATATAAACAAGAGCATCTGAAACAGCCTTAGAACGGTAGCAGTCAGCTGGGAAGAGGGCAGTGAACCCTCCTTACTTGAAATGTTTCCATCTGTGAAACTGATATTTCCTAAATCCACAATACACTAAGAGGTATCTTTGTTATGGTCAGGTCAGTCCTTCCATACTGATGTTCAACAGAAAAAGTGATTTGTAGTTCTTGAATTCTTATATGTAAATCTGTTATTAACTTATAGGAACTATTTCTTAAAAAAAAAAAAACAACAACAACACAATAGTAATGAACCCCCAAACACCTAAGGCAAAATGGGCTGGCCTTACCTTCAAGGGTGACCTTTAAAGTATTGTTTTTAAATGACTAACTATTAAATTACTCACTGTGTTGCTTGAAAAATAAAAATTTGAGAATATTGTTTAAGTCACCCTCAGATACAATGCCAAAAATGGTGTCAAGTTTCTGAGTCCCATTATTATACACTGGCAATTTTCCCTCCTTTCTAGCATTTCCAAACACCAATGAGAGAACTGCACGTATAAGCTCATCTAGTCAAATCAGTGAGCGTCATGTGACAGAACCAGTCTCACAAGATAACACACACAGCAAGCATACACACCTACATACACATGAACATGCAAATGCAAGTGCCCATGTGTGCACATGCACACACATACACACACATACACACACACACACACACACACACACACACACACACACACACACACACACACGGAACTGGAGATGTACAGCAGCAGAGTACTGGCCCTCTGTACTATCCCAGTACTACTAAAAAAAATCTCTACAATAAATTTAGTGTAGGGTTCAGGACAAAATGTCTTAGCTCACTGAAAGACAACAGGCTCCAACACCCCTCATTTTCCAGGACATGGCTTCCCCACATACTTGTGTTCACTAAGAAGCCTGCAGCTTGGAGCCCTCATCTTTGTGAGATATATAATTGGAGTCCTCCTCAAGTGCTTTGCTGAGCAGGTGGCACTCATTTCAAGCCAAAAAAAAAAAAAAAAAAAAAAAAAATCTACTCTTGGCTTTCGCTAAGAAGATCCATTCATCTCCTTCAGAAACAAGTATAAAAAGATGTCAATATCAACACACTGGTATTTTCTACTAGCTTACAAAATGATAGTTGAGCATTAGTAAAATGTAATGCAATATATTGGGCACAACTTTTCTTTTAAGGCTTCAGCAGGTTTTATTGAGACATGGTTTTATATTATACATTTTTTAAAAATTGGATAAAATATGCATAACATGAAATTTATCAACATAACCATTTTAATCGTATGACTGGGTGATGAAATACACTTATCGCACTGTGCATCACTACCAGCTTCCATCTCTACAGCTATTTTCCACTTGAAAACCCTAAATGTTCTGTGTTCTGCTCATTAAGGAATTCTGCATCCTTCCTTCCCAGACTAGGCCATCTCCGTTTCCGGTCTTGGCCGACTACACGTGATACTTGGTACAAACAGGACCGTGTAATGCTGTCACTTTGTGGTTGGCTTCTTTTAAGTTGCATAATTCGCACATGGTTCAGCCGCGCTGCCCCGCACATCACAGGACATTTCTCACCTCTTGTACCAGAACACTCAGCCGTTGACCAAAGCAGAGGGCCACGTGCTTCTCAGCAGTAAACCCTTTGAATAGCCAGGCAAAGTGCATATTATTGTGTGAACCAAAACAAGAGCCTTCTTGAACTGTCAGGATATTGAGACAGCCCCTGCCCACCAGCCCCAAAATGCTATTCACGGGCACCTGTGAGCACCTCCCAACAAGGATCTGCAGCGGGAGTGTGCTAGCTCCGTCAGTGGCATGTCCAGAAAATCAGATAGGAGGATTCACTCTGGCTCAACTCCCTCTGTGTAGTGTTTTTACTTCATTCCATGCTCAGGGCTCTGAGAAAAGCAATGTTCAGAAAAATGACTAGGCAGCAAAGCAAAAGTATTCAAATGAATGCCTCCAGAACGGACACTTCAACCCCATTCCCACTGCATATTACTGGCAACTTTGCTATCGTAATAGTGAAACGCAGTAAGAATCTCATATCCAAATGAATGAGGCCAGAAGTGCTTCAGATTTCAGACAGATAGGGGGTTTTCTTAGGGAAGGAATCCAAGTTCAAAGACAGACTTCACTCTGTCTTACTTTCCCTACAAGATGCTTCACAAGTTAACTTTGAATCCTCTCAGGTCCATCAGGCTGGACTCTCAAACCAGCATAGGACTTACGAAAACTACTACTGGGTAGCTAATAAGTAATTGGTTCAAAAAGGATAGTATTTACAGCTCAGTGGTCAAAAATACTCACTTGCCATCAAAATGGAATTTCATCTCTTCTCAGAGTTTTTCTCAGTATCAAATATATATATATGTATATATATATGTATGTATGTATGTATATGAAATATATACATCACTGACAGAATATTTAAATTAAAATAGTAAGTAACAATTACACGTCAGTTCCTAGTGGCAGCAACACTATAATCAGTTCTACATGAGGATTTTCAGCTTTTCCTGCTTCCTGACACCCCTGCCTACCACACTAGAACCACTTTCTCTGTTCCGTTCTTTTCCCCTCACTGGCACTGCAGAATTCAACCTATCATGCCACACTGTTTTAAGACCTCAGGCCCTGGAAGTTAGTTGTCCTGTCTGCTCACCTAGCTGATAATCAACTGGCTTAAACAAGCAGTTGATCCGTCGTTTGATCTCCAGGCCATCCCTAAACACATCCTTTCCTAGTGCACACTGACGGAGCTGGGTCTGCTCTCTGACCGTCCTCTTCCTTGCCCTGAGTGAGTCCCCTCTAGATGAGACAGGCTCTCTGGAGTACTTCCTGGCACAAAGCATCCCCTAGGAGAGGTTTGCTAAATAGCCAGTGTCAGGCAGCTTAACCAATCTGACATATAATGAAAGACACACATCCGGGCTCATCCTGGGTCAAAAATTTGACCTGCAATCCCAACAGATCAAGCAGTGCCCAGGAAGGGGGAGGGGCAGGGCGTATCGCTCCCCATCACTAACATCAGCTCTCTAGCTACCTTTCTCACAGGTAGAGCATGCCAGCTGCTTCAGGAACACATTGACTGAGGCCAGGAAGAAAACCAAGAGCTGAGTCCCAGAGCAGAGTTCTGGATCCCCACTGATGTGCAAAGGGGAATTGAGGTCATTGCTATGCTAAGCTTTGAGAACATTCTTTATGCAACAAGGGACAATGAAGCCTTTACTTTAACTTCTAGCTTTCTTTCCTCCCAGTAAAATCTTTTATCTGAACGTATCTATTTCAAAGATTACAAAAACAACCAAACCTCATCAAATCAGCATGAGGAAAGTTGTACTTCCTTCCGGCCACACCTACCTAGGAGGAATCAGCCTTCTCAAAGGCTAGCACCAAAGACAAGGTATTCTACTGGGTTTTGTTGTGTGAGACAGTCAGATTAAATGGGTCAACTACACAATTAAACCATAAAGATAGAATGGATTTAATAATGTAATAATAGTTCAATATGGTGGGAGTTAAATGCATTTCCAAATAAAACTAATCTTAATTGTAGAATACACATTCATTAGATTTCTACTTGAAATCCTTGTAATTTTGGAAAAGGTTTGATTTGGTTCACTGAGGACTTTTTGGTATAAAGAACTGAGACAAAGTTCAGAGACGGTTACATATTTCTACATATTTAATTAATTTAATAGCATCTAAATCAATTTTGCTGTAATAGGAAAAAGTATTTCAAGCATGTAAATTTGACGTATCTATCTTAAAGTAAAAACCACCTAAGCTTTCTGAAAATAAAAATAGCAACCTGCCAACTATTAAACTCCTAAGAAAAAGACTAGATTTTCATTGGGTAAAATTTTGCTACATTTAAAAGTACTTTATTAAAGTAGCAAACACTACACAGTACATTTTCTTTGAAAAGGAAAATGAAGTGGTTTACTTCTGTGTATCTACCATGCTCATCAAAGGCAAACCCTACCTCACACAGGATTTTAATTGAGAAGCCACACAGAATGAAGGCAAGTCGGAAGTATGTAAGAATGGGTCTATTAAAGACAAAGGGACAGCTATAGTCCTAGCAGTGGGACAGGCTATAATCCAGCACTGGGAAGCAGAGGTAAGAGGATCTCAACTTAGAGGTCAGCTTGTGCTAAACAGAAAATGTCAGTCAACCTGGACTTCTGAGCAAGGCTCTGTGTCCAAAAAAAAAAAATTCTCATGTATGCATATATATACACACATATGTGTGCATGCATGCATACTAAAGACTATGGAGGCCGCATTGTAGGTTTCTGATGAGAAGCCTCCAGTCCTGGCAGGGACTATTCCTATCCCACACGTCCTTCAGACCCCTCCCTTCCTGCCTGACAATCCCAGCTGAATGCACCTGTTGTCCCAGTTTCAACAGTGGCACCTCACAGGTAAGATTTCATCGGGCAGTTTAGAATCACCAGCAAAGATATGGGAAATCCCAAGAGTCAGAAACTGGGACAGATGGGCAAGTCTGTGTTTGAGCTAAGCTGCAGGTAACACTGAACTACAATGCAAAGCACTTGCCTGCTCAAGGCTTCCTTGTAACCTGGGTATAGGTGTACTAAAGAGGATCCTCTGGAATCCCACTAACCCTAGTGTAGGAAGGAGGTCACTATACAAACGCCTGTGACTGTAAGGGTTGACAGTTCAAACCGCAGGGCAGGTCACCTTGAACAGCCTTTGCACAGAGAACTGATAATCTGGCCACCTTAGCTCTGACAGTGTTAGTTTTGCTTGAGCCTCTTCCAAACAGGGTGGGGTGGGAGGGACATTTGGACAGGATAGAGAGACAGAAGGCAAAACTGCAACACTTCCCGAGTGCACCAGGACCTTAATGCACAGAGTCAATCCCCATTCACAGGAGGCCCGTAGTCCAGTCCCAATCACAGAACAGGAGGAGGTATCCCAGGACTGAAGGCAGCAGCTTCACCCCTCCTGTGCTTTGCTTCTAAGTGTTTATCAGTTTGCAGTGGTGTTAAAGGGAGAAGTGACCTTATTTCACAACAATGGGCCCCTGAGAGTGCTCTGAATAGACTCCTCCACTTAATTCCACCATGGAACGGGCACAGAGCCTCCGAGGCCTGATGAAATCATTCCACACTGAGAAGTAGAAAAGATGTGTTAGAGACAAAGCAGCCTCTGTGGGGACAGGCAAAGCCAAGAGGTAAGGAGATGCTACTGTGTCCACCCAGGAATGCGGGACAGAAAGGTGACTGTCTACTGCACCGGGAGCTCAAACGTCCATGTTCCAGCCCAATGCCTGCTGCACACTGGTTCAGTCTGGACTGTGACTCCTCCACCCTCATATTAGGCTGAAAGCTGCCTTCCTACTGTCCTTCCCAGATTCTGGTTCAGTAATTTAGAGGACATACATGTCATTAATTCTATCACCTAAAAAGGCCTTTCTGATATAGCAAATTACTATTGACACATCCTAGGAAGTGCCAGGCTGGAGAAGTTCCCAAGGAGAGAGAGATAGTACCCAATGTGTACCAGAAGCCGCCATGTGGGCCTAAAGACAGTGATCTCCCTCTTCTCTCTCTCTGTCTGTCTCTGTCGCTGTCTCTGACTCTGTCTCTGTCTCTGTCTCTGTCTCTCTCTCTCTCTCTCTCTCTCTCTCTCTCCCTCCCTCCCTCCCTTTCTTCCTCTCCCTTCTCTCTCTGTCTCTCTCTGTCTTTCTCTCTCTGCCTCTCCTCTCTCTCTCTCTCTCTCTCTCTCTCTCTCTCTCTCTCTCTCTCTGCCTCTCTCTGTCTCTGCCTCTATCTCTGTCTCTCTCTTTCACCACACACACACACACACACACACACACACACACCATGCTGCTATGACATTCGTCTACCTGCCCAGGGTGAAGACACTGTAACAGCAGAAATCTGGGAGAAAGAAATCTCTTCTTTAAGTACAGCCCAGCTAGCCTCATACTAGAGACAGCACACTAATTCCAAACATAGCGTCTAGGAAGGCAGGTCCTGCACCGACTCCCATGTGGGGGCCTTCAACACACGACCTGGCTAAGTCGAGTTAATGGAGGACACAGTCCAGGTAGACCAAAAGTCAGAGCCTATGAGAGCCACTCCGTTACTGCACGCTCCAGTGTATGAGACCTCAGACACAAGAAAAGCTAAGGCACTACCCAGCACGTGTCTCCAGACCACTGCCACGCCCCAAACAACTTGAAGCCTGTCTTGTCTCAGTGCCAATGCCTGTCATCACGCAGCACTGTGACTGGGACTCGTGGGCCCTAACTTTCATAGGAATGTTTCAGACATTTCTAGGTGATTTTTTTTTTCAGATTTTGGAATATTTGAACAACTTTGACTGACTGAGAGGATCTCAGGGACCAGGATGCTTCAAAATCTCAAGTGTATGAAAGAACAGATTTCTAAAATGTTCAGATTTTAGGAAATTTGTATTTGCAGGAGGTGGGGGGCATGGAATGTATGATAAAGTCCCTGAGAAAGTCCAGTGAATTAGAGAAACCCAAATGCAGATCTATGGGGCCCTTCTTATCTAACCCGGTAACCTGAGGGAACTAGAAGAGTCTCCAGGCCAGACTGGCGTGGCCTGTGCTTAGGAGACGTTGTTGCCCACAGTTACTACTACTTCCCCTCCTGCTCCTACAGGGCCATCTGCTGAGCGGAGTGTGCCAAGAACATGGAGTCAAGGAATTGCAGAGTCTGGCACGGCAGCACTCAGGAGAAACAGCAGGCCACAGCCGTGAGGCACATACGATCTTGGGTTTTCCTATAGCCATAAGAAAGAGTAAACGAGAAACCAGTGACGGGCAGTATTATGACTTTACCCTAAGAAATATTACTCTTTGCATTTTTTCAAATTGTTTCAAATCTTCAAACCTGGGCCTATCTTCACACTTACAGACATTTCAGTTCAGGAAAGTAACATTTTCCATGCCTGGCAAGCAGGGGGGCCAGTGCCCTCCCATAGCAACCAGCACAAGTGTGAGCTGTAGGTGCTTCCGGAAGAGATGAAGGCATTCGCCTCCACGGCAACGCATCTTCCATCCTCTGTAATCTGTCAGGATGTAGTTCCTCAATCCCAACTGCAACTCCTTCAGCATATTAGTCATTCAGCATATCTTCCATGCTCCACAACTTCTCCAGGGCACAGCTCCTCATTCTCAACTGCAGACTCCTTCAGCTCATAAGCAATTACTCACCCTGACCTGTGGAGAGGCCCCACCCACAGAACGGCCGGAGAGCTAAGTCTGAGGCAGATGGCCAGCAGACTCAGCTGGATCCACTAGGACTGACATCCTCTGATTATTGCCCGGCTAAAGCGCACTTTATGTCTCTGTGATCAGGCTTCTCAAGCATCGTGAAGATATGATTGCTTCCTTCGTTCTTTTTATCAGAACACAGAAGGTCAAAGAAAATTAGAGCGAAGACATTATAACGGGAGGCTGAGAGAATGACCGAGGCGCATAACCAGAAAGGAAGCGAAACGAGCCTCAGGCCACGGAAAGAGCAGGTGTGGAGGCTGAGCTGGTCACGGAGAGGGCTGCAGATGCGGGGGCCAAGCCAGGCAAGACCAGAAAAATACATGACACTTTCTTTTAAAAAGCACAGTAGCCAGGGCTTTGAGCAGCCTGGAAACGGGCCTGGACGGTTTCTCAGCTGACTCAGATGTGAGTATGGCAGACACAGGAAGACGAGAGTCAGGAAGATTTCCAAAGTGGGAAGAAAGATGGGATACCCCAAGAATGCAGAAACTGGGGTGGGGGGCTGAGGGATCCAGGGATCTCGGTTTCCAGGGAGCCCCCAAGCATGAGGAAAAACGCCTGAGGAGCCCAACCTGTCCTCCCGCCTGCGCTCTGGAGGCCTTAGCTCACGGGTACATTCCTGCTGGGAAACTGGCTCAGTCCAAGGAAAAAACTCAGGGAAAATCTCACTCCTTTCTAGAAAAAGTATCCTAGGGGTTTTGTTTGTTTGTTTTGTTGTTGTTGTTGTTGTTGTTACTGCTGTTGTTGTTGCTGTGATAACCACTATCATCAAAAGCAACTTGGGGAATGAAAGGATTTGTTTGGTTACAGCTGGTTGTAGCAGGTTACAATTCATCCTCAAGAGAAGCCAAAACAGGGACTGAAGCAGGGCCCAGTGAGGAATGCAGCCATGGCTTGCTTAGCCAGGTTTCAAATATGGCCCAGGACCACCTGGCCCAGGATGGCCTCACCCACAGTGGAATGCGCCCTCCTCTATTCCTTAGTAATCAGGACAATGTCCCACAAACACCCTCCCAGGCCAGTGTAGCGGAGACAGTTTCTCAACTGAAGAAGATTCCCCTCTTCCCCAAGGTTGCTTTAAGGTTATTCCAAGTCCACAAACCCAGCCAGCTCTGTGGGTTTCCCGGGTCTCCACAGAGATGCAGCCAATCCACTGAAAACTCTCTGCGCTCCAAGTGCTGCTGCCACACGTGCTGCTTCAGATTTCAGGAGGGCCGCTCTGCTCGCACCTGTCTGCAGAACAAAGTCTCTGAGGAGATTTCTCCTGCGTTACACATCAAAACGTTCGCAAGGGGACCCATGCCCTCTGGCACAATGTTCTGTATGAACACTACTTTTTCTTCAAAGAGGGATCATTACGCCACCAAGGCTGCTACCACAATGGATAGTATTTTATAAAATACCCTAAACAGAGTGGCTTATGAACTTAAATTTATTTCTCACAGTCTGAGCATGAGAAGTCCAACGTCAAGGTGTCTATGATCTGTTACCTGGAAAAGATCCACTTCCTGGGTCACAGATGACATACCACAGTATCCTCGGGAGCAGGAAGATGCAGACTCTCTCCCTACGCTTTTACGAGGACACGAACGAAATCTATGGACTCCTTCTCCCTCCTGACTTAGTTACACCCCACTGCTCCCCAATACTAATGCTTTGGGGACTGCAAAATAACACTGCCACTGACAGATATGAAATTGGGAAGGTCTGCCTCAGTTTTGTGTTTATTATGATTTTTAGGTGGACTTAAGGAGTCATAAAAAAACAAATGGCTTAACTGAATAATAATAATAATAATAATAATAATAATAATAATAATAATAAAAGCACCTACTTCCTTTTGTGGAACTTCCCACATTAGATTTAAAAATGACACTAGCCATCAAATCAAACCTATATGAACTTGAAATCAGATAGCATATATTTATGAGTTTCAAAGCATTTCCCTCTGTTTTAAATCTCAAAACCAAATGAGAATGAAAACTAAAATCAAGTCTCAAACTGCTCTTATGTCTTAAATTTGAATGGAAGCAATGCTAGGCGTTAGTCATGAAGTGGAGAGATGCTGGTCTGTACTGAACTGACACCAGTGAGCATGATCGTCACCACACACCCTTTGTACAATAAGGAGAAGGGTGTGGGGCAGTAGGCCTGAGAGGTAGCCTGGTCCTCAGCTGAGCTAAAGATTTTGAAGACCTGGAGACTCTGAAGCCCCAGTAAGAGCTTCACCTGCTCCTGGGCCCCTGTCAGCATCCCCCACAGATTTGTGGCCATCAGCGATGTAAGGGCAATTCCCCAAGCCCTTACAGGTGAAGATGAGGCATCCCTAAAGTCTCAGATCAAGACAATAGGACAAGGGACATGACTGTCACCTAGGCTCGAGACAGAGCTCTCCAGGCTAACAAGGTACCTAGAATGATTTAAAAACCTTCACCTAATTAGTTAGGCCACAGGTGCACGATAGCCAAGGTCACAAGCCAATCTGAATGACCTACGGGGTACCCAGATATTTTGGTTTGACATTCTTCCCAGTTGTGCCTGTGCTTGAAGAGGAGGTTATCAGGGAATTGGTGGGCTAGGTACAGCAGCTGGCTGGCCACAAAGTGGGCGAGCATTCTATAACCACCCAGAACCAAAGGTGCAGGAAGGCTGAACTCATTCACTCTCTTCCCAGCTCCCTATCTGCTGGGCTACTAGAGCGGACCTTGGTCTGGAACCCATCCACTGGCTACCCTTGCTTCCCGAGCCTGTAGACAGCATGGATGGCTCCGCCCCCTAACCACATGAGCCGCCTCCTTCCTTACAATGCCTTTGCTGCTGGCTCTGCCTTTCTGTACAAGAGTAAGTCAAGTCTTACTCTTGACTACAGCAAAGCATACGCATTAATGCTGCCAGATAAAATGCAAAACTGGACGTAAGATGAAGATACTCAGTTATTTCAGACACAAAAAGAAAGAGGATTTGTTGCTGTGTCGGTGCACTTCATTAAAAGGTCCCTCTATGTGGTTTCTTTATCGCTGACTCTCAGTACCTAAGAATCAGAATGCTTCATGTGGAGAAATGGCTCCAGAAAACCCTAGGGGGAAACAGCAGTTGGGGATTAACAAGGAAAACAGCCTAGTCCTGTGCTAGCGAATGCTGAAAGGAGAAATCAGATAAGCAAGGAAGAAGTGAGCTGGAGCACACACCAGGCTTATGTGAGAGGGCGTGGCTGCTTCCACCTGGAAGAAGATGATACAGCATACAGAGTTGGACACCTCTCTCCCTCCCCGCCCGTGTCTGTCTGTCTGTCTGTCTCTCTCTCTCTCTCTCTGTGTGTCTCTCTCTCTCTCTCTCTCTCTCTCTCTCTCTCTCTCTCTCTCTCTCTCTCTCTCTCTCTCTCTCTCTCCTTCCCTCCCCTGCCCAAACCCAATTTGTGGGACTCTCATCATTTCGAAGGAAAAGTTAATTTTTTTCTTTAATTCAAGCAATTCCAACAGACCACCAATCTTTGCTGAGATTACTTAAGAATATTTCATTCTCCCAGGGTCCTAAGCAGCCTGCAATCCCCTCTGGAACTCCATTCTCTCTCCACCTTCATCAGACCTCAAGAGCCTGAACTACACAGGTTAGCGTCCCTTCCCCCACCCTCTTTCCCAGCTTGCTGAGTCCTCTGGGTTCCCAAGCTGCCCTGAGCATACTGCTATCCCCAGAGGACCTCCATTCTCCTGCCATCTCTCTGCCCACCATCATTGGACCTGATGGTCCCTGAACCATACAGCCCAAGAATCCCCATCAGAGGCCTACCACAGAACCATCAAGATCAACCCCCACCCTAAATACCTACTACAACAAGAACACCCAGGCACCAAAGTCACCCAGATGCCGAAAGGCCCTCAAAAGAAAACAGCCAACACAAGCCAGGGCAAATATGACGCCTTCAGAGCACAACTACCCTACAACATCAAGCCCTGGAGATCCTAATAACTGAAGCACAAGAAAATGCCCTTAAATCCGATCCTATAAAAGGTCACAGAGGGCTTTAAAGAGGAAATAAATAAATCCCTTAAAGAAATACAGGAAAATACATTCAAACAGGTAGAGGTCTTTACAGAGAAACAAATAAATCCCATAAAGATATACAAAAAAAATACAATTAAACATGTGAAGGAAATAAATAAAACTGTGCAAGACCTGAAAATAGAGATAAAAGCAATAAAGAAAACACAAAAAACTGAGGGAATCCTGGAGATGAAAAACCTGGGGAAGAGAATAGGAATAACGGACACAAGCATCACCAACAGAGTACAGGAGATGGAAGAGAGAAGCTTACGTATAGAACATACAATAGAAGAATTGACATATCAGTCAAAGAAAATGTTTAATCTAAAAATTTCCTGACACAACATCCAAGGAAATCTCAGATACCATGAAAAGTCTAACATAAGAATAAAAGAAATAGAAAGAAAAAAAGAGTCTCAGCCCCAAGGCCCAGAAATGTTTTTCTTTTTTTTAATTGTAAAAGAAAACTTTCCCAACCTAAGAAAGAGATGCATATAAATATACAAGAAGCTTATAGAGCACCAATTAGAATGCATCACACAGGAAAATCCTCCTGCCACATAATAATCAAAAAACAAAATCAACAGAACAGAGAAAGAATATCAAAAGCAGAAAGTGGAAAAAAGGTCAGGTAACATACAATGGCAGACCTATCAGAATTATACCAGACTTCTCAACAGAGATTCTAAAAGCTAGAAGGAACTGGTCAGATATCTTGCAACCTCTAAAAAACAAAAACCAACAATAACAACAACAACAAAACAACAGATACCAACCTAGACTACTATATCTAGCAAAACTGTCAATCATCACAGATGGAGAAAACAAGAAAATAAGACAAATCCAAATTCAAACAATATCTATCCACAAATCCATCCCTAGAGAGGAATACTAAAGGAATACTAGAGGAAAACTCTAACTCAAGGAAAATAATTACATATAAGAAAATACAGAAAATAATTCCAAGGGAAGCACATACAAACACACAAACACACTACTCCACCAACATCAAAGTAATAGGAGTTAAAAATCACTGGTCATTAATATCTATCTTTCAACATCAATGGACTCATTTTCCCAATAAAGACACTGGCTAACAGAACACATGTGAAAGCAGGATCCATCATTCACTGCACACACGAAACACAATATAAGCAATGAAGATAGACATCACCTCAGCGTAGAAATGGAAAAAAGTTCTCCATGCAAATGCACCCAAGAAGCAAGCTGGAGTTGCCATTGTAATCTCTAATAAATTAGACTTTCAACCAAAATTAATCAAAAGAGACAGGGAAGGACATTTCATGCTCATCAAAGGAAAAAAATCTACCAAGATGATAATCTCAATTCTGAATATCTATGCCCTAAACACAAGGGCACCCACATTTGGGGGGAAAAAACTGCTAAAGCTTAAAATGCATATGGAACAACACATATGAATAGTGGGAGACTTCACCCTACTCTCTTACCAACAGACAGGTCTTCTAGAAAAAAACTAATGAGAGAAATAACAAACCAACATTATGAATTTAGTGGACCTAACAGACATCTAAAGAATATTTCACCCAAATATAAAACAATATACTTTCTTCTTAGCACCTAATGATCCTTCTCCAAAATCGAGCACAGACTCGGTCTCAAAGCAAGCCTGAACACATACAAGAAACTTGCAATAATGCCTTGTATCTTATCAGCCCACCATGGATTAAAGCTGTGCCGTAACAAGGACAGAAACACCACAAAGCCTACACACTCATGGAATGATCTCTGGCTCAGGGAAGAAATAAAGAAATAAAGAAAGAAGGTAAAGACCTTCTGGAAATCAATGAAAATGGAGGCACAACATACCCAAATGTGTGGGACACAGTGAAAGCAGTGCTAAGAGGAAAGTTCGCAGCACTAAGTGCCTCCATAACGAAATTAGAAAGTTCTCATACCAGCAAATCAAAAGTACACATGAAAGCTCTGGGGGGAAAAGAAGCACACATACCAAAGAGGAGTGGAAGGGAGAAATTAAAATCAGACTGAAATCAACCAGTTAGAAACAAAGAAAACAATACAAAAAATCAACTAAACCCAGAGCTGGTTCTTTGGGAAAATCAAGGAGATACACAAACCCTTAGCCAAACTGCTCTAAAGACAGAAAGACAGTATCAAAATAAACAAACTCCGAAATGAAAAGGGAGCCATAACAACAGACTCTGAGGAAATTCAAAGAATTATTAGGTCTTACACCAAAAGCCTGTACTCCCTAAAATTGGAAAATTTTAATGAAATGGATGATTTTCCACACAGATACCACTTAACAAAGTTAAATCGAGATCAGATCAATTATTTAAACAGTCTTATTACCCCTAAAGAAATTGATGCAGTCATCAAAAGTCTTCCAACCAAAAAAGCCCAGAGTCAGATGGTTTTAGTGCAGAATTCTACCAGACCTTCAAAGAAGACTTAAGACCAATACTCCTCAAACTAGTCCACAAAATAGAAAGAGAAGGAACAGTGCCAAACTCAAGTCTATGAAATATGAAACCACAGTCATACTGATTCTTAAACCACAAAGACTCAATAAAGAAAGAGAACTTCAGGATAATTTCTCTTATGAACATTGATTCAAAATTACTCAATAAAATATTTGCAAATGAAATCCAGGAACACACCAAAAACATCATCCAGCATGATCAAGTAGCCTTCATCCCAGGGATGCAGGGATGGTTTAATAAATGGAAATCTATCAACAATCCACCATATAAACAAACTAAAAGTACTCATTAGATGCTGAAAAAGCTTTGACAAAATACAACACCTCTTTATGTTAAAAGTATTAGAGAGGTTAAGGATACAAGGTACACACCTAAACATAAAGCAATATACAGCAAACCAATAGCCACCATCAAACTAAATAGAAATAAACAAGAGATTCTACTAAAATCAGGGACAACACAAGTATATATAATCAATATATGATAGTATATATAATCAATCCCAAAAATTCTACCAGAAAACTACAACAGCTGATTCAGCAAAGTGGTTGGGTATAAAATTAACTCAAAGAAATCAATAGCCCTCCTTTATACAAATGATAAAAGGACTGAGAAAGAAAGTAGGGAAAACACCCTTTACAATAGCCATGAATAATATAAAATATCTTGTAACTCTAACCAAGTAAGTGAATAATCTCTAAGACAAGACCTTCAAGTCCCTGATTGAACAAAAAATTGAAGAAGATATCATAAGATAGAAAGATCTCCCATGCTCATGGATAGGTAGGATTAACATAGTGAAAATGTCCATTTTACCAAAAGCAATTTACAGATTCAACGAAATCCCCATCAAAATTCCAACACAATTATTTATAGACCTTGAAAGAGCAGTTCTCGACTTCATATGGAAAAAAAGCCAAAACAAAAACAAAAACAAAAACAAAACAAAACAAAAAAACCCAAAAGATAGCTAAAACAATCTTGAACAACAGAACTTCAGAATGAATCACCATCCCTGACCTCAAGCTGTACTACAGAGCAATGGTGATAAAATCTGCATGGTATTGGTACAGAAACAGACACATTGATCAATGGAATCAAAGATCCCATAATAAACCTACACACCTATGGTCACTTGATTTTTGATAAAGAAGCCAAAACCATACATTGGAAAAATGAAAGCATCTTCAACAAATGGTGCTGGTCTAACTGGATGTCTGCACGTAGAAATAGATCTATATTTATCACCCTGCATAAAACTCAAGTCCACGTGGATCAAGAATCTCAGCATAAAACCAGATACACTGGAAGAGAAAGTGGGAAATACCCTTGAATGCATTGGTACAGGAGACAATTTCCTAAACACTAATGGCTCAAGGTCTAAGACCTTGACAATAGATAACTGGGACCTCATGAAACTTCAAAACTTCTGTAAGGCATAGGAAGTACAGTGTCATTAGGACATATCGGCAGCCTACAACTGGGAAAGGTTCATCACCAACCCTAAATCTGACAGAGGGCTAATATTCAAAATTTACAAAATGCTCAAGAAGTATTTAGACACCAACAAACTAAATAACCCAATTACAAAATGGGGTATATAATTAAACAGAATTCTCAACACAGGAAGTTTGAATAGCACTTAAGAAATGTTCAAAGTCCTTAATCATCAGGGAAATGCAAATCAAAACATCTCTGGGGTTCCATCTTATACTCATCAGAATGGCTAAGATCAACAACTAAAGAGACAGCACATGCTGGCAAGGGTGTGGAGCAAGGGAACACTTCTTCATGGCTGCTGGGAGTGCAAACTTGTACCATCACTTTGGAAATCAATTTGGTAGTTTCTCAGAAAACTGGGAATAGTTCTACTTCAAGACTCAGCTATACCACTCCTAGGGATATACTCAAAAGTTGCACCAACATTCCACAAAGACACTTGCTCAACTATGTTCATAGCAGCTTTATTCGTAACAGCCAGAAACTGGAAGCAACCTAGATATCCCTCAACTGAAGAATGGATAAAGAAAATTTGGTAAATCTACACAATGGAATACTATTCAGCTATAAAAATCAAAGATAACATGAATTTTGTAGGCAAATAGATGGATATCCTATCTCCCTGAGTAAGGTAATCTAGTCCCCAAAGGACATATATGGTTGCACTCAGCTATAAGTAGATACTAGCCATAACATACAGGATACCCATGCCACACTCCACAGACCTAAAGAATCTAAACAAGAAAGAAAGCACAATTGAGGGTGCTTAAATTTCATTTAGATGAGGAAATGAAATAGTAATAAGAGGCATATGGAGGGAGAGATCTGAGTAGGAGAGGGGATGAGGAGAGGAATGTGTGGGGGTCAGGATCAGGTATGGGAAGAGACAGGAGAGATGGCCATATGGCTGTGAGAATGAATGGAAATCTGCAACTGATGAAAGTGGGGAAATGGGGGAGGGGCACCTCCAGGACATGACAGAGATTGGGACAAGGGAGGCACTTAAGAATCAATGGGGGTGACCTTAACTAGGATTCATAGCATTGGGAATTTTGAAGAGAAAATCTCCTGTAGCCATGCAGGAACCCCAGCACAGCAACAGAGATACCAATCCACCCACAAAACCTTCAACCCACAATTTATCCTGTCAACAAGAAATTCAGGTATGGAGGTTGGAGCAAAGACTGAGGGAATGGTCCACAAATAATTGGTTCAGCTTGAGACCCATCCCATGGACAAGCACCAATCCCTGACACTATTAATGATACTCTGTTGTGCTTGCAGACAGGGGTCTAGCATGGCTGTTCTTTGAGAGGCTCCACCCACAAGCTGACTAAGATGGATGCAGATAACCCACAGAGAAATCATGGATGCAGCTTGGAGACACTTATGGAAGAATAAAGAAAAGGATTTGGGGCCTGAAGGGGATAGGAACTCCATAGGAGGCCCAGCAAAGTCAACCAACCTGGACTCTTGGGGCGCTCAGATTCTGAACCACCAACCAAAGAGCAAACATGGACTGGACCTAGGCCTCCCCACACATACACAGCAAATGGGCAGCTTGGTCTTCATGTGGGTCCAGAAGGGGCTATCCAAAAAGCTGTGGTAGGTACATGGGATACACTCTTCTAGCTGGGCTTTCTTGTCTGGCCTCAGACGGTGAGGATGTGCCTAGCCCTGCAGACTTATGTGCCAGGCTGGGGAGGATACCTCAGAGGAGAAGGGAATGGGGCAATGGGGAGGAAGTACTGTAGGAGGGTGTAACCAGAAGGCAGGCAGTGAATTGGATGTACAGTGATTAAGTAAAATAAATAAATAAATATTTCAAGTACCTGCAAAACATGTATTTATATACTGATGATAATATTCTCTTCCACTATGAACTATATATAAATATAAATTTATAACCAAGGAAATAAAATAAAATCTTCAATAAATCAAAGAACAAAGAACTAAGTTCCTACACAGTCAGCCCTATCCCTTCAAACCTGATAGCCACTCTAGGCAAACACATCGAGTTAGGCTGCATCCCATAGGCCTAGGAACCAGGTATGCAACATGCAGGAGTCAACTGACATTAACAGCATCTACATCCAGTTGTCTAGAAGCCAGTGGTCCTTTCTCATTTGCTCAGCCATCCAATAAGAACAAAGTTTGATTAGGAAGAAAAACACAGCATTCCAACTAGTGGTCATAGGAAAGAACACAGAGCAGTAAGAAAGCTAAAGGATTTTTAAATGCACAAATCACAGCCAAATCTACATCGAGCCTCCTAGTTCAACACTGTTCCCTTTACACAGTGAAAATGCACACATCAGGCTGTCACCCCTTGCCACCAGTCCCCACTTACTGAGCCCAGTTTCCAAATGTCTATTATTCCTTGCTTTCACAGTGTTATGGATGGGTAGCACCCAGGGCCTCTGCTCACTAAGCAAGTGTCGGCAAATCAGACTGTTTTTAACAAGAGTGGGAATGGTGTCCCTCACTAAGCTACGGGAAGAAAGGTGACTATTGAAGCTGCATGTGTGGTGACTAAAGGTGCATGCACATCCATGATTATGAGGTGTTTGCACAGAACTATGCAACAAGCAATAAGACAGCACTGAGAAGGACTAAAAGCTTGAAGCCTGCCCAAGGGTTGTGATCTCTGAAAGAATAGTTTTCCTTTGAAAACTGCAGATAGCATTTAAAACAAAGCACCAGCAGGCCACACTCGTGATTTCAATCACATGCACAGTGATTGAAAACAACTAAACTGAACTGGGAGAAGAATCCCAGCCCAGAGTAGCAACTGGCAGGGTCTGTCACAGCCATGTCAAGGTCAGGAGACTGATGGCTCGAGTGTCTTAGGCAGCTGGAGTAATTCAGTAAGCACTGGCCACTTTCATGCGGGTGGCACTCGCCTGCAACCTTTACTGCCATTGCTTTTGAAGTCTTTTATTATTTTTTTTTATTTATGGGTGTATGTATCTTTTTGTGTGGATGTATGCCATATGTGTACCTGCCCATGAAGGTCAGAAGAGGGCATCAGATCCGCTAGATGTGGAATTGCAGGCCACCTGACATGGTGCTAGGAACCCAGGATTGGTTCTCTGGAAGATCAGGGAGTGATTTTAATCACTTCCACTTCTTTAGCCCTGTTATATAATAATTGTTAGCATTTGTCTAGGCTCAGCCCCACAGCTACTTGGCAACAGCCAGGTGTGCCTGACTAACTATAGAAGGGGCTGCTCGCCCTCCTCTCTCTCTTGCCTTCTTGCTCTCCCTCTGTCCTCTCCCCACTCCCCCTTCTCTCTCCAGGTGCTCATGGCCGGCCTCTACTCCTCTACTTCTCTACTCTCTCTCTGCCTTTGTCTGTCTCTACGACCCTCTCAACTCCCCTCCCCATGCCCCGAATAAACTCTATTCTATACTATACTGTCATCATGTGGCTGGTCCCTCGAGGGTAAGGGAGGCCTCAGCATGGGCCCACAGAGGCACCCCCTTTCCTCCCCCACACCGGACTACACCTCCACCAAACATATCCTTTTTTCTCTTATCTTTTTATAAAACACAACAATAATCAACTATCTATATGAAGTTATCTCAGGCCTTAGGTGACCTGTGTGGTGAGTGACATTCAGCTCAAAGACCAAGCATGCCTTATCTCCCACAAACTACTGCAAATCTACTGCCCACAAAGAAACCCATGTTTCTAAGCACAATTTCTTCCTCCCTCCAACTGCTCTGCCCCCCATGTGATCTTGCAAAGACTGCAGAGAATAGGTATGCATTGCTCTGCCTAAAAGCCAGTCGCTTCACAGTGCACACTGTGATGAAGGAAAAGATTACCTGAGATCAGGTCTTTTGGCTATGTCACCAGGATCCCAGCGGACCAGGGCCTCCTTGCCTGCAGCAGGCACTGCAGCTGGCACCATGTGACCTGCCCCAGCAGGAGATGCAAATGTGAGCAGGAATTCCAACTCAGGCAGAAGGATCCTCAATGCACAAACCAAACCCATGTGAGGTGTCCTCAGGGATGAGGGCTTCAGAGGAAATCAACAGTGGCTGGGAAAGGGGCCACCACTCTAGCCTCAGCAATCCTGGCATATCAGACACAGTAACTTTTGTCCCAAGACCCAAAAGATGAAATCGGAATACAGAGAAGGAATAAGGCATGAAATCCATGAGAGAGAAAGACAGGAGTTCTGCACTTTGTAAGCTTCTCACCTAACTTCCACAATGGTCTTGACGCAGTGTGTATAGCCTTTCCCATCTTAAAGACAAGAAACTGAGGTCTTGCCGCCTCGAGCTCTAAATGAACTTCACCCAGCCAGTCGGCACCCTCACACAGACTAGACTGGGAGACTTATCCCTCTTCTCAAGGAACCTACTTAGCTCTTCACTGGCTACAAGTGCACTTTTGACCCAGAATTCCCAGGGCCTCAGCCTACCCAGTGATAGGACAGAGATGTAAGGCTCTCCCACCATACGCACACAAGAGTGTCTGAAACTCCCTGAAACACTGCTAAGCTGGGCCTCTCAGATTCCTGGTCTCTGTGATACCAATAACCTAGACTGTGTGTGTATATATGAATACAACACACTCTGTGATACCAACAATCTAGACTGTATGTGCACAAGAATGCAATGCACAGTTCCCTTTCGTGTTTGTGAAGCACACTAGAGAGAGTCTTTGTTGGGGTTTTGTCTAAGCTTCACCCCACAGCTACCTGGCAATAGCCAGGTATGCCCCGCCCCAGAGATCTGGCCCACTATAAGAGGGGCTACTTGCCCCTCCTCTCTCTCTTTGCTCACCACTCTCCCACATACACTCACCTCTCTGCCCCTGGGGCTCTTCCCCTCCCCCTCCACGTGGTCATGGCCGGCCTCCTCTCTCTCTCTCTCTCTCTCTCTCTCTCTCTCTCTCTCTCTCTCTCTCTGTCTCTCTCTCTCTACCTCTCTCTCTACCACTAACTCCCATCCCCTATTCTGAATAAACTCTATTCTATACCATGTCTGTGTGTGTGTGTGGTCCCTCAGGGGCAGAGGTGCCCAGGCAAGGGCCCGCCTGGACACCTTCCCCCACGCCGCCTAGCCACACTCACCTAACCCCTATACCCCCCCACCATTAAGCCTCATCATCCTGCTAAATCCTTCATTGAATCCTTCATCCTCCTTCATTAACTCCTTCAGTCTTCACACCTGGTGTAGTTTTCTGCTGCAGTTTCTGATTCGGCAGGTGATTCTACCAGGTCTAAAGATCTTTCTCCCCAAGCTCCCAAACACAGGGCTTAACTCACTTCCGTCAGGAACAAGCAGTAAGGTACAACTGAACAAGTCCTCCAGCACTGATCTGCAGAACATGCTGCACTGCACTGATGGAAAAGCACACCTGTTTTCCTGTCTCATGACCTGGAATCAGGCTCCGCATCACAGCTGGTGTTGTGTCACAGTCCAAGTGACACTGCAGTTTTGTCCCAGTGGCATGGAGTATATAACACATTCCAATGTCAGAGGTGTGCTATACAAGGAAGAAAAAGTCAGAATCCCAGACAGCAGGCCCCTCCGCCTTCTCTGCTTCCTTCTAATCCACCAAACACTGCTCCTCCCCACACCAATACCTTGGTCATGTCTTCCTGCTTCCACTTTTCTCCAAAGATCCACTATCTGTCCCCTTCCTACAACCAAGTCTCCAAAGCTGCAAATTAAAGCCAAGCCCTCTTCAGATTAAACCACCTGTTCCTACCATACACAGAAAAAATGGAGAACACACACACACACACACAACACACACACAACACACACACAACAGTGGTCGGCAAGGCCAACAGCTGACCTAGTTTGGCCTTTGCTACAGGGCATTCGCCTAAGCCATCTCTACTGTCAACCACCCTTCAAAGGTTGCCTCCTTCTGTTTTGTTTTGTTTTAGCTAACTCTCAGCATTCACTATAGTTCTCTCACTGAGACTCTCCAAACCACTCTTCACACACAGGTGGGAAGTCTTCCCCATTCTCAATTGCACTTGGAATTCCTATAAGTTAGGTTTTTGCATATTCATTTAATTTGGCAGTTCTCAACCTGAGGATTGCATAGCCTTGGGGGGGGGGGGTTCACATATCAGATATTTACATTATAATTCATAACTATCAAAATTACAGTTATAAAGTAGCAACTAAAATAATTTTATGGCTGGGGTCATCACCACATGAGGAACTGTACTAAACAGTCGCAGCGTTAGGAAGGTTGAGAACCACTGATGTGATTTACTCTCTATTTCTCCACGTTGAATTCTTGATTATCAACCTGACCAGGTCTGGAATCATCTAGGCAACAAGCCTTCAATCACACCAATAAGGGCTTATTTAGGTGAGGTTAGCCTCTGAACGTGACTGTGAAGGATGCTCTTGATATTAGGTTAGATAAGGTGGGAACTTAGCTCCATGTCTATTCTCTACCCTAAGCTCCCATCCTGCACTACACACACACGGAAGGCTGGCTGGGTTGAAGCAGCCATCTCAAGTCGCCTCCTGGCTACAATTGCAATGCCTCACCCTCCTGCCTCTGTGATTCCCCGGGAACTATACGGCAAAATAAATCTTTCTCCTTCAAGTTGCTCTTGTCAGCCTCTACAGGGCTTACAGTTAAAGGAAAAGCAATTAATACATACCGTGAATGGGTGGAGACCGCATCTTTTCCTGGCTAGTGTTTAATTATTTATTTTTAATATCTGGCACATAATAAAGCCTCTGAAAATAATTTTTAATATATTAACCATAATAGGACAAATGATTAACTATATCCTTTTGCATAATGACTTCTCTTTCTTTCTTCCTTCCTTTCTTTCTTTCTTTCTTTGTTTCTTTCTTTCTTTCTTTTTTTTTTAAACAAAGTTCCAGTTTGGGGGACCAAAGCACTGCTGGTAATAATGGTCATTTTGAGGTAGTATCCATGATTCTTCTTTAAGAAGCCATCTAAAAAGCTGAAAATAGCTTCTAGTGTCAGTAGTAAGGGGAAAAAAAAACCTGCTTTTCATTACAACACAAAGACCCAAAATCCCATGTGCTTAAGATTGTGTTTTTATAGGTCTTATCTAGAACTGGACAATTTAAACCACATTGATCTTGGCCTGGAGCACAAACCACACTATGGAATTCTTACAATTCTTCCAGAAACCTGTCTGCTAAATGACACAATTTCCTCTAGAACTGAGGTGCTCTCCTTTGGACTTGCATCCAAAACATTTACAATTTTCAAGTCCAGTGCCAGTTGAAAATTGTGTTACTTGGCACGCGTGCGTACACGTGTGTGTGTGTGTGTGTGTGTGTGTGTGTGTGTCTGTGTGTGTGTTCTTGAGAGCACACTGGGGCAGAGGGAAGGGAGGGAGGTTAAGGCTTATAAACACCAGGTCCTTATGTAGTCTCTCCTATTGTAACAAACTTTATCATATGAAAAAGGTTAAAATTCTACCCAGTCCCTGGTCCCCTCATACACATGGCGAAACCAAATTAATATTACTTCGCAAAATAATCATTGAGAAACCCACCCAAGTTGTCTACGAATAAGATGAGAAAGGACCGCAGCAGAACAGAAAAGGTTGGCTGTGTGTTCATTCCTGCCACCACTGCTGTGGACAACGAGAAGGCAGTCCGCAGTCATCATTCAGTGCTTTTGTGGTCATCTACAGGGTTGAAAACTCTCACTGCCCGGAATCCCAGTGCCATCAGGCTCTGGGGACAGCACTGTGCCTGAGTCACCGGCTCTTTCTCAGGGTTTCTCAAGTCCTACTTGTTTATCTTCTTGTTCGTATTTGCAGGGTAGTCAACTCAGACACACCATCCATCATTGCTTTTAGAGATTAAGTTTAGACTCTTCCTCAGCTGTGGAACAAAACCAGCTCAGTTCTCCCTACCGGATGAAAGTGCTCACAGTAAACAAGTTCACTGAAGGAGAGGCGGTCACGAGGCTACGTACAGAGGTGGTCTGTCATAAGTCAAAGCCCCCAACACACCCAACATGGTCCACAGCCTCAGTGTCTAAAGCATCTTTATTAGCCTTTTATCTAATTCAAAGACATTTAATTGTCATCCTTCTCAACTCTCAGAACAAGTAACAATCTTTGCCACACATTGTTAAGACTATTCAGGAGAAGAAGGAAAAAAAAAAAAAAACTCAATTTCTTCTACTTTTGGTCTGTTTGATGATTAAGCACTACCAAGAAAATCCAAATCCGATTTCTGAGTGATGAGATTTTTCTGATACCAAACCCCTGAAGAAGAGAGCAGTCAGCTCTAGCAGCTAAGAGGCAGCAAAGCTCTTCTTCTCTGGGCAGTAGAAAAGCCAGGCCCTGGTGCTTACACACATCTTGCTATTTATTAGCTCTGCCTCAGATAAGTCACTAAATTCATCCACAGAAAGCAGATAACAGCAAAACTATTGTTTGCTAGAGGAGTAAGAGGACGCCTAGAGATATGCTGCTCCCAGGACTGGCCTTCACAGGTAACTGACTGGGAGCCAGAAAACCTTTTACTGAGAGGACTAATTTATTTCCTAGCCAGGGTAGGCAGGCAGCATAGAATAAACTCAGAGTCTTCACCTTGAATATCAATTCTCATTGCAACCTGCCAGGAGTCAGAAAAAATGATAAGAGGTAACAAAAAAGATCAGAGGGGAGCAGAGCCTCAGACAAGTTTCCCCAAATAAATTCAAGAGAGTAGGTTCCCTACCGTTTGTTTCTCTGAAAGTCCATAACAGAAAAAGAAAGAGACCAGGTTAGCTCGAGAGGCCCTTGGCGTAGGTTCGTTCTCCTAACTCTACTGAAAAATAACGAAAGTGAGGAGTACAGCTAATATGTTTTATAAGCAATATGCAGTTAGCATCTAGAACATTATTGGACTCAAAAAAAGAGAAAAGATTCTCCAGGTAAATGCTCTCCAAAAGTTAAAAAGGCAAAGAGGAAACTTAAGAAGCCACATCATATTCGTAACACTCCTGCAGGCTGGCGTCTGTACCATGGGGTTTTTCATGGCTGGCAAGCACTGGTGCAGAACAAACCCCCGATTTCCCTTAAGGGTACCTGTGCTGTGGCTGAGCTGCCAGAGTTCCCCACAGCGCCACCTACTGTTGATGGGCTATACCTACAGCAGTTCAGCTAATACAAAGCCTGTCTGTAGCTAAACACTGAAGAAGGAAAAAGATTTTCACTTAAAACTCAATAGTAGGGACAGAGGGTAAACGGATACCTTCGTGACTACTATATAAAATATATAAGCTTCAAGCATCATATTTTGGTTACTGAAAAGGGTAAGTAGGTAAATTTAGTTTTTTCTCAACCATTTTAGTCTATAGGTACCGATCCCAAGGCTTTAAAGCTAGAGTCATGATGTGCTATGAGGGATGATCACACAGTAAACACATTCATCTTTTATTAATGGCAAGCAAGGGCAGTGTTAACTAACTTCTCTGCCAATATGAGTTTTCCAACTAGAAATTGAAAGTAGTATTCTAAACCTAGGAAAGAAGGCGACTTGAAGATGAGAGATTCAGAATCTTGAAGAATTCAGAGATTTTCCTTCTGGCTAAGCCCTTCATGGACAACCAGATCTTATTACGAAAATCACCAGGCCATGACTGGATGCAGACTCATAGACCAGACAAATACCAAAACCCCCCTTCCCAGCCACTGAGGACACACAGAACCAGCAGTTTGTCAGTCTCCTGCAAACAACTCAACCTCAATTCTGATCTAAAATTAAATCACTGACTCAAAATAGATCATGCTTTAAAAGATCTGGGATCAAAACAAACAAAAGAACCACTCCCCCCCTCCAAACAGCAAAAACATGGGTTGAAAATAAAAACAAAAATATCTAACATTTCACTACAACTATCTTCCATGCCCTATGTTAAGGCCTTTGCAGATTTTCAGGTTCAAAAAGTAATGTCATCCCTGTATTCAATTCACAATTTTTTAGGTGAATAATGAAGAGATGTTACAGATTAAATGTAATGTGGTCAATCAATGGCATGTTACCATCAACTAGCCTGGCCTTATCTTAAAATAACTATGCTTAATAAATGCCTCATTTGAATGACCAGGTCGTAATACCACAAAAATTAATACAAATACAACACTAATCATAGTGATAGCAATAACAACAATAATAAACAATGCCAATAATAACATCCCCAGCACAGGTGCTTTCGCATGACTTCGATGGTGGATGCTAAATAACTCTTTCACACCAAGAGAGGAAATGAAAATGGAAGTCATATTATTCATACAGAAAAAATTGCTGATTCTGCTATCATATTCCTCTCTGCAAAAATAGACTCGGCAGTCCTCACAAGCCAGCCATGCACTGTTGTCACAGATGTGCGCCAGATTTGCACAGGACATAACTTGGCTGTGGGGGGAAACCCAGAGTCAGTCTAAATCTTAAGCAGGAAAGAATGCCTGTTCTTTCTTGGAGGAGAATGGGGTGACTATCAATATTTGTGAATAGCATCTCGAAAGGGTCAAAAAGCTGGGAGTCCGGTGTTTTTATTCCCACTTTGGGAAGTAATAAAGCAAAGTTATCACCTCTTTCTTCTTCACTAGCCACCACGGAAAGACTTGTCACTGCCGGTTTTCACCATCAGGCCCCTTGCTCTAACAAAAGGAGGGCAGCGCAAACACCAGCTTCCCACAGCCTGGCATTGTCGCCAAGTTCTGAGCACCGTTAGGTAGGTGACAGGGGCAAGGACCAATTTTATTCTATTTCCAACCCGCATGCTTTCAAAGAAAATAGAGACGACCGAGCTGTGGGAGGACTGGAGGGGTGGGGGGTTGGGGGCAAACAAACTTTCAGAGCCCCGGGATCTGCATTTCGGCAGAAACTGACAGCACACTGACGAGCCCACGGGATGGCGTGGGTGGGGATGCAGCACCGAGTGGGGCGGGGGGGCCTCCGCGTCCTCGCCCACCTTCTCCCCAGCAGTCAGCGCTCCTTCGGAGCCTGGGCCTCATCTCCGGCCCGGGGTGCGCAGCCCGGCGCAGGGCGGTCATCGGGCCAGGCTCCTTGGTGCCCAGGCCCGGCCGGAGCGGGACCCCGAGAGGGACTCCCCATCCGCCAGCGCCCCAGCTTACCTTGGCGGCGCTCCGGACCCTGCAAGGCGTCCAGGCCGAGCACCAGGCTCCGGAGACCGCGAGGAGGAGGAGCTTGGGCCCCGCGAGGCACTGCAGGCCGGGATGAAGTGGCCGCCGGGTCCTCGCCGCCTGCTCGGAGTAGAGCGGGTTAGCCGAACCGGCCCAGATCGGGCGGCAACGGAGGGCTGGGCTGACGGCAGCAGCGTTTGCTCCTCCGCACCGAAGGGGCGGGCCCAGGCCGGCTCCGCAGGAGAGCGAGGGAGGGAACTTGGAGCCAGTTGCTGCGGCCCAGAGCGCGTGTCCCCGCGCAGCCGGCACGCCCCCAGAGCGCCCCGCCCCCAGCCTACCTTCCTGCCCCACCCCCTCCGCTCCTGCACTCCTCCTCGCTCTCCTCCACCCCGCCCACCTGTGCCTTGGCCCCACCCCCATCAGCCCCACGCCCACCTTGTGGCCCACTCCCCCACTGCTCCCACCCCTTGACGCCCTGGGATGTGACTCCTCCGCCCCAGGATAGTGAACCTTAGGCTGTGTTGGGTTCCTAGAATAGGTGGGCAGAAGTGATGAGTCGTTCTGATAGTCCCTTCTTGAAGATCTTGCCAAATCTCCTAACTCACATGTGGTTAGTAATAGGGTTTTCTTCGTGGGCAGGAAGCATTTTAGGAAGACTAAGTATGTTCTAATTATGTTTTACTAGTGGGAAGTCTAAAAGTTAAACTGCATGTATATCAAAATGACAGAATTTAAAGGAGATTGGGGGGGTCACAGTATATATTCCTTGCCTCCTCCCTCCAAAAACTATTTAGCAAAATTTCTCTGTTTTTAACCCTTAGGACTATGAAATATAATGGCATTTGTATGATTTTCTTGGAAAGGCTGTCTATGCATATTTAAAAGGGGAACTTTTGATTCCCTGTAGTTCAGAAGTTATCAAATAAAAATCAGACAGCGGCAATAAATTCCTGGCTATTTGCAAGAGTATTGTGTTAGTATGTGATGTAATGCTGGGCTTTGAATGAAGATTGCTATGCAAACGAGGTCCTTGTCAGCCTCTATTCCTACTCTGAAATCCAGTGTCCGTGGACAGACGCTATTTTTCATCACTATTATAGCAAATGCAGCCAGTTTCCAGCCAAAGCAGACCCCACCCCTGCACTTGCTTGCTCCAATTCCTTCTTTTAAGCCTTGCCACTTCCCATTGTGCATGACTTCCATTAGAGTGCCCCAGGACAGCCAAGTAAAGAATATCTTTTACTCTGGAAATAGAGATGGGAGGAAGGAGGTCATGGCCTACTCAGGAAATATCAAGGTTCTTTCTCCTAAATATGTCCTGTAAGCCTGCAGCAGCTGAGTGTACCCCACCAGAGAACAAAGGCAAGCCAGAAGGAAACCTCCAGAAGCAGGAGAGTCAGGAAAACTCGCATCTCAACTAATCTGTGCAAAGTGGACTCCACAACATCAGGATGGCGCTTCTGGGGAAAGACAAGGGTGAACTGCCTTGTTGCTCATTCAGTTTCCCTTTCAAAATGGAACTTATAAAAGCATAAAAGATTACCCTGGGCTTTGGAAATCAGAAACATAACCAGTAAATTCTAGTTTTTGGGTTGCCCAAACCAGTGATTTCTTGATAATGAAACCCAGGTCAAGAAGTCACTTAAGCCCTTTGGTTCGAGGCAAAGGCAAGTGTATCTCTGTGAATTTGATGACAGCCTGGTCTATGGAGTGAGTTCTAGAACTACCAGGGCTAAACAGAGAAACCCTGTCTCAAAAAACCAAAAACCAAAACAAACAAACAAAAAACCCTGGGTTTTAACAGGATTAAGGAGGTGGGCCTTATTGAGGGTATTATTCTTCAATATAGAATCATACTCCAAACCCAGTAAGAGATGTGGTCAGAAAGCAAGAGGTAAACAATGATGTCTAACCAGAGCCTCCTAATACATTTTCTGTCTTCTCAGTACAATAAAGTATACTTTTACAACTTTCCATAGTCTGCTAATCTAGGATTGGTCTTTTCGAGACAAAAATTTTTTTTTTTAACTAGAATTTTCCTGTGCTTAGAGTATTGTTCCAGAGAAGTGGGCTGTTGGCCTGTGCATGGAATTCATTTTTCTCACAAAGATTTTCGTCTCAGAAAGTATGTAACAATGTTTGATTGGTTCTGAAACAAGCATCTGTAGATAGTTTTTCAGTATTAGCCACAGCCTCTGATTGCTGGATTTATTTCACGTGGGAGAATACTATGATATCTAAAGGAGGGGGGGTCAGAGAGCTCAGCAGTGTTTCTTTACATGAGTAAAGAACCTAGTCTTTCAATCACTGGTGAATTTTCAGAAATCTAAAAACGTGTGAACTGAATAGCAATCCACTGCAAAGAGCTATGGCTCCCACTGGAGAGTCAAGGAAGAGACCATGGCTCAGCAGCTGAGAAGCAATGGGAAGGAACAGAGCCTCGGTACCCAAGCGCAGAGACCAGCAGCATCTGGACCAAGGTTGACGACACTCCTGGGAGAATCTCACCAAAGGAGAAGACTCCCCAGCACCCACAGCCCGGGAGGGCCCCACTGAGGTCACCTTCTTTGCTCTCTTTTAGTTAGGTCAGGGTCACACAGGCCCATTGGTCCAGAACTCCCCCGAAAACCACAGCATAACAGAGTGTTTTCTGGCAGGTTGCCCAAATTATCCGGAGAGCTCCAGATAGCGCAGGGTCTCCAGATTGGGGAGAAGGAGGTGGTTTTTGTTTTGTTGCTGTTTACTTCTCCCAAGTGTTCCTGATGGTTGCTCAAGGTTAGCTTGTGCTCTTCTTTGTTCTACAGGGGGGGAGGGGAGCCTTGAGAGATCCTCTCCCCTCAGACCATACTTCTCTGAGTTTGAATTGCATATAGAATTAAACCCCATTTGTCGTTTCCCTTCCACCATTATTCTGAAGGTATAGAAAAAGCAGGGAGAGCCAGGCAGTGGTGGCGCACGCCTGTAATCCCAGCACTCTGGGAGGCAGAGGCAGGCGGATTTCTGAGTTCAAGGCCAGCCTGGTCTACAGAGTGAGTTCCAGGACAGCCAGGTCTATACAGAAAAACCCTGTCTCGAAAAAACCAAAACCATAAATAAATAAATAAATAAATAAATAAATAAATAAATAAACACATACATACATAAATACATAAATAAATACATAATTAATTAAAAAAAGCAGTGAGGAGGAAGCAGAATGAGTGGGAGGATGGGTTAGAAGCTATTAGGCAGCAAGAGAAAGGGCAGCCGCTGGGGAGAGAGAGCTAGTGAGGCCTTGTCAGTTGCTGCCCTGTGCTCAGTGTCCCATCAGGAACAGCCTGGGTTCATCTAGGCTTCTGGAGTCCTGGTTTACTTTGCACTCCAGCGCAAGCTCAGGATGCGGATGGGCACTCACAGACAGCAGCCAGGACCTACATCGCTAAACTCCAAGAGCTGCCTGAGCACATAGTCTGTAAGGGCATTTGCATGCTTCATGTTTAGTTGACATGAGCCACTAAACATAAATATTATGATGACCATTTCATGAAGACATTCAGGACAAGGAAAAATAAGAGACATACCAAAGGTTAGAGTCAGCAATTAGAAGATTTATGAGCTGACCCTGTTGACCTGTAGTCCATATATCTTTTGCTCTAAATCAAATATGCTCATGGATCCCACAAATCATTTATCCAGTGAGCCAGGCTAGCCACCCAAGGCCACTGGGATGTAAATGAAGTTTCAACACTTCTAAATCCCTTGCATTTAATTCTGATTCACCGAATGAAACTTTTAAATTTTAAATGTCAATGACTTAAATTTTCCCTCCCCACAGTAGATACTTTTTTCAAGTGCTCACTAACAACATGTGGCTAATGGCTGCCCTGCTGGTTGTCCCAAAGAAAGACAAAAGCATTTCCATTGTAAAAAAAACAAGGGGGAAAAATGTTCTGCTTGATAGGATGGCCCCTCACACATTTGTCTGTAGAGACGGTATGGCAAAGTTCTCAGTGACTCAATTTTCAGAGTATATTTTTCCAGTACACATGTGCTAACTGTTGTGATGGAATTGTATCCTAAAGGAATAATCTGTTTCCGTATCCACCTTCATCAGCAAAGCATGCTGGAGTAAGGACCAAAGGAAGACAGGCACTGGGGGTCGGAGGTAGGGGGAAGAGGGAATCATTCTTCACGGACACATATGGCAGCCTCTGTTTCCAGACCTCCCCACAGGCATCTCCTCTCTGTGTTGCATCTTCTTGCAAATACCTGCTTGGCCCTGAATAAAACTATGTTCCTCCTTAATCTTTTTTGGTTGGCTTCCGAGTATTCATATGCTTTCCCTAGGGCTGGTCCTTTTCTAATCCCATGCCTCAGAACACAGCTGTCTCTTACTGTCAATGGGGGATTTGATCCAGGATCTTCACTGTTACCCAGTGTCTTAATTGACTTTAATATACATTAAATAGTGTAGGATTTGCATAGAACCTGTGCATGGCCTCTTGTAAAGGTGAACTCTTCTCTGGTCTGTTGTAATACCGAGTGCTCTGAGAATAACTGCTGTACCATATGGCTTAAGTACTGTTCTCTGAATCTTCACAATCCTTTGTCAATGGCTGTTAAGCTACATTGCTGGAGGAATGGTAGAAAGGAGAAAGGTCTGTGTAGGTTGCACACAGACACGTTTTCTGAATATTTGTGATCTGTGGCTGGTTTAACCCCAGAACACAAACCTTCAGATGGGTGCTAAGTGAACCACTGACTTTCAGCTTCAGAAATTTAATATCCAGTTTCCACTTTTCATACTTCCCTTCAGAGAAATGTATTTCTCTAGTTTTCTCCTAGAAGAGTCTACTCAAAGAGCAGCAGTGAACTGTGTGTTACTAATCTAACATACGCCTAGACATGGAATCTTGCATTTTGACACTTTTACAGAAACTTGACATCACCTGACGTTGTTTTATAATGTATGTACATAAAATGGTTGATAAACTTCAATGGATTTAAAATTGAAAACAGCTGTGCCTGGTGGGTCAGTTACCTGAGAAGTTAGAGCACTTAGTTGAGGTAAGTATATGAACAAGTGCAGGTTCAAGGCCACCCTGCTTAACAGAGGGAAACTCCGTCCCAAAATAGAAAATAGAAGGGCTGAGATGTAGCTTGCTGGGAAAACACTTGCTCAGCATGAAGGGAGAGGTCCTTAGAGCTTAGCTCTGGAACCCCCTTTGCTGGTTTAAGCGAGAATGGCTCCTGCAGGCTTATTTCTGAATGCTTGATCCCTAGTTGGAGGACTGGTTAGGAACGATTAGGAGGCGTGGCTTTGCTGAAAAAGGTCTATCTCTGGTGTGGACTTTAAGGCTTCAAAATCTCACCTGAGGTCCAGTCTTTCTGTCTCTCTGTTTCTCTCCCTCTCCCTCTTCCTCTCCCCTCTCCCCCTCTACCACTCATTTGTAGATCAATCAGATGTAAGTACTCAGTTACTGCCCCAAGGCCATGTCTACCTGTCTGTGCCATGCTCCCTACCATGATGTTTATAGACTTATTCTCTGAAGCTGGAAGCAATCCCCCCAATTAAATACTTTCTTTTATAGGTTGTCTTAGTCATGGTATCTCTTCACGGCAATAGATAAATAACTAAGATAGCCCCACTAGTACAAAACAAAAAAAAGAAAAAGGAAGGAATGAATAAACAACTTAAAAGCTCACACAGATAGATGATAGACAGACAGATAGATAGATAGATAGATAGATAATATACTATAGATAACATACTCTGTTGGATCATCTCTTTCTAAGCTCCAGTATTTACCTCTACCTCCCAACAGTGACTGATATATTCATCACCCATAGTCCACCAGGTAAGCTCTAGTAAAACACAAGAAACTTAATGCAGAAAACTAAGTTTAAAAAATGAAAGAAAGGGAGAAGGGGCAGTAAAAGCAAGTCAGCCTGAGCCCAGCACTTGGCAAGGACAGAATGCTGTTTCGCTGGGAGCACATACAGTGCAAGTAACACCATTGCAGCCCTGGACCTGGAGCAGGTGAATAGCAAAGAGTTAGAATGCATGTCCCTGGGAAAAAAGCATGCTTCCCAACAGTCAAAGCCATGAGGATACACAGGTACTTCCTCCTGTCTAGCTGACTTGAACGCAAGCACTAGATGAAATAAGATGAGTTCTCATTATCACTGGGCCTGAGACACCACCATCTTTCCGGTTTTAAGATAGTTTCAAAGGATTATGCTTTCAGAATTTGCTGATATCAAAAACAACATTGGTTTAGCAAATGCCCTCTGATAGCATCGGAAATAATATGAAACATGCTAACACGTACATGGAGTGTGTATAAACTTCTCACAGTAAAGCAACCTTACAAAATTAAGTTACATGGTTAATAGCAATAGAATCCATCTTCACTGCATTTTCCTTGAGCAGGAGATTGGTGTGGAATGAATAACTGAAGCTCCAGAAACATTCAAACCGCTTCCTAATCAAATTCTTAGTGAGTGCTTCTGTAGTGGACAGAAGAGAAGGAACTGATCTAAAGTGGTCTTCCCCTTGCTGCTATTGTGGAGAAAAAATACTAGTGAGTGAAGTAGATCAGAGGCAGAAAAGAGGGACAATAGGGTTATGAGAACTGTGAGGACAGAGGGCACCAGCCTTCCTAACCAATTTCTTCTCTTTAAAATACCTTTAACTGGGCACACACACTTAGAAGACTTGGTTGCAAATTGGTACAACCACTCTGGAAATCAGTCTGGAGGTTCCTCAGAAAACTGGGCACATCACTTCCAGAGGATCCTGCTATACCACTCCTGGGCATATACCCAGAGGATTCCCCAACATGTAATAAGGATACGTGCTCCACTATGTTCATAGCAGCCCTATTTATAATAGCCAGAAGCTGGAAAGAACCCAGGTATCCCTCAATGGAGGAATGGATACAAAAAATGTGGTATATATACACAGTGGAATACTATTCAGCCATTAGAAACAATGAATTCGTGAAATTCTTAGACAAGTGGATGGAGCTGAAGAACATCATACTAAGTGAGGTAACCCAGTCTCAAAAGATCAATCATGGTATGCACTCACTAATAAGTGATAATTAGCCTAGAAAATTGGAATACCCAAAACATAATCCACACATCAAATGATGTCCACGAAGAATGGAGGAGTGGCCCCTGGTAAGGGAAAGACTTAGTTTAGTAGTATAATACCAGAACAGGGAAGTAGGAAGGGGTGGATGGGAGAACAGAGAGAGGGAAGAGGGCTTATGGGACCTTTGGGGAGTGGGGAGCCAACAAAAGGGAAATCATTTGACATGTAAATAAAAAATATATCGAATAAAAAAAAAAAAAAGAAGACTCAGGGCCCGCTATGCCCTGTTCTAAATGGTGTTTATTGTACATGTGATGAATTCTAAATGTTTGGTGAGGATATATTCTAAGTCTCCTATAGATATTTTACTTTTCAGTCATCTCATACTAACCTAAAAGATGAGCAATTGTGTGTGCTTGGTATTTGTTGAAATCACTTGCAAATTACCAGAGTATCTTAACAAAATATTAGAGTGCTCCAGGTGCAGACCTGAACTTGCCTGTATTCATCTCCTTTTCCTCATTCTGCCACCAAATCTCTCGCTTTTACTCCTGTGTGTTATGACTTACACCTTACCTGCCTTAAGTGCAATATGTAATCGTAGAGCAGGCTAGTACTTTCTGTCTTGTCTTTCATTTGATGATTCTTCTAGTGTAAAACTAGTTTAGATTATTCTTTTGAGCATTATTTCAGTGACACTGACTTAATTTTCCACTAGTCAGGAAACCAAAGCTTTTAAGCAGATAAGACGTTAGATCTTCAACAATTGAAATTTCCCAAGCAAGTGGTTTCAGAAAAGCAATCAGACAGAAGAACAAGCAGAGCGAGAAGCTGGAAAATCAGAGGATGGGGAGGGAGAGTCTCTCGAGTCAGCTTCCTCTCCACCCAACCCCAAAGTCTCCATTTAAACTATACTAAGGAATATTCCAGAAAGGCTGGAGATATCACTCAGTGGGAGAGTGCTTACCTAGCATGTGTGAAATTGTGAGGTCAATTGCTTGTAATGGATAGAAAAATAAAAGTCTAATCATAGTATTATTGAGATATTTTGAATTATAGCTCATGTTGACAATTTAATTCTTTTAACAGAAGTATAGATACACAAAACCATTGTACACTGGAGAAATAACAATGGCATCACTGATATGCACATCCTCCTCAAATAACCTCCACTTCTATGTAGTTGAGTGCCAGGAGTTTTAGGCTACGAAGTAAGAAAATAGTTTAAATATTAGTACAGTTTTTTCATAAGTATAAATCATAATCTCACAAATTCTGAATTGTCTGGGCTCCCAGACTTCAAGTATATGTTAATTATGCTATCCTTAAAAGATCTTCTTAGGTCATGTTGGGTTTCATAGTTTGTTTATTATAACTCAAACTGCATTATGCACTAAAAAGTGACCCAATGCAACCAAGTGCTTTAATAATAAATGTGGCCGTGGTGGCTCTGTATTAAACTTGTCAGACTGTAAGCTGCATGAAGGCTGGAGGCGCCAGTGAGCTCTCTTTTGAAAGTTCCACAGTATCATGCATAGTTAGAGTGTCTGACAAAGGTCCCTGAGACATTCCATGAGATAATACACAGCTGGTAATGTCATAATTACCATGTTGCTCTCTATGCACAGGAACTGCTATGGAGTCTCAGTTTTACAGCATCTACCTGGTAGCCTAGTTATGAGCAAGAGTATGCCAACATCCTGAAAGGTCTATAATCCAAATGCAGCTACTGTTGCCCACCAAGTCGCATGCCATTCCAAGGCTGTGCATAAGAATCACAAGGAAAGAGGGATTCGCATTACAGGAAAAGATGATTGTTACTTGGTTAGGGAAAGATTTGTGAAGCTACGTATTGAAGGATCTGAATGTTTTTGTGGATCTGTAATAAAGGAAGTATTGCATTTCTCCAAATACTATATTTAAAAAGCTAAAACTATAATGAAGGGTCTTAAACCAAACACAATATGAACCACTAGCAGGTCATGGTCAGGAACCACAGGAAATGAGCTTTTCAGGCAAAGATAGCCATTGGATGTACTTGGCAATAGTTCCTCTTCTTACTCCCTCCTGCTTTCCTCTAGAGAATGGAGCATTTCTAGTATTTCCTTAGACTGGCATGGTAGTAATACAAAGGACATGCAGTCTGGAGGCCTCAAAGAGTAGAGGTAGACACAGGATCCTGAATGACGCTTTCCTGAGTTACCTAAGCTGCCCTGGACAGTTGTGTTTCCATCATACACTTTACGTTGTTCACTGAAGCAGACTATCCTCTGCAATACCCCTTTCCATCAATCCATTAACATACATGTCCATCACTCTGTAAACTGCCTACAATACTGCACGTTCCATGTATACAACGCCACATTTTCCGTGACTCTATCTTCACTGTCACTTATTCTTGACATTTTGGTCAGCTGCAGGCTTCTGCACTGAGCACTGCCTAACAAGCTTCTGTGACAAAGCCTGGGCACTGCACCAACCTATGGGTATACAGCTATTTAGGAGACAGTTGAACAATGTGACTATTTTGTAAAGCAATGGGAGAAAGACCAGGTATATTTAGGGTATCAGAAGTGATGGTTTAGATATACACATATCTAGACATGATATGATGATCATATTCTACTCTATGACACATTCTAAAATATTTTAAGTTAAGTGTTTTTGTGGAACTACTAACAGTTGAGTACATGCATCTCTGATGTACTTTGCCTGCTCTTGGGACTCTTTTCCACCCAATGGGTTGCCTTGTTCCGCCTCAATATGAGAGCTCTTGCTCTGTCTTATTGAATCTTGTCATCTCTTGGAGGTCCACTGTTTTCTAAAGAGGAAATGGAAGGAAAGCGGATTTGGAGGAAAAGGAGGTGGGTGGGAGAGGTGGGAGGAGTGGAAGGAAGGGAACTGTGTTTGGGATGTATTGTATGAGAGAAGAATTTATTTTCAATAAAAAAGAAAGTAGTTTTTCTGATGATATGAAAATAACTTTACTATTTAGTATTTATGTGATTAATTTCTAAAAGATATTGTTTCATTTGTGAGAAGTAACACAAAATACCTTAAAAATATGAAAGCCTATCATGTCATTAATTTAGTATAAAATAATTAAACTTTTTAAGATGATGATCATAGTTTGAAACTGAAATGACCTTACTGATTTCTTTAGATGTAGTCTCATATAAAACAATGTAAAATCTTAACAATCATGATGCATTTTAGGTAATTTAGCCTAACAGAAAGCACTTAATATTTAGGCACTGGTCATAAATTTGTACTTTGACATATCACCTTATTTTATTCACATATTTAAATTTTTATGTTACATTTAAAGCTTTAATGTCTTTTTTTTTCTTTCTGAAAATTAAATAGTGGATGAAAAATCATGGAGCATATCTGATTGACAGGATAGCCATAAGAATTTGAAGTCTCCTCACTGACAGAGTGACTCCAGACTTTTAAACCTTATAATATCCTTCTCCATTGTTGTGATCATAAAAAGAGAAAGAGGATGTGAGAATATGTTCTGCTGCGGTGTATGTGAAGGGGGTGCCTCAGCGGGCCTATGCCAAGGCATCCCTTCCCCTTGAGGGACCAGACACACACACCTACACACCAGCATAGTATAGAATAGAGTTTATTCAGGGCATGGGGAGGGGAGTTAAGATGGTAGTAGAGGCAGAGAAAGGCAGAGAGAGAGAGTAGAGAAGCAGAGGCCAGCCATGATCACATTGAGAGAGGGGTGAGGGGAGGAGAGCCCAAGAGGGGCAAGGGAGAGGCTGAGAGTGAGAGAGATAAGAGAATAAGAGATAAGAGAGCACGGAGGGGGATGTCCAGCCCCCTTTGTAGTGGGCCAGGCCTACCTGGCTATTGCCAGGTAACAGTGGGGGAGGGGCGTACCTGGCTATTGCCAGGTAATTGTCGGTGGAGCTTAGACAAAATCCTAATATCTATGGTTTTCCTGTTTCTACAATGCTGGCCTATATGCCACACTTACCTTCATTGTTAAAGTTCATGGACCACACTGTAATGGGTTTGGTCTAATGCTGCTTGTATTATGTTAATTTGGGCCTTCAAACTTGCATGAGAATCTGTACATCCAAACTCAATGCACTAAGAGACCCTTGCCCTAATCTAATCAAATTTAGTTGTGGTTGGTAAATAAAGTTGCTGACAGCCAATGGTTGGGCAGGGCAGACAGAGTCAGGACTTTGAGGATTTCAGGGCAAGGGACCAAGGAAGGATAGAGGAAGAAGGAGAAGAAGGAGATCCAGTGTGCTGGGAAATGAGAGGAGAAATGTGAGACGGTGCAGGACAGAGAAGATATCAGCCTTGTAAGAGCCTAAGGGGGAGGGGGAGAATGGAGGCTCCAAGCAGGCCTCCCAGCTGGGTCCAGGACAGCAAAGAAGAATATAGAATTTAGTAAGTTATAACTCAGGAATATCAGAGAGAAGTGGATTAGCCATGTGGAGGTTAGGAACTGGCCCAGCCATTGAGTTGTTTTTGGCTTATCAAAATATAAAGGCCATGTGTATGTGTCTTTTATTTAGCAACCCAGAACATTAGGGCTGGTAGCAAGGAACTAGCTGCTGCTGCTGGGATCAATTTGAGTATTTAATTGGATACTGCTCTACCACACTGCAAACAGCACCCCCTGGGAAAGTAGACAAAGGGTCTGTGGTGCCAGACTGTTGTGCATAGCCCTGGGGCTGCTTGTATTCTAATGCTAATTTTGCTCTCCTGGCCAAAATGTCAATAAGTGATGGTGGTGGAGGACTTCACCCTAAACAAGACATTTGCATCTTCTCTCCAAAGCACTGGGAATCTTGAAGAGGCTAACATATTGTAAGGACTAGAGGATGGAAAAGTAACAGCAAAAGCATGTCTCATGGACATTACATAGCCAACAAACTCATGGACTCAGCAGCTATGGTTATCTGCACAAGAGTGTGTTTGTTGCCCCTCAACTTTGCACCATTGATGAGGGGGAGGGACCAGGAAGTCCTTGAAGGATGATTGGCAGTTAACTGTGGCTAGAGGAGCAGGTGTCATTTCCCCCAGTGGTGCAGGCATTGGCCATGCCTAAGCAAGGAACTCAAAATAAACTCAGTGGGCCACACACCAAAGAAATCATGAAGCCAAAAGGGACTTGTTGGAAAGAAGGAAGGCGAGGGGATAGAAGAGGGGAATGGGAGGGTTGAATATGACTAAAGCTCATTATATAAATTATGAACCTATCATATGAAATATTTAAAGAAAAGAGAAACGACCAAAGTAAGAGCATTTTCTTCTATTTATGTGATTTGCGGGATTAGAATTATTTTGGTTATGGTCGGCAGAAAGAGGAATGTGCTTGTTAATGACAAGCATATTAATTATTCAGAGAAGACCTCAATATATTGTGTATTCATTGTAAAATATTGTTGAAAAGAATAGCCATTGTGTTACATGATGCTATAACTACACAACATCCAGTGACAGGCTTACTATGTTTTTCCACATGTTGAGGTCAACCACATAACAGACAAATAGTGGAGTAATTTCAGCCACAAAAATGCCTGCATATTTCCAGCTTCCATTCCTTCAGACTTCTGTGGATTTCTCTCCTCTTTCGGGATAAGGAAAGCTTTAAGAGTCTTAACAGAGAGCTTAAATGTATTTTGGATTAGAGAAATGCCAGTAACTGTATTGTGTTCAGATGTTCATATAGGAGGAAAAACCTTTGATGTGTCATTAAATGATAAGCAAGTGCTGCCAGTTATGTGCATGCACGTGACTGGTGAAAGATTCAAGAATGTAAAGCAATTATTTACTGGAGAAAAAGCTTGTAACACTGTGTAGAAACTGAATTCACACATACAAAAAAAAATAATAAAAGATGGTACATTATATTCACATGCTCAAAATCTTTAAAATTTAATTATAGCAATAGTTTTGAAATAGCAAGTCAGAACTAGGAGGAAGACAGAAGAAAATACATAATCAATAGATTTATCACAAGAGAGTCAATTCATCATTCTTTAATTCACTTTTCACACTTCCGCATTTATCACAGAGCTTCTTAACCTAAGCTCTACTCAAAGCTCTAGGCATACAGTAGCAAGGCTCTTATGCTCACAAAACTTTGTGATCTCATGGTGGGATAATAAAACCCCAGCACTCAGGAGGGAGAGGCAGGCAGAACTATGTGAGTTCAAGGCCAGCCTGGTCTACACAGTGAGTTCCAGAATAGCCAGGGCTAAAAACAAAAACAAATCAAATCAACAAGTAAACCTTCCTCAAATAATATATAAATGTAATTTTAAATGATTGCAAGTTTGCTTTAAATAAGATGGTGCTATAGAAAACATGTGAACAGTCAGCAAGTGTTCACTAATGAGATACAATTTGAGTGGAAGAACCAGGAGTAGAAGGAACCACCCTCATAAAGCTGATAATCAAATACATTCCAGGTAGAGAGAATAGCTATCATAGGGGCCTTGGACAGGGCTGGCTGGATATGGTGAGAAAAATGTTAATATATTTGAAACTCTTGGTCAAACACGTAGCATCACGTGAGAGCAGAGAAAAGAAAGGACACAGAAGATAATTTGCATTTTGCTCTATATGTGAAGAGAAACCTCTCACATTGTGTACCCTGCATTATGCTCACAGACAGCAGTCTTCCTGGTGCCACCAACAGTTGGGTTAGGACTGGATGAGAATTGCGACTGGAAAGCCAGTTTAGAAGATTCATACACAGTGGTCCAGGGAAACAGATGAAGGCAGCTTGCATCCAATTGTCAATAACAAACATGAACATTTAATTCATTTTAGTATGAACATTTAATGCATTTTAGTTGTAGTTCTAGTTTTTAATCGTCTCTCTCTCTCTCTCTTTCTCTCTCTCTCTCTCTCTCTCTCTCTCTCTCTCTCTCTCTGTGTGTGTGTATGTGTGTTAACTGGAGATGTGTGTACCAATGCATATACACATGAAAGCCATCAATGGACATCAAGGGGCTTGGACTCTGCTTCTCTATCTTGTCTTTTAAGGCAGGGTCTTTCACTGACATAGAAGCTTACCAATTGCCTGGACTGATTTCTCTTCATGCCCCTGGAATCAGTTAGTCTCAAACTCCTGATGCTGGGATCACAGGGGTATGCCTCCATGTGATGCCTTTATGTGGGTGCAAGGGAAGCTGAACTTAGATCTTTATGCTTGCACAGCGAGCACTATGCCCACCTCTGCAGCCCCAGGCTGTCCATCTACAGTAGAGCTGATCAAACTTGAAATGAAACTGTATATTAGATATGAAAGAATGTATAGCAGGGGAATACAATAGTCCCCAATGGTAAACAAACTGGCGATAGAAATTTCAAAATGAGTGCAGGATGAGAAAAAGTACTGGCAAGGAACTCCTCTGTAACACAGGCTTTGTCGTCAAGGATATCCAGTGGAGGCTCATACCTAAAGTGTTTTCATCGTTAGGGTAAATGATCCGACAGCTTCTGCACAAACTCTTTTATGAAGAGAACATCGTTGCAAAGTATTTCCTGGGGATGTTCAGCCTCATACAGATGACCAAAAGCTGAATCAACATAATATTGAAATGCATATGCAGAGTAAATATTTATTTCTAAGTCTGACAAAGGGCCTTTCTGTTTCTGTTTTATTGGTGCTTATGACTAGGGAAAGGTAGCAAATTGAAAGTCCATGGAAATGGGTCCCATGAGTGCTGAGACAGGAGAAATGCCTACAGCTCATGAAGGTTTGGAGTTGGAGCAAACAGAGAACTGATAGGTTTTTCTAATTCTATAAAGGTTTAGGCATAAAGTGACATCAATTAGAAATCAAACATTCTATTTTGTCCAAGAAGAAGAACATGGTAGATTTGAGAAGTAAAATACTTCAGTATTCCTTTGGGCTTCGCGGTCCTCCAAGACTGTCAGAAAAACAATTAGTTCTGGGTAATTAAAGCCATTTATCAAATGCAAAGGACCATAGGAGTCCTCAGTGCTAAGGCAGGCTTGTCTGTCCACTGAGTGAATATAAAGCCCCTCCAGTTGCCAGATGTGAATGAGTGTAGGCCAAAGTACACCAGGAATGCTGTTCACTCCAGATGTGAATGGGTATAGGCCAAAGTACACCAGGAATGCTGTTCACTCCAGATGTGAATGGGTATAGGCCAAAGTACACCAGGAATGCCGTTCACTCCAGATGTGAATGAGGATAGGCCAAAGTACACCAGGAATGCCGTTCACTCCAGATGTGATTGAGGATAGGCCAAAGGACACCAGGAATGCTGTTTAATCCAGATGTGATTGAGGATAGGCCAAAGTACACCAGGAATGCTGTTCACTCCGTTTAGGGTCTAACAAGGATTTTAATCTAGTTAACAGAGAGAAAAATGGCATTTTACAGATGTGACAAAGAGACTGAGGATGTAGCTGAGTTGTCTATCACGTGCACTCTGGAACTGCCTAAACTTGGGGTGGTGCTGCATGCCTGCTTTGTGTGTGTGTGTGTGTGTGTGTGTGTGTGTGTGTATGAAGGAAAAATGACAGGTTGCAAACATCTCCAACCCTACTACACAGAGTAAGAATACAAATATAGACACACATTTTGTCCATTTGTGTAAAACCTAAATGAACCCATTTTCCTTGAGCTAGAAATTCTAATTCTTTGGTATATACTCTAAATAAATATGCCCACATGTTAATCAAGGGATACACATAGACTCTTCCCATGAGTCAAATGCTAGTAACAAGCTAACAATAGAATGACAAAAGCCATTGTGGCATTTTCCTTTATGTAATGCTAAAGAGAGTAAAAATAAATTAGTTTCAAAAATGAACCTTGTAAACCTGTAATTAAAGAAAGACAGACGCAAAAGAATGTGAACTCTAGGATCCCATTTATATAACAGGTTATGGCAAGCAAAATTTAGCTATGTCTTAAATAGTCAGGATGTGAATTACTTTTGGAGAATACAGTGGACCTGAGAGGAGCTAGCAATTTGATGGGTTTTGCTTTTGTTCTTGTTTTTTCGATGAGTAGTGACTTGTTCATCACTTTTTGATCATTTGGCTAGCTCATATTTAAGATTTGGACATTAAGTGGGACACAGATTAAATACATAATACAATAATTTAAGTCTGTTAGTTACATGTAAATTAGACAGGTGCAAGTATCTTCACTTATGATTCTATCCATAAGATACAAAGAGGAGAGTTAAATAACTTCAAAGTTTCTAATTGTGAACATTGTGCTTTATTACATATCAAGAAGTACAAACTTATATATAATTAACTCCTAAACAAAAATAGATTAAATGCTAAGGAAATTTCAACAAATTTTGAAAATAACCCAAATGTGCAGGGTGACATTTAAAGATGGGATAGGGGGTTTTTGGAGGGAAAATGAGGAAAGGGGATAACATTTAAAATGTTAATAAAGAAAATATCTAATTTAAAAAAACAGGTAAAAGCACAAAGTTATTTTGGAGAAAGGATAAACTAGCCATAAGTAGACAAAGTGCTTCCAAATTAAGTAAGAAATGTGAGCGGGGAGCTGAAGTGGCTAATACAGGAGCTTGCAGTGACTTCATTAACCTTCCTCTGGAACAGCTAAAAAATATGCTGAAAATAGAATTAAAAACGAAGCCTGTCAATCAACTTACTTCAAAAGTAAGACAAGCCTCAGAGATAACTTTTCAGGAAGTATTTGAAAATCAGTTGACTTGAATTAGAATTGTAGTTGCTGGCCTGGAGCGATTTGATCTCATGAGCTGTACAAAGCTAACAGCAAAAATAGAAGTTAGAACACAACGATTTCCGCTTTCCACTCTGCCAACCAAAACAGAAAGGAACAGCCTGCACATGAAGAGAGCATACAATGGCCTGACTTTTTGTTCTCTTTCTGGCTTGGAGAAAATGCTTAGAGACTGCCATTCCCTGACTAGAAGGAAGGTTCTATGTGGAATGCACAGTGTGCACTGTGTCCAGATGTGAACAGGCTGGTGTTGGTGAATGCCATCTAAGGGGCATTGCCAGGGAATACACAGAGGCAAACTTAAATCCATGAAATTAAAATCTGGACTTTGATAAATACAAGGAATGCAGTGATCTAATGGTATGAGACTATTTAGACTGATAAGATGATAGGGCTATGGAAGATGGGGTTGTACACAGTCATCGTTGTGGGTTCTAAGGTCCCAGTAGCTCAATGGAAGATGATAGGGCTGTGGAAGATGGGGTTGTACACAGTCATTGTTGTGGGTTCTAATGTCCCAGTAGCTCAATGGCACCAGGCGAGTGACTAGACTCTCCTGGCAGGAGAGAAATTAGAGGAACTGCTATAAGCTTATTCCTTCCTACACCCAGTCCTATAGCGATTGACAATTTAGTTCTGTTTCCTTTGAATTCTAAATTTGCGATTAAATGTATTTCTCTTACCTTGGATTAAAACCTAGAGAAATCACTGATTGGGACCATTTTTACTAATTTTAGAGAGGCATGAGCACAAAGCTGTGCCCTGGATTCCCTCAGAGCAAGAATTTATTTGTGCAGAAGTCTGAATTTCCAAAGGAGTAGAATTTTCTACTGGGTATACAACAAGGAATTCCTGACCTGGACACATTAACTGTCACATGGCCACTCTGGGATCTTAGCCAGAGAATCATTGGGCAAAGGAAGATTTTTACTGCTTTGACTGGCTGAAGGATCTGGACCCTTAGGGTACAAATGAGTGGCTACTGCACCCTGGGGATAAGGAGCAACAAGTGTGGAATGCAGGAGATCCCTCGGGGAACTTTGAAAGTCCTGAAATAAAACTCAGTGGAAACTACAAAATCCAATTCAGGCAGGAGTTATAACATTCACTCTCTTCAAAACTGAAGGTTTGTGTCACCCAGGAAGTAAGAAAATCCCACTAGCTAAGGTGTCCTCTGATGGCAAAGGGAATAGAAAATGGAAGGTGAGATAAACTGATTATAATTCAGGTTATGATTTCAATGACCATGTGATCAGTTAATATTATCGCTTTGAGAATGTACTCCTAATTTAATAGAAATGTTTGTGTTTATATGGTAACAGAAATTTTTGTTTTGTTCTCTTTCTCAACCTTCCCTATCAATATAATATGTAAGCTACTAAGTAGCTTTGTGCCTTCGGATTTGCTAAAGGATATCAAATGGGGAGTGAGAATTGATGGAATGAACTGTGGACTATAACTTAAGACAAAGAAAGGTAAATTAAAAAAAGACAAAGTTCTTCCCATTTTTGGTTATTGTTTTATTGTTTGCTTCAGATTTTGTGGAAACATGATTTTCTTATCTCTACTTGGAAACACGGCATGGTTTAAAATGATGTACTTTGATCACGAGCTGACAAGGAAGAGACTGATCAGTTTTATAATATGACAATTTGTGCAGAATGAGCTGTTTATTTCCTTGGATAGTTCCATATCCACACGCACTTAACATGGCCCATAACAAGTGTTCTCATGCACAAGTAAAGATTCAGCTTGTTGGTGTGCATGGTTGAGAGGCTAGGACACACAAGGTCTGCAGCTCCCTCCTGTTGCTTAGTAACTTGTCTGGCCTCATTGGCTTGTGGACAGGTAGCTCCGTAACTGTTCCTCTTCCTTTAGATCCTCCCCCAGCTTTCACTTGGGGCTAGGCGGATGCTGGGTGGGCATTTTCATAAGTGAAGACTCTGAGAAATGGCAGATATCTGGAGGTGTTCAGGGGTTCAGAAACTTCTCATAAAGGGGTTTCAGTTTGTATCCAAGGCGAAGGGTTAAACTTGACTCTCTGTTAGGTTTCAAAACCAGGACAGACAAAGGCTGAGGTGCCAACTTAACATATCAGAGAGGATGCTGGCCTCCTTTTTCTCCCTGCATCCTGCAGTCCCTACCTGTTGTGGGCCATCCTGCCTGACTCACCTGCTCCATACCCTAACCCGTCCTGGCCAGGGGCTGGGCTGCCATTATCCCAGCTGGTATTTTCTACATAATACAAGCATTTGGATACCTGGTCTTTTCCATCTCTTCTTTACTCTTCTGGTCCTTGGTTTGGCTCTTCCGTCTCCTCCCCCCACTTCCTCTTCCCCCCACCCCCTACCCTCCCATCCCCCCCTGCCCCCGTCTCTTCAGATAGCTCAGTATCAACATACACTTTGTACTCTCCCAGATGGCTGTGCTTTGCCCTACATCTATAATAAAATTCCTCTTCCACCATACCTAGAAGCATTCATGTCCTTTCCTTTTTAAATTATTTTCATTGATCTGTTGCCAAAACCCAGGACAAGCCACATCCTTTCTTTTTTCTTTCTTTTCTTCATTCTCCACTTCTGCTTACCTTAGCTATGTGATTATCTGCAGTGTAGTTTTTAGTCTCCAGAATTAAACACCAACATGGTAGCCTTAGTTACTTACAGCTACATTAGATCAAATCTTATTAAATTCCATGTACAGATGTTATCTCTCTAATCTATCATCTACGTGTATGATCTTCAATGACTGTATCGATCATTCAAATGTCTGTTGCTTAATATTAATGCTGTATGTGTGTGTGTGTGTGTGTGTGTGTCTATGGATCCTTCTCAGGGTTAGGCGAAGGTCAAATATTCACCTTGTAAGGCACGGAACAGTACAGAAATAAGTAATTAGGAAATACAAAAATGCATAAATAGAAAAATATATCAAATATTTGTAAATTGAAAAATGAAAATTATGAAGCTGGAAGTTAACCTAAGATAAGTTATATATTTGATATAATCCAAATTAAAATTTTATTTTATAGACTAGGGATGGAACACAATTGTGCTGCACTTACCTCACATGAGCAAGGTCTTTGAATTGAGTCCAGAACTAAAGTAATCCTATATAGGTTAACTAATAAATTTTGAATCATCAAGTGGGTAACTGAAGAAATCAGACAGGACCTTAAAATTTCCTAGAATCAAACAAAATGAAAGTGTTACCTAGCAGATATTTTGGAATAAACAATAAAATTGGAATTTCCAATAAAATTGGAAAACAATTCCAAGGGGAAAGTTTTTTTTTCTTATTGAGTGTATTCTTCACCTACATTTCAAATGTTATACTTTTTCCCAGCTTCCCCCTCCCAGAAAATCCCCAACCCATCCTCCCACCCCTTGTCTCCAAGAATATGCCCTACCTCTGGCAGGAATACAAATACATTTGGAAACTATTTAAGAATGTCTTAAATAAAGCCGGGTGATGGTGGTGCATGCCTGTAATCCCAGCACTCTGGGAGGCAGAGGCAGGCGGATATCTGAGTTCGAGGCCAGCCTGGTCTAGAGAGTGAGTTCCAGGACAGCCAGGGCTATATAGAGAAACCCTGTCTCCAAAAAACCAAATCCAAAAAACAAAAAACAAAACAAAACAAAACAATAGAATGTCTTAAATAGTCAAACACACCTAGCATTACCTACCAAACATTACCTAGCAATGCAGCTTTTCTGCTTTCAGGGAAGTATCTAGGCAAAACAAAATCATATACAGGCACAAACCATTGTGTGTAAATCCTCATAGTGACTTCAATTCTAAAAGTGCTGAATGGGAAACAAGTCTAATCTATCACTAGTTAAGAAGGAAAAAAAGTTACGATTTATCTATACAAACCAGGAATGAAAAGAAGCAAGCTATTGATGTAGACTGCAGTATTATTGATTCTCAAAGTCACTATGAGGAAAAGAACGGTGTGAAAAAGATTGTGTTCATACTCTGTTCCAGAACATGCAGCAAATTTTGCATTGATGGGAAACAGGTCCCTGTAAGAGGTGCAGGGGGATAAACACAACGATGCATCAGAGAATCTTCAAGGATCGTGAGGCTATTTATCATAATCAGTCAGTTAGGGACTTCAAGGCTGCATGCATATACCTCTGTATATTTTAAACACAAAATGTATTGCACTTTGATTACACTACTTGTACAGAAAAATATAACTAAGTTGTAAAAGAACAACAAAAATATTTCTGCCATAGTTTCAACCTAGAATGTTCCTAAAGAACCCATGTGTTACAAGTGTCACTTCAACTTCATACTGCTCAGGGACTACTGGAAAGGTCTTTGTATGCCTGGCATGTACCCTCAAGTGCATAGAGAACTTGCCATTTTCTCTTCTTTGTCTCCGTTCCCCTTTCTCTATCCCTTTCACAACTCCCCTTTACTCCCTGATCCTGAAGTAAGTTTTGCTCTGTTGCATATTTCTGCCAAAGTACTGCTTTCCCACAGGCCCTGAAACCGTACAATCAATCCTGTGATTCCCCACTGGAATCTCTAAGCTGAGCCAACATCTTTTCTTGCTATAAGTTATCTCTGGATATGTTATAATGATGGGAAGCTAATGCAAGCTTTAAAAATTAGCCCAGTTTCTGGCCTAGCATTTCTGTTGCCTTGCAGATATTTTACATACATCTTTTCCTGTGTGTGTGTGTGTGTGTGTGTGTGTGTGTGTGTGTGTGTACATGTGTGCATGCTTAGAAGGGGATGCATGTTCTCCTTTATCACAGTCTGCCTTATTCCCTTGAGACATAGTCTCTCACTAAACATGGAAATAACCATTTGGGCTCCAAGGATGAAGATTCCCATCAATCCTCTTGTCTCTAGCCCATTAGTGCTAAAGTCATATTCTAAGACTGGGATTTTTTTTTTACTGGGTTCAGGAGATCAGACTCAAGTCCTTGTGACAGAGCATGAAGCACTTTTACCCACCATTCCATCTCTCCAGTCCTTCACTCTTTTTTCTAACAAGGTGTCTTCCTTTTTGTGGTTGCCAGTTTCCCCACACTACAATCCTGCAGTCAGCACTACACAATACACTTATGATTCTCTCTGGGCCACAGATAGGACCATAAGGCAAACTAAAGTTCTTGATCTGCTTTATAACTCAAATGGAGCTAAGGGAGAAACTTCCTCTTTCTGTAATTATCGCCAGAGTGTGTGAGCCCAGAACTACCTGAAGGTTCCTTTGAACACTGTGAAGGATCTGTCCCCACAGGGGATAGAGGTGACAGACAGAAAGGAGAGGTTAAAGGAGAGAATACATGGAAGAAATAGGGGAAGGGACAAAAGCAGAAAAGGCTGAGAATAAATGGAGGAGGTTGGGAGACAGAGAGAAGGGAGGTAGGAGAGGTCCTTGGGCTTATCTGCCCCCAAGGTCAACATTTGGGCTGGTCTTTTACATATGGATGAGCTGACCCAACAGACTTTCCTGTGTGGCATCCTAAGATAATTTAAGTTTCTGTCACTTCCAGCAGGACATCTAGCTGATGTATTATTTATTCAGTGTCCTTCTTTGAGATGGGACATGAGAGGTGTGACAATTTCTCTCACGCTCCGAAAATGGCCCTTCATCATCTGGATTCAGTAAATAAAAGGTAAGACATCTTAGCATGCATTTCTTTTGGAAATTTTCTTTTTATTTCTGGTTCCTACAGGGTACATTTCCTTTTTCTCTTAAAGTTTATTTGCCTTATACTATAAGGCTTACAGGACATAGGCTGCATTTCTCTAGGCAGCCAGTCTCTGGTGGGTAGTAGAAATGAAAGTTTAAAAATGAATGAGATGGCTAGAGAAAGGTTTTAACTCCTGCCACTTCTGTTCTCTGTGATTCTGTTCCTCAGCCGAGCTCTTTTAATGGAGGTAGCGAAGCCAATCGTCCTAAACCTGGGCATATTATCTACGGAACCCTAATTCAATGAGCATAGGAAATAAACTCTTTCAATGTGGATACAAACTTTTGTATTTGATTTATATCGTCTGGGGATATTAATAAAAAATTGGAAATAAATAAGCCAAGTAGTGCTCAAATCTTTCCTTGTTATGAGGAACCCTGGCAATTTAGTCTTTAAAGTAAGAACTGGTCCCTGTTTCCCCGGGACATGTAATTCTGAAATCTGTAAGGTAGCCCTAATTAGATGTTGTCCTTTATAAGAGTTGCCTTCCGGGGCTGGAGAGATGGCTCAGTGGTTAAGAGCACTGACTGCTCCTCCAGAGGACCTGAGTTCAATTCCCAGCAACCACATGGTGGCTCACAACCATCTGAAATAGAATCTGATGCCCTCTTCTGGTGTGTCTGAAGACAGCAACAGTGTACTCATATACATAAAATAAATAAAACTTAAAAAAAAAAGTTGCCTTCCTTCACAGCAATGGAAGCTCTAAATAAGACAGCCTTGAAGTCGATGAGAATATGACATAAATTTAATAATCTATATAAATCACTTTTATTTTAAATACATGCACATAAATATTTTAAGTAGTAATTAGATGTAGACTAGCAAGATGGACAGTTTCCTCATAAAGCCTAAAATAATTATACCTAAATTTGTTAGGAAAGTTTGAATTTTCATCTTAATTGTTTACAATGTTTCTTCTAGTCACCATTTACTACGTGGCTTAAAATTCTACTGTACCTTGCTGATGTTCACAAAACTATTGTTCATGTGATTTATTTATAAATAACAATGATAAAGCCACCTTGCTAATCCCTGTGACTCAGTCATAGATCTTAATTGTTTTGTAATAACGCACATTTCCAATGATGCTGACTACAGTTTCTGCAGCATTTAATTCTCTGGAGCTTTAGAAACTCCATGTTCTTGAGATTATATACACGCGATTTCAAACTCACCAGGTACTCATCAGACTATGAAAGCAAGGTCTCATTAAAAAAAAAAGTGAGTGTGTGTGTGTGTGTGTGTGTGTGTGTGTGAGAGAGAGAGAGAGAGAGAGAGAGAGAGAGAGAGAGAGAGAGAGGTGGACGTACCTGTGCTGCTGGCTCTTGTAATATTTTCAAACATTAACAACACTAAGAATTTTTCAGTATTTATTTTCTTATTTATTTAGTCAAAGCAAGGCTCTGTGGGGGGCATAGTACTGGATACAGAATCATGAGACAGTTCTGCATGTTGTTCTAGGGAACTACGTCAGCTGTGGCATCTGAATTTCACTCCCTCTCAGTTTTGTCTTTGCTGTTTTTGCATGTTTTCAAACATTTGACCAGATCTATTATGGACCCCTTGAATATATTTGCTAAAACTTAAAAATATTACAGTATTCTTTGCAGTAACAGTAAACAGTTGAATCATACAAAAATATCAACACACGGGAAATGGACTAAAGAATCATTTCAAAGAAGTTACGTATGCACGTACAAAAGTGCACAGGATTTAGTGACATGGCTCTATCTGAGGTCATTTTTAAAAGATTTATTTAATCGCTGAAATTGTACCTGTACATGTAAGAGCCCGCATGTCTGTAGGCAGACCATGTGCATATATAGTGTCCAGAAAGGCCCTGTGCAGAACCAAGTTACAGTACATTCCGGGTGCCAGGAATTGAACCCTGGTCTTCTACAAGAATGCAGCAAGTACTCTTAATGACTGAGCTATCTTTCCAGTTATTTTTATATCTGTGAATAAAATCTCTGACGTTATTTTTATGTAGAACAGTTTTTAGCATTCCAGCACTATTTACTTTGCTAATAGAGGTAAACCATGGGTTAGAATGAAAACATGTTTGCACATATTTATTTCCACCATAAAGTGCATATCTGTTAAGTAGTAGAGAGTATAGGACAAACAGGCAAAGAGAGTGTGCCCCAAGCATTCGTGGTCCAGGAGGGCTGTAGGAAGCCCCTGGCTCTCCTTCTAGGGGAGGTAGGACAGCTGGGGGGGTGGGGGAACCAGGAGTTTGATTCTTATGTCAACCTCACATGCATGCCAGCAGAATCTCTGTCAGTAAACAATTGCCTCCCTGTTTAGTCTCACTTAGACAGGGCTACCAAAACAAAAACACCACAGGCTGAGTGTTACCAGTGGCAGATATTTATTTCTTATGGTGGATAAGGCTGTGAGACTAAGGCCAAAGAGTGAGCCAGATCAGTTTCTGCTGAGGAACATCCTCCTGGCTGTTTGAGGTGTCTTTGTATGGAGGAGGTAGGGAAGGAGAAAGAGGAAGGAAAAGATCTATGCTATATATATGTGTGCCTGCATGCATATATATATGCATGCATATATGTATGTATGCATGCATACATGAATGCATGCATGTATGTATGTATATATGTATGTTAGTTTCAATTTGTTACTTTTTGGGGAGCAGAAACATGCTGCTTACAGTTCTTCCTGTAGACTTTAGAAATCAACACTATTTCAAAAAATGCTCTGCCATTGGTATGGAAACACTCAACATTATGAATTTATTAAATATGAAGATTCATCAGTAATTATCCTAATCTGTCCTTATGGTTCTGATGTATTAAATTAAAGGACTCCTGCACTCTCCTGACAGCGTTGTTGACTTTCAAAGTCAAGCAAAGCAAACATTAAACTTTGGTTCAGTGCTTTCGACTTCCCTGGCAGTCTGTGCATGCTCACTGAGATAAAAATTGCAGTTTCTGGCTGCACACAAGCTCCCTTTATGAGAAACTGGAGCACATGTGAATTCTCACTGAATCTGTCACCCTAAGTTGGTCTCCAATAGAAGTGAGTTGTGGGCCTTCCTGCTGGGAATTAGAAAACAGGAAAGTGGATCTTAGAAGCAGAATATGGGTTAGAGAGGAACAAAGGATTTTAAAATGGGAAGGATGGGAAGTGAGAGAAAGGGTCACTCAGCCCAGAGGTCAGGACGGCCAGCTCTCCCTGAAGACGCTCTCTGATCTCTTCTGTTTGTGTCACCTTAACTCTCGATTCTGCCCTATGATTTTTAGTACTCGAGTTGTCACATGATTTTACTTGCTCTTGGTGATAGTGTAATGCATGTTTATGATAATCATGGTTCAGCTGGCATTTTAATATGCTTGTCACTTCAAATACTAATCATGATCATTGTGTCAGGGGCATTAAAACTTCTCTTTTCTAGCTGTTTTGAAATATATGATTATTGCTGTAGTCATCCTTCCTGGTTACAGAATATTAGAATTTGATCCTCTGTATCAGCTATATTTTTGTTGCTGTGTTATTCAATCCTGTGTGTTTCCACCTTTTCCTTTCTATCCTACTACCCTCTACCATAGTAAAATCAATTTACTTTAGTTTCAGCATTTTAGACAACACTTTGGTATTGATTTGTGTGTCTGGTTCATTTCACTTAACACACCACTATCTTATTCAATGTATTTTACCTTGCATGACAGGGTTCCATTCTTTTTATGGCCAACTGATATTTTGCTATGTACATATGCCATATTTTATTCTACTAATGTTTAAATGTGAAGTGTTCCCTGGAAGATTCTATGTTGAGTGTTTGATCTTTAAGAAATGCTGTCAGTGGTTGTGAAGGCAGAGATACCTCTCCTATCACCCGTTGACGCAGCCTGGGCAACTCTCCTGACCTCTGGGAGCTTCTTTTTCAGTAAAGCTGGATCCTTGACTTCACCTCAAGAAAAAAATTTCAGGACAGCTGGTATGAAGTTGGAATTTGTCAAAAGATAGTATGCACAGACCTAAGCATGAGGTTAGAAGTAAAATGCTCAACGAGAGAGTAAAACTCAACCGAGAGCCTGACTGTGTAGGCTTCTCAGGGCAGAGTCACACTTCATTTTCTTTAGGTTCATCATATATAGGATTTGGGTGGGTTTAAATGCATGTTATTTTCTAGAAAGGATTGCTAAGGTTTCTGAGGTATGCTTGTGGTACAACTGATACAGGAACACTAGGTTACAGAGGGGTAGGACCTTAGTCTGTACTCACTGGAAATACACAGTAGCAGTCCTGTTTGTAGGATTCCCTGCACATATGTTGCGGAGGATTAAAGTTCTAGACAAATGCAGGACTTCAGCCAGGGTGGTTGATATTTTAACATTCTTATTTGAAAGTATTTCTACATAAACTATTTGGGCTGGTACGATGATAACTTAGAGGATAAAGGCACTTATTACCAAGCCTGATGGTTTAGGTTCAATCACTGGAACTCACATGGCAAAAACAAGAGCCAATTCCGGAAAATTATTCCCTAGCTTCTATATACATGTCATCACACATGCTCACACACACACACACACACACACACACACACACACACACACACACTAGTACAAAAAATAGTGTCTCTAGGTTTGGTAACTCTCACAACAGATGTTAATTGTGCTGGAATTTTTGATTTTCAGCTGCCACAGGCTTTAGCAAAGGCCCCTTCTCTCTTTACATCCTCAAAGTTCCCTGTCTTTCTACCCTGCTTTGGTGTTGTTTGGAGGAAGTTGAGGACACTTTAGGAAGTGTCTCTTAACTACAGGAAATTAGGTCACTGGAAGCATGGCCTTGACAGTTGTATCCTGTTCCTTGCCTCTTCCCATTATTTTTCTTTTTCCTGCCTTCCATGAGGTGATCACCTCTATTCTACCATACCGTCATGTTGCCATTATGTTCTGAGTCATTAGAGGCCTGTAGTCAACAGAGCCAGAAATTAATCTTTCCTCTCATATCAGGTATTTAGTTATAGTGAAAGGGGTTAATTAATGAGGTTACAGTATGCTTTCTGCCCTGTTGTACATGGTCACCTCACAGTCCAGCAAACAGAATGATGGAGAGATGGAAGAAACTAGTATATAGGAAGTAGAAGATAACTGATGGGATCCCTCATGAATCACCATCCATAATGAGGTGGGATGTTGTGGTAGCACAGCTATGTTAGAGTATCAGCAATGCCCTATCTGAGGTGAATAAGTGTTTGTTTACATCTTCCCAGGAGAGTGAGCTCCAAAATACAGATCACTAAACTGAGCATTGACTGTGACCATTGACAATACATCTGCAATAAAAATAACTGTGCAGGTATCATGCTGGCTTCCTGGTTTCATTTCTTTTGGATGCACAGTCTTAGAACTCAGTGGTTCCAATGCTCTACTTCTATTTTTAGCGTGTTAAGCATGCTCCATGCTGTTTCGTTGAATTTCTGTTCTAACTTACGTTTTTGTACCGGTCTACAAGTGTCCTCCCTCCTCTGTATCCTTGTCGGCCTTTATCACTTTCTGTCTTTTGGATGATAACCATTGTAAGTGGCTTAGAGCTAGCTAATGATAGCACACAGTGAACTTGATTTTCCCTTGGATTATTAGTGACAATGAAGAAGACTTTTTGATGTTGTGTGGGAATTTTTATATTTTCAGATGCGACTTGCTTTTGATGCTGGAAATTGGCAATATGATTGTGTATATCGTAAGTACAACTGTTCCCTCATCCATTTAGTCACCTCATGGGCCTGTTTTAGTTGGTGTGGAGCCCTTTTGCTTCCTTGCCAGCTTTACACACGAATGCCATGTGTGCCCTGTGGACTGCTGCCTGCTGACTCTTCCGTTGATGGCTTGTTGCCTTTTGCATTTAGTGTGATGCGGTCCCTCCTGAGGACGTGTAGTTTTCTTGCTACCTTTCAAGATTTTGTTAAAGACATTTATTCATATAAGTGTCCAAAAGTATTCCCCATATGCTTCTCTCTGTCTGTCAGAGTTTACTGTCTCCCATTTTACCCTCCAGGCTACTTGGAGTTGATTTCATCTTTGCTAAGAGATGAACATAACAAGCTTGCGTTATAATATACTATACAACTTGTCCATGGAAAATGTATGGATGAGCTGCTTTTATTACAATTACAGTTTTGGAGATTCCTGAGGTTGTCACGGCATCTGCTTGGCCCTAGGAAAAGCCTTGGGGCAGATGGCATCACTGTGTGAGAGAGTGTAAGGGAAGGGTCACATGGTGCGAGAGGGAGCGTAGGATATCCAGGAAGCTGCCAGGCTTCTGTTCTTCCAAGACCTTGAGTGCAACAGTGAGCTGCAAAAAAGTTCTCCTCCTTCTTAAAGGCCGAATCTCTGTGAAGCCTCTTACAGGTTCCAGTAGCTTTTATACCAACATAGGAGAGTCACACTCAAGATAGTGGCTTCCAAAGGTATTATATGGAGTCTAAGGATAATAGGTAAACACAGATAAGGAATGCGCAGGGAGGACGATCATTTGGGGAAAACGAGAAAATAACCCCAGGAGAATCAGAGAAGATCCAAGGGAGAAATACTGCCATGTCTTCCTGCTCAATGGGCTTTTTCAGTTCTTATAGTAGGGAGGGGAGATTTTTTTTAGTTGTTTTTTAGTTTAGACCAAGGGCTCTCCATTGTCTGCCCAAGTAGAGCCTAGCTGTTGTTTCAACTTCTTTTGAAGCACCCCTAGATATAGCCTATAGTATGTGCTTCCCGGGAACCAAGCCTGGGAGCTCCCCTCCCCATGCTCCAGTGGGCATGTGCTGGGTTACTTCTCTGCTATGGCTATGATGGACTGAACTGTCGGAGCCCCTGAGCTAGGACAAATCCTTTGACCTTTAAGGAGGCTCTCTCAGATATCTCATGAGAACAATGAGAGAGAAAGCCAAGGCTCAGACATTGTGAGCAGCTCTGTCTTATGTCAAGTCTTCCCTCCCCACCAGCCCCATTGCTATCCCAGTATCTGATTGCTTCTGTTTCTATTACAGTCTCACCCTCAATAATCCTAAATGTTCTCACCTCTGTTTGGAAACCTTGGCATCTTCAAGTGCCTCCCAAGTAATTCCACATTCTTTTGCTCTTTATCACCAGGCTTCATCTGTCCTTTTAATCTCATTCCGTCCCCCTTTCCTCGCCATGATTCTAAAACTTTCTGCCGATATGTTCCAAACCACTAGATATATAATTTTTCTTGAACTAAGACCACTGCTTTCTTTCTTTGCTGCCTAGGAAACACTTCCACATCCAAACATTTCACAGCCAAGCATGACATCATCTGGTGAAATCCAAACTGCCCTGAAGCTGTGGATAGAGCCCCTTTCTGAATGGGCTCTATAGTGCTGTGATCTACTCTTTGCTGGTTTTAATGGCTGAAGGAAAGTTCTTCAAGACCAAGAACCATCTGGTCCAACTCACTGTCTTGTGCTGCTCTCAGGTTATAGTTTGACCCCAGTAGGGTAGTGTTCAGTGAATGACAGCCAGTGTCCCTTCCCAGGATATCTTTACTTGAGTAGCTGATGGCGCATTTATTAGCTACTAGTCAGACTGATGCTTTAGGACTGGGCTGCTTTGTGGTTTTCAAATTTATGGTTACTTCTATTTCTCATCTTTTCAGTATCTAAAAGTAGTCCTTCAGTGATCCAGAAGTAAGACATCCAGTCTCATTCAGATTGTGGCAGTGTAGATATTACTGAGAATAATGAATGAGCCTTTCTTTGGGATTCAAGTCCCAAGAGACCAGCTATCCTTTTAGGCAGTGAGGTGGAGTGGAGAGCAGAGGGGACTGAATATAACATGGAAATCAGATTTCTCAAAGATTTCAAAAGAGTGGAGATGAAGGGAGAAAACAGTCATATACTGTGAATGTAACATTATATTTTGAGCATAATTATATTAAAAAAAATCTGTTCTTCAGTAAGTGCTTATAATATACCAACCAGATGGTATTTTTGCTTTTTTAATGAGATTTAACCATCACATATATGCTGGATTTATGAGGAGTTATTTGAATTTTAATCAACGAGATATTAAACAGAAGTTAGTAACTGGCCTAGATCCGGTGCCTATAGCCTTGCACTTGAGTGCGGAGGCTGTCCCCTGCCCTCACCCTGTCGCTTTTACCTCATTGGCATTTTTTATGGTTGTTTGCTTCCCATGATTCAATATCGTCCTTTTCCTCTCCATGGATGGAAAGTGACAAGCTCTCCATGGCCAACTACCCCTGATATCTGACTGTGCTTCTAGCTTATGGAAAAGCTTGGAACAATCAAGAGATTATGTCATTTTAAGTGAGACACTTTGAAAGAAATTGCTAAGAACTCTGCAGAGACAATTAAGTTGGACAGCCAGCATGGCTGAAGTTCACATAAACTACAAAGAGTTGTGTATAGACAGATACTTTAGCTTCCTTTGCATTGCTACAATAAAATTCCATGACCAAAAGCCACCTGGAGAGGAAAGGGTTTATTTCATCTTACAGGAACTGAAGCTGTAGCCATGGGGAATGCTACTTACTGGCTTGCTTCCAAGACTTGCTCAGTTTGCTTTGTCTTCAACCCAAGACCACTTGCCCAGTGGTGACATTACCCACTGTGGGCTGGGCCCTCCCACATCAATCATCAGTCAAGAAAATGACCCCTCAGACTTGCCTACAAGCCAATTTGGTGGAGGCATTTTCTGAATCGTGGTTCTCTCTTCCCAGATGATGCTAGTTTGTGCCAAGCTGACAAGAAACCAACTATTATAGGGGAAAACAACAGAAGCCAACGCATTGACTGCTGTGAGGCTGTGGTAATGTAGTTCCTACAATGATATATACCATTATTCTATTCTTCATGGTAGATCGGTTCATTGTAGCCTGTGAGACCTGATAGAACATTAATCATCTTGAGTTTATTCTCTCTCTTTCTCTCTCTCTCTCTCTCTCTCTCTCTCTCTCTCTCTCTCTCTCTCTCTCTCTCTCTCCTTACTGTAGCAAAGTCAACATGGTAAAGCTTCTTCAAATTAATGTCTTTTGAAACATCTTCACATCTTTCATAGTGCAAATACTGTGAAACATACCAGACACCTACTCCTGTTATGTACCTATGTATATTAGCCCATTGGCAAATATGAAGATTTTGCCATGTTGATGTGTGCTTATATTAGATGGAGCATCTTTTGTGTCTTCCACAGCACCGTCAAGCATGTGGTAGTGTATGCATATGTTAGCCACAGATATCATCACTTCTTGGTATGCAGAAGCAGCCTTGTAGAGTATCGCTGTCCATTCAAGGGAAGGTATTTGCACAGATTTGGAGGTGTTATGTCAATGTGTCTCGAAAGTTTCATGTTCTGGAAGCTTGTTCCCTAGAGTGGTGGTACGAAAGCTGTTGGAATCCTCAAGAGGAGGAACTCTTACAGCTCATTCTTGAGAGAACAGGAACCTGACAGCTCACTGGATGTACCAGTTCCTCTCTTACCGTGTGGTCTTCTCTTCATATACTCTCTCACACTGAGATACCATCTGCCCCAAGGCTTTACCTAGAGCCAAGCAGATTCCAGCACAGCCTTAGCTATCTCCCAAAATGTGAGCTAAATACACCTCTTTCCTTTACATTTTATCTAGCATCAGGTATGTTGTTAGAGCAACAGAAAATGGACTGAGGCACTTCTAAGGTAAAACCTAGTGGGACCAAGATAGCAGCTTAGATTTAGCTCCTGATCATTTTGTGTAATATGTTAAATAATGGTGCTGTTGTAGTTTTCTGGTGGGGGAAGGGGAGGTAGTCATAAGATCTATTCACCCCAGATAAGGGAGTGACAGCACTCAAAGAAATCATTTTACCAAGGCCTAACTTGGATGGCAAACAAATACATTTATGGGAGTTACTGGAATTTAGGTGAGAGATTACAAGAAGAATGGATGTCCCAAAAGCACTTGTATCTTCATAAAGCCCAACCCAGCCTGGTGGCAAGTCACAAATGCTTTCTTCACAATCTACAGGCAGCTCCAGAAGTGGGAAAGTCTCTCCCAGATAAATGATCTTAAGATGGGTACTGGGAATCTGCACTCACAGGGTCTTCTGGATACTTGTATTTACTTCCTGAATCTTACAAGAGCTTCTCTTAGGATGGAACGTTCAATTTGGAGGAAATTGCTACACAACAAATGACTAAAATATTGTACTCATTCATTTTTGTCAACTTGACCCAAACTAGAGACAGATGGGAAGAGGGGACCTCAGCTGAGGAACTGCCTCTGTGAGGTTGGCTTATGAACAAATCCATGGGGAATTTTCTTGCCTAACGATTGACATGGGAGTCTCAACCCATTGTGACCAGTGCTACCCCTGGGCAGGTGCCCTTGGATTGTGTAACAAAGCAAGCTGAGGGAACTACAGGGAACAACCCAGGAATTAGCGCTCTTCCATAGCCACAGCTTTAGCTCCTACCTCCAGGTTCCTGGCCTGGCTTCTCTCAAAGACCTATTCATTAAAATATGCCATTTCCACCCAAGTTGCTCTGGTTGTGGTGTTTCTTATAGCAACAGAAAAAAAAAAAAACCAACTAAGTCAGCTATCCAATCCCATTCTTTGGAATTAGTAAATGAAAACTTATATCTCCCTAAAAGGGACCAAGTTCCAGATGCTAACCGAGGAAGTCATCCTTGTCTATTATGGTGGGCTCCGAGTCCCATCGCATGTGTCTTCCTAAAACAAAGTGAACCACAGAGAGGAGGAGCTGGCAATGCAGTCATAGTGACAGAGACTGATGTGTTTTGTACTGGTATTCACCAAAAGCTGCATAAACAAGGTTTTGTGGAGGGAAGCACACCCACAAATTCCTGGGTTTGGGCCCATTGAAGTGAATTTTAGTTTTCCATGCTCCAGGATATTGTTTTGAACCACTCATTTGCAATGACTCGTTCTAGCCCATCACAGAACAGCTTTGTGACTATCATGAGTAGAGCCTAAGAAGGCTGCTGATACCTCTTGGTATGCTCAGCAGATAAAGGAATCCCTCCAGTGTGTCACAAGTGTATGGAACCACCAGGCACTCCAGCATTTTGGATTAGAGCATGGGGCTCTGGGGGGAAACTACAGTGCCCTTGATTCTGTAAGCCACTGGGTCAGTATGAGTCTATAGATATTCTCAAACTGAAACTCTGTATTAAATGCCCATGACCTGGGCTACAGTCAGGAAGATTGTGGTTTGCATCCCAGTGGAGACAGCTGCATGAGGGCAGCCTGCTAGTATGATAGCTGTGGAGGTCTGTTGTATAGGAACATATACAGGGCCACGTAGAGGAAGGCATGGTGCTGGAGATAATATTTATAATTTCATTAACTCTGATGTTTACTGTGGGTTCAAGATAGAGTCTCTTTTATTTCTTGTTTGTTAGGGTTAACATTTCTTTTTTCCTATAATAAGGTTGACTTTATTGTAATAGCTTCTCTGAATCTTTTGGGAATATCACTTAAGTTCACCCTCTTAAACTATTAACAGATTGAATAATTTGAATGGTTTTCTAAAGTTAGATCAACTTTGAATTCCTACAGTAATCTTTATTTTTAAGATGAGTTTCATGATTTGTAAATTCATGCAAGAAAGCAGTCCACTTGAAGATAGTTGCATTATCTTGTTGTTGCTGATGTTTTTTTCTATTGAATTGCAAAGCCTCTTGTTAAACCATATTACTTCACAGATATGTCTTCAGCCACCATGAAAACAGTTGAGCGATGATAACAACTCGAGAAACCACTGTAGTGGAGTTCCTTTCACATTTTGATATTCTTGGCATGGCGTGTGAAAGCTCTTGGACTCACTTGACTGCATATTATTGAGTCTATATACATGAGTCAACTGGCTTATAATTTACTTTTCATTTGCTGTTTATTAAAAAACAAAAGTTCATGGATATGTCCTGTGTCTTAGTCAGGGTTTCTATTCCCGCACAAACATCATGATCAAGAAACAAGTTGGGGAGGAAAGGATTTATTCAGCTTACAGTTCCAAATTGCTGTTTATCACCAAAGGAAGTCAGGACTAGAACTCAAGCAGGTCAGGAAGCAGGAGCTGATGTAGAGGCCATGGAGGGATGCTACTTCCTGGCTTGCTTCCCCTGGCTTGCTCAGCCTGCTCTCTTATAGAACCTAAGACTATCAGTCCAGAGGTAGCACCACCCACAAGGGGCCCTCTCCCCTTTGATCACTAATTGAGAAAACGCCCCAGAGTTGGATCTCATGGAGGTGCTTCCCCAACTAAAGCTCCTTTCTCTGTGATAACTCCAGCCTGTGTCAAGTTGACACACAAAACCAGCCAGTACAGCCCTGTTTCCCTCTTCTCTGCAAACTTAAAATGAGTGCAACCTGTAGATGAACTGCGCTTGGCATTTCCTTTGTGTGGTAATTGGTAAATACCCATTCTGCCTTGAAATATTATACACTACTTAGTTTTTACATTTCCTCTTTGGCCAGTCTTACTGGTGACCTTTTCAGGGTCTATTTTATCTGTTTAAAATATAAGAGCTATACTGCCATCCATATTATCTTCTCATTTTTTAAATCTCTAATGTGGACTTCTACACCCCTCGGATGTTGCTATATGTTGTATATTGTGTATATGCTGTATGTGCATGTGTTGGACTCTTTCTTTTGATCTCCTTTTCATTTTACATTATCGGTGTCTGGCTGTGCTGAGCATCCTTGTGGCTTTCTTCTTCTTTACTTTCTGCTCTTATTTATTTCATTTTGCTGCTTTTATTTTCTTTAATACTTTTTTTGTTTTTAATTTTCTTTACACCTTAGCCTTGACACTTGCCGGTTCACTTTCAGTCTTTTTTTTTTTTTTCTAAAATGTGGCTTATCTCCTCTTCATCCCTGACGAACCTAAATCTGACAAAATGATCATGTACAGTATTTTCTTTAAATTCTAATTATGTGTGTTACAGATTCTTCAATCAATTTGTTATAGTGTAATCTGAAGTTTCCAAGGATATGTCTTTTTTTTTTGGAATGTTCCCTTTGTTTTGTAATAGATATTCATTGTTATTTTTATAGTGCTGATTATATTCAACATTTGCAAATGTATCCTATGCATTAAGTCTCACTAATATGACTGCTTAAACAAGGACAACGACAATAATAAACACCCTAAAGTGGACTCAGGGAAAGCCCAGAAAGCCTTAGCCATACACAGAGAACTACAGGCAACTAAGGGATGCTAAGAGCAGGAGAGAGAGTTTTCTCCAGGGACAAGCACATCAATTGGTTATCCACTCCTGTGGATACATACATACATACATACATGTTTGTATTCCTGTAAAACATACATTTAATTCACATTACACAGACTGAGCAGATTGTGTATATGTGTGTAAGCATACAATATATATTATATATATTTATGTTATATAATGTATATATATCCAATGACAACTAATGAAAAAAGAGGCTATGAATTTTAAAGAGAATAAGAAGAGTTATGTAGGAGGATTTAAAGGAAAATGGAAAAGCAGAAATGATGTAATTATAATCTCAAAAACTAAGAAAATAGTAAATAAAATAAAAATAAAAGACCAAAGTTAATGGGAAAAAAGACACACAGGTGTATACACATGCATATTCTTTAACTAAGCTGAACAGATGTACCTGGTAAAGGAAGCTCCTCCCTAGCTTCTGGGCTATTTGGCAGTGTGGAGTCCTTTCAGTAGCATAGGGCTGGCCTCTGTCAATATCTTCATTTCTTGGAGAAATGCTTCTACTTATTCTCCTGAAAGTAACAGCATCAGAATCTCTGAGATGCTTGCTAAATATTGAAATAGATTCAAGCAGTTCTCAGAGCTTTGGACTCAAGAAGGCAAGGGTCCTAAGGCCAGAGTGTGCATTCTGGAGATGACTTTCAAGGTTTGAAAAACAATGTCATAAAAAGCACTCACTGGAACATGTTTCTGTAAACCATGTTAAACCCTGATATTTTTTCCTGCTTAATAATAAAAGCTTCTTTCTTATTGAATCAGTTGTACTTCCTTCCTCAAAGCATATTTTATTAGATATAGTAAAGATTTTAAGATTAAAAAAACTACAGTAGTTAAGTATAAGCCTAACTTCCTGTGCCAAAAAAGCAACAGAATCATAACTTTAGCCTGGTTCTGAAGTGCACCTTCACCCCGCGTGCATGTGTGTGTGTGTGTGTGTGTGTGTGAATGGGGGATTCTGTGTGTCTTCTTCTCTAGCTCTACATCTTGCTTTTTTTTTTTTTTTTAGACAGAGTTCTTCTCTGTACTTCGCAGGGCAGCAAGATGCCTGAGCAGTGAATTCCCAGAATTCTCCTCTCTCTACCCACTAGTGCTGGGATTATAGGATATGTGTTGCCACACCCAGACTTTTATGTGGTCACTGGAGATATGAATTCAGGTCTCCCCTGCTTAAATCACATTAGAAGCACCTTACAAACTGAGCCCTGTGTCTTACTGCCTAACAGACCTCTTCGTTCGTTCTTACTGAGAAGCTGCTTTTTTTTTTTAAAGTGGAACCAAAGGAGCCAGAAAATTTTTGAGTAATTTAGTTTTCATTATTGTAGTCATCATTGGTGTGTGTGTGTGTGTATGTGTGTGTGTGTGTGTGTGTATGTGTGTGTGTGTGTGTGTGTGGTGTGTATGTATGTGTGGTGTGCATGTGTGATGTATGTGATATGTGTGTGTGTGTACCCATGCACAAATGTGCACTAATGTACAAGTGCACATGTGGAGATTAAAAAACATGCTTTAGGATTCAGTCAGTTCTTTTGTTCTATTTGGTTCTCCATTGCCTTTGCCACTTCACTGTTTCCCCTATGAGAGCTGGCCTGCAAACTCCTGGACAGTTCTTCTGTCTGCATTATTTTCCTGATCTTGACACAAGAACACTGAGATTACAGATGTGCAGCGCTGTGTCCCACTGTTCAGGAGGTTCTGGGGACCCACACTCAGGTGGTCGAGCTTGCATGACCTGTACGTTTACATTGAGCCATCACTGAGAGCAGGAGGGCTTTCATGTTGACATTTGTTTATTCAGACTCTTGTGATTTTGCCTTGCATTAAGAGATCAGCATTACTGTATTTTCTAACTATTTTGGTCTTTTTCTCCTTATATGAAATAGTTGTCCTTATTAGAACAACTAATATTTGCAAGTACTCTTTAATTCACCAAGGTTTTTTTTTTTAATATTTTATTCTTTAGCCCTAACAAAAATCCCATGACTACTTTTGCCTAGTGGTTTGGAAAGAAGTAAGAATCTGGCTTAGATCTTAAGTGATGGCTCAGTAGTTAAGAGCACCTGCTGTTCTTGCAAAAGACTTGGGTTCAGTTCCAAACACCCACCTTCCAACCATCTTTAACTCTAGTTCCAGGGGGTGCAGGCCCCTCATGACTTTCATGAGTACCAGGCATGCACACAAGGCATATAGAGATTCTGATAAAATACTCATAAACAGAAGAGTAAAAAAACAACTTAAACAAGAATTCTTAGAGCAAGTATGCATTATTAAGATGGTCCCACCCACAGTTTCTCACCGATGTGATGAGTACACAAGCCTACAACTCTAATCTGACAAACATATCACAAAGAACAAGCATTAAAAAGGGCCTAAGTGCAAGTAGAAGATGAAACTAGGTTTATCATGCTTGCTGAACAAGAAAAGGCTAAGGAAGCCACCATAGGAAGAAAGAAGCTTTATTCTACATCTTAGTTCCAGGGGTGCAAGTTGAGTGTCCTTGCATTTGATGGCCTCTTCCCACATGACAAGAGAAAAGGGAGTCTACGTCTGTGTGTCTCTGCTCTGACCATAAAGCCAGCAAGTGTCACTCATGGGTCCTTGGCTCCAATGACTTTAATTGCAATCAGTTGCCAAAGGCCACCTTCAAACAGCGTAAGAGACTATATTTCATTCTTTTAATAACATTGTAGGACTCAACTGTGTATGAGTAAGAAAAACACAGCAGATTGAAACCACAGCACAGCTTCTCCAAGCAGGGTGTTAGTTAATCTCACATATATTGCGAGTGTTGGAATAGGCAGTGCTTTAATTGGCTCTGTTTGCCATGAGTAGAGGGATTGTGAGCAGTTCCATCAAAGAGAGGATCCCATGACTCCCAGGCTGCTAGGGCTGTGTTATGCTGAGTGTCCTGTCCTGTTCAACTACATATCTCATTTCATCACTGATAATGCCTTCACCACAAAATGGTCAAGGACTTTAAGAACAAAGCCTTTTGACACCAAGTCATTGCCATTGATGGGATTGAACAGAACAAAGCTTCTTAGTGTGCTAACCTTGGTAGCCAGAACAGCTTGTACAGATTTGTTCAGCATACACTTTATACACTGTTACACAACCGTAGTAGCTTTATCAGCGTATTAGGCAACCCCTGTGTATGTTAATACAGAATGGATCTCAAACAACATGTACTTTTTAAAAAAGTACTGCCCTGTCAGGCCTTTTCACCAAGTCCCAGTGGGTCTCACTCAGGGTGGCTCTCACTGTCGCCCCCACCCCCTGAACCAATCTTTCCCAGCTAGCTCTCACAGCATCCCAACTGTGTGTCCTCCCTGCCATAGACTCTGTAAATGGCGGGAGTGTCTTGCTCTGGCCCTGCACCCAAATACCTGATAAAACATGACTCTTAAACTTAAATAGTTAACCAAATATATTTATGTATATAAAACTCCCAATTACATAATGCCAGTTTACAATGATAAAGTCTTATCCCAATATTTCTAGACTCTTCAAAACACCAGAAATACGTCTGAAGCCATCTGGATATCACATCTCTCTTCTCCTTTGCTTGTCTCATCTCAGTCTTTCTCTCCCTCTCCACCTCTCACCTCTTCTCCCTCTCCACCTCTCACTTCTCTTAGCCCCTCCTCCTCTCTTCCCTCCAATCACTGGCCTCGCACCGCCTCAACGTGGATGGATAGGAAATATCTTGCAACACAACATCACACAGAATCTTCGTACTTAATCAGGTTTTGAATAAGAAAATCAGAGTTAGCCTGCTATACATGTGCATACTCATGTCTATTGTGATCCTTAACTCTAACATAGCAGCACTAGACCTTCTCAGTGGCACAGCTGAGAATTATTTGCAGCTGTGTCTGAACTTGGACTACTATAGAACTCCCAAATAGCCGTGTGGAAACCATTTATGATATCCCTGCTTCACTGAGACAGTTCTGAAATGTAGAGTTTCCAAAGGACTCTCCTTAAGCCAAACTGAAGCCATAGCTCAAGGAACCAAAGAAGCTTCAGAATCACAGTGTGCTATATATAGTTTCCTAGTATTTCAGTCCATAGTCTAATTTTCTTTGGATTTTTTTTTTTTTGAAACAGGGTTTCTCTGTGTAGCCCTGGCTGTCCTGGAATTCACTCTGTAGACCAGGCTGGCCTTGAACTCAGAAATCTGCCTGCCTCTGCCTCCTAGAATGTTGGGATTACAGGCGTGCTCCACCACCGCCCGGCATAGTCTATTCTTAATAACACACTTTCATAGGGTGAATCACAAGAAAAGAGGTGATTTTGGGGCATTCACTATTCTAATCAAAGCGTGGGGGCCACATTTGGTGATTGTCTTCTTTTAAAAATACTATTTTAAAATTCTTCAAAGTTTTAATTAAAAAAACTATGTGTATGGGTATTTGCCTATATGCATGCCTGTGCATTACATATGTATTTAAAGCCCAAGGAAGACAGAAGAAGGGATAACATGCCCTGGAACTGAGTTGTGAACTGCCGTGAGGGTGATGGGATTTGAACTCATGGCCTCTGGAAGAGCAACCAAGGCTCCGAAAAGTTGAGTCATCATTCATGGCCTGTGAATGCTTTCTCAGTGGCAGATAGCTGCTACAAAATGTCACATGCTAGTAAAAGGAAGGAGGGACTCAAGAGACATCAATCATTAGAGCTTTTGCTGTCTTTCCAGAGGACCCCCTGCCCATCAATCATATCTGACAACTCACAACTCCCTATAGCTCTAGAGTCAGAGAATCAGAGACCATGTTTCCCAGGATCTCCTGTACTCATATAACATGCAGTCACACACATATACATATAAGGAAAGCTGGAATCAAGTGAGGCGGTCTTGGGTGGGAAAGACACCAACTGGTGGTATAGTGCCAAATGGTCACCCCTGAAAACATAAATCCAAGAGCACTATACAGAATATATATATATATATATATGTATATATATATATATATATATATATGCATAGTTGAGAATTATTTGCAGCTGTGTCTAAATTTGGAATACTATGGAACTCCCTAATAGCCACGTGGAAATTGTTTATGATATCACAGATATGCAAAATATATGCAAATATATATGCATGTAGTAGCAATTAGTAAAAAGAGGAGCCCTAAATTTGAAGGACTGTGTGTCAGGGGATATGGCAGGATTTGGAGGGAAGAAAGGGAAGAAAAAACATTGCAATTACCATCTGATGTCACAACTCAAATTAAAAAGAAGAAAACAAACGGTGTGCCTTAGTTAGTCCGTTTGAGTGTGTGTTCCTTTAGGCTCTCTGCTTCTTTTTAAAACCCCTGGGATTCAACCTAATTATCATAATCAGCTCCCCAAAGCCTTGTCTGTAAACATTGGGTTAGGCAAAGTTTCTGTCTTCCTTCTCCTTTTTCCTGTTCTTTTTCCTCCCCTCCATTCTCTTCCCCTTCTCCCTCTTCCTTCCCTTCCCTTCCTCCCCTTCTCCTGCTCTTAGTCCTTGTCCCTCTGGATTAAACTTCAATTTCCTTGGGGATATTCACACAATGACACCTGAAGTAGCTCCCTGTCATTTCATGTTCACATGTGCAAATCATTCCAGCAATGTCCTGGCTATAACAAAAAATTTAGGATACATCCTCCCATTTTCTGCCAAAATTGTCTGTAACTAAATACAATTCTCTTTAGAGATTAAAAATTATATCTGGTACCAGGTGTGGTGACATATTACTTTGATCTTGACACTCTGGAGGTTGAGACTGGAGGTTTTCTGTGAGTTCAGTCTATATAATGATAATAAATTATTTTTAAAACTACATCATTTTTAATTTTTTAACATTTAGAGGAAATTTAAACATCTATTTATTGTGTATATTTTTCTCTCATTGTGCATATATGCATCTGACTCTCTCTCTCTCTCTCTCTCTCTCTCTCTCTCTCTCTCTCTGTGGTATGTGTGTGTGTGTGTGTGTGTGTGTGTGTGTGTGTGCTTACCATGATGCCTATGTGGAGGTCAGAGGACAGCTTGTGGGGTTAGTTTTTTCCTGCCACCATATTCCAAGGCTGAAAATCAGAACTCCAGGCTTGGAGAGCAGAGTCCTTACCTGCTGAGCTATCTCATCCACACTTATTATGTCATCTTTAAATGAATCAAAAGCAGGGTTTGTGAGAAGTAACTGGATGAGAAGCTTAAAGTGCAGTTTAGCATAGAGCCACTCCTGAGGTCAGATAGTCACTTCTGAGCTCACACAGTTATGGGGACACTCCTGAGCTCACACAGTCATGGGGACACTCCTGAGCTCACACAGTCATGGGGACACTCCTGAGCTCACACAGTCATGGGGACACTCCTGAGCTCACACAGTCATGGGCATACTCCCCATTGGACACTCCTGACTCAGTTATCTACTTTACATTGGTTTAGAATGGGATAAAGATGTAGAAAAATAAACTTATCCCCATGACAACTTTTCCCCTGTGTATAGCAATATTTATTTCAAAAGTATGTAAAACCAATCATACAAATGAAGTTATACATTGCCATATACACATATCAATTTTATCTAAGAGTGTTCTAAGTTAGTAGTGCTTCATAGACCACTAAAATATTTTCATAAGAGGATTATTTTTCAATTTAGAATCAGTACATCACTATTTCTAATAAAAATAATTCTTTAAAATGCTTTTCCTGTTATTTGAGTGTAATTTAAGAACTCTCAACTGATTCTTGTCTCGCCAACTATTGCACTGAAGACAGGAAAGGAACATTTGTTTGGTCTCTACCATTTTTCATGAGTGGCACTTAGTAACACAACTGAGGAACATAAATCAATGACCTATTTTATCCAATTAAGAAATATAAATATTTTCATAAAGTACAATTTCAGACAAGAAAACGTATTATCTTCATTCACCAAAAAGTTGTGAATGTAATTCAAATGAAACTTTAGAGGTTTCTGTGGTTTAAACAAATTTGGCTGCCATAGAATAATGTATATGAATGATTGGCTACAAAGGGAGTGGCACGATTGGGAGGCGTGGCCTTGTTGGAGGAAGTGTGTTACTATGGAGGCATATGCTCCATCCAATGAAGAAGACAATCTTTTGACTGCCTTCGGATCAAGATGTAGAACACTCTCTGTTCCTCCAGCACCAAGTTGTCCTGTACAGTGTCATTCTTCCCACTATGATGAAAATGGACTGATCTTCTGGAATTATAAGCCAGACCCAATTGCATGTTTGCCTTTATAAGAGTTGCTTTGGTCATGGTGTCTCTTCACAGCAATAAAGACCTAACTAAGACAAGAGGCTTGAGGTCAGAGAGTGACAGATCTGACTTGAAACCTACCCAGGTTTGACTGTAGAATAGCCTTTTGCTTGAAAAGGTCATTGTGACTGGATGAAATCTTGAGGGTGTGTGACAGCTCTCATCGCCTCCAACTCTCCCAAGTCTTAAACTATGTCAAGCTGAGGTTGGGTTTGAGCAGGAATGTGTTTGTGCATGTGCATGACTGTGTGTGCATCCTTAGATGCTTCCACTCATGTTTACCCAAGTACTAAAGAAGTTTCGCAGATGGCATCAACTTTACTTGGTGAAAAGAGTGAGTTTGTATTTGCCACACTGGACTGAGAGTAAGCTCCCATGTGTTTTTCAGGAGAAGCATCAGCATCAGTGTATCCAGAGGTGGGGTTGGGGGATGAGTGAGAATAATTCTCTTCCAATTCATATGGTGGAAGCAAGAGGTTCAGTGTCCTTTCCTGCTGGTCTGGTTGAGAGCAAGAGGCTCAGTGACCTTCTGTGCTAGCCTGGCTTGGAAAAGCACAGTGAGGTCCTTCCCTAAAAGGAAAAAGATGTAAACCTTGAGGAAAAAGCATGGTAACTGAACTACTTAGAAAGCTAAATGATTTTGGCTTTTGGTGAGTTGGTAAAGAAGAAAACAATGGGAATGAGAAAGAATCTGAGAAGAGAGGGAAGTGGTGGCAACAATGGACAATGCTCTAGAAAACTTATATTCGGTTTAAATGAACATTCCACTTCAAGGAATAAAACATGAGAGAAGAACGAATCAGAGAATCTCAGTGGGGAATGACTTGAAGGAAGCTTCACATATATGTACCCTGTTGACTAACCCTCTATATTTTCAACACTACTGACTTTCCAAAGAACCCTTAAGTTTCCACTTCAGGACTCAGAGAATAGGGAGAAGGGGATGTGTGGTTATTAACACTGAACGCTGGTTCCCCCACCCAGTGACTGACTTTTTCCAACTAGGCCACATCTTCTAAAGGTTTCCACCAGAAACAGTGTCACTAGCTGGGGACCACTAGGTCTTCAAACATGTGCCCTAGGAAGGCTTTTCAATACAATAACCCTCATAATTCAAAAATTGACTTTGTGAGCCTCCTGTAATTAATGGCAACATCTTTGACCTGTTGCAAGAGAAGAAAAAGTGGTCCAGATGATGCTATACTGCCAAGGGTGTTTTAAGAAAGGATGCTTTGCTATAGTCTGATTTGACCTATTTTCCGAGATAAAAAGTGTGATAAGTAGGGCTCTCTACTTTATGAGGCCCAGGTCTTTGACAAAGCTATTGACAGCTGTAAACCCTTCCCAAGAATCAATGTGCAAGCAAATTAAAACTTACATACAGGATGTAATTACTAACTGTTCCTATAGGCAAGGCACCACTGTTAGTGCTAGATGGCTCTGCAGTTTTGTGAGAAAGGAGATAGCATTGACTTAATGATATGGCAATGTATGAGGGGAAGGCTTATGTAGAAGCATGCCTTTGACCCTTACTCAGAAATAATAGGCTGATGTATAACATACAAAATCTTTTCTAGGAAGAATTGGTGTAGAGATTATCAAGTTTCCACTCATTCCTTGTGTCTTTTCTGGCTTTGCTAAAGCTTACCCAGGACTCTGAAGAGAGGTTAGAGCAATACTGAGCTATCAACTTCTCTTGCCTACTTTGGATAGACATTGCCAATCCACATAGAGCCTCCTGACAACAGATAACCTTGCCCATAAATGCTCTGGGAAGGCACCAAGAAGCTTGATTCATCACTCAGTGTCGGACTTCTGCCTGCCTTGGATTACACAATTAAAGCAGAAAACTCAAGGTGGGTTAGGATGTGAATCTATCTGTGTGAGAGTTTATTTGTGTGTCATCCAACCATTCTCTCCCTAGGTTGTAGTACAGTTCAGCCAGAAACTTTGGAGAAAGAGACTGAGTCTATTAGCTCAGCCCCTTCTGCTGGGAATGAGCTGCTTAACATAAGAGATGATACCTAAAGACTGTCTTTCAGGGGCAGGGTATGTGAAGGCAGAAGGATGGGCAGGCATTACCCTGGACTTGGTCCTAAGCTACTCTGGATGGATTCTAAGGTCAGTATACGTGGGTTTAATAGTTTTTATCTGCACTATGCCACGTAACCGAGGTAGGATATGCCTGTCAGGAGTTATGTTACTCTAGGAGAGGACCTTTGAAGATTATACTCTAACCCAATTCTAGCCACAGGCTCTCCTTTCTGGTTGTGAGGAGTCTCCTCTGCATACTGTCAACACCATGGGCTCCTCCATACTGTCCCCACTGCGATGAGTCCTTTCCGTGCCAGGGTGTTAGTCAGGTATTATATCACATCAATGACAAAAGTTACCTACTACATAAACACATATATCTAAAGGCATGCTCCTCTTTTTCCAACTATGTTACATTCTATTTAAAATGTAACTCAAATTTACTTTTAACTGACATGAAGATAAAAAGTGTTCATATAAATGGGCAAAGTGGTGTTTCAAAATTGCACTAATAATGTAATGGCTTACATGTTGCTAAACCCACCTTGCCAAAACTTTGCCATTTTATAGTGAATATTTCAAGAATCCATTTTCCAGCTTTACTGTGGAAATGACAGCTATAGTCATTCTCCCATATGATAGATTCCAGCAATGTTCCTGAACATCCGTTGCTTTACTGCTTGTGATCAACTCCTTTTAATCTTATGTACTCTTATACGCCTATGTCACAATTTTACTCCCAACTTCTATGTGGCCTATGTATTATATTCTAAACACAAGTGTGATCACGTGGCGTTTCTTTCCGTGCCTGTTCACTTAACATAATGATCTTTGTTTCTATCTACTTTGTTGTAGATAATTTAATTTTGACTCTTATGCCTAAATAGTTCTCCACCATACTTTTTTTCTACTGTGTCTTTTTACTCATTCATCTGTCGACAGACACTTAGGATGATTCTTCTTCACTATTTTGACCAGTGCTTCAATGACATGAGAGTAGCGTTATCTTTTCAATCAACATATTGATTTCCCCCCTCTTTCTTTCCTTCTCTCTCCTTCACACACACACACACACACACACACACACACACACACACACACGAGAGAGAGAGAGAGAGAGAGAGAGAGAGAGAGAGAGAGAGAGAGAGAAGTGGGATAATGGATATATGATAGTCCTAGCTTTAATTTTATCTCACTTGTTCCTCTAACTTATTTCTTAATTATTCAGAGCTGTGGCAGAGATTGTTGCAGTATGCTAGACTTCCCAATAGGTTAGAGAATATTAACTACAGAAAACACAAGGCATTGAAGGTTATTGAAGCAGGGTTTAGTTGAGTTCTTCAGAATCCTAGGTCTGCATGGGTTTTTGAGGACATATCTGAGCAGAATATTATTATTTAGAGCATCTTTCACTTATGACTCCTTTTTCTGGGCAAAGGTGACATCAATATAGTCCTAAGATTCTTCAGCTGAACACTGCATTGTCCTCTCTATAAAAAATGTCTATCTGTCTCAAATAACTACTTATCACAGACTCAAGAGGAAGACTCATAAATCTTATGGAAATACAAATAACACATTAAGCTGTCAATATTCTAAACTTCTTTACCTCATTAATTTAATAAACAGATTCAGTTATTCTGTAGAAATTCTAGAAATACATGAATTATGATTTCAAAGTTTTATTTTATTTTATTTTATTTATTAGAGAAGGCTACTGAGATACACACTGCTGCATTTTCTAGTCTCCAAAATGAGTGTATGAGTTACTTTTTTTGTGGTCATAAAACATCATAGCCAAAAACAACTTTTGGAAGCAGTGGCAACTTAATTTGGCTTATGGTTCCAAAGGGAGAATCTATGGTAGTGAGAAGCATGGCACAGGAGGACAAAGCAGGGAGCTTTGAAATTACATTTCTTCTCAGGAGCCAGATCAGAGAATAAGCTGGGGGTGGGAAGAGACCGCAAACTCTCACAGCCTGACACCAGTGATGTATTTCTTCCAGCTCAGGCCTTCCACATCTTAAAGCTTCCATAACTTTCCCAAACAGCGCTATCAACTAGGGACTACACCTTTAAATACCTAAGCGTATAGTGATATTTCTCATTCAGACTATAACATTAAGTACAGGCAGATATGGCAAAGCTAGGGAATTATGCATTTATTTTTGCTTTATTCTTGCATTTAGGCTTTCTAATTCATCTTTAGAGCTATGATGGAAAACCCAACTTACTGAAATACTGTGAAAAACTTTAATAAGCAACAATTTATTTAAAAAATCTTGAGATTCTGATGTATAGGAGGACATACTATTTTCTTTAGAGTAAATAAATTTTTTTTATCCAATATATTCGTTATTTGCATTTCAAATGATTTCCCCTTTCCTGGATTCCCCCTCCCCGAAAGTCCCATCAGCCCTCTTCCCTCCCCTCTGTTCCCCCATGCACCCCTTCCCACTTCCCTGTTCTTGTATTCCCCTACACTGCTGAACCGAGCTTTTCCAGAACCAGGGGCCACTTCTCCGTTCTTCTTGAACATCATTTGATATGTGGATTGTGTCTTGGGTATTCCAAGCTTCTAGGCTAATATCAGTAAGTGCATACCATGAGTGTTCTTTTGAGACAGGGTTACCTCACTTAGGATGATGTTCTCCAGCTCCACCCATTTGTCCAAGAATTTCATGAATTCATTGTTTCTAATGGCTGAATAGTACTCCATCGAATGCACTTGGAGATGGTGATTAAAAATACTGTATTCTGGCCACTTTCTGGATGCCAGGGTACAGAGAGCATCTGTGTGAGCAGAGTCAGAAGGGAGCTGGAGAGCCTGTTGGGGCATTAGGGATTGAGCTTTGGCTTTTGAATCTTGAAATGCATTGTGATTCCCGTCCGTTGGACTGTAACGTTCATGAAGGTAATCTTGGAAACCACGGGAACAGGACTGAATTAGGTCGGCTGTTGGCTAACATGGACCACTTCAAAGTGTGTGGGTTGCTTGCTACCCTCCTAGCTTTGCTTCGGCTGAATTTGAGACGCTGCGGAAGCTGTCCGCAGCTGGATGAAAGAACACTGTAAGAGTGGAACTGTCACACGGTGAAACCTGAAGCCGAAATCCTGTCACACGGTGAAACCTGAAGCCGAAATCCTGTCTCGCCTCCTGCAAGTGTTGCTGCCCTCCTAAGAAGATGGTGGTACAAAGACCTCTTCACCTTGGCACAGATCTCTAAGAAGCTTCTCTTGAAGCTGGAGCAGGTCACTTTCTAGAGCTAGGAGAAGAGAAAGGTCTGTGTCTCCTGAGAGAAATCACAAGCCCTCTCGATCCTTCTCTAAGAGAAATCACAAGCCCTCTCGATCCTTCTCTAGGTCGTAGCTTATCTGGGTTAAATGAAAGGAAATAAAAGACCAGTTTGCAAAAAAAGCAGTGTACAGTAAGTAACTTCATTTGACAGGAGTGTGTACAACAAATTTAAGTTTTGTTTGAGACTTCATATGCTTGGTTCATTTTAAAGATGTTTTATGTTGCACGTAATTTTAAATGCCTTTACCCCCTTTGCCTGGGACCTTTGTTTTCTGCTTAGCTCCGAGATCGGATGCCGCTGATGGCCCCACTACTCTGTACTTGGTTCTTCTTGGCTTAGCTCTGCCAAGTTACCTCCTTTCCTGGGAGCTGCGATCATGCTCCTGGCTTTGCTTCACCAAGTAGTCATCAACTACCTGACTTCTCTCTCTCTCTCTCTCTCTCTCTCTCTCTCTCTCTCTCTCTCTCTCTGCCCACCTTTGCTCCTCGAAAGAAAAACATTTAGACAGCTTTATTAATATAGAACTTGTCAGTTAGCAAAATTGCTGGGCCCAGAATTTCCTGCCCTAATCTTATCAGCTAGTCTATATCAGCCAGACCTGTTTGGTTAACCACTAGTAGAGGAGGTTCCAAAAGCCAAGTTCCAAAGTCTGGCTGAAAAAGCCCCTTGCCTTTCCTCGAGTTTCTTTTGCCTCCTGGGACTCGGAAGTCCCACCTTTACCCTTCGCCCAGCAATTGGCTCCCACCTTCTTTATTGACACAATCAAGAACCAATTAGGGAATCCGCACCTCCCTCTACGGTTTTAGCTGTTCAATTTTTTTTTTTATTTTATCTCTTGGAACCGTGCCAGTAACATCATAACGTAATTCTCTATGGCTTCAAATGGATCATATGAGACATGCAACATGAAGAATTGTTACTTTACAGTGTTCCTTTAAGCAAGATTGAATTTGCTTGGAGTTTCATAGACATAGTTTTTTCATAGACTGAAATAAACCTAGGTCCTGCCCAGTTAAAGTGTGATATGCTAATGATATAGAAACAACTGGCAGAAATTGAATAAAACTGTAGTTCTCCTAGTAGCAGGGATACTATGGAGCTGTGGGAGAAATAATAAGTAGTCTTTAAGAGCTGCTATGAAAACAAGCCAACAGGCAAAGACTGTATTCTGAAGGTTTGCAAAGAGGTTGTTCCTGGTTGTAATATATGGATGCTTAGCTGCTTTTAACATTCTTTATTTGGCAATGAAAGACTAAGATACTATTGTCTATCAGTTTAAGGGTACACAGAAGAGCTGAACTTTGGAGTTGCAGTGCAATATTTATGCCATCATTTGTAATACGTTTGTGAAAAGTTTTGTGAAAAGCTTTGGGATTAAAGGTTTGGTTACAAATTGTTTAAAAAATAGTTTGGGAGTGTAGTGCAGTGGTAGAACACTACCTAACATGTTTCATCGAAAGCACCATTAAAAAATAGTCATAAAGACATAGAAACAAATGGCAATTTGCATGTGAATTAATGTATTCAATTTTATGTATGATTAAGAACTTACAAAGGGCGATTCATTCACTTGCTTCATCAGAGCGCCCCTCTTTCCTCTTGACTCAGAAACATCCAGACCAAGGGGGAAAGGTCTTATCCTCTCAAAAGTCTGCTTTTTAGCATCTATGTCAGGTGAGTTCCCTGCTGCATTCTTAGCTATGCTTGCAGCAGACAGGGTATACTATGAAGCCTCTTTTAAATGCAGTATTAAAAACCGAAGGAAAGAGGATGCAAACCTTCTAACCTTTGGAATCTGATGTGGCTAGGCAGGCCAATGACCATCGCTTTCTCTTTCTGCAGCTATCAATATTGATTCACAGAGCCAATGGATTCATTTTCCACCAAAGATCCATTTCATCGTTTAGAGGTGCCCTTGTAAAATACTGGCCAGGCTGGAATATTTCAAATAACAAAGATTCTCCCACTAGAGTGATAATGGGGTTTATCATCTCTCATTAGAATGAGGAAAATTGAAGATGATTTAGCAACTGTTGTATGTGTTGGTGGATAAATCCTGTCAGCCTATATTTCCTTACTTTCTTCTACATATAAACACATATTTAGTGTCATGAAGGCAATGCATGGTATTGCAGACACAGAGTCAGTGTCTAATATGTTTCCCTATTGCCAGTTCAAAATGTACCTGGAAGAATTTATGTAATTAAAGTTTCAGCAGCCTTGAACTAGTCACCACTTTCAATCCTCACTGTTTCTTTCAATGGGCCTTTAGCTTTCATCAGCCCTTTGCCTTTATGGTCCTCCATTTCATTCCATGAGTAGAAGTATATCTGGCCAGAGGTGCAAAGGCCCAGATACATGCAGTGTGAAATTCTTAGCAATTTTTTACTATGATCCCTTAAGGGTCTATGCTATATAAAACAGGTGCAGTGAAATGAGATTGCTTTACTAGCTGCCTTGAGTTCAGCTCATTTGCTAGTGCATGTCAAGCTCATCTCTCTGCCTGGAAATACCTATTGTCCTACACACAGTTCTCTGGGGTGGTCACCCTGGTCCTGATGTGTCATCTTCTTCTCTAAGTAGACCAAATACTTTAACTGCTCTTAGAGAAGGTGCACACCAACAGCCTGTGATACACATGTGACCTGCTAAGGAAGAAGGAAGGAAGAAAGGAAGGAGGAAGAAAAAAGATTCAGGGAAGAAACAGAAGGTAATGATGGAGGAGTGGAATGTCTGATGGAGAAAGAAAGAAAGAAGAGGATGGAGGGCTGGGGAAGATGGACAAAGAAAGAGAATGGAGGAAGGAGAAGGAAGTAGAGGAGAGGATAAAGGGGGTGGAAGAGAAAGGAGAAAGGTAGAGAGAGAGAGAGAGAGAGAGAGAGAGAGAGAGAGAGAGAGAGAGAGAGAGAGAGAGAGAATAGAGTAGAATGGAGGAGAATGGAGGAGGAGTCAAGAGGACCACTGTGCCTTTGAATTTCCTAGGCAAGTGGAGGGGTTTCTCCCAGTGCCAAAAAGCCAAAACAGGAGCTAGGAAAGGAGAAAGATAAGTTTTCAAGGGGTAGAGGACATAGAAGAAAGGGGCTGCCCCGTGTTTGGGGTCCTTCCTAGGAAACCTGTAATGACCTTCTGAAGACAGATAGGATCTCTCATGAGGAACTGAGAAAGGGACTGTTGTCATCAGGGTCAGTGACTCCCTGCAGGGGGTGGCCTGCCTGGGTCTCATAAGGCCAGAAAGAAAGAAGGGGCAGGAAAGGGGAACCTGAATTACAATGAAAAAATATCCACACAAGTCTGTTTATAAACATGAGTATTTGATGGGCTCTGTTTACCCTGTTTATCACCTCCTGATGATCTGTTCCACCGATATTTGGTGCTCTCAGCTGTACTTGAAATCTCAGGCCTGCACTGTTCTGTCTTCTGTTACTAGTCAGTGTTCGGGGACTTTTCAAGCATTCCAGCTTAGCTTCCTCCATAGGATTGCTAGTTTCTGGATTTCATTGCCAAGTGGCATTCTATAATATGAACATCTGGACCCACTGCCTTTTGGTCACTCCTTCAGCTGGCTGTTAGGAATAGCCAACTAAGCAATTAAGGTTACACTTTAGTGAGAATACATTCCTTCATTTCTTTGGATATAATACTAAGTGAAACTCTGGATCATAGGTAGAGATTGTGTTAAACTTTATAGTACTAATATATTCCTCAAGCTCTTGGTACTTCTTTATCTTCCCAGCAGAGTACAAAAGTCTTACTAGTACCATGTCTCAGACAACATGTGGCACTGTGGACCTTTTCAACTGTAACCTTCTGATGGGTCACAGCATAGCTGTAATTTATATTTCTCTGATGATTACTACTGTTAATTCTATACACTTACTTAATAGAAAGTCAATGCATTTTTGTGTTGATGCCTGAAAATCTTTTTGTCTATATTTTTAGATCTTCAAATTTATGTAGTTATGAAATTTCTTTTCATATCTCACAAGTGTTTGTGAGATTTCTCAGCATTTTTGGCATTCTTCTAACTGTGTGGGTTTTTAAAAAGCAGTAATTTTTGCTTATTTTTGTTTCCTTATAGAGGGCTCTAACATCCTTAATTATTTTTATCTAATTAAAAATATTTAAATTTCTTTGTCAAAATACTTTAAAATTATCTGTGAAATTTTTATGTTTTATTTTTTCCATCTACTTTAATCTATCTAATAAAAACAGCAGAGTCATCATAGAGATACATAGAAACCATCAATAACCAGGCATTTACTGGTAAGTTTGTTTACTCTTCTTTGTCTGGCTTGCCTTAGGACATGCACAATTTTTAAAAAATTAGTTACATTGGTTCTTTGAAAATTTCATATATGTATTATAATGTATTTTAGTTACTTTTACCTCCATCATTTCTTATCTCTCTCCCACCCCTAATAATCCCCCCTCCTCCCTATAAACCCTTTCTGAAATTCATTTTTTTCTTTTGTCTTGTGACTTGTGGAGTTTAGTTAAGACTCTTTGTGTGATTCTTAGATTTGGGAGTATCTCTTATAGCTCAGTGTGATCACCCATTGGTTTATAACAGAAAATAAACACACTTGTTTGTCAACCCCAAACTATAAGTAGTTAGTAGCCCTGGAGGGAGAGGTGGGGTCCCAGGAGCTTCATTCAAGATTGTATAGGCTGGGTCATGTAACTGAAGCTGCTTTGAGTTTACAGTTGTAGTGTCTGTACCAGGCCCCGAAGAAGACACTTCTAAGCCCCTCTCCCTATCTTCTGGCTCTTACTGCCTTCTGCAGTACTCCCTGAGCCTTTAAAGAGTGTTATAATGTCTTTGTTTTGGGCTGAGCCTTCAATGTTCAGTTATTCTCAGCATCTGGAGTCTCTGTATTCACTACCATTCAAGGTAAAGGGCTGATCTCTTATTAAGACTCAGTGTAGTATTTGGCAAATAGGTATTTAATGTACATAAACATAGACAATCGAAGAATCTGTCAATTTAACTGAACAGGAATACTAAGCTCTCCTCTGGGGTCAATGACTTCTTCAGCCATGAAGGTTATGATCAGGCATTGCTTCCCTCCTCTAGCAGCCCTTAAATCTGATCAGGCAGCAGTTGATAACACCTATAAAAGCCATGCCACTATTGCACAAATTAACACACCTTATCTTGAGGGTTTGTACTGAAAGTCCTAGAGTTCTCAGCTGGGAAAGAACTCTTCCAGCAGCCTGCACAGGTTCTTCTAGCACAGAGAAAGCTGGCCACCAGGGAGTCTATCTCATTACTGTTTTATTTCTCAAAACGTATGATGTCTTCAGGACATAGACGGATGCAGGGATACACAAATTTTCAGACACAGGAATCTCATGAAAACGCAATACTGGAACTGGTAACACATACATAAAGTACATATAATGGAAGAAAAAGCCCTGACAAAACCTTACAAGACAAATAACTACCAAAGATGCACTGAGTTTATTTTGTTTTGGTCATCTCTTACTGGGTATGTAATCTGACCTTAAGAGTTGTTTGTGTCCCCAGTGAAAGTCCATTAGGGAAAACTAATTTTTTATTTTTGAGTGGTTATTAATTGGGGGTGTCATCTGGGTTAGGGATGGGGCATGTGCCTACATTTCTTCTCAGTGCCGGGGTCCATGTAGCACATATCTGTGCCAGACCTGGGCACTCTGCATAGACCCTGTGAGATCATATATGTGATGGTTCTACCATGCCTTATTTACTAGGTATACATCATTCCCTCTGGCTTTTACAAATGTTCCATCTCCTTGTCCACAGGGTTCCCTATGGTGAGGGATTTGATGAAGATACTCCTTTCAGGACTCAGTATTCTAAGGTCTCTCACCTTCTGTACATTGTTTGGCTGTGGGCCTCTGTATTAGTTCCCATTTACTACAGAAGGAAGCTTCTCTGATGATGATCTCGCAAGGCTTTGATCTATGAATATAGTATAATGTCATAAAAGAATGGAGTGAGGGTGCCTAAATAGAGGATTAAACTGGGAGGAAGGAAAGGGGGGAATTTCAGAGAGGAACAGATAAAATGAAGAGCCAAATAAAAACCTAACCCAGTAGAAACTTCCTAAAATATATGCATGTATGAAGTCCATCTAAACGAAATCACCAAATAATAGGGGAAACAGAGTCCAAACAGGATATTTTGCATCACCCAATAAAGATTCCAGTATCAGGAATCAGTTGCATCTAATTGAGTTGTTATCCAAAGTGATATCGTGGCAACTCCTAAATAACCCAGGCTATTGCCAAAACTATGGTGGTTTTCCACAAACTATTGGTAAGGCCCCGTTGCTGAAGAAAATACCTATACACCTCACAGAACATGGATAAGTCAAGCTGGTACCTACCTAGAACCTTCATTTTTATGAACTGAAAGTTCACGGTACTGGAAGGCACTTTTCACATTAAACTCTTTGATCTATATGACCTGCAAGATGTGCTAGTGCAACAGTGGGGCAAAGCTTGTTGGAGAAACCAACCAATATCTGATTAAATTTAAGGCCCACTCCATGAGACTGAACCCCTGTTTGAGTAGCCAAGAGCCTGAGATCAGATAGCCCAGAGTACTTGGGGACAATCAAGAAATTTTATCAATTGGCTTATAAAGTAGTAGGTTTCTGTATGTAAGTTCTATATACTTTTCATTTTGGTTGCCCCTTTGCCCTCTTTCCTCTCCTATCTACCCACTTTTCTCTCTTTTTGCCCAGAATTCCCCTCTCTACTTTTATTTAATTTGTGCTCTGCTATCTGCGTTTCCTTAAGGCATGTGCCCCAAAAGGCCCCTTTCAAGTTTTCTAGTTTCCACAGGTGCTCCAAGTTAAATGTGCAAACTAGATTGGAAGCTAGGATCCACCTATGAGAGACATCACTGATGTTTGTCTTTCAAGGTCTAGGTTACCTCACTCAACATGACACTTTCATGTTTTATCCATATATTTGCAATTTTTATAATTTTATTTTCTTTCTTGCTGAGTAAAATTCCATTGTGTATATAGAGAGCACATTTTCACTACCCATACACCACTTGAAACATAGATTGCATCTCACAACTATTGTGAATTAAGTAGCAATGAACATGGATGTGCATGTGTCTCTGTAAGAGTATATAAAGTCCTCTGGGTATATGCCTAGGAGTTACACCACCAAGTGTGCCATATTGTATTTCTAGTTCCCATTATTGTTGTCATTGTTGAAATTTCCAGGGCACTTTCCAAAGTGTCTACACTAGTTTTTCTACACCAATGTATATGAATTTCATTCCCCCCCCACATTTACATCTGCATTTATTGTTTTTATTCTTGTTGTTAGCCATTCTGACAAGGATGAGATGGTATTTTAAAGCAATTTTAATTCGCATATTTCTTTGATAGTTAAAGATGTGGAGCACCTTCAGAAATATTTACTAGCTATCATGATTTTATTTCCTATAACAAAATCTTCTGAGAGAAACAGCTTAGGGAAGAAAGGGTTTATTTTAGCCCATAAGTGTCAAGTTCATCATCACAGTGAATACAAGGTTTCAGAAACTAGAAGCAGTTATATACAGTCAAGGGCAGAAAATGGGTGTATGCATTCTTACATGTGACTCACTGAGCTCCTATGCAGTCCAGGATCCAAACCTGGGGAATGGCATGGCCAACTACTAGACTTGGTCTCTCCACATCAATTCACACAGTTATGGCAATCCCTTATAGACATGACCATAGGCCACCCTGACCTACATATTCCCTCACTGAGACTCTTCCCAGATGATTCTAGAGAGTGTCGGGTTGACAGAAGTCACCACCGCAGTACTGACTTGTATCTCTAATTGTCAGAACTCTTGGTTCAGTTATATAGTCCATAACTTAATTGGGTTGTTTGATTTTGAGTTCCTTATATACTGTGGAAATGGATCATCTGTCTGAAGTAAGCTGCCAAAGATTTTCTGCCAGTCTGTGGGCTGCTTTGTTACTTTATTGACAGTTTTTCTTGCTTTATAGAAGCTTTTAGACTTCATAGAATCCCGTTTGTCAGTTGTTGGCTTTATTTTATGAGCTACTAAAGTCCTACCCAGAAAGTCCTTACCTGTGCTTCCGTGTTGAAATGAATACTCTTCTATTTCCTGGAGTGGTTTCAGAGCATCAGGTCTTATACGAAGGTCCATGATCCACTTGAAGCTATTTTTTGAAAGGTGAGTCATCAGGATCTTGCATTACTCTTCTACAGGTCAGTATCCTGGTTTCCTAGCATCATTTGTTGAAGATGCTGCATCTTTTTTAAGAGATAATTTGGAACCATTTCTCTGGACTTCACTATCCCAAATAAGGAAAGACTTGAAAATGTTCAAAAAGGAAAGACTTCTTAGAAAGAAGGCAGTATGTTCTGGGCATGGGGTCCCAATGGAGGATCCCAAGGGTGGTCCAGAGGACCTCAAAGGGTTTACAGCCTCATGGGAAGAACAATGATGTCGGCCACCCAGACACCCCAGGACTCCCAGGAACCAAGGGGTACACATGGTTCCAGCCAAAAATGTGGCAGAGGAATGCCTTGTCGGGCATCATTGGGAGAAGTGGTTCTTGATCAGGTGAAGGCTCAATAGATGCTCCAACAAAGGGAAATCAAGGGGGGAAAGGTGGGAGTGGGTTGGGTGGAGGGATATATTCATGAAGGCAGGGAGTGGGAGGAGGGGTTGGGGATCTTTGGGTAGGGGGGAAATTGGGAAAGGTTTTACCATTGGAAATGTAAATGAAAATTATACTCAATAAATAAAATTTGAAAAAAAGAGAAAGAAGGCAGTACTAAAACAATACTTTTAAGTCTCTGAAATCCCATCAAATGGGAAAAATAAAAATAGCAAGGACCTGGTTTGTACACACCATCGATCATGGGTACCTTGGCATCACAGAAATGAACGATTTGCAATAATGAAGGTGGGGAAATTGATGAGTCTGCTTTGTGATCTTGAAAATGAAGCAATAAAAGCACTTTTTAAACACAAAGAAAGTTGAGGAAGGGAGACTGTGAAGATGTGGGTATAGAGTATCTATTTCCGTGGAATGGAGGAAGCACACTAGAAGGTAAGTGCTTCTGCTTATCCTCCTTCTTCAAAGAGACAGAAATGCTAGCTTCCAAGAACTGTGAACTTCTCTGTTGGGTTGTCACATGGCAGAAAACAGCGAATGTAACAGTGATTAGTTATTTATAAATATCTGGTTGCAGATATTGAAACTCTTAGGTTGACTGAAAAAAAATGACAATTCCTTCACTTCTGGATTTTATTGGATAGAATCATGAGGCTGACAGAAGCAGAGAATATGAAAAACTAAGAATACGCAGACAGACAATGTGGTCTGTGAGAGCGAAATGTGGGATTTGTAGACAGGATCTGGCTGAACTCTGATTCTTCTTTGAGAAATTCAGTAAATTAATCATTTGAACTCTGCTCTATGTTTTCAAAGTAGGAATGATAACACAACTTGATTTTTTGAATGAAATAAAGGATATGAAAGCAAAACATTGTAATTCTGTAATTTGACAATAACCTCATTCACTAAGAACATTCTTATATCATGCTTTGCATGACATGAAATAGCCCTCAAGGATGGCTTTACTTGGCTGAAGCGTGACACAAGTAATACTCTATCCTTAGTATATTCAGTAAGGTATTTGATAGCAGTCAGATAACTTATTTTTTATTTGCATGGCTCATCCATGCAAATAGGGATCAAAACATAGGGTTGACATAATGAACTTCATGGCAGAGGAGACCATGTCTCAAAGACACTCTTCAAAGCTATATATTGATGCAGACACAACACACAGATCTTGCTCCAAAGGAAAGAGGGCATGTTTTACTGTGGAATAAATGTGAGTGTTCATAGGCCAGGGTCATGATTTTACTGTGGAAGAGGAAACATGAACTTTTCATTTTCACCAGACAAAAGAAAGTCATAATGTAATAGCTTTGCCAAATCCATTGGTAGGGGATTTGAGTTAGGTAAGCTATAGTAGATCAGGGCCTTTCCATTATAGATTTCTGAAGTTGCCACTTTCAGGGTTAGAGTTGGTAGAAATGTGTGTTCTGGTAAGTGTAGTAATTCATCCCAAAGTCTCACATGGTCTTCACAAAGTTTTTTATTGTATACAGAAGTTGGTGGCAAGTGCTGTCAAGGGGACTGAAAGTAGTTCAGTGTAATTTTGGCAAAGGATATGAAGCATGGATCTCCTCACACTCATGATCTGGTTAGGCAACCAGTCTTCAGGATCTTCATCATTGATGTGCCTTCTCCAGGGAACTTAACTTCAAGTCAAGTACAAGGAGGGCAGTAGTGAGTTCTGTCCAGGTCTGTCCAGACAGATAATCTTCATGGTTAACCTACTTGTCCTATTGTTATGTACAGGCTACTGGAACTGTACCATTTGTTTAATTGAAGGACTGTTTTAATTTCCATGACATTTCTTCCCTGGACTCAGAATTAAGCAGAGGAGGACACTGAGCAACAAACGCCATTGGCTTAGTTCTCAGCCACTGACTTTGCTGACTATTGGCTTCTTTAACTCTATCTACTAAAACTGCAATAGTGAACAAGGACCTGTAAATGTGGTGGAATTTCTGAAGAGCATTAAAAACATCACTAAACATTTCATTGCATGTCAACAATGTCATGACAATGTTTCGGAAGATAGACATACAGATAAGATGTAATCAAAGAATTTCAGAATTGAAGAAACAGTTGATCTTTCCATGAACAAGGCTATTCAGAGTTTTTGTTTGCAAAAAGATTCTCAGATTATTTCTATGTGATAATTTATTTTAATTCATTAGAGAGAAGCTTGTTTGTAATGGTCTATATTGCCAACTGGAGAAAATTTAGAATCACCCAGGACATAAACAACTAGACATACCTGAGAGGAATTATCTAGACTGCCACAGTGGCCCCAGTAAACACTGTAAGACAAAGTTTTACAGACTGAGTGAGAAATACCTCTTGGCACTCTCCTCCTTAGTAGCTGGGACTAAGAAAAACCAAGCAAATTAAGATGTAAAAGAATCTACATTAAAGTAAGTCACTAGCCAGAAAATTCTGCAATGCTTTGCTCCAGTTGTTTATGTAATTACATTTACCTCCCAACAGTGTATAAATAAAGTATGGCTCTGATACTATGGTATGAAAAGCATTAATAGCAGGCAGTAGAATTTTTCCAGGAACCCTAAAATTACAGGTTCCTTTTGTTATTTGACCCTCATACAATGTTCTTGCAGGATGGGTGGATTTGGGTCTGGTCTTAGACAATAGGCTCAAATTAGAAGATATTTACAGTTAAGGAACCTTATGCTATGTCCTTGCCCAACAGGTGGGTGTTGAGCAAATTGGAAAAAATTTACATTTGAATTGGTGCAAAGCTCAGAGCTGCCTCAATGGAAGCTTGTGAGGAACTGTTTTTGTCTTGCAGACCCCACTTAGGGAATCTTTGGCCAAAACAGCATTCTTAACTTATCCAGGTGTGGTTCAGGATGCAGTTCATACATTACTCACGAAGACTCATTTAGACTCAGGGAGTTTGACAAAATGTCCTTTAAAGTCTCTTTAAAAGGTTTATATCAAGAAGATTGATATTGTCTGTGTTCGAGCTTCTAAATTTGTTACACTGGAAAACATTTTACCTGGTTGATTTTATACTTCCTTGTGCCAAATGGTTATGCTAATTGTTCCTTGTGCCTGCTTTGCTGGATACATCTTTTGATATGTAAATGTCAATCCCTTATTCTTAAAAGGCTCATGCCTCAAAACAAAAAACACACTCAGATCCAAAAACCACTTCAGTGTCTATGTGTCATTTCACCTAACCCGTGCCTTCCTGGACCAAAAGAATCCTGGTTATCCCATGGCTGAGTTTGGTCTGCGGCACTAGACTAGCTTAGATTCAAGGCATATATGTAGAGGGCTATATAAATTAGGTTAATTGATATGGGAAGATCCAATGTAACTGTGGGTAGCATCATTCCTTGGCTTGAGGTCCTGGACTGAATAAAAATATGAGAGGGGTGCCAGGTACTGACAGTCATCGCTCTCACTTACTGTGCTGTAGATATAGTGTGACCAACTACCTCATATCCCCCCTACCCCTGCCACAATGCCTTCCCCACCATGATGGAATGTAGCCTTACACTTTGAGCCAGAATAACCCCTTTCTTCCTTATATTTCTGTTGTCGGGGGGGGGGGGTATTTAAAACCACTAACAGGTAAGTAATTCAATGTCCTGAACAATACTCCCCAAACTTGCTGTAGCAATAACCTTTCTTCTTCCATGAAATGATGTTTCTTATGATACACTTGAGAATTTCTTAGGATCCATTTATAGAACTCAGGAATCTTATACATGGATATCTTCTAGAGGAATTCTTTCTTGTTTGAATGTTATTGCTCCTTGGATTCTAAATGGGATTTTATTATCTTATAAATGTCAGCATTAGTTCTATGTTTTTAGTTTATGTGCTTGATATGTACTACCTAAATCTCATGGCCTTAAGTAGACTTATTGTTAAGCTGACCTGGTTAATGAATCAATGCCAGCATTTGCAAGGGCCTGGGACTTTATCTCCTACCTTAGATCTAGGCTTGTCATATTTAATAAGTTTTATCAGTGAGTCAATGCAGAGGTTGGCAAACTTTTTCTGGGGGAAAAAAAACCCCAGATAACATAATTTAGGGTTTGCTGATCAAATGGTCTCTGTTGCAACTATTCAATTTTTTATTGTAGTGCAGGATCAACTGTGGACATGCAAATAAGTGAGCATGGCCATGTTCCAGTAAGACTGAAAACAGGAAGAAGGCCAGGTTGGGCCTCAGGACTGATGATTGCCAGCTTGTGACTTTTAAAAGAAGATAAAAAAATGTGATGACCAGCTCTGCAGATCACATAATGCTACCATTCCACAAGGAGTATATATTTGACTGATCACAGTGTCTGATATTCTTTTTGTTTTATTTTATTTTATTTTTTTATTGAATATCGTCTTCATTTACATTGCCAATGGTAAAACCTTTCCCGATATCCCTGTTCCCCTAAGACCACCAACCACTCTCCTCTCCTCCCCCTGCCTCCATGTATATGCCTCTCTACCCAACACACTCCCTCCCCCCCAGTTTCCCTTTGTTGGGGCCTCTGTTGAACCTTTACCTGACCAAGGACCATTCCTCCCACTGATGCCCAACAAGGCCTTCCTCTGCCATATTTTTGTCTGGAACCATGTGTGCCCCTTGGTTGATGGTTCAGTCCCTGGGAGTCTTGGGGAGTCTGGATGGCCGAAATCATTGTTCTTCCCATGGGGCTGTAAACCCCTTCAGCTCCTCTGGACCATCCTCCAATTCCTCCATTGGGGACCCCATGCCCAATCCAATAGTTAGTTGCTAGCATCTACCTCTGTATTTGTAAGGCTTTGGCAGGGCCCTCCAGAGACAACCATGGCATGCTTCTTTTGGTATACACTTCTTGTCATCCATAGTAGTGTCAGGGTTTGTTGACTGTGTGTCTGATATTTTTAAATCAGGAGACCTTACTTTTATTACTGCCATTCCTAAACATGTGATTCAATTTACTAGTGACATTAAAAGGGAAACAGTGAATGAAATAATAAAATAATTAGAATTTAAGCGGATATGTGCATGATTAGTTACCGTCCATGTTTCTGGGGTAAAATGCCTAACAACAGCAACTTAAGGAGGTTGGATTTCCTTTGGCTCACAGGTTGAGGGCACAGTCCATTACAAAATGGAAGCCATGGTGGTGGGAGCTTGTGGACGCTGCCATGTTACAGAGCATGAAGTGTACTAGTGATTTCTTTCTTCATTTTATTCATGCAATAAATAAACCCAAGGCATAGTGTCACCCACACAAAGATAATAAAATTAAACTAATGTAAACAGTATTAAATATCCTGTCAGAGGCATGCCTAAAGGTTTATCTCCTAGATGATTCTAGATCTTCTCAAGTCTACAATTTTTATTAACCATCACATGTAAGTACTCAATTTTTCTCCAAGAAATAATCTGGAAATCTGCATTATAGAAGTAGATTCCTCGGCATAATGGCTGATAAGGGCTTTGAGGAGATGGTTGAATGCAGAGCTAGAATGTAGAAGACTCTGTAAAAGTTTATTTAAGCAACTTCCATATTACCTGCTGCTTAGATAAAAAGCTGCATGTTAATTTCTGGAGAGGATCAAACAGTGAGTGACTCCCTGAAGAGGACACATAAGGCAATTGTAAGCTGTTGTGCTCTCCTGCAAACAGGTAAATCATGGAAAGTACACTTGAAATACAGAAGGCCATCCATCATCTTTCCCTAGGATGCTCCAATTGGAATATTTTAATATCTCTGTTAATTTGAATTACCTTTATGAAAAGACCTAAAGACACTAACATTGGAGGTTATCTAATTAATTGGCTCAGTAAAAAAGAATGAAAGAAAAGAAAATCAATCAGGAGACCACAAAGATGATATAGAAAAATAACTTAAAAGTAAAAATGAAGTTATTAACCAGAAAGATAAAGGAAGTATTACACTCTGAAGCAACAATGGGGCTCTACACATAAGGAACATTCATGAATCAAACAAATGCTATTGGGAGGACCTTGAAGGATCCCCAAACAAATAAGTGATAAGTATTCACTGGATAGAAATGATTATTATCCTTGTTTAATCACTATGCATAATACATATGTAATGACTTATCCTATGGTACCAAAATGCATAGTTGTGTGCCAATTAAAAAATTATAAAGACCTATTGTTCAATGGGTAATAATTACGTTATATATATGAAGGAGAAATTATGATGTTATTCCATAGTAGTATCCTATAGATATTGGTGATGCAATATATAATTAAGGAAGTTAAGAGAGGGCCAATAAGATGGCTCGGTGGGTAATGATGTTTGCCACCAATACTAATAAACCGAAGTTGTTTCCTGAGACTCACATGTAGGAGAGAACCAACTGCTACAAGGTGTCCATCCTCTATTTTCCCCATGCATGCCTTGGCACATGTACCTCACATGCCTCACAGAAAAAATACATATACATGTATGTATGTATTCAACAATTTTGCACCATAAGAGAATGATGAATGTTTAAGTAAATATATTTTAAGATGATTTAAACATTACATAATGCATAAATGCACCAAAACATTACATGATATAATCATAATTATGTATAATTTTGTGCAAGAGTTAAAAATAAGTGCAGGACAAAACCAAAGAAAGAATGTCGTGCTGCACAAAAGAAATTCTGGGGGAATCAGTATCCCTGACCTCAAGCAATACTACAGAGCAATAGTGTTAAAAACTGCATGGTATTGGTACAGTGACATGCAGGAGGATCAATGGAACAGGATTGAAGATCCAGAAATGAACCCATACACCTATGGCCACTTGATCCTCGACAAAGGGGCTGAAAACATCCAATGGAAAAAAGATAGCCTTTTCAACAAATGGTGCTGGATCAACTGGAGGTCAGCATGCAGAAGAATTCGAATTGGTCCATCCTTGTCTCCTTGTACTAAGCTCAACTCCAAATGGACCAAGGACCTCCACATAAATCCAGACACTCTGAAGCTAATAGAAAAGAAACTGGGGAAGACCCTTGAGGACATCAGTACAGGGGGAAAGTTTCTGAACAGAACACCAATAGCGTATGCTCTAAGAGCAAGAATTGACAAATGGGACCTCATAAAATTACAAAGTTTCTGTAAGGCAAAGGACACCATCAAGAGGACAAATCGGCAACCAACAAATTGGGAAAAGATCTTCACCAATCCTACATCAGATAGAGGGCTAATATCCAATATATATAAAGAACTCAAGAAGTTAGACTCCAGAAAACCAAACAACCCTATTAAAAATGGGGTACAGAGTTAAACAAAGAATTCTCACCTGAAGAACTTCGGATGGCGGAGAAGCATCTTAAAAAATGCTCAACTTCATTAGTCATTAGGGAAATGCAAATCAAAACAACCCTGAGATTTCACCTTAGACCAGTCAGAATGGCTAAGATTAAAAATTCAGGAGACAGCAGGTGTTGGAGAGGATGTGGAGAAAGAGGAACACTCCTCCACTGCTGGTGGGGTTGCAAATTGGTACAACCACTCTGGAAATCAGTCTGGCGGTTCCTCTGAAAACTGGGCACCTCACTTCCAGAAGATCCTGCTATACCACTCCTGGGCATATACCCAGAAGATTCCCCAGCCTGTAATAAGGATACATGCTCCACTCTGTTCATAGCAGCCCTATTTATAATTGCCAGATGCTGGAAAGAACCCAGGTATCCCTCAACAGAAGAGTGGATGCAAAAAATGTGGTATATCTACACAATGGAGTACTATTCAGCCATTAGAAACAATGAATTCATGAACTTCTTAGGCAAATGGATGGAGCTGGAGAACATCATACTAAGTGAGGTAACCCAGACTCAAAAGATCAATCATGGTATACACTCACTAATAAGTGGATACTAATCTAGAAAACTGGAATACCCAAAACATAATCCACACATCAAATGAGGTACAAGAAGAAAGGAGGAGTGGCCCCTTGTTCTGGAAAGACTCAGTGAAGCAGTATAGGGCAAAACCAGAACGGGGAAGTGGGAAGGGGTGTGTGGGAGGACAGGGGGAGAGAAGGGGGCTTATGGGACTTTCGGGGAGTGGGGGGCTAGAAAAGGGGAAATCATTTGAAATGTAAATAAAAAATATATCGAATTAAAAAAAAAAGAAAAAAAAAAAAAGAATGTCGTGCTGCTTGGAGCAAGGCAGGCCAAGGTCTTCACAGCCCTTACAGATGCTTTATTTTCATTTACATTATGTATTTTTGTGCACTTGAAATCAAAGTTTTTCTTGTCTGAAAACAGCAAATTACAGTATCTCAGTAGGTATAAAGTGGTGAACGTGTTCTCTTGTACATAAAAATAGAAAATCAGAAATAACAATCACAATATGATGATGGATTGATAAAGTTCTCAGAAAGCTTAGCAAGAGACAAAGTATCCAAAGCGAGAAAAGATAGGAACATCAGAAAGTGTTCAGAAGACTTTAAGTCTGAATAAAAGGCACAGGATTAAAGAAGTATGTAATGGAGGAGAAGGAAACACTGACGAAGGAATTCCCGTGTCCCAGAATAGAAAGATTCAATTATTCGGAACAAGGTGCGCAAAGCACAATGTAGATGCAGACGCAGATGAAGATGGCTTTAGAGCCATCTTGTTAAATTTCAGAATACAGGTGGCAAATAGATCACAATATCTTTCAGAGATAAAACAACATAATATTGAAAATTGTATGTATGAAAGACCAGAAATCTGATGAAGTCAGAGTTCTTATTATAATCATGGAAACCAAAAGACAGTGAGTAATGCATTCAAAATTCTGAGGGAAAATGGTTTCCTGACAAATATGTGCAAAAGATATCGAGCAACCGAGAAGGCAAATAAAGCCATTCTGAACATTTAAAACCTTAGAGTATTTCCACACATCTCTTTACAAAGAGCTACAAAGGACTATGTTCCAACCAAATGTAAAAAATAATCAGAAAGTAAAGAAATATGGGATCTAGAAAATAGAGAGTCAAGAAATGAGGAGCCAAAGAAGACCCAAAGGGAACTCGGTGTGTGTATGATATGAATCACAAGTGCTAGAGTGTAGCACACACAAATTAATATTTTAATATTTTATATATATATACATATATATACATATATATACATATATATATACATATATATATGTATATTTATGTATATATATAGACATTTGTATGTATGTGGGAGCTCATAGAAGCCACAGAGGGGCCCTGAACCCCACTAGTTATAAATATACATGATTATATGCCAGCCAACATATGCGCTGGGGATTAAACTCTGGTCTTCTAGAAGACTAACAATTACTTTTAACTCCTGAGCCATTTCTACCAGCACCCATAATTTTGAATCAACACATAAGAATTGTATATATACAATATACAATTGTATATATATGGGATATATTTATGTGTACATGTCTACAATGTATGATGAAGTCAGGGTGACTGGCCTATTTATCATCTCAAACACCATTCTATAAAATATAGTTACTCTTATTTTTATGGGTGTAGGTCTTTTATTCTGCATGTCTATCTGTGCACCATGTGTGTTCAGTGGCCCCAGAGGCTGGAAGAAGATAAGAATCCCCTCTAACTGAAATTACAGATGTTTGTGAGTCACCCGGTGGGGGGGGGGGCATTCAACTCAAACTCAGGTTCTCAGAGGGAACAGCCAGAGGGTTTTAACTGCTGAACCATCTCTCCACCCTTTATTTATCAATTCTTCATGGTGTATTTAAAGACATGTACTTTATTATCATCAATTGTAGATACTCTACTTTGCTAAAGAACATTAGAAGTAATTTCTCCAAATTAGCTTCATCTTTGTAGCCATTAGACATCTTCCCTTGTAGAAGGTAGATTTTGTAATTACTAAAAGTCCTTTTAACTTCAAAACTCTTCTCTCTGACCTCTCAGATATTGGCACTGACATATAAGACCTGCTAGCATGATGTGCACAGAGAAACCATTATCCACAGGGTTGGTGAGCAGCTGTTTTCAATTTCCATTGTTGACAGATTGAGAGGAAATGGCCTTTGGTCAGAACGGTGAAAATGTCAGAGGCAAGGGAACACGAACAATGAGAGTCTGACACAGTATGAAATTCCTAGGGGCTTAATAACTTGTCTTTTCCTAAAGACCTCGGCACATGTACCACTCAGCTTTGAAGCTATATGCAATTAATATGCAATAAGAAAACATTAGCTGCTAATGCACTCTACTTAGTGTTGAAGGTTCCAGATTTTGGAGACAACCTGTACCCTATGTATAGTAAGGCCAATTATTTGAATGAAAATCCTCATCACTCACAAGTCCTACAGCTCTTTTCACTCTGAGGAAGTGGCATTTCATCATGCTTGGCTTTGCATGCCTCAGAAAGGTAAGTGCTTTGCATGAAGCCACATTTTCAGTGAATTCCCCAAGCATCTCTTAGGATTTTAATAAAATCTTACAAGGAAACTTTGTCCAGTTGTCTTAAAAATAGTCCCCAAAAAGAACTTAATTTTTATTGTTGCTACATATGAACATTTGGGGATATGTTGGATGAAGCTGTGAGAACACAGAATGAAAACATTGTAAGTTGTCACACACGGTGAAGCTGGATGGGATCTTAGCATCTAATTATACTCTTTCATGGATGAGAAAATGAAGATTAATGTTTAGACAGTTTCATTAGATCACTTCATCAAATACACCCAGCTGCATGGAGGAGACAACCAGTACAACCTGCATCCAGAGCTGATCGGGGCCACAGAGCTACATATCCAATCCAACTACAAGAGAGTGCACCTTGGCCGCCATCTTTGTTCCTGTGACTATGTAACAGATTGGTAGGCAGGAATCACCAGAGTAGAGGATCGCTTGGGACACAACCCACCAGGACTCCACCTGTACCCAGGAACTCAGTAGTACCACAGCAATTTGTGCCAGGGGAAAGCAGGTCACCTAGGGTTGCTGAGATAGGCCTGCAGGCACACAGGAGGGGCAAGCACCAGCCAGTGACAGCAGGACCAACTAACAGCAGAGGTAACCAGGTGGCAAAAAAGCAAACGTAGGAACATTGCTAACAGTAATCAAGACAATATGACACCATCCTAACCCAATTCTTCCACTACAACAAGTCCTGGATACCCCAACACACCAGGAAAGCAAGATTTGGATTTAAAATCACAGGTTATGATGCTGATGGAGGGCTTCAAGAAGGACATAAATAACTTCCTTAAAAAGATACAGGAGAACACAAGTAAACAGGGAGAAGCCCTTGAAGAACTAAGGGAAAACACAACAAAACAGGTAAAGGAATAAATCAAAGCCATCCAGAATCTAAGGAAGGAGGTAGAAACAATAAAGAAATCACAAAGGGAAACAACTCCAGACATAGAAAACCTAGGGAAGAAGTCAGGAGTCATGGGTCCAAGCATCAACAACAGAATACAAGAGATAGAAGATACCATAGAAAGCATTGCTAGAACAGTCAAAGAAAATGAAAAATGCAAAAGGCTTAAGACCCAAATCATCCAGGAAATCCAGGACAAAATGAGAAGACCAAACCTAAGGATTTAGGTATAGAAAAGCGAATATTTCCAACTTAAAGGACCAGTAAATGTCTTCAACAAAATTATAGAAGAAAACTTCCCTAACCTAAAGAAAGAGATGCCCATGAACATACAAGAAGCCTACAGAACTCCAAATAGATTTGACCAGAAAAGAAATTCCTCCTGTCACATAATAATTAAAACATAAAATGTACTAAACAAAGAAAAAATATTAAAATCAGTAAGGGAAAAGGTCAACTGGCATATAAAGGTAGACCTATCAGAATCACACTGGATTTCTCACCAGAGACTAGGAAAGCCAGAAGAGCCTGGGCTGATGTCATGCAGACCCTAAGTGAACACAAATGCCAACCAAGACTGCTATATCCAGCAAATCTCTCAATTACCATAGATGGAGAAACCAAGGTATTTCATGACAAAACCAAAAACTACACACTAGAAAAAATAAGAAATTAATCTTTCAACAAACCCAAAAGAAGATTACCACAGAAACATAAAAATTACATCAAAAATAGCAGGAAGCAACAGTCACTATTCCTTAATAGCTCTTAACATCAATGGGCTCAATTCCCCAATAAAAAGACATAGACTAACATACTGGATTCGTAAACAAGACCCAACATTTTGCTGCATACAGGAAATGAATCTCAGAGTCAAAGACAAACACTACCTCAGAGTAAAAGCCTGGAAAACAGTTTTCCAAGCAAATGGTCCCAGGAAACAAGCTAGAGTAGCCATTCTAATATCCAATAAAATAGACTTTTAACCAAAAGTCATCAAAAAAGACACAGAAGGACACTTTATACTCATCAAAGGAAAAATCTACCAGGAAGAACTCTCAATTTTGAGCATCTATGCCCCAAATACCATGGCACCCTCATTTATAAAGGAAACGTTACTAGAGCTTAAAGCATACATTGCACCCCATGAAAAAATTGTAGGTGACTTCAACACCATGCTCTCCTCAATGGACAGATCAGGGAAACACAAACTAAACAGAGACACAGTGAAACTAATAGAAGTTTTGGAAGAAATGAATTTAATAGATATCTATAAAATATTTCATCCTAAATCAAAAGAATATAACTTCTTCTCAGTATCTTATGCTATCTTCTACAAAATTGACCATATAATTGGTCACAAAACAGATTTCAACAGGTATAAGAAGATCAAACTAATTCCATGCCTCATATCAGATCACTATGGAATAAGGGTGGTTTTCAATAGCAACAAAAACAACAGAAAGCCCACATACACATGGAAGGTGAACAATGCTCTACTCAAAGATAGCACTGTGAAGGAAAAACTAAGGAAAGAAAACCTTTTTAGAATTTAATGAAAACGAAGGCAAAACATACCCAAATTTATGGGACACAATGAAAGCAGTGCTAAGAGGAAAACTCATAGCTCCAAGTGCCTCCAAAAAGAAGCTGGAGAGAGCATACACTAGCAGCTTAGCAGCACACTTGAAAGCTTTAGAACAGAAAGGAGCTAATATACCCAAGAGGGAGTAGAAGGCAGGAGGTCATCAAACCCAGGGCTGAAATCAACTAAGTTGAAACAAAAAGAAGTATATAAAGAATCAACAAGGCCTTCGGGTGTCTGCTTCGGGATCTGAACAGCCTGGTCAACAGCACTCGATCTCCAGGAAGTGCAAGAGGCCTGGTGTGCACCCAGAGGCAGACTGGGAGCACACAGCTTGCTCCAGTGGGTCCGCACCACAGAGCTTAGGTTCCAGTCCTGAGGCCTCTGTCAGGAGAATTCAGATCTCTGCTTAGGGATCCAGAACAGCCTGGGCTGCAACAACACATCTCCAGGTCCTGCAAGAGGCCAGAGGGGCACCCGGGAGGCAGGCTGGGAGGAGTCAGTGTGCTCTGGTGAATACAGCAGGCCCCAGCAGGAGCCTTCAGGTGTCTGCTTCAAGATCTGAACAGCTTGGGCCACAGCACCCTGTCTCCAGGCAGTGCAGGAGGTCAGCTATGCACCAGAGTCTACCTGGGAAAAGGCAACTTGCATTGGTGAGTCCAGCATTGACAAGACCAACTAACACCAGTGAGAACTAGATGGCAAAAGGCAAACGCAGGAACATCACTAACAGAAATCAAGGCAATATGGCAGCATCTGAACCCAATTCTCCTTTAACAGCATGTCCTGGATACCCCATCACACCAGAAAAACAAGATTTGGATTTAAAATCACTGGTCATGATGCTGGTAGAGGAACACATGAAGGACATACTTAAAGAAATTCAGGAGAAAATGGATCAAAAGTTAGAAGCCCTTACAAGGGAAACACAAAAATCATTGAAAGAAATTCAGGAGAATACAAAAGCCAATAAGGAGGCAACGCAAAAATCACTTAAAGAAATACAGGAGAACTTTGGTCAACAGACTGAGGTCATGAAAGAGGAAACACAAAAATCTCTTAAAGAATTACAGGAAAGCACAAACGAGAAAGTGAAGGAGCTAAGCAAAACCATCCAGGATCTAAAATCAGAAGTAGAAACAACTAAGAAAACTCAAAGGGAGACAACTTTGGAGATAGAAAACCTGGGGAAGAAATCAGAGGACATAGATGCAAATATCAACAACAGAATACAAGAGATAGAAGAAAGAATCTCAGATGCTGAAGATACCAGAGAAACCATGGACTCAACAGTTAAGGAAAATGCAAAATGCAAAAAGCTTGTAACCCAAAACAGTGTCCAGGAAATCCAGGACACAATGAGAAGACCAAACCTAAGGATTATAGGCATAGATGAGAGTGAAGATTTACAACTTAAAGGGTCAGCAAATATCTTCAATAAAATTATGGAAGAAAATTTCCCTAACCTAAAGAGAGAGATGCCCATGAATATACAAGAAGCCTACAGAACTCCAAACAGACTGGAGCAGAACAGAAATACCTCCTGTCACATAATAATCAAAACACCAAATGTACTAAACAAAGAAAGAATATTAAAGGCAGTAAGAGAAAAAGGCCAAGTAACATATAAAGGAAGACCTATCAGAATCACACCAGACTTCTTACCTGAGACTATGAAAGCTAGAAGATCCTGGGCAGATCTCATGCAGACTCTAAGAGAACACAAATGCCAGTCAAAACTACTATACCCAGCAAAACTCTCAATCACCATAGATGGAGAAACTAAGATATTCCATGACAAAACCAAGTTTACCCAATATCTATTCACAAACCCAGCCCTACAAAGGATAATAGGAGGAAAACAGCAATACAAGGAGGGAAACTTCACCTTGGAAAAAGCAAGATAGTAACCTTCTTTCATCAAACCCAAAAGAAGTTAACCAATCAAATTTAAAAAATAACATCAAAAATGACAGGAAGTAATAATCACTATTCCTTAATATCTCTTAACATCAATGGACTCAATGCCGCAATAAAAAGACATAGACTAACAGACTGGATAAGTAAACAGGACCCTACATTTTGCTGCATACAGGAAACACACTTCAGGGTCAAAGACAAACACTACCTTAGAGTAAAAGGCTGGAAGACAATTTTACAAGCAAATGGTCTCAGGAAATGAGCCAGAGTAGCCATTCTAATATCAGATAAAATTGACTTTCAACATAAAGTCATCAAAAGAGACACAGAGGGACACTTCTTGCTGGTCAAAGAAAAAAACCCATCAAGAAGAACTCTTAATCCTGAACATCAATGCTCCAAATGCAAGGGCACCCTCATTCATAAAAGAAACTTTATTACAAAGCAAACATTGCACCTAACACAATAATTGTGAGTGGCTTCAACACTGCACTTTCCTCAATGGACCAATCAGGAAAACAGAAACTCAACAGGGACACAGTGAAACTAATTGAAGCTTTGGACCAATTAGATTTAACAGATATATATAGAACATTCTATCCTAAAGCAAAAGAATATACCTTTTTCTCAGCACCTCATGGTACCTTCTTCAAAATTGACCATATAATTGGTCACAAGACAGACCTCAATAAATATAAAAAGATGGAAATAATCCCATGCCTCCTATCAGATCACTATGGAGTAAAAGTGGTCTTCAATAGCAACAAAAACAATAGAAAACCCACATACACGTTGAAACTGAACAATATTCTACTCAATGATACCTTGGTCAAGGAAGAAATAAAGAAAGAAATCAAAGACTTTTTAGAATTTAATGAAAATGAAGACACACCATACCCAAATCTATGGGACACAATGAAAGCAGTGCTAAGAGGAAAACACCCTGAGTGCCTCCAAAAAGAAAATGGAGAGAGCATACACTAACTGCTTAATGACATACCTGAAAGCCCTGGAACAAAAAGAAGCTATTTCACCCACGAGGAGTAGAAGGCAGGAAATCATCAAACTCAGGGCTGAAATCAATCAAGTAGAAATAAAGAGAACCATACAAAGAATCAACAAAACCAGAAGCTGGTTCTTTGAGAAAATCAACAAGATAGATACACCCTTAGCCAGACTAACCAAAGGGCACAGAGACAGTATACAGATTAACAAACTTAGAAATGAAAGGGGAGATATAACAACAGAAACTGAGGAAATTCAAAAAATCATTAGATCCTACTACAAAAGCCTATACTCAACACAACTGGAGAATCTGGAGGAAATGGACAGTTTCCTAGACAGACATCCGACACCAAAACTAAATCAGGATCAAATAGATCCTCTAAACAGTCCCATAACACCTGAAGAAATAAAAAGGGTCATAGAAAGTCTCCCAACCAAAAAAAGCACGGGACCAGATGGCTTCAGTGCAGAATTCTATCAGACCTTCATAGAAGACCTAATACTAATACTCTTCAAACTATTCCACCAAATAGAAACAGAAGGAACTCTACCCAACTCATTCTATGAAGCCACAATTACGCTGATACCAAAACCACACAAAGATCCGACAAAGAAAGAGAACTTCAGGCCAATTTCTCTTATGAATATTGATGCAAAAATACTTAATAAAATTCTTGCCAACCGAATCCAAGAACACATCAAAACGATCATCCACCATGATCAAGTAGGCTTCATCCCAGGGATGCAGGGATGGTTCAATATAAGGAAATCCATCAATGCTATCCACTACATAAACAAACTCAAAGAAAAAACCATATGAACATCTCATTAGATGCACAAGAAGCATTTGAGAAAATTCAGCATCCTTTCATGCTAAAAGTATTGGAAAGAACAGGAATTCAAGGCCCATACCTAAACATCGTTAAAGCAATATACAGCAAACCAGTAGCCAACATCAAACTAAACAGAGAGAAACTTGAAGCAATCCCACTAAAATCAGGGACTAGACAAGGCTGTCCTATCTCTCCATATCTTTTCAATATAGTATAGAAATTCGGACAGCCGAGAGGCACCTTAAGAAGTGCTCAACATCATTAATCATTAGGGAAATGCAAATCAAAACGACCCTGAGATTTAACCTCACACCAGTCAGAATGGCTAAGGTCAAAACTCAGGAGACAGCAGATGTTGGCAAGGATGTGGAGAAAGAGGAACACTCCTCCACTGCTGGTGCGGCTGTAAGAAGGTACAACAACTTTGGAAATCAGTCTGGCAGTTCCTCAGAAAACTGGACATGACACTTCCGGAGAACCCTGCTATACCTCTCCTGGGCATATTCCCAAAGGATTCCCCAGCATGCAATAAAGACACATGCTTCATTATGTTCATAGCAGCCTTATTTATAATAGCCAGAAGCTGGAAAGAACCCAGATGCCCCTCAAAGGAGGAATGGATACAGAAAATGTTGTATATTTACAAAATGGAATACTACTCAGAACAATGAATTCAGAAAATTTTTAAGCAAATGGTTTGATCTGGAAAATATCATCCTAAGTGAGGTAACCCAATCACAAAAGAATACAAATGGAATGCAATCTCTGATAAGTGGATATTAATTAGCCCAGAAGCCCTGAATACCCAAGGTACAAATCGCATAACAAATGGCTCCCATGAAGAAGTATGGAGAGGGTCCTGATCCTGGAAAGGATTGATCTAGCATTGCAGGGGAATATAAGAACAGAGAAAAAGGAGGGATGTGATTGGAGAATGGATGGACAGAAGAAGGTTTATGGGATATATCGGGAGGGGGGATCCAGGAAAGGGGAAATCATTTGGAATGTAAACAAAGAATATAGAAAATAAAAATATTTAAAAAAAATTAAAAAAAAAAGAATCAACAAAACCAGGAGCTGGTTCTTTGAGAAAATCAACAAGATAGATAAACCGTTAGCCAGACTAACCAGAGGACACAGAGACATTATCCAAATTAACAAAATAAGAAATGAAAAGGGAGAAATAACAGAAACCAAGGAAATCAAAAAAATTATCATATCCTACTACAAAGCCTATACTCAACACAACTGGAAAATCTGGATGAAATGGACAATTTCCTAGACAGATACCAACTACCAAAATTTAATCAGAAACAGGTAGACCATCTAAAGGTTCTCATAACCCCTAAAGAATAGAAGTGGTCACTGACTGTCACCCAACCAAAAAAAAAAAAAAAAAAAAAAAAAAAAAGCACAGGACCAGATAGTTTTAGTGCAGAATTGTGCAGAATTCTATCAGACCCTTCAAAGAAGACCTAACACCAATACTCTTCAAATTATTCCACAAAATAGAAACAGACGGAACCCTACCCAATTCATTCTATGAAGCCACAATTACACTGGTACCACACAATGATCCAATAAGGAAAGAGAACTTTAGACCGATTTCCCTTATGAATATCAATGCAAAAATATTCAATATAATTCTTGCCAAGTGAATCAAAGAACACATCAAAACGATCATCTACCATGATCAAGTAGGCTTCATTCCAGGGATGGAGGGATTGTTCAATATAAGGATATCCATCAATGCAATCCACTACATAAACAAACTCAAAGAAAAAAGGCATATGATCATTTCATTAGATACTGAGAAAGCATGTGACAAAATTCAGAATCCTTTCATGCTAAAAGTCTTGAAAAGAACAAGAATTCAAGGCCCATACCTAAACATAGTTAAAGCAAAATATAGAGCAAACCGGTAGCCAATATCAAACTAAATGGAGAGAAACTTGAAGCAATCCCACTAAAATCAGGGACTAGACAAGGCTGTCCTCTCTCTCCATATCTTTTCAATATAGTACTTGAAGTCCTAGCTAGAGCAATTAGACAACATAAGGAGGTCAAAGGGATACAAATTGGAAAGAAAGAAATCAAATTATCACCATTTGCAGGTGATATGATAGTATACTTATGTGACCCAAAAAAACTGCACCAGAGAACTCCTACAGCTGATAAACAACTTCAGCAATCAACTCATATAAATCAGTTGCCTTCCTATAATCAAAGGATAAGCAGGCTGAGAAAGAAGTTAGGGAAATGACACCCTTCACAATAGCCACAAGCAATATGAAGTATCTTGGTGTGACTCTAACCAAACAAGTGAAAGATCTATATGACAAGAACTTCAGGTCTCTGAAGAAGGAAATCGAAGAAGACCTCAGAAAATGGAAAAATCTGCCATGCTCGTGGATTGGCAGGATTAATATAGTTAAAATGGCCATCTTGCCAAAAGCGATCTACAGATTCAATGCAATTCCCATCAAAGTCCCAACACAGTTCTTCACAGAGTTAGAAAAAGCAATTCTCAAATTCATCTGGAATAACAGAAAACCCAGGATAGCTAAAACTATTCTCTACAATAAAATAACTTCTGGGGGAATCAGTATCCTAGACCTCAAGCAATACTACAGAGCAATAGTGTTAAAAAACTGCATGGTATTGGCACAGTGACAGGCAAGTCGACCAATGGAATAGAATTGAAGACCCAGAAATGAATCCACACACCTATGGTCACTTGATCTTCGACAAAGGAGCTTAAAACATCCAGTGGAAAAAAGATAGCCTTTTCAACAAATGGTGCTGGTTCAATTGGAGGTCAGCATTGATCCATTCTTATCTCCTTGTACTAAGCTAAACTCTAGTTGGATCAAGGACCTCCACGTAAAATCAGACACACTGAAACTAATAGAAAAGAAACTGGGGAAAACCCTTGAGGACTTGGTTACAGGGGAAAAGTTCCTGAACAGAACACCAATAGCTTTTGCTCTAAGATCAAGAATTGACAAATGGGACCTCATAAAATTACAAAGTTTCTGTAAGGCAAGCAACCAACAAATTGGGAAAAGATCTTCACCAACCCTACATCTGATAGAGGGATATTATTCAATATATACAAAGAACTAAAGAAGTTAGACCCCAGGGAACCAAATAACCCTATTAAAAATGAGGTACAGATATAAACAAAGAATTTTCACCTGACGAAATTAGGATGACTGAGAAGCACCTTAGGAAATGTTCAACATGATTAGTCATTAGGGAAATGCAAATCAAAACAACCCTGAGATTTCACCTCATACCAGTCAGAATGGTTAAGTTTAAAAACTCAGGAGACAGCAGGTATTGGCAAGGATGTGGAGAAAGAGGAACACTTCTCCACTGCTGGCGGGATTGTAAGATGGTACAATCACTATGGAAATCAGTCTGGCAGTTCCTCAGAAAACTGGACATAACATTTCCGGAGAACCCTGCTATACCTCTGCATGTACTCAGAGGATTCCCCGTCATGTAATAAGGACACATGCTCCACCATGTTCATAGCAGCCTTATTTGTAATAGCCAAAAGCTGGAAAGAACCCAGATGTCCCTCAATGAAGGAATGGATATAGAAAATGTGGTATATTTACACAATGGAATACTACTCAGCAATTAAAAACAATGAATTCATGAAATTTTTAGGCAAATGGTTGGAACCAGAAAATATCATCCTAAGTGAGGTAACCCAATCACAAAAGAATACATAAGGAATGCAATCTTTGATAAGTGGATATTAATTAGCCCAGAAGCTCTCAATACCCAAGGCACAATTAGCATATTAAATGACTCCAATGAAGAAGGAGAGGGCCCTGATCCTGGAAAGGCTTGATCTAGCATTGTAGGGGAGTACCAGGACAGAGAAAAAGGAAGGAGGTGATTGGAGAATGGGTGGAGAGAAGAAGGCTTATGGGACATATGGGGAGGGGGAAACTGGGAAAGGGGAAATCATTTGGAATATAAACAAAGAATATAGAAAGTTTAAAAAAAGGAAAAAAAGGAAATATTCACATTTATTTCAGCTCATAAAACTCAGTGTGTTTACAAATTATAAAGGTATATTATATAAAACAATAGATGTGTTGATGAAAAGTATTTTTATTTGAACTTTAACTGAATTTATCTGAATTTAACTCCCAGTTTGAACATGTTTGTTATTAATAGGTAATGTGAAGAAAATACAGATCTGGAATAATAAAACTACAACACAAAGTTTAACTTCTGGCTATGAAAACATCCTGATGTTTACCTTTTGAGGGTCAACTTTTTCCTGGCAGGAATTCCTAAGATACCTCCCAGGATTCCTGTCCTCGGATTATTCCATCAAAGGCTCTTCTAGATTCTGCTCTGAAGGGATTTTCAGATCTGATTAAGGTTTCTAATCCTTAGCATTGAGAGATTATCCAGCATTACTTGTATAGAGCCCTTAGAATTCTGTGGACCCTTAAATGGTGAAAGGGAGCTAGGAAACCCAGTGCTTCAAATAAGTGGAGTTCAGAGACAGTTGCAGAGTAAAATCTCTGTTATTCTATTGATGGATCATGCTGTGTGTGGGCACTAAAGGCTGAGAAGGACCCACCTCCAGCCAGGGGAAACAGGTCTTAAAAAGGTGATTCCAGCTCTCAGCTGACTGAAACAGACTCACTGCTAGAGCGTACCAAATGTGGCACAGCTGCAGACATCTGGCTTTGAGCTCTGAAAAGCCCTTGGGATAGACTGCTGATCTCCCAGTAAGTTTGTGGTGATTTGTTCTGCCTGCAATAGAATGCAAATACCAAACATGGACAAAACCATTCTACTACCATGGTAAAATAAAATAGAAGCAATATTCTGAAATGGAAAGAAGAAAAAAAGAACAATGTTTAGTTTGACCAATTAACGCTTATCCTGGACTAGGTTACAAATAAATGAGACTCGTACTATGGTTATTTTATTTGGCTTTGAAAGTCCTGGGAGTTTACCCCTAACTCACTCTTCTAACTGCTGCCCTGGTTACCTTCCCAGTGATGTAAACCAGATTCTGTTTCTCCTGGTCAGGTACTTATCATCCAGTTCCCCTCATGGCAAGTTCCTCTCTTCTTTCTTCTTTCTCTGTCTCTCCCTGGTCTCTCCTCCTCTAATCAGGTCACTCCAAACCCACCTACCTCTAATTTCTCCAGTTATTGGCTGTAGCCAACTTTATTTAATGGATAGTTTTAAGTCAAGGAACAAGATTGTTGTTCAATCTTTTGCACAACGAAAGATTGAAAAGATGAGAAGGCCTAGACCTTCTGGTATAGAATTTAGCACTACAATTCATAGCAATAGACCAAATCTCAACAAGGTTACTTTCCCCACCAAGGATATATATATATATATATATGTATATATATATATATGTGTGTGTGTGTGTGTGTGTGTGTGTGTGTGTATGTGTGTGTGTGTCTGTATAGTATTTTAATGGTGACTTTCCTGTTGCAGAAGTAGAACAAGCCATGCTCTTGGTGATGCATAGTTATATTAGTAGACACCGTTAAGTGGTCCTGATTTCTATAGCAGGCTCATCCCCTCTGTGCCAGAATGTCATCAGACTGGCATTCATCTAAACACTGATGTCTACTTTCTGTTGTTGAGGTTTCTCTTTCACACACATGCACATAACATTTTCTACAAGATTACTATTCAGCCTAAGAGGCTATTAGCAAATTCTTCATGCTAGTGTTGGCAGTCAGTCAAGTAGAAAATCTAGACAGGTTGATGAATGTGATTGTGTGGTGAATGAAAGATAGGAGGTGATTTGGCCTGTCCCAGCTCTGTGACCTGGGGCAGGTTTTCTAATCTTATTATGTTTCCATTTCCTTGTTTGCAAAAAAGGTGAAAAACCATTGCCTACCTCAGGGATTGGGAAGACCAAGGTCATATACATGCAGTGCCCAGACAAGGGATGACATGTGTTCAGCAGGTATTTGTATAGATATTAGACTTTTTAACTTATTAATGGTGGGTGGGAATTTAAAAAATGAAAATTGAATTTTCCTTTTGTATGGAAAACTGTAGAAATTGCTGCCAAATAGTACAGGATGTGAGAAGACAGGTGACTTTATAAAGAGTAACTAGAGCATTTGAAGTGTTGGTAGCAGCCAGATAAAGTAGCTGTCACCAGGGAAGGATTCCAGGAGGAAGTGGCAGTATAGCTGGGACTTCTGGCTGGGCAGCAGGCTGGGTGTACGGTTGAACTGCATGAGAAAGCATGTTAGTCCATTCAACACCTGAGACAGGCTCCTTAATAAAACAATGCCTATTTAATTCAAAGGTCCTGAGATTTCAATGGTTTGTGCCAGTCTTAGCTCAGCTCTAAGAAACTCTTCCTAATTGGATGCAGAGGGAGAGAAATCACATTTCAAATAGGAACAAGAGAGTTCTTAAGTGGAGCTCACTTCCACAAGTTATGTTCAAGAGAACTACTCAGTGTCTCAGGACCATCCAGTCCTTTCTGATCCAGTAAGACCCAAGCATCTCTCCCTAGCTCTTCCTCTTGAAGGTCCCAGTGCCTCTTACATCACATCTTGAGGGGGATCAGCCTCCAACACAGAAACCCTTAGGGAACCAACCAATTCCAAAATGGAGCAGAGACCCTTGCTTCTTAGAATCTGGCAATGATCCTACACATTTAATTTCCCTTTAACTTTGAACTATTCGCTAATAAACAGTTTTGCTTTCTCAGAACCCTGCACTGAAGGACTAGTTTTAATTCTAACTGATTAACATTATGATTTCCTCAATACCAATATTAGAACTATAAGGGACTTGTCAGGCCTTTTGGTGCTTTTCACAGCAGACTAACCTTATTAGACTAGGGAATTGCTTATACCTGCATAAAGGCTTTACTAAACTCACTGAATTATTAGTTAAACATTCTATGCTTATATTTTAAGAAGGAAACAGAAATTTTGTGTTCACTTTCTCTGCTCTAGAAGCTGTCATAAGTGCAGAGAGGTGGGTGTGAATCTCTTAGGGCATGCTCTGAGTAAGGGGGTCTCATGGGCACTCCTTCCTGCAGTTCTCCCAGGGTCCTCTGCATTGGAGGTCATTATGAGAATTATACCTTGTCAGGGGTTCCTTCTCCTGAAGCATGCCTACTCTTCTCCACCTTGTGGATGGTTTCCTGACTTGTTTTGTTTTTCTTTACACATAAAAATATGCTTGGCCGAGAATGTCTTGACACAGAAACTGTTTCAAATTACAGTTCATTTCCTCAGTCATCATCTTCATAGACTAGTAGTTAGTGACCAAAATAAGTGCAATTATAATGAATTTTATGAGAAGCTGATGGATATTTTTCACACACACACATGACAAACATGGAATAGAATGAACTCAAGCGTGCTTATGAGGGAGAACTTTCTTGAAACTATTTGAATAACCCTACTTCTTCGTAGTTCTAAGAGAGTGTAAGCATGAGTCCCTTTTTAGTGTCAAGTGGAAATAATGCTGTCAGATTATTTTATTAATGACCAAATTTCAAAGCTTCAAAGTAGTTTTTTAGGTCAAATGTTAATATCAAAGCACCAACATACTATGTTAAACATATACTGCAGCAGAACTCTCTATGTAGATGAAAGTAACCCTGAACTCACGGAGCTCTAGCTGTCTCTGCCTCCTGAATGCTGGGGTGAAAGGCATGTGCCGGCACGGCCAGCTTTGTTGATACAGTTTTCCTAAGACATGCCTATGAATAATTTGCTTTGGTGATTTTAGAACTTTCCCCTGAAGTCTGTGTATTAATAACTTCTGTTGCTGTGCTAATATCATGACCAAAAGCAAATTATGGAAGAATGTATTGAGCTTACACTTCCAGTGGGATAGGGTCCATTGCAGAGGGGAGCAAGGCAACAGTCAGGGAAGTGGTGGGACTGGAAATATAAAAAGAGTTAGTTATGGCTAATCTACACACAGGAAGTAGAACAGAAATAAACCAGGAAGGAGGGCCAGGCTATAAAACCTCAAAGCCTGCCCCAGTAATATCTGTCTTCCAGCAAGGTTTCAGCACCTAAAGGTTCCATATCCTCCTGGAACAGTCCTACCAAATGGGAAGCAGGTGTTCAAATATCTGAGCCTCTGGTGAACATTTCCCACTTAATCCACCAAAGTGTGGAAAACTGATGAAATTTGGTTTACCACTGAAATAATCTAGATTCTAATTCCAAATCTATTTCTGAACAGAGTTAAGCCTTTGGCTCTCTCTTGCTGTGACACAGTCTACACATCTTAAATCCTGTGGGTTTCACCCCCTGCTCTATAGTGTCCGGATGGACAAAGCTGGGGAGAAAAGCTGCAGAAGTACAACAGCCTCCTTCCTTTCTTCCTCTGCCCCTCCATCCCTCCCTCCTTCCCTATCTCTGTTCCTCTTCCCTCTCTTCTGTCCTTCTGTCCTTTCTTCTTACCGTTTTACATTCTTCAGCTATGCTTCATGATAAAGAGAAAATGGTTAAATCATGTTAATACCCTTCAAAGTATTTCTGCACCACAGTTAGTTTTCTTTATACAGCTCTGCTTTGTTCTTGCCACTAGTGAAATCAACCTGGAATCACTTTCATTGGAAAAAATGCAAACAGGCTCCTAATTAGCAGCCCTGGAAGTCTCAGAGACATTGCTTATCTCTAATTCTTAGGGGTGGGGGTGGGGGGACCGATCTCCACTATTCTGAATGGCTTGATTTTCAAAGCATGACTTCAGCCCAGTCACTCACTATCAGTTATTTGTAATCAGCCTGAGGAGATGGGGCCTCCCGTTCTACCCTGAAGGAATGCTAGTTCTTCCTCAAAGCCCTGCTCAACTGCAGCTGTCAAAGAGGCAGAGTTGGTTCCCCATGCGTTCCTCTAGTGAGAACCTCAGACTCTCAGCCACCGATCACACAGTGGCTGCGCTGTACTCAGTAGAGACATGGAAGAATTCCTCAGGGAGACTGTTGGAATTGCTCGACTGGATCCAGAGGTGAAGCAATTGAAGCGGTGGCCAAGCTGGAGGCTGTTCAACTGTGACTTCCAGGAAGCCAAGGATCTAAATGCTTTCACGTTCCTTTGACTTTGCCAAGGAGAAACAAAAAGTGCTGCAGGTGGCTAGATACACACTGTGGGAATCGGCACGCCTGAGAAAGTCTTCTTTACTTCCCTGTGGGGAATTGAGCCTGTGGCCTGGAGAAGTTCAGTTTCCTGTGGGGAAGATGACAGAGATGGTTAAGATGGTTAGAAACCCATGGAAAGTATCTCCCAACCGCACCACCTGGCTCCAGAGAGCAGCTGGGAACCAAAAAGATTTATTTTTCTGTCCCTTTCAGGGCTGGCCCTAAATGCACATGGCTTAGCTGATAAGGCAGAAGCAGACCCGTTCTCAGGAGGGCAGCGCTCATCCATCCCTCAACGAAGAAGCTGACACCTTTGCAGTAGGTCTGTGTGAATGCATTAATGCTAGTGATGCTTGGTTTATGCTTGCCCCATGAAAACTAACAGACAAAATGTTAGAACTTTCTTGTCTTCTGGAAGAAGAAGAAAAGGGCAAGCAAAGAAAGCTCTGGAGACACTTTTAGGAGAAGGCTTGCCAAATTATTTCATAAGGCATAATATCCTGATTGGCAGCTGGACTGAAGTCATGTTCGATTCTGAGCAAATCTCCCTTATATTTACTACCCTATTGAGGGACTGAGTTAGGCTCCTGGTTCAACCTTTTTTGTTTGTCTGTTTTGTTTTAAACAGGGCAGAGCTGAGTGGTTGGAAGTTAAAAACAAACTTGGTAGAGACAACCAGGTGAATTGATATATCACCTATAGTGTGTAGAATCTCTACTTTTATCTGGATCCTAAAGTGTTTCTACCAGTTCAAGAACAGGCCAAAGTCCAGCCTTTCCCTCCATGTGTACTCTTTGGTTGCTGGTTTAGTCCCTGGGAGCTCTGGGAGTTCCAGTTGGTTGATATTGTTGTTCTTCCTATGGGTCGCAAACCCCTTTAGCTCCTTCAGTCTGTTCTCTAATCCATTGGGGACCCTGTGCTCAGTCTAATGGTTGGCTGTGAGCATTTGCCTCTGTATTTGTCAGACCCTAGCAGAGCCTCTCAGGAGACAAGTATATAAGGCAAACATTTTTTGGCATCCACAATAGGGTCTGGGTTTGGTGACTGTATATGGGATGGGACTCCAGGTGAGACAGTCTCTGGATGGCCTTTAATTCACTCTCTGCTCCACACTTTGTCTCCATATTTTCCCCCTTCTAAGAAGCACTGAAGTTTCCTGGTCTTCCTTTTTGAGTTTCATGTGGTCTGTGAATTGTATCTTTGGTATTCAGAGCTTTTGGGCTAATATCCACTTATCAGTGAGTGCATACCATGTGTGTTCTTTTGTGTCTGGGTTACCTCACTGTGGTTGATTATTTTCTAATTCCATCCGTTTGCCTATAATTTTCATGAATTCATTGTTTTTAATAGCTGAGTAGTATTCCATTGTGTAAATGTACCATATTGTCTGTATCCATTTGTTTGTTGAGGGACATCTGGGTTCTTTCCAGCTTCGGGCTATTATAAATAAGGCTGCTGTGAACATAGTGGAGCATGTGTCCTTGTTATATGTTGGCTCAACTTTTGTGTATATGCCCCGGAGTGGTATAGCTGGGTCCTCTGGTGGTACTATGCCCAGTTTTCTGAGGAACTGCCAGACTGATTTCCAGAGTGGTTGTACCAGCTTGCAGTCCTACCAACAATGGAGGAATGTTCCTCTTTCTCCACATCCTCACCAGCATCTGCTGTTGGTCTTAGCTATTCTGACTGGTGTGAGGTAAAATCACAGGGTTGTTTTGATTTTCATTTCCCTGATGACTAAGGATGTTAAACATTTCTTTAAGTGCTTTAAGTGCATTTGGTATTCCTCAGTTGAGAATTCCTTGTTTAGCTCTGGACTCATTTTTATTGGGGTTATTTGGTTCTCTGGAGTCTAATTTCTTGAGTTCTTTGTATATGTTGATATTAGCCCTCTATCAAATGGAGGGTTGGTAAAAATCTTTTCCCAATCTGTTGGTTGCCATTTTGTCTTATTGACAGTGTCCTTTGCCTTACAGAAGCTTTGCAATTTTGTGATTCTTCAATTTGTTAACTCTTGATCTGAGAGCATAGGCCATTGGTTTTCTGTCCAGGAAATTTTCCTCTGTGCCCATGTATTTGAGATTCTTGCCCACTTTCTCCTCTATAAGTTTCAGAGTAATTGTTTTTATGTGGAGGTCCTTGATCCACTTTGGACTTGAGCATTGTACAAGGAGATAAGAATGATAAGGTTTGATTTGCATTCTTCTACATGCTGACCTCCAGTTCAACCAGCACCATTTGTTGAAAATGCTGTCTTTTTCCCACTGGATGGTTTTAGCTCCTTTGTCAAAGATCAAGCGACCACAGGTGTGTGAATTCATTTTTGCATTTTCAATTCTCTTCCATTGATCTACCTGCCTGTCTTGCTACCAAAACCATACAGGTTTTTTTTTTTTTTTTTTTTTTTTTTATCACTATTGCTTTGTAATACAGCTTGAGGTCACAGATGGCAATTCCTCCCAAGTTCTTTTATTGTTGAGAAGAGTTTTCCCTATCTTGGGTTTTTTGTTATTCTAAATGAGTTTGCAAATTGCTCTTTCTAACTCTATGAAGAATTGAGTTGGAATTTGGCAAGATGGCCATTTTTACTATATTAATTCTGCCAATCCATGAGCATGTAGATCTTTCTATCTTCTACTATCTTTGATTTTTTTTTTTTTCAGAGACTTGAGTTCTTGTCATACAGATCTTTTACTTGCTTGGTTAGAGTATTTTATATTATTTGTTACTACTGTGAAGAGTATCTTTACACTAGTTTCTTTCTCAGCCTGTTTGTCCTTTGAGTAGGGGAAGGCTACTGATTTGAGTTAAATTTTTATCCAGCCACTTTAGTGAAGTTGTTTATCAGCTGTAGAAGTTCTCTGGTGGATTTTTTTGGGTCACTTAAGTATAATATCATATCATCTGCAAATAGTGATATTTTGACCTCTTCCTTTTCAATTTGCATCCATTTGAACTCCTTTTCTTGTCTAACTGCTCTGGCTAGGACTTCGAGAACTATTTTCAATGGGTAGGGAGAGCTTTGATTTTGTTGGGATTGCTTCAAGTTTCTCTCAATTTAGTTTGGTGTTGTCTATTTGTTTGCTGTATATTACTTTTACTATCTTTAGGTATGGGCCTTGATTTCATGATCTTTCCAAGACTTTTATCATAAAGGGGTGTTGGATTTTGTCAAATGCTTTCTCAGCATCTAGTGAAATGATCATGTGTTTTTTTTATTTATGTTTGTTTATATGGTGTGTTACATTGATAGATTTCCAGGTATTGAACCATCCCTGCATCCCTGGGATAAGGTCTACTTGATCATGATGGATGATTATTTTGATGTAATCTTGGATTCTATTTGTGAGTATTTTATTATGATGGATGATTATTTTGATGTAATCTTGGATTCTGTTTGTGAGTATTTTATTGAGTATTTTTATATCAATATTCATGAGTAAAATTAATCTGAAGTTCTCTTTCTTATTGTTTTTTTGTGGTTTAGGTATGAGCATAATGTGGCTTCATAAATGAATTGGGTAATGGTCCTTCTGTTTCTATTTTGTGGAACAGTTTGAAGAGTATTGATAGTAGGTCTTCTTTGAAGGTCTGATAGAATTCTGCTTTAAAACTATCTGGTCCTGCCCTTTTTTTTTTTTTTTTGGTTGGGAGACTATTAATGACTGCTTCTATTTCTTTACAGGTTATTGGATTATTTAAATGATTTGTCTGCTCCTGACTTACCTTTGGTACCTGATATCTGTCTAGCAAATTGTCCATTTCGTCTAGATTTCCAGTTTTGTTGAATATAGGATTTTGTAGTAGGATTTGATTATTTTTGAATTTCCTTGGTTTCTGTTGTTATGTCTCCCTTTTCATTTCTGATTTTATTAATTTAGATACAGTTTCTGTGCCCTCTGGTTAGTCTGGCTAAGGGTTTATCTATCTTGTTTTCTCAAAGTACCAGCTCCTGGTTTTGGTGATTCTTTGTATAGTTCTTTTTTGTTTCTACTTGGTTGATTTCGGACCTGAGTTTGATTATTTCCTGCCATCTGCTCTTAGGTATATTTGCTTCTTTATGTTCTAGAGTTTTCAGGTGTGCTGTCAAGTTTCTAGTATATGATCTCTCTACTTTCTTTTTGGAGACACTCAGAGCTGTGAGTTTTCCTCTTAACACTGCTTTCATTGTGTCCCATAAGTTTAAAAGAATAGCTATTCCACCTTGTTTCTTGGGACCATTTGCTTGGAAATTTTTTCCAGGCTTTTATTCTGAGGTAGTATATGTCCTTGCCACTGAAGTGCATTTCTGTATGCAGCAAAATGCTTGATCCTGCTTACATATCCAGTCTGTTAGTGTATGTCTTTTTGTTAGGGAATTAATTCCATTGCTGTTAAGAGATATTAAGGAAAAGTGATTGCTGCTTCCTGTTATTTTTGTGGTTACAGGTAGAATTATGTTTATGTGGCTATCTTCTTTTGGCTTGTTGAAGGAAGATTATTTTCTTGCTTTGTCTAGGGTGTAGTTTCCCTCCTTGTGCTGGAGTTTTCCATCTATTATCCTTTCTAGGGCTGGATTTATGGAAAGACATTTTGTACATTTTTTTTTGTCATGGAATATCTTGTTTTCTCCATCTGTTTTAATTGAGAGTTTTGCTGGGTATAGTAGCCTCGGCTGGCACTTGTGTTCTCTTGGGTCTGTATGACATCTGCCCTGGATCTAGCTTTCATAGTCTCTGGTGTGAAGTCTGGTATAATTCTTATAGGTCTGCCTTTATATATTACTTGACCTTTTCCCCTTACTTATTTCAGTATTCTTTCCTTGTTTTGTGCATTTGATGTTTTGATTATTATATGATGGTATGAATTTCTTATAGGTCTGTATTTATATGATACTTGACCTTTTACCCTTAGTGCTTTTAATATTCTTTCTTTGATTTGTGCATTTAGCATTTTGACTGTTATGTGACAGGAGGAATTTCTTTTATGGTTTAATCTATTTGGAGTCCTGTAGGCTTATTGTATGTTCATGGGCACCTCTTTCTTTCAGTTAGAGAAGTTTTCTTCTATAATTTTGTTAAAGATATTTACTGACATTTAAATTTTGAATCTTCACTCCCTTCTATACCTATTATCCTTAAGTTTGTCCTTCTCCTTGTGTGCTGGATTTCCAGGATGTTTTGGTTTAGTAGCTTTTTGCATTTGCATTTTCTTTTGACTGTTGTGTCAATGATTTCTATGGTATCTTCTGCACCAGAAGTTCTCTCTTCTATCTATTTTATTGTGCTTGCATCTATGACTCCTGATCTCTTCCTAGGTTTTCTATCTCCAGGAGTCTCTCACTTTGTGATTTCTTTATTGTTTCTGTTTTTAGTTTTAGATCCTAGATGGTTTTGTTCAATCCCTTCACCTGTTTGGTTGTGTTTTTCTGAAATTCTTTAAGGGACTTTTGTGTTTCCTCTTTAAGGGCTTCTACCTGTTTACCTGTGATCTCCTGTATTTCTTTAAGGGAGTTATTTGTGTCCTTCTTAAGTCCCCTATCATCATCATGAGTTGTGATTTTTAAATATGAATCTTAATTTTCTTGTGTGTTGCGGTATCCAGAACTTACTGTGGTGGGAGAACTGGGCTCTGATAATGCCTAATCGCCTTAGTTTCTCTTGCTTAAGTTCTTGTGTTTGTCTCTTGGTTAACTCTGGTGATAGTTGGTCTTGGCTGTCTCTGACTGGAGCTTGTCCCTCCTGTGGGCCTGTGAGCCTATGAGCATGTGATCTTAGGTGTGTCAGCACTCCTAGGGAGACTAGTTCTCTCCTGGGTCGAGTGTAGGTATGGAGGGTTGTGGGACAGCCTTTACTCAGGGCACAGATGGAGAGCTATAGGATCCTGTCCCTGCACTATTGTTCTTGCTTCCTCTGCTTCTCCTTACTTTGCTTTTTGCCTGGGCTCCTGGATTTACATGCTTGCTGAGGGCTGGTTCCTCACTCTTGGAAAGCCAGGTCACCTTTCTTCTCCTTTGCTTTATTTGGAATCTGAAAGTACTGGGTACAAACTCTTCCTATTTCCTGCAAGTTCATTTTCAAACAAGATTTTTCTGTTGTTCCTCTTTGTGTTATTTGATCAGAATAAGCTGCCCTTACCATTTATATCCAGGTAGGAAATGGTAGAAACGTTCCAAAATATTGAAATATGGTATTTTGGTGAAAGGTAGTAGAGCAAACTAGTTCTACTTTTTAGCTTTTTGTGAATAACATAAAGAAAATTGCAGTACACTTAATTTATAGGACAGGAGAGACATTGAATTGTGATCCAGTAAACTGAACATCCTAAAACTTAAGTATTTCAGATATTAAAGCCCTCAGTTCTCTATATTTGAAAAAGTATGTTTGCATGAATTAAGGGAGCCAATTTATAAGGTTGTCAGAAAAAAAAATAGGCCTTCAGGGTTTCCCTTCTTGTATTTTAGATACTGTTTGAAGCAAATTAGTGGAATTCTGGCAGAGGAAGTCAGTACTACAGAAGAGGGTGTCTTCATAAATGCCAAAAATGTTAGGAATGGAGATTTAAAAGAGAGTTCCCTGTGAGACAGGCTGAAACCATACAAGTACACTCACTTATGATCTGTGGCTACCAAACAAATCTTTTATCTATACTAGAATTATATGGAATATTTTATCCAATAAAACTGAGTTTCTTTCTTTCTTTCTTTCTTTCTTTCTTTCTTTCTTTCTTTCTTTCTTTCTTTCTTTCTTTCTTTCTTTCTTTCTTTTTTCTTTCTTTTTTCTTTCTTTCTTTCCTTTGGAGGGGGGATGTGAAAGCCATTCCTAACCTGATAGCATTGTGAATTTGCCTGGCCAGAAATGAACTCCTCTATCCCAGTCATTAGAGTGTTCTGACCTAAGTGATAATTTACACAGGTCCTGTGATGGCTAAAGAAACTTACTGTGGAGCCAGGCATCCCTTAAAGGTCTTTGACCTTTTGCTCTGGAATGCCTGGGACACTCCAAGGCTTGTAGGTGAGATAAGATAGGATAATGGGCTGCGAGGTATTAACAGTTGCCTTAACTTCTGTAAAACCTGCTTATCGCTATGGGAAAAAGATCAGATGGACTTTTTATTACTATACAACAGTGAAGTAAGAAACAACTGAGGGAAGCTAAATGCTTTTTCTGCTCAGTTGTGGATTCCATGGGTAGTTAGAACACACACCTTTCTGATGTTTTCTTTAAAACACCAACTTACTCCCCACTCCCTTTCTGCAAGTCATTCTATATTGAAGCTAAGGCTGCCATCCTCCTACTAGCAGTAAGAATAAATTCGTTTAATCTAAAGATGAACTGAATCTGAATTTCTGGTTTTTCCCAGTGGATTTAAATGTTACTGGGATTTGATTGCTTCTCCATATATTTTGGCTGAAGTTAATTTTAAAAAAATTAACACCCTCTAAAAATATAGTATTTCCTCAGGAAAAAATATATTGAAAACTTTGGATAAACATACATATCCTTGATCCATATATGTTTGCATTAGTCAAGGAATTTTGTGACATAATATGTCATTGAATATTGAATTGGTTGGCCCGTGCTAAACTTCTGATTGGTTTGAAAGAATTGTTGGTTAGGAGGAAGTTGGTGTAGATATTGGGATAGCTGTTGTAGAAAGGACAAGGCTTCCCAACACAGACCATGACTCCTGAAATTCTGATAACCCCTAAACCTTGGAAGGACTCAGTACTAGAGAACATACACTTGCAAACTGTGGTAATGAAGCAAGGTTGGACAGGAGGGTGGCTAGGCCTCAGTAAGACAAGGAAGATTTCTCCATCATGCCATTGCTGGGAGCTTGGCATAGCTGAGGGGTGATTACCAGAAAAGTCAGGCCTACTGAGGCTATGAGAAGGTGCTGACTCATTGAGCTGTGGAATATGGCAGACTGGGCTCAGGTAGCTGTGGTAGAAATGAAAGAAACTTCGGAGAAGGAGCTTTTAGGATTTGGCAAGTGATTGACTGTAGAGCATTAAGTAGCACTGATAATCACTGCTTACCAGCATTTGCTATGTGGGAGGTATTATATAAAATAGCCGCTCCTTATATAAGCATCTGGAAGAAAGGGACAGTGTGCTCCTTATCCAAAGTTCTTGTCTTAAGAATTGCAGGAACACTTCTGTGACTGCACAGTATGATTTCACAATTTGCTAAATTTGGTGTGGTACTTTTAGTAAAAATCTTACTTTGAGTTATTATTAAATACATTCATGTATTCTCTTTATAAATATCAAACATGATTAGGCATTAGCAACGTACAGAATCCTGAGAAATAGTATTCACCCAGTTGTAAAATTAAATAAGGAAGTGAGCATTCTTGAAAGCCAAAGAAATCTCTGCATAGTTGGAACCTTCACCGCAGGCTGCTTATTATATCAGATGGTGAACTGAGAAATCCACCCTTCTTAGTTCTGTCAGCCTCTTTAAATTAGTGGATAAAAATCAGAATACTTCCTTCTTAGTGAGGATTTCAGCTGAGCCCTTTCCTTAAACAGACATACTGTTCCGCAGCAGCTTAAGGCACAGTCTCAGCCTGGTTTATGAACTCTGTAGGTCGTCGAAGACTCAGGTACAATTTTCAAGATCTCCTCTTTATTTTTCAAAATAAGAGCCAATTGTGGGTTCACCTGTGCCCATTTTAAATTTGTATGTTGAAGCCCAGTAGCCAAAGTAATGTAGACAGGAGGTAGAGCCTTTGGGAGTAGTGAGGTTTAGACGAGGCTGGGAGGCCTTATTATGACATTCTTCCCTAGAGAGTACTGGAGTGCTCTGTCTTTATACTACTTTCTCCTTGTTCATCTGCTCCTTCTCTCCTGTCAGAACACAGGAAGGGTACTGTCCCACAGCCTGCAAC